>NC_071570.1:41042279-41750262 GCF_026979565.1 Vidua chalybeata
CGGACCCCGCAACCAGTGCATCATCATCAGGTGAGTGGCGGCCGGGGGTCCCGGGGCCGGCGGGGGGCCGGGTGCGGCCCCCGAGCTCTCGCTGGCATCTCCCCACCCAAGGTTCAGGTGAAGCTTCTTTCCGGTTCCGTTGGTGAGTCAAAATCTATCTGCGCTGGCAACACATCCTTCATCCCGACTGCTTTTGAGACATATTAGCGGGCACTTCGTGAGAACGCGTGGGCAGAAAAAACTGGCTTTCCTGGAGCAGCTCGGCCAGCAATCTTTACAACACTAAAGATGGCAGGTTCACTTCTGGTGGGGAACCAGCCACTGGAATCCAGCTCTGGGAAAAGCCATTGGGTGCTCTGCTCTGGCAACACAACTGACATGGTAAAAGCTGTAGTAAAAGTTGGAAGGATGATAATGGAAGGAACCAGTTTTCACAAAGTGGAGCTTCCCAAGTGTAACCGAAGAGCAGGAAGTATTAAACTATGCTTTTCTGCTCTAAGACCTTTGGGAATCTGGTCAGGGAGGATCTCAAAGTCATGGGCAGTTCTGTGCTCTAGAAGTCAGGGGAAAGTAGTTCTTTCAAACAAAGACCCTACCAGTATCACAAACATTTTACTCCATTTTGTCACTCTTGTTCTGCTGGAACTCTGCAGCACAGCAGACAGCATCATTTAGCAGAGAAAGCATTGAACAGCAAGGAGAAAGCCTTGAAATATTAACTGCCTCTTCTCTACAGCTAGGTGTTGTAGAGAACAGTTTAAATATCATCTCAGTTAAAATGCTACTTGCCAACTTGTTTGATTTAATGCTCCCTTGTATTTGCCTGATCATTCAGTGCTTTTGGTCTACATAGTGTGGAAGTCAACTGCTTAATCACTGCTGAGTGTTTTGGTGGGACTGGGAGCTGACTTTGAAGGGCACTTGAGCCTCACTCATTTCTGTGCCGTCAGGCAATTGGTGCCTGAGCTTAAGTGAAGTGAAATGCTCTCAGTAAGTGGTGGCCCTGGGGTCAGGGGGTGCAAGAGGCACTACTGGTGGGGCTTTGGGGGATAGAGAACAGTCATTGTATTTGTTTTGGGAGGTAGAAGACAAGAAAGAGTAACCCATGAGAATTTGTGGAGTGGTCAGTGGTCTGGTTGTTTTCTGCCAGCAGTTCAGAGATGAATTTGATAGACTCCTGTCCTTTTACCTGGTCTGTGTGTTACTGTCACAAGAAGTTTGTGATTTTCCTCTCTATGGGTGGTGAAACACTAATTAACAGGTTTTCCTACATGAGCACAGTTGGGGTGAACAGGGAAGATGAGGTCACTTCTGTTAGACCACAGTTCACCACAACAGCACAGGGACACACCAGGATCTGCTGTCCCTGGTGGTCTCTTTGGTGTCTCCAACTGAGTCTGGGAGGTCTGGATCGCATTCTTCAGAGGTGATGTTGGATGAAGCAGCTGCTGCCAGATCATAAGTGTTCATTGCTACCAAATTGACTTCAGCCACAAATTCTACTGGCTCCTCTTGCCTTCCCAGTCCCAGAGGACATTAGTCATAGCCTGCATGTGCTGCAGCACTTGGGTCACCTGAAGATGATTTAGCATTTCTTCAGAGCTGGGGGCAGTTACACACCTGCTGTGCTTGCAGGGCGTTATCAAGGTCTTGTGTTTGTTGGAGGGTCTAAGGTCAAGCTTGAACCATAGAAGTGCTGTTGGATATTGGTTTTTATTGTTTTTTTTTTTTTTTGGTGGAGGAGGAAAGTTACTGAAAAATAAAAATAAACCTGTCATACTGAACGGGTGCACTGGATGGCATGTTCTCAACTGGCAAAATGGTCCTATTTTGTTTGTATGTATTTGGATGGTGCTGTTCTGACCTGTGCTTAAGAACAGGGACCTGCTGTAGTACTTGAGGCTTTTAGCCACCTATGACACATACTTGATACCAAGCACAGAGCCACTGGCAGCTACAAAGCAGTAAAGCCACACCACACGCTCAAAGGTCGGCTCAAAGGAAATGAGGACCTGCCCTCAAGTATACCTCCAGCATTTCCTGCATTTTTTTTTTTTTTCCATGCACATACTGAAATTCTCAGCTGGTGTCATGTTGTCATTTAAGGACGTGTTGTCTCACTGATTGTACATTCCCTCTCCCAGGACAGGGGAAATTGCATTTTCAAAGAGCTGGTTGTTTGACTTGGAGGTGGAGGTGCCATGGATTGTGACAGCACTGTGGGAGTGTGGGCAGCTCTGCACCTGCATTCCCAGCTGTCTGGCATATGGATGTGTGAAACACCTGAGATCTGAGACTGCCACAGCATCTCATGATCAGTATCCAGGTGTGGATGTGATGTAGATAGGGCAAATCTCTCTGGAGAAAGAGGAGGTTGTTGGCTTCAGCATATACAAGGGAGTTGATGTACCAGATGGCTTTTGAAGCAGAGCAAATGGTCTGTCTGATACATCCCATCCAGAAGTGACAGCATGGGATATGTCTGTATTCTCTTGCAGAGGGGAAAAACTTCCCTGATGAAGGACCAGAACTGCATGGTTCATGTGTAAAGCTGTGGCATGTGAGTTTTTACTCACACAGGTGATTTTGCTGAAAAAAATGTGAAACTCTTGCAAAGCACTCTCAAGTGATGAAGCACTTGAGCCATAAAGGGCAGAACAACTATACTTACGTGGTTGATGGAATTTCTGTTGCTTTTTCTTGGCAGTGGAGAGAGTGGTGCTGGGAAAACAGAGAGTACAAAGTTGTTGTTGCAGCACATAATGAACCTATGCAAAGGCAATTCACAGCTGGAGCCGCAGATACTTCAGGTAGGTCATTGCAGGATGGTGCTTGAAGGTGCAGAAGCAACACAGCTGCAAGACAACTTGCATTAGGCTTAGGAAGCCTGCTGGTGAATCACCACTGGAAATCAGGGAGCCACACATAAGAAAATAGTAGATAAGAATGGTGAGATATCTGGCCACAAATTGGAAGGGTTAGTAGGTGAGTAATTCTGTTTGCTGGAGAAGATTCTTAAATTAGAAAAAACTATTGCAATAATTTATCATGTTCTCTTTTACAAGAGATTGGTGACATTTTTCTAAATAATTTCCTGTTTGAGGTAGAACAAGGACTTTCGTTAGAAAAATGAGACCTTGATTTAATGGTACAGAGAGATGAAGAATTCACACACCCTTTAGTAACCCATCCTTGGCTACTTATACTGTCAGGCACATACCTGTTAGCTGGCTAGCTGCCATCCTTGCTCTTTTCATATATCTTTGCTAGCTCATTTTGAAACATATTTGACTCTTTGGTCTGAAATATTTCCACTTGAATTTCCCCCCAGGGAGTTGTGAGGTTTTTTTAAACAAATCATACTTTAAACCTTCCATGTGGTAGATTAACAAGAATGAGTTCTTGGACTACTTCATTTTAAAGTCTTTCTTCTCAGATTTCCTGTAGAAACAGCGGTCTTTCTCTGTGGTAGGTTAACTTCAACCAAGCCACTCTGTCAGTCCCCCTCCTTAAGTGGACAGGGGTAGAAAAACATAACAAAAACTTATCAGTTGAGATAAGGACTGTGAGATCACTCAGCAACTACCATCACAGACAAAAGAGGCTCATCTTAGGGAAAGTTAATTTAATTTCTTGCCACTTAATGTCAGAATAGGATGATGAGAAATGAGAACAAATCTTGAAACACCTTCCCCAACTCCTTCCTTCTTCCTAGGCTCATCTTGATTCCCAGTTTCTCTACCTTCTTCCCTCCAGCAGCACAGGCAGATAGAGGATGGATGTTGAGGTCAGTTCATCACAGTTTATCTGTGCTACTGTCTTCTTCCTCATGTTGTTCCACTCCTCCAGCATGGGGTCCTTCCCACAGGAGACAGTCCTTCAGGGACAGACTGTTCCAGTGTGGGTGCCTTGACATGATGCACTCCTTCAGGAGCAGGCTGTTCCAGTGTCAATACCTTTCCTGGGGTACTTCAGGAACAGAATTCTCCAGTCTGGTCCCGTCTACAGGGTACAGTCCTTCAGGAACAGGGTGCTTCAGCGTGGGACCCCTGCAGGGTCACAAGTCCTATCAACAAACCTGCTTCAGCACGGGCTCCTCTCCACAGGCCACAGGTCCTGCCAGCACGGGCTTCCCATGGGGCCACAGCCCCCTGCACATCCACCTGCTCTGGTGTGGGCTCCTCCAGGGACTGCAGGTGGATCTCTGCCCCCTCCGGACCTCCAGGGGCTGCAGGGGCACAGCTGCCTCACCATGGGCTGCACCTCAGGCTGCAGGGGAATCTCTGCTCTGGCAGCTGGAGCAGCTCCTGCCCCTCCTCCTTCACTGACCCTGTGTCTGCAGAGCTGTTCCTCTCACACACACTCACTCCTCTCTTCCTTCTGTGGGTGTGCAGCAGTTTTTATCCCAGAGGCGCTGCCACTGTCAGTGGTGGGCTCAGCCTTGGCCAGTGGCAGGTCTGTGTGGCTCTCTTGGCTGTCTATGCTCTGTTGGACATGGGGAAAGTGTCTGGCATCTCCTCAGAGAAAGCAGCTTTAGCTCCTCCTGCAGCCAATATACTTACCTATAAACCCAATGCCCCATGCTGTGCTTTGGGCTCTGGAATAGTGTATTATTTCAGTGTGGTGTCATCCATGGTGGATCCAAGGTGAATGCCTGTGCTGGGTTGTGGGAACATGGCATTGGTACACCTGCTGTCTCTGCTTAGAGCTGGCTTGGGCCACACTGCCAGGCTGCTTCTGACCTGAGCAGGTTCCACAGCCAGGAGAGCTGTGTTTGCTCAGCAGAGTGCCTAGAGCTAACTTGCAGGTTCCTTCACTGGAAATAACTCACTTCAGCCCAGATAAGCTGCCCTTGGAAAGCCTAGAGATGATAATGAAGAAATAATATGCAGCTTATTTGGTTCCTGTAGATATATCCAAGGACTAAGTTAGTCCATATAGATAGTTCAGTCAGAGAGAAAAGGAGAGAGATTTCTACCAGGCTAAGCCTGGGAAAAAGTCCAAGAGGAATGCACACTATTTATTATCTCTCTTTCTGTTCATATTGTTTATAGATATACTCTACCGCCATGTGCTATTCAGAGTGCACCAATGGTGTGAAATGTTTTTACTTTAAGACAAATGAAATTAGTCTTCACAATGTTCTCTATAAAAGAGAGATGTACTTTCAAATAAACGTTCATTCTTTGCCTTCTGACGATGGAGTCATTTTATTCCTGTCCCTGCCTCAACAGTGACAAGTCCTTTGAGGGATTACCATAATACCTTAAAGCTGTGCTCATCAGGCTGCCCAGCATCTACTCTGAGGCATTGTTCATGCAGTTGACAGACATTCTTTACTCAAATACAGGAAAACTCTCATTTTGCTACCTTTGCATCCAGCTTAGCAAGTTGGTCTGATTGTTCTGTAATTTCTTTATAATATACTGTCGTACAAATTTCAGTAGCTAAGCTGTCATATTAACTGAGTGCCTTGGTGACTTTGTTTATTACTGTTCTATAGCATTCAAATTATCTAGCGATAGCAGATACTGTGTGGAAATAGGTTGTACCAACCTTATCTTCTAACAAATGTCTCAATGATCTTACTGAGATCCCATCAGTTCAATTGTACTGATCATCGTTAATCTCATGCTGCTTAGTCTTTGTGATATTTGCCTCTTTGAATTTCTCTATCCAGGTAGAGATAAAGTAGGTGCTCATCCATATTCATGAAATGGTTCCTTTTCCAGCTGAACTCTGAGTAGCAAATGCTAAAGATATTTTTTTCCAAGTAAGTTAAATTGGATTGCTTAATCTGAAGAATGGTTGTTCTCTTCTTCACTTGTTTTAGGTGAATCCATTGCTTGAAGCTTTTGGCAATGCCCAGACAGTGATGAATGACAACAGCAGCCGCTTTGGAAAATACATACAGCTGCATTTCCAGAAAAATACAGGTAAAGCCAAGGGCAATTACTAGCCTGGGGAATTGTTAGGAACTGGAGGGAGTGGCCTGAGTAGCCAAAACCTGTGGAGGGTAAAAATTTGGCATGTGCCTCCCTGTCATACTGAACAGTGGGAAGGGTGTGCAATCTCACAGCAACCACTGTTGGATAGGACCTGGGTGGGATCAGGCCTGGATTTGGACAGAGTGGGAGTACAGCAAGGATATAGGGGTGAGAGTGCAGGGTAAGTGTTAGTAATACTCTGTGATGCCAGAAGCCTTTGTTTCTGCTAACAGAGGTGATCAGAAATCTCTAAGACCACAGGAAGCATGGAGAAGCCCATTTCCAGTGTACTGGGCAGCCTAGAGGGCCTTGCATACAAAAAAGTTAATTTAGATAATTCTGTGCTCCTGTCACCAAAGAAGAGATGTGGGACAGCCCAGGCAGCTTCATGTCCCCCAGAGTGTAGTTCCTCACCCTGTCACCTTTTTGTGTGCAGTGCAAGGTGCAAAGCTGAGTGAGTACCTGTTAGAGAAGTCACGGGTGGTACAACAAGATACTGGGGAGAGGAATTTCCACATCTTCTACTACATGTTTGCTGGACTGTCTTCAGAGCAGAAGGAGATGTATGGGTTATTGGATCCTTCACTCTACAGGTGCGTCAAAGGCAGTCTTTGTGATGGGTGGCGAAGGGGAAAAGAGCATAATGGAGTCTTTTCCTCTGCCCTGGGGTTTTATCTGTGGGTGGGTGGAGCTACATGAAGAGATACAGAGCATCATGGAAGCCAGGAGGTCAGGGGTCTCTGCTGCACTACCTTGGAAAAGTTTCTTTCCCCTTCTGGTGATCTGCTTTGTTCCCATCGGGGACGACTTGAGTTACGATGCCAATTGTGTGACAGTTTTTATGGGATATGCACTTTCTCAGGTACATAAGTGGACAGTTTGGTACACAGGAAGTCACTGAACGCTGGAAGCACAAATACCAAGAGGTTTGCAATGCCCTTGACATGGTGGGCTTCCAAGAACAGGTTAGTCCTGGGGCTGTTTAATTTCCATCTGTGCTTCCTGCAGGAACAGGGTTTCTTTCTGGCTCCTCTCTTGAAGCTCAGACCTATTTCTTTCTCTAGATTTTCCATTTTGCTTTCAGACCACCTGAGTCTGCCAGACTTTGTGGAGAGCTTTTTCCCACAGGTTGCCTGTGCCTCTTCCCTTAACCTCTCCAACTTCTGGGTTGTCTGTCTTGTACATGTCTACGTGCTTGTAGACTTTTCAGTCACCTTTCTTTTGTGTTTTAGGAGCAAGTGGACATGCAGGCTATCTTGGCTGGTGTGTTGTCTCTGGGCAATGTGACCTTTGAGCCTGAGGAGAGCAATGGGTCTGTGAAGGTCAGTGAAGCCTCCCAGGGATGGCTGAAGGCTGCAGCGGTGAGTCAGAAGAAATGTTGATGAAACCTTATGGGTATTATGTTCTTCCCCACTGGCTGTGTGACTGCAGGAGCTGTTTCTGCCAGAGGATGTTTCTCAGAATATGAAGGTTTCTAAAGAACAAGGGTTTTTTTTTTTTTTGAAATGTACAGTTTGACACCATGTCAGCATTTGTGTTCACTGCTAGTCATACCCAGAGAGATGTGTTTCAGCTTCTGTTTCTTGTGTGTCTAGAACCAGTGTCTCGCACAGTCAGCATATACCTTGCTGACCTCATAAAGCACAAGCTTTTTAA
The DNA here is from genome assembly GCF_026979565.1 of Vidua chalybeata. Taxonomy (NCBI): domain Eukaryota; kingdom Metazoa; phylum Chordata; class Aves; order Passeriformes; family Viduidae; genus Vidua; species Vidua chalybeata. Next base: position 41,049,923 of record NC_071570.1, read on the forward strand.
AGCTAAATGTTTTATGTTAATGAGTTTGATGATGCTTTGGAGAAATTCGGGTGTGCAATATCAGTACATTTATTCTGTGTTTTCATTGAATTTTGTCCAAGGATACCCCCCTAAGTGCTGTCATTTTTAATTGGTTATCTTGAATCAAGCTTTCTATTATTTTGCATTAAGTTATCACAGATTAAGAAGTATATATTTCCCAGGACCATTCCATTTTTGCTATATGGGATGAAGAAGTTATCCTGCTTTATTAACAGCACAGGACAGGAAAAAGTAACATACTTCTCTGTTTTCTATTTCTTTTCATTTTGACCTGTTTGAAATCCAGCACCCTTGCTCTTTGGTTTCACTCCCATCTCTTTGCTTGTTTCACTCCTACACCATACCTGAAACAACCACCTACGTCTGTTCAGCAGCCAGCTTCTTATTTCTGAAAGCCTGCTCCTCATTTCTTGCCCACAGGAGGGGAATTCCTGTTAAATCACTTAGGGGGTTCCATGTGTCTGAGGTTTGCTTTGTTTCCTGCTTCTCATGTGGGTTCCTCTGACTCTGAAGCTCAGATGCTTCAGCACCTGCACAATCACCTCCGTGTGGTGCTGTTCAATAAGTCATTAAACTGCTCAGGAGGGACTGGCGTGGCTCCCAAAGAAGGTGAAAGGTGGCAGCACTGGAAGATCAAAACAAAAAGTGATTGAGAGCGGGTGTGTGAGGCTGGTTGCTGCAGGGGTGGAGCGGATCAGAGCCCATATCTGACTCTGGTGCCAGCTGTAGCACTTGCCTTACAGTGGGGCTCAAAGGCCTGAGCCTGAATCATGACCCCATTACACACGGACAGACACAATCCCCAGAAACAGAGCAAGAGTGTACAACTGACTGTCCTCATCTCTTTCCTGTTTCCCAGGGTCAGTTTGGAGTCCAGGAAGACGAGCTGTTAAAATGCCTGATTTGTACAACGTCAGTGACCCGAGGCGAGCAGATCCAGCGTTTTCACACCCAGCAACAGGCAGAAGGTAGGAAACACAATGAACTGCAGACGTGCTGGCTAGAAAGACTGGGCTTTGATGGAATGGTATCCCCACACATGTGCAGCTTATTTGGAACAAAGATGTCCTTCTGTGCCCCTTCATTCCTTTCACACAGAGAGAAGTATGTCAGTGTTTTTCTGTTTAGTCGCTTACTGACATGGAGAGCCATGAATGCTGCTTTTGTTTGGTCTCTAGGAGACTGCAGAGATTAAATGAGAAACCAAGGAATTATCTTTGCTTTCTGCCTCAGTCCAGCCCAGAAAGAAACTCTGGGTATTTGTGCAAAAGAGGGGAAGGCTCCTGTTGCAGAGTGCTGGCAGTGTGCAGAGCTCTAGGTAATAGATGGAGAAACAACCATGAGCACAACGATGTCACAGTGTCAGGAATGGAGTGAAAAGAGTAAAATAGCAAGCACAAGGTGTTATTTTCCCTTTCCATAAAACAAGAAAATAATCTAAAATAATCTGTACCAAAAGGGTCATTTAAATTATAGTACTTTAAAAGATAATTAAAAAGAGAGGTTATTGCTTCAAATAAATGAAAGAAGAAAATTAAATGAGATTAGCTAGTTCTGTTTTACAAATTTCTCTAGACAATAAAATATACGTCTCTAATAAGTCATGTTAATTTGGTCTCCTTCTTAAAATGTCAGCAAGCTTTCCATCAATTGTGTGCTTTTCTTGCCTACAGCATTTAAACATTTAGCAACTATGGGCTAGGAGGAAGAGAACTCTCCAGTTTTCCAAGTAAAATTTGGAGCTTCTCCCTTGTTATAGCAGTGAGGGGATCCATACTTAGTGTATCTTCAGAAGGGAAAGCAAATCTCTGGATATTCTAAAAGGTGGCATGACTCAAAAATGCCCTGGTATGGCATGGCTGATCTTGTAGAAAGATTGTGAAGATTTTTAAATTAAAGAGCTATTTTTACAGCTCCCACTTGCAAAGGATGGGGACAATCCAACGTTTATCTGGTCTTTAAAGTGGCTTCATATAGACATTGTTGCTAGAGGTGGATGCATTGAGCCAGCTTGTGTGCGGTGTCCCCCACTCTCCTGTGAAGCACGGCGGTGAGTTGCTGTTGTTCCCTCTGTGCAGATGCTCGGGACTCCATTGCAAAGGTGGCCTATGGTCGAGTGTTTGGCTGGATTGTTTGCAAGATAAATGAGCTGCTGGCTGAGAACGTGGATCCTGAGGTGGAGCTGAGGGAGATAGGTGAGTTCTGCCTGCTTTGCTCCTGCTCTGTTCTCAAATGTGCATCTCTCAGCCACGATGAAGGACAAGGCACAGCATGAGATTTCACAGAGCTTGCCTGCTGGGATGCATTATCAAAACAGTGATCCTGCTGGAGATAAGAGTCAGCAGTGTGAAGCCTTGTAGGGTTTTGTTCAGCTCTGAGCAGTCAGTTGATCTGAAGCAACTGTGAGGCTGTAGTTCTGGGGCACTCCGGCTCAGCAGAGAAGCTGGAGTGGGTCTTCTCTTAACTAACTCTCCAAGCTGTGGAAGAGCTGCCACTGGTGTCTCTCTTGGATGCATTTTCCCTGTGCCACAAGAGCTGTGTGATAAGAGATTCAATTGTGTGTTAGTGTACATAGTAATCTGCAGGGATGGCCTGCAGGCTCCATGATGTGCTCTTCTTCCCCTTTTTTAGGCATCTTGGATATTTTTGGGTTTGAAAACTTTGCAGTGAATCGTTTTGAACAGCTTTGCATAAACTTGGCCAATGAGCAGCTGCAGCATTTCTTCAACCATGTAAGTCTGATGGGGGTGACCTCACCTTGTGCTGCAGAGAAAGCAGAACACTGCTCTACCTGGCACATGCAGGAGAGCTTGGGGAAAAGCATATCTATTGCCTGGAAGGACAGAAATAGTGAATAGTGAAGAAAGATAGAGAGCAGCAACCTTTCCTGCTGGGGTAGAGGAGCCACTGGGACAGGAAAGGAAGAGATAGAAGGATCAAGCATTAATCAAAGTCGTAATAGCAGGGACACTTACACTCTGACAAGTTTTCTGCTTTATGCACCACTACCAGTGAGTGCCAGGGTTACAGAGAACCATGGAGAACAGCAGCTATATCTTGGACCTCTCATGCTGTGGCTGAGAGTGCCACACCCCCATGCTCTTGTTCAGGGCAGGAAGGAAGATGTCCAGGGTTTGTCTAGCCAAGTCTGCTGGGTGCTTCAACCTCTTTTTTCTTTATTTCAGCACATTTTCCAGCTGGAGCAGGCTGCCTATAAGGAAGAAGAGCTGCCTTGGGAGACCATCACATTCAACAATAATGAACCTATTCTGGTGAGTGAGAGGACTGACAAAATATAATTGCTCCATCCAGCCAAGAGAAAAGTCTTGCTCTTCCTACCATGTGGAGGAGATGCACCTGGGAGGAACCTCTGCAAAGGCCAGTGAGGGTGAGAGGGGATGTCCTGCACTGCTTTACATATGTGCCATGCATCTTCTTTCCTGCAGAATCTGCTCCTGGCCAAGCCACTTGGGCTGCTGTCTCTTCTGGATGAGCAGAGTGCATTCCCTCAGGTATGCATGAGAGAGGAGGCAGAGAAAATAGTCTGGGGGCTAATATATCAATGAATATCTGGGCTACAAAGAAAGCTCTTGGGTTGGAGTGCAGGATGAACAGAGATGTTCCCATGTGTGACTTATGAGACAAGACGTCCAGATCAGAGGCAGTCTAGTGGCATTGGCATCCCTGAGAAGAGTCAGAGAGAAGGTACAGCAGAAGACTATTACACACCCAAGGATACTTCCAACACTTTGTTTTGAATCTGTGTGTCCTCATCAGGCCTTTGTTGCAGCTTATGAAATCTGCTCTCTTGCAGGCAACTGATAAGACATTTGTGGATAAACTAAAAAGCAGCTTTAAGGGGAATTTACACTTCCAGCCAGCCCGAGGCCATGTTTTGGGCTTCAGCATTATTCACTATGCTGGGAAAGTATGTACTGTTTGCAGGAAGACTGCTGAATGTTTATGTTGGAGGGGGTGGGAGTGTTGCCTGATAAATAAGGCTCTGATGTTAAGGCATGTGTGGTCTGAGGATGACACTAACAGAAATGATGTGTTCCAATGGATTGCCCTACTAGAATTCCCTGGGATTTATTAAAAAGGTACAGGAAGAGAAGACCCCTCAGGAAAGTGGGGCTACCTCTCAGAAGTGTAGGGCATTAGAAGAATCTGCTATTCTTCTAATCACCATTCTATTAGGACTCTAGTCCTAAAATAGTACTTTATAAATTACTATGTCCACTGTGCAGCACCAAAGGACAGGCTAAAGGCTTTTTCTCTCCCTATTGGGTTACAATAGCAGTGACTATTTTTTTGCAAACGCCTGGGAACACTGTGTAAACAGCAGGGTAATTAATGTTTTGAAAGTGGAGGCAGTAATTGACACATTCACTGGTATCTAAGTAGCTTAAGATTTAGTATTATTGCATGTAACTTTACTGCCACCAGTATTGAAAGCATTGGTCCACATTAAGTTGAATTGATTGGAGATAATTCTTGGAACAGGAGCAGCTATGACGATTCAGGTCATTGTAACTTGCAGTTTAATAATCTAATCTCAGCATTGTTGACTAAATTATTATTTGTGGCATTCATTATTACAAAAATTAACTTTTAACATATTAAAGGTGGACATCTCGGTGTTATGCTGCACTCCCGTGGTTCTGATGCCTCTAGCATGTGCATGGTTGTGTTCCTCAGGGCTGGCATCTGAATGGGGTGCATGTGTGTTTAAAGAATTCATGTGCAAGCCAGAGTAGAGTCAGTTTAACATGCAGTCAGCCCCCGGCAGGCTGTGGAAGGGGCTTTTACAGCCAGCCTGTGAGCACTGCTGTCCTTAGTGACCTGCTGCCCTTTCCCCAGGTACAATATGCTGCCAGGGGCTTTCTAGAGAAGAACAGAGACACCGTGCCAGCCAACATCCATGGGCTCTTCATCAACAGTGTAACCCCCTTACTCAGTGTGCTGTTCACAGGCAAGTCCCTCTGCACATCCATCATGAGCCAGGCCCCACCTTGGCAAGAGTTAAGTGTGGGCATGAGGCTCATGTGTTTCACAACTGGCAGTGCCAGGGCGACTCTGGGAATGCTGCAGCCTGGAGTGGTGCTGCTGGCATCTACAGAGCTGTCAGAGCAACATGTTTATTCTCTGCTTTGGAAAGCAAAGCAGGTTGTATCCCCTTCCAGAGAATTAGCTGCCGCTCAGATGCTTTCCCATCGTCACCAAGGCCAGTGCAGGACTGTCTGCACTGGTCTTTTCTACACACTCTCTTGTGTAGAAATTTCTTGTCTAGAAATGAAGCTGGTCAAGATCATAGATGCTAAAAATGGAGCTTCATAGCTTGTTAAAAAAACTCTCAGGCCATGCATTATTTTTCTCCTACCACTATGCTCCCCTTTTCCAGTTATCAATAAGCCTTCAGATTCTCCAAGGCTTCTAATTAAATTAAAAATTTAGAGAAAGGCCAGGTGGATACTTCCTTGGAAATTGGCTGGCTGAACACAGTGCTTCTGGTATAGAAATTCTGTAATTTTTTTGTTCCCATTCAGTCCATGCCACTTTCTGGGATTTACAAGAAACTGATGAATTTAATTTCTCTTCTCCACTGTGTTTTTCAGCTACTGCTTAGGACTATCTTTCTTCATTACCATTTTTGCACTGTTACTGAAGCTACTTAGCCTAGTCCCAACTCTTTCAAAGTTCATAAACATCAGATATAACCTGTTCTCAGGTTGGTTGTCCAGTCTGGGCAATGGCTTTAGGTGCTGAACAAAGGGTTTGGTCCAGATGACCTCCAGAGGACACTGCTAGCCTCATTCTTTGATTTTATGATTCACATGAAGCCATCGCATCAAGGGTACACAAGACTCTTACTAGATCATTTAGTAAATTAAACTTCCCTGATTTTCTCATCCTGTCACTGAATTAGTTATAAGCTGACTTTAAATAATCTGAGTGCTGTAGGTGAGGTCCCCATTTGTTGCCTGTGCCATTTTTTCTGCACTGTTAGATGCCCATTGATGATAATTTTATTGAAAGTCATTGAGGTTTATTTAATAACCTGATTGTCATGTCTTCTCAGTGGCAGAAATCAGTAATGCCTGCATTATATGCTTCATACAGTACTTCCACATGGTGGAACCTAACACCCTGTGATTCAGTATTTGTAAGGAGGTTTGTGCAGGAAGTGAGGTTTGAATTTTTAGTCCTAGTAGATTGCAAAGGTACGAAATCAACTAATTGTCTGTGTTCTTCCAGCCACGATCTCCAGGACAGGGACGCTGATGCCTCATGTGAAAGCCAAGGTATTGCACTTCAGGTCCACATCACAATTGATAAATATTACCTCATAATTATTATTTCAGAAACTGTCTGAAAAAGGGCAGGCAGAAGTTGGTTTAAAATAAGAGCAGACAGCAATCAGCTTATAACAGTTTCTCCTTTGTTTTTTACCATGTTTTGTGCTTGCTTCTCCCATTTATATGTTTAGCTTGTCTTCCCTCCCATTACATCCATTCTCCCTCATTTTTTGCCATCTGCCTTCCAGCAGTGCTCCTTGGCTGTCAATCAAGCACTTCTTTCCAGGGCTGATTCTTTGTTTTGATCTGGTTTCAGGTCATACCAGGAGCAGATGACAAGTTCAACAGCACACGGAAACAGTCTGCTGGAGCTCAGTTCCGGGTACGGTACTGCTGCCCTGAGGTGCCCTGTGAGATGAAAGCAGTGATAAAATTACCACTGCACTGCTTCCAGAGTGCTAAGCATGGTTAAAGCAGACATTATGTAGACAGGGGTTTTCCTGATTGCCAAGCAGGGCTGATCATGGTGGAATGGGCCCAGTTGTTGCCAGAGCCCAGGAAATTGCTGCAGGGTGAGAAAACAGTTCTTGCTGCAGGATATTGCACATCTGGCAGTGCTTTGGCTTGATGGACTGTTGATCTTCCTCTGCCCTTGCCAGCATTCCCTGATGGTGCTCATGGAGAGGATGTATTCTGCCAACCCACACTTTGTGCGCTGCATAAAGCCCAACAGCCAGAAGGAGCCAGGTGTGCTGGACAACCAGGTGGTGCTGCTGCAGGTGAGCAAAAGCAGTGTCCTTTACAGAGACTTCTGCCACATCTCAGTGGAAGGGCAGATTCCACCAAAAGGCTCTGAAAGGTGACTCAGTTAAGTCTCCCTTTGCAAGAGAAAGAGTGACCACATTCTTTATATATATGTAAAGATTCTGAGTACTTGGTTGTTTTTGTGACACAGACTCCTAGGTCCAGATTTTGCAATCTTAGATCTCTCTCATTTCTTTTTCATGAATGCAATGAGATCTGTTTGACAGGAGCTAGGATTCGTCTTTGCATCTCCCCTTGGATGGGACTGGTACAGACAGTACTCTGGAAAAATTGCTTCCCAGAGGAGACTGTTCTCACTCATCAGCCAGGGCAACTCTGAATAGAAACCAAGATGGGATTGCTTTGATAGGATCTGAAATGCTCTGATATGATTGTAGTTGGATATTCTGTCAGGTCTGAGGTATAGATGCCTTAAAGAATACTGAAAATGATTGGAAGAGTTCAGAAAGTTCAGCATCCTCTTTAATATATATAAGAAAGGATAGGATTAAGAGGAAGTTCATCCATGCCTCAGAGTACTTCTGTGTCCAGATTTGGAAATATGAAGCAATCCTCTAAGGGACAGAAGCAAAGCAGTACTCATGGCTGGAAGGTGAAGTTATTTCAGTCATTGGTTTTTATGGTTTCCAACTTCTAACTCTGAGTGGTTAATCATCAGAGTTACAGGATAAGGTAAATTAAATTCTTAACCAAGGAAACATTGTCAGAAAAAAACTTTTTAATTTTGAACTGGAGAAGGTTAGGGCTGAATGAAGTCATTTCTGCCTGCAAAGGAGCAAACCAATGTCATAATGACCTTTTCTCTTTGTTTCTCTGATCCTCTTTGTGGTGCTGCTTCAGCTCCGGTACAACGGACTGCTGGAGACAATCCGTATCCGAAGAGATGGTTTCTCCTGGAGACCCTCCTTTGAGGAATTTGCTGAAAGGTCTTTTAAAACCTCTGAATATTTCTTGTTAGATATTATTTGGGAAATTACCCTGATAACCAGATATGGGCAATAAGTGAAAGAGTCTCTTCAAAGACTCTTCAAAGACATGTGGTCTGAGGTCATGGGGTGATTTGCTGTGGGAGACTGAGTGGGAAAGATAGTGATTTGTTGTTGTTTGCTGTCAGGGTGATAGGGATCAGCTCAGCCCATCAAGGATGTGGCTTTTATGTGTTTGTACTGGTTTGTTTTCCACAGATATGGAATTCTTCTAGTTAAACCTGGTGCTCCCCTCACAAAGGAAAGGTAGGAACACTAACTTTGTTGTGTGCAGTCTGGTTTGTTTTTCATAGACTTTTACTTTCAGTAGCATAGGAAACGGTGTAAAAGGGACAGAAGAAAGAGGATGGGATTTTGTGGTGATGGGGAACACAGATTTCAGACAAGGACATTTAATGTTTAAAGAGCATTTGGTACCATGATGAATTAAATCTTTCTTGAGCTGTTATGTAGCAATTAAATTCACTTGCTGTAAAGTGTTGTACTGTGAAATGAAAACTGGCCCATGTATTTAATTTGGGAGTGACAATAGTGGTCAAGGGTGTCCACTGAACTCAGCATGGCAGGCACTCAAGTACTTCTGTCAGGGCCCTCTCCAGGCTTTTTCCTGATGGCCACATGGGAGAAGAAGATACAGACAATGCTGAACAAGCAGCCTGACTGAATGTCTCCCAGGCTAGAGAAGATGTTTCTAAACCAAGAATTTTGTCTCTGTACAGGCAAAATATACTATCAGCACTTTTAGAACCCGACTGTTAGACACATAAACATCCTTCCAGCTCTGCAAAGGAACAGGATTTTACTCTGCCAGCCTTTTCCTTCCTACATCTAGGGCAGCAGTTCCCCCACCTCCTCTTCTCCACTTTCCCAGCCTCTCCTTCCTGCCAATGTCAACTGTGATTGATAGTGAAAATGCATCATATAAAGAAGTCAGCTGAGGGGGTTTTTTTTAGTCATTTAAGAAAAGGGTTTGAATGATCTTCTGGAACAATTCTTTCCTGGCAGTAAGCTCCTCCTGCCCTCACAGTGCTTCCTTGAACTTCCTGATGCTTTTGAACAGTAAGAATTTCAAACCTGACTGAGGTCACAAGAGAATCTCATAGATGGGGGACAGATTATAGTAAACAGGCGATGTGGTGTGTTTGAAGACACAAAAAATCATGGGATGCATTTCAAAAAGAAAATCCTGTGGATATGGATTGTGGCACTGTGGAAGTTGGCTGAGCTAGAAGGAAAAGCACTTCTGCTTTCCTGTGTGAGATATTAGCAAAAAGTGCCACTATAATTTCACAGCCTGGATTAGCAGGAGAGAGAGGAAGCTGTCTGTGTGTTGCAACTAGAGCTGCTTTCAGTTCCAAGTGTCAGGGAATCTTTCCGAGTGACCCAAATTTTATCACTGGAGTCTGCAAAATGAAACTGGAATTGGAAAACAGACTTTCTCCCAGAAGTCGTGCTGTGCTGACCTTGCAACTTGTGTCCAAAGGGTTTGGAAACAGAATGAGGAAAAACACTTCCAAGAATAAAATAGGCTCCACAGAATTGCCTCCCAGGGAGTTGAAGTAAATTTACCTCTGGGAACCCCTCTGTGGATGTTCTTCCAAATGTGATCCTAGCTGTACCTCAAAGTGCATTACAGACTGACAGCCAGTTTACTGACTGTTGGGAATTGCTGAGGCACATTATGCCCCTTCATGCAACTAAAAAAAATTGTTGTTCACTTTGGGTGGAAAATTGTTTATTTCCCTTTTTTTCATCTCTTTCAGCTGCTTGGAGATACTGCAAAGTACAGAGCTGAAAGGCTGGATTTGTGGGTAGGTGTGGATCACTGCTGTTGGGAATGGGAAGCCTAAGATTTTACCCGTGTAAGCTGTCACCTGGTTCTCTTCAGGGAGGATTCTGTGGTTGTAGGAATGGGCTCTTCAAAGGATGATGGATAAAAGCTTAGACAGTGTTTCTCACTGCATCTTTCTTCTCCAACTTCACAGAAAGTCTCGACTTTTCTTTAAATATTGGCATCAGGAACAGCTGGCAAAGTATCTGGAGCGACTGGAAAGAGCAGCAGTTATCATACAGAAAGGTGAGCACTGCAACAGGAGCTGATCTTGGACCAGGGGAAGGAAAACCTTTTTTGCAGTCCCTTCTCCACCTCTGCAGAGGACAGAAGGGTAGGGCAGGTGCCATCTCTGTATCAAGGTCAAAGTCAAAGTGCTTATTGCAAATGCCCATATTCCCAGTGCTCATCCTGAATCAGGGAGAGCCCTCAGAATCAGCCTTGGAAAGGAAAAAGGTGTACTGGAGAGCTGGGCTGAGCAGGGCATGCACATGATTTGGCTGTGTCCTGAGGTCTGGCTCACTGTCCTCTGGAGTAAGGACTGTTTGTGAGTTATGTTGAACTGGGGAGAGGGAAATGAGTGAAGCAGATCTCATTGCTGCTTTCAGAGACAGGCAAAAGGGGGTAAAATTTTGGTCTGGTTTGGTTTTTTTCTTACCTTTCCACATAGCATCTGCTCTAGCAGCCTGTCTCTTCAGAGTGGCTGTGGGCAGATTGGTACTTCCCTTTGCACCTCCTGTGCAGCCAGGAGGAGGAGGAGGATGCTGTCACCCTGCTGAGCTCCCCTCTATTGCACTTCTCTTCTGTATGGGTTGTTGCACTGCTGGAGCATCTGAGCAACTTCCAACTGTGCACCATACAGTGTAACAAACATCAGACAGTCACAAGCTGTGCACTGTTGTCATCTATGGGGAACATGTGTGGGTACTGGGAAATGAGAGGTGCAGCTTTCATTTCATGTGTTTTAATAACTGGTAGAGTAGGTGGGATCACACTATGTCTGTAATGCTCCTGGGTGAGCCCTGCAATGGGAAAGGTTTTCCTGTGGGCTGGCATCAAGGAAATCCTGTCTCCTTCATGGTGTCTAGAAGGACAGAGAGATAGATGGTTAACAGGTCCTTCTGTGAAGATTTCTTTTTAGGTATTCAGTACCCTGGCATTAGAGATGAGAGCTTAGATATGTAATTTGGTTTCTATAAATCTGTGATCTGGCAGCTTTGAGAGTAGAAGATAGTTCTCACAGGGTTTTGGCTGCCTGCTCACAATAGTTTCCATTGCTCTTTTTTAACGTGATTCAGGTGTTGAGGGCTTTGTACTGGATGAAGGACTATCACCCAGTGTTCTTCTCCAAGAGAACATTCTCTTCTCTGAGAGAATTACAAAGGCATGAACAGCATTTTTTTTTCTAACTTTGGCTTTTTTTTGAACAGTTTTTAGGGGATTCAGATGCAAGAAGAGTTTCCTAAAACTGTTGGCTGAGCTGAGAGCTCAAGCACAGCGGCTACAGGAGAAGGCAGAGAGAGAAAGAATCCGGCAGCTCGCACTGGCAGCAGAGGTCCAGGGTGAGTTGTTCCCACTCGCACTGACCCACTGTGTGTCTACTGGTGTGGTGATCACCTTGAAGTGCTGTAAGCTCCAGGTCATGATGGCCTGCTCTGGGATGGGAATTCCATCAGTGTGGTGGGCAGGGAGCTGATGATGTTTCTGCTCTTTGGAAGTGTGGCATTGTCTGTGGGGAGTAGAAGCAGCACAATAAAAGTCATTTGCCTGGCTGTGCTGGAAAGAGGGCCAGGCTTTTTTACCTGGTTTTACCACATAATCCATGCAGCAGAGCCTATCCCAGTCCTAGGCCTGTGCAGAATAGATCTCATGGATCTTGATGCTAGAGTTCACCTACGTATTTCTTCTTGTTGCAGAAAGAAACTCGCTTCCAGTCCCTATGCCACGAAAGAGGCACCCTCAGTCTAGTCCTCGCCCTTCTGATCAGTCACAACAGCCACCAGTACCACGGCCACGCAGCAAACTAACAGAGGTAACAATACTGGCTCTGCTGGGGGGCCCTTAGCCAGGTGTGCTGGTTCCCTGCTCCAGCCACCTTCTGCATGCACATGTTCTCCTGCATGCAGTCCTAAGAGAATGTTGTCATTCTTGTTATGAGATGTGTGAGTCCTGTCCTACTGTGGTTAGATAAAAAGCATGGTCAGGACCTTTGAGGAACTGAAAGCAGCTTCTAGTAGTTGGTGACTGATCTTCTCTTAAGGGACTCAGGAATGGGGTCACTTGCTGAGGTGGTCTTTTCAAATGTCCCCTGCCTATGACTTTGCTCTTGTGCTGACTTTCCCTCTCTCCTTGCTTTCAGTACACTCCTTTTGATAACTTCTTGAACCCTTCTGTGCCTCCTCCTGTTCTGGGTACTGAGGAACAGACTGGGAAAGAAGCAAAAGTGAGGAAACTCAAGAGAGGAGCAACTCTGCGCTGGTTCACAGAGACACAGGCCCAGAAGATCATGCAGGATGATGGGGCCTTTCCAAGCTGGCTGCATGGGATGATCAGTCGGAGGTGAGTACTCTGAATACAGTGACCATAGGGAGACAGCAGTGTGTCCTTGGGACTGTGTAGGTTGGATTGGCCAGGAAGGAAGTGGAATGGGAACGGGAGTGACCAACATAACTTTTCCCTTTTAATCTGTGAGCGTCAAATCTTAGGGGAAAGCTTGGGAGTCCCTGTCAGAGGTTGTAAATGCTGAAACTTTATGTAGGTTCATGAAAAGACAATGGAAACTCACAGTACATAAGTCCACTGTGTCCCTAAATACAGATCCTGTGTAGGGATGGGAGGCTTGTAAAGTAATCAGAGAGGAAATATACACATGCACTTTCCCTGCTCTGGACCATTTGCAGAGACATGAAGATGAACTTTCGGGTTGATACATTATGACTTTTTCATATTTCAGTATAGTTCAGGAGAAGACCCCGATTTACAGCAGGAAAATATAGAATTCAGTTTACTTTTATTTTAAAAAGTATTAAGAGGGGCTTTAGTTGGTACTCAATGGCAAAATTCCACCAAAGCCCTTTGATACAGGAAAAGGAAGGGTTTTTGTTAGTACCTTTGTCCATCTAAGGAGGGTGCAGCATAGGTGGCATTTGCTTCTGCTTAGTCTGGGAGAGGCATCCACTAAGCCCTTCTTTCTTATGGAGTTGTTTGCAAGACTTTGTTTAAATGCTTGAAGTTTTCCTACCAGGTCTGCCTCACACTTCACTCTCTTGGCTGAGTAAAGCACTACTTTCTGAGTCAGGCAGTGGCATAATCAGAGAAGTGCCAGATCAGACAGGAGCAGGATGGCAGTATTGTCTCACCTGTGTGAAGATTGGTGCTCCACACTTGTTAACTGCCAATATCCTGTAATTGGTGGGATTTCTTTGTCAATGTTGCTGCCATTTGAACACCCTCATCATCTTGCTCCAACTGTTTTTTTCTGTTGAAACTGCAGTTCTCCTTCAGTCTTATTAGATGTATGTTCTTGGATTTTTTCAGGCTGTCAGTGTGAACTCAGAGACATTACACAGCACATTAGCTTGGTAAAGGACACTACAGTAGCTCACAGCTCCCTGGTAGTTGCATTTCTTTTTAATTTTTTTAAGATAGTTATTGAGGCCCTAACCTGTAATAATGCTTTGGTCCACAGATGAAAGAATGTAGGAGAGGAATTAGTGTTTAGAAGACAAAACAGTCTAAATTCAAGTACAGACTAGCCATGAGCACTGCACAATGAAGGAAGTGGCAGATTCTTCCCAAAGACACTGGTGCTTAAGCAGAGACTTAAATTTTCACACAGCAGTGTAAGCTCAGCTTCATGAAATGGAACAGTCAGAGCAACCACAAATTGCACTGGTGATTTGCAGTCACTTTTAGCCTGGAGCAAGGCACATGACAAGCACAAAGCAGAGCTTTGTCTGTTGGGCAGAGAAGGGGACAACCTCCTTCCAGCAGGAAGTTTAGAAAGCCAGAGTGGTGTAATCCAAGCTGGTGTTTTTCCAAGGTGCTGGGCTTACCCAGTACCCCACAGCATCCTGACTTCTTCATCCCTGACCATAGGAAGTACACACATGCACAGGTTCCTCATCTCAGTGATGCTTTGTGATATGCTTGGTGCTGGAAGACAGATGTTGCTATTGCACAATCAGACTGCTGGAGCAGGTTTGGAGCAGCCCTGCTTGGAGAGGCTTTGGCTGAGAGTGTGGTGCTTCCTCAACCTGTTAGTGCCTCCTGCACCACCAAGCCTGAGTCAGGAGGCCTGTAGCCAGGAGCATATGGGGCAGATGCTGGGCTCCTGGGACACTACTGGGCTAGCACATGAGATAGGATGCGAATCCCAGCAGTGTGGCAAGGCAGCTGCTGGCTCTCTGCTGAAAAACTCTTTCCTGATTCCAGGGAAGCTGAAAACTTGCTGATTGACAAGCCTTTGGGTTGCTTCCTTGTTCGGATCAGCCAGAGCCGACCAGGCTACATCTTGACATACCGGTAAGTAATGAGCAGAGGAGGCTCAGGGGAGACATTACTGCTCTCCACAGCTCCTGGTAGGAGCCTGTAGCTAGGTGGGGGTCAGCCTTTTCTTCCAGGCAGCCGGCGACAGGACAAGAAAACACAACTCCAGCTGTGACAGAGTAGGTTCAGGCTGAATGTCAGGAGGAATGTCTTCACAGAAAGAGATGTCAAGCACAGGAACAGGCTGCCCAGGGCACTGGTAGAGTCGCCATCCCTGGAGGTATTTAAAAAATTTGTAGATGTGGCACTTGGGGACATGGTTTAGTGGTGGACTTGGTAGTGCTGTGTTAAGGGTTGAACTTGAGAATCTTAAAGGCTTTTCTATCCTAAGTGATTCTGTGAAATTGAGCACTGCATGAATTTCTGTGATCCAGGAATTCTAGAGTCATAAAATTCTTGAATTCTGTGATTCTATAAAACGGCTTGACTGGAGGAGATTACCTGCTCTGGAGGAGCTTACTCCTGCGGAGGAGTCCAGTGAAAATCATGTTCAGCCTCTCCTGTAGTGGGTACCTCAGAGAGTTTGTAGTAGCAGATGGGATACTGCAGAATCTGTCTCTTAGTGAAAAAATAGACCTGTTTGTGGGTGGGGTGCTGTGGCTCCAAGGGTAGAGGTCCTGCTTAGGTGTACTCTGTGGCTGAGAGGGCAAACCAGGCTGGAAGGAGATTGCAGCACCTATGAGCACCTGTTAGTGCACGTCTCCAGCCTCTGTGTGGTACTTGTCACTGAGGGTCCTGATCACAAATGGCTTCTGGAGACCACGGGTACAGGAAGCAGGAACCAGGTTCTCACACTCTGGGCCCCATGTCCTGACTCTTTCTGTCCATCCCTCTCTCCCCAGGGGCAAAGGGCACTGCAGACACTACATGATCCAGGTGCAGCCCAATGCACGCTACGTCATCCTGGGGGAGGACCGGGCTCACACCTCGCTCACCGAGCTGGTGCGGTATCACCAGAGCATGGGCATCCAGCCCTTCATGGAAATACTGACTGTCCCCTGTGGGCAGGTGAATATTGAGGGTCTTCAGTGGGAAAAGAGGATTGGGCATGGACTGTGCCTTGAGTGGGTGGTTAGAGACACTGCAGCAGCATCTCTTATGTGTTCCTGTTGAGGGGTGTTCCATTTTGGCCAAGCAGCCTGGCTGCTTCTGCATGCACTGGGAAACACTGCTAGCTGGGGAGTCCTGAGATGGGGGAGAGGCACTGGCAGATGATGACAGCCCACTGTCTCCTGAATGTCAGCAGTGGATACAGCTGGGTATTCGTCTTCATTGTGCTGTTCAGTGTGTGTGAAGGATCTGCAAACCACTGCTGAATCCACCCCTCCTTTCTCCAGAAAAATAGTGAGAGCTTGAATTACAAAAATCTGGAGAGTCTCACACTGAATTCATCAGCAGACAAGGGAGAGACCCTTCCAGAGAAGCAGTCCTGCCCCTCCATGCCTTCCAGCAGCACACCTGCTCTGCAGTGGTTCAGGAGGACCAAGAATTTCCAAAACCAGCAGACCCAAGACAAGAGTAGAACAAAGCCTGACTCTGGAGAGGGCAGCCAACGAGCCTTCCCTCGCCTCCGCTCTTCCATACGCCTGGCAATGCAGGAAATCCAGCAGGTGAGCTGGGGCATATCCTCTGCTAAGCCACAGCCCCTCTGGGACTCATGGAATTTCCCTGCCCAGATGCAGGAGACACCAGTGTTCCTGGGTCAAAGGTTTTATTTGGTGGTCTTGGGATCAAGACTGTATTCCTTGGAATATTCCTTGCCAGCCTGTGCTCCCCTGCCAATGCTGTTTCTCTGCTTCTCACCACAGTTCACTTCCACTCCCATGAACATGTCTAAAGAGAGGAGCTCGCTTCACTGAGGATGTACAGCCTGGGTGACACGGTAAGAGGAGGTGGTGTACGGAAGGGAAAACAGCAATTGCTGTTTCCTGGGATGTGGAAGAGAAAAGGAACTCTTCCCTTCATGTTCCACCTGTAGGATCTCTTGGCCACAAGAAATAGAGCAGGAAGAACAGAGAGTAGCAGCCAGCTTCCGTCCCAGGACTACACAGAGACCAGGGAAAAATCTGCCGAAGTTTCAGTTCCCAGCAGCTGTGATGCATAGAGTGCTTGCAGTACAATGGCCAGGCTGCTGGAGGGAGCTCACAGTTTGTTGGAGGGCTGGGGCTGGAAGGAGGAGGGCTACCAGAATGCATGCCACAGTAGTCAGCTACAATGGCTTCCTGGGGTGGAGAGGCAGTGGTGGTGGGGAGCCCTGCCTGGGGTGGCAGAGGCAGCGGGCTGAAGAGAGATAGTGAGCTGAAGGCAAAGCTCAAAACGGGAAAAGGCAGCAACTTTGTTGCTGTAAAGAGGATTTTCAACAAAGTCTCAGCAATGGAAACACAGCTAGTGACTGAGATTGTGATACAGTGGGTGGGTGACAAGGGTCTGGCATGGGCCAGAAGAGGCCTTTTGACTGACTGCCTTATCTGAAGTATCTGGTGGATGTGCAGCTCTCCTGATCTACTCAGCTGCTGAAGGCAGGTGGGAGCTGTAGTGGTGCTGTAGTATACTCTGGAAGCTCTGGAAGAATCTTGGTATGTGTCAGCTGAGTGTGGAGAGGGATCAGAAAACCATGCTTTTGGCTACTGACCCACTGCAGTGCTTCCAAACACACACCAAGATTGCCAAGTTTCCTGTGTGGTTCTGCTCCCATGCTGGAAGTCATGCTGGAGCAAAGCTTTTTAGCTGGGGCCTGTCTTGTCTTTCTCTTCATAGTTGAGAAAGACAGGAACTCTTCAATAACTGAAAAAATCCTGAAGTGTTTGGCTTAATTGCTTAATTTCTCTGTGTCCCACTCATTGATGTACCCAGGAGATGCTCTCTGTGTCAGAGGTCAGACAGAAGAAAGACAGAACATGGGGATCTGCATAGATAACTGCAGGCTTGTTGTACTGGGATACCTAAATGTAATCCTTTTGTATCCTCCAGGGAGTTGTGTTTCTTGACTGTCTTCCAGGTCCAAGTGGCTCAGACCTGTCCCAGTGCTGTTGGGCCTTGCCTAATAGTGAACACGTCCAGAGATACAGCAGCCTTTTTCCATTTTTTTTTTTTTTAACTTTTCTTTGCTGCACTCAGCTGGCCCTGTGCTTTCAGA
This sequence comes from Vidua chalybeata, assembly GCF_026979565.1. Taxonomy (NCBI): domain Eukaryota; kingdom Metazoa; phylum Chordata; class Aves; order Passeriformes; family Viduidae; genus Vidua; species Vidua chalybeata. Next base: position 41,067,587 of record NC_071570.1, read on the forward strand.
CAGGGCTGATGCAGAAGTTCACTTTCCTCAGCACTGAGCAGTACTGTGCCTGCAGTATTTGTACCAGTCTGATCCTGGGAGAGGGGAGAGGATGGGAACAGTCACACTCTGCATAGACCCAGAGTGCCTGACAGGCTGTGTGTCAGTACTTCTGTATTCCTGGAGACTCCTCACCTAGCACTGTGAATAGTCACAAACTGGGTATCTCCCAACAACCTGTTCTGTCACAAATATCTGATTACCTATCTCTTTCTCTTTCAGTATTCTCTTGGCCCTGTGTATCTGCTGCTCTGGGAACCAAGGGAAGTGCGGTTTTGGCAGTAAGGAGCAAAATTGAAGTGTCCTTTTTGTTGAGTGCAGGAGCACTTGAACAGAAGCTGAGACAAGGTCAAGAAGATCTTTCTTGTAAAGGGGATTCACTGCTCTTGCATCAGTGTGCTGGCACACTCCTCCACAGTCCTTAACCAGATCTAAAGTCAGGGAATCATTGGTGAAGCCCTCTCATTCATCCTGGCTGAAATCTCTGCAAGTCCAGGTTGGACAATATAAAGGACCATACTACTTGTTCTGTTTCTCCTACCTTTTAAAATAAATCTCTTTTTTTTTTTTTTTTTGCCTGCATGAAGAAGCTCAGTGTTTTCTTTATTGTTGTTACCTGCAGTCAGTTCAGCCACAAGTGGCAAATGAAAGGGAGCAGCTAATACCTCTGGGGGCAGACATGGGATCATGTGAAAATGTCTCAGTGGAGAGGCTGAAGGCACGTGGTGCACTAACTCTGACATACAACTGCTCCCTATAACAGCCACTCCTCTCATACTTACTTATGCCTGAAGTACTTCCAGAGTGCTCCTTACTCCACCTGTAAAATCTCTCCTGCCAGCCAGCCTCATTTCTCTGTGGCTCTGTTTCCCTGGCTCTGCTCCAAAGGACAGCCAAGCTGTCCACCCAACCTGTCCCTTCCCTGGGAGCATGGCTGTGTCCAGCTGGTGCTGTTATCAATGTGTTACAGGGTGTGGGTTAGAGTGTCTCAGCACTGCCTTTAATCACGGGGCTATTTTTCCTCCCTCCCTCTGCTTTGGTGCTGAGCTGTGCTGGATCACGAGGCAGCACTGCTGGCTGCAGGACAGGGAAGCAGTGGCTGTTCCTGGCTCTCCCCAGCACTGCCTTGCAGCGTTAACACACCTTTTCTCTTCCTCAGGTTGGGTTTTGGCAGCTGCTTTGAAGCTGTTCAGGAGAGAACTAGCCCAGGCAGACAAAGGCTGTTGTTGGCAGATTCTTCCTGGCTGAGCCCTGGTCAGCCTTGGCTTCTTTTCCAGTGTTCTCCTTAGTTTCCTCCACCACTGGGCTGCTGGGAAGCCTGCCTTTTGGGCAGCACATAGAACCGCTTGTGGTCAAAACTTTTCTAGGAACTCGTGCATGGAGCTGAGACATGTATGAGGAATGCACGTCAGTAATGAAGTCCCTCAGTAACTCTTTCCTAATTCCCGTGCCAAGAATATGGTGCACACCCAGGGCTAAGATCTAGCTGCAGAACAGCTCCTTTAGCTTGGCAGGGATCATGCTGAGCCAAGGAGAGTGGTGAAGAGCTCTTCCCCAGCAGTGCCTCCAGTGCTTCCTGGGTGCTGCTGCAGGCACAGGTCACTAGTGACAGTGAGAGAAATGACATGAGGGGAGGGTCAGGATAATTCCCTGGTAGGTCTTCATGGCATGTCTGGCAAGCTTCCCCAAAGGAGAGCAGATCAATCACAGATTTCTGTTGTCTCTGTTGCAATGGGTGCAGGTTGGATCACAGTGTGTGCAGCCAGGAGCCTGGCACAGACCCAGGCAGCACACCTGTGTTGGCAGGTCAAGTTTCTCTCACATCTGTTACTTCTGCTTTTTCTGTGACAAGGCAGCAAGGAACCAAGGGAAGAGAGGGTGAGAAACTGCTGGTCAGAGGAGGTTATGCAACAGAGGAGACATTGGCATCATTTCTGCAGGGCTCTGGTTTGCAGAGTCATTAGCAAACAGCCAGTGCCCTGCCTACACACAAAGTCTAGCCAAGCTCCTGGAGAGCAGTGTGGCTGGTGCTGGGCTGTCATGGGCACAGATGTGTGCGAGCAGTTGGGAAAAACTGTAGGAAGAGCTGGGAATACAATAGGCTGCTGAAGAATAAAATGCAGATTTGATATCTCTACTGTGGTCTTTGCCTGCGTGCCCTGAGCTAGTGGCCAAAGTCAGCACTGTGTGAAAACTAAGAATTAATTTCATCTTCTCACTGAAGATGACCTGTCCTATGAAGACAAGCTGTGAGAATCAGGATTGTTCAGCCTGGAAAAGAGAAGGATCTGGGGAGACTATAGCATCTTCCAATACCTAAAGGGGCTACAAGAGAGTTGGAGAAAGACATTTTACAAGAGGCTGTAGAGATAGGACAAGGGGCAATGTCTTCAAACTGACAAAGGGTGGGTTTAGTTCAGATATCAGGAAGAAATCATTTGCTGTGACAGTGGTTGAGGCACTGAAACAGGTTTCCCAGAGAGGCTGTAGATGCCCTATCTCTGAAATTGTTCTAGGCCCGACTAGATGAGCAACCTGGTCTAGTGGAATGTGTCCCAGTCTATGGCAGGGAGTTGGAATAAGATGGCCTTTATAGTCCCTTCCAACCCAAGCCTTTCTATGATCCTATAATTACCCATTGAATAGGAGCAGGTACATGAGCAGCTGTACCTCATTTTCTACAGCAGCATCTTACCTCATGGCACTTGGAAAGCTATGTCTCAGAAAAAAGCAAAGAATAAATCATGTAAGCCAGGATAGGAAGACCTTTTGTGATCTATCATGCTATAGTTTAGCTACTGTGTGATGAAATGTATAGGATTTATACATTTGCTCTCCCACAGAGAGAGCAAATACCAGGCCTTACTGAGCTGGGTGAGTGGGGCAGCATCCAGAAGAAGGTCAGGCAGCCTGTGGATCCCCTCAGCACTGCATTTCATTCCCCATGGGACTTAAGCTGAGCTCTGAGAGGAAGGATAGGGACACAAAAACAGGTGTGGGGAGCTGGGAAGAGCCAGCACACAAGAAGTTGGGATGAGCAGCAAGAAGGATTTGCAATCCACAGGAGTGAGAAATGGAAGTGCTCCTCTGGGCCTGAAGGCTTAGGATGAATTTTATTTCATAACCTGAACCTTAATAGTCATCCCCCTACACTCCTTCTCTATAACTGATGTTTCATACCATCCTCTAGAGAGCTTCCCTAACCTGCTTCACTGTTTTTGCAGAAGGGTTTTGTGCCCCTTTGTTGCCTCCCTCTATCCTTTGCATTTGAATGATCTTGGCTGCAGACATTTTAGCCAATCACCTCTGGACTAAGATCTACTCCAGGTTAGTCTTGTCCTGTCCAAACTAAAACTCTGTCTTGCCTTTGGCCCTTGAGATATCTGGCCAGCAATTCTCCACCAGGCTGGCTGAAACAGAATTTTCACTCTCCTTCCATTCTGAACCTTTCCTGTTCCCTTTTTTCACAGTTCTGTTTTTTTCTCTTCCTCCCCTCAGTCTGGCCATCATGTCTGTTGAACATTTGAGTTTTGGGAATGCTTGTAACCTCAGCACTGCTATGGCACTTACACTCTTTTCACAAGGGCAGTCTTTGTGTTGTTTGCTTTCTTCCTGGACAACTTTATAGAGTGTGTTGACATGTTTCCTTCCCCAAATGTGTCTTAAAGACTGGTTTGGCCATCAGCTCAGACAAGGGCTACTCCACTCTATCCTTAGCCTCACTCCAGCCTTTGTCAAGTGACCATAGAGTGTTGTGACAGCATCTCTGAGATACAGTCTTTTCCTGTCTTCCAGCTAACTTTGTTTTCCGTACTGAGTTCTCACATGGTGTGACTCTGCTGTCCAACAACATTCAGGACTGGCTACTTGACGAGGGCTTTGTGTATCAGCTTGCTCCTCCTGGTGCACCACAAGAAACCACTGTGGGATTTAGGGGACAAATCAGCACCAGATTCTGGCTGTGAAGGTGGCCAGTGGGGTGTGGTTGGAGCAGATGGAGGAGCAGTGTAGGTATAAAGCCACATGTTTTCAGCAATCTTTAATCAAGATTAAGCTCTGTTTAATCTTACTCTGACCAAAGCATCATTTGCCTAGTGGTCCTTGCTGGGTTGTTCTTCTGTGAGAGAACCTGATTGCCTTTGATCCATTCTGCATTGTTTTGCATCCCAGAAATCCTAGTTAACTATTTCCTCAGATTTACAGAGTCACAGGGTGAGTAGGATTGGAAAGGACCACATTTGATCCAGCCTTCTTAATCCAGCAGTGTCATCCTAGAGCACTTTGCAGAGGATTGAGTCCAGATGGTTCTTGAATATCTCCAGTGAGGGAGACTCAATTCATAAAGAGTACTTAAATTTGCTTCAACCTGTTATGTAATTTCTTAATTAATATGCTTTTGTTCCTATACTGTAAAACAAAACAAGTAATCGTTTCCCAGTTATCTCAGTCACTGCAAATGGTTTCTCGACACATCAGTTTGTCTCCCTTGGCTGTCTTCTTTGTCCTATGCATTTGATTTTCCCTTTTCCTCTTCTTAATTCCACTGTACCTTCTCTGAGAAGAAAGGGAGAAAACCTGTAACTGATCCCCAGGCCACTTTCCCACTTGGGATAACTGGTCTGAACACCTTTGCACAGTTAGAGCTTCTCCTTGTAAATTACACCTACTCATACTTTAATTTGTCATTTTATCCCCCAGCTTTCCTTCTGAGATCTTGCTCATTTCCACTACACTGCATTCCTCAGCCTCACCATCAAACTTTTCCCCCTCGCTGCTCACACACAGACCATTTATGAATACATCAAAAATCACAAGCCCTAGCATAGATCCTGGTGGGACACAGTGGTGTGCTCCATTTTAAACACTGACCATTTTCCATTCATTATCTTCTGTCTTGCTGTTAACCATGCAAATAAGCATGTTGTGAAGGAGAGCAATTAAGGACATTTGGTGAGGAATCTTTCTGAAAATATTTTGGGCATCCAGTAACATCCATCTGTACAGCCACATTAATTAAACTGGATTCCTCACTCCTTTAAACAGTGAGACATGACTATCTTCTGCTAGAGTGGGATTCTTTCTTCCCCTTTTATTCCATTTCATGCTATTCCATGGCACTCTGTTGGAATTCCTCCAAAACTCTTGGATAAATGCCGTTTGTATAGCTTACTGTTTGTGTTATCAATTTGTTTTTAAACATACCCTCCTAACGGCTTTCACTTAAAGCATCTGTCCCTTCAAAAGGAGATTGTAGGATGGGAATTTCCCTTCATTCCTTGTTGGTGTGGATTACTCATTTTGCTTTTTGACTGGGCATCTATCTTCTCTGAATGGTCTTTCACACCTCTGTTACACTATTTATGGCAAACTTCCAGGGTGAAAAAGGGGGGGTTTTGTTATGGTTTGGAGGTTTGGGATTTTGGAGTTTTTTTTAGTTTTTCTGTGGCAAGCACATTTATCTCTCTCTCAGGATTTTTTATTGAGGTGCACAGAGAGAAATGAAAGAGAAAACAATTTCTATTTCTGCTCCATGTTTTTCTCTTGTGGAATGTGTTTGGAGAATTGTTTACCTGGAGTGAGCTCTTGGTTGGATCATGGTGGATTGTTTGGGCCTGATGGCCAATCAGATCCAGCTGTGTCTGGACTCTGGAGAACAGGGTCACGAGTTGGGAGTTAGTTAGATATGATAGTTAGAGAAAGTAGCATGTAGTATTTAGTATCCTCTTTTATATAGCATATTAATGTATTGTAACATAATTATAATAAAGAAATCATTCAGCCTTCTGAAATGGAGTTAGACATCGTCATTCTTCCCATTGGGTTCGCCGACATCTACAACATTTTTCAGCTTATTACTCTAACAGACTGTTATGGTTTTCCATTTCATTTGTTGTGGTTACTCTTCTTCAGAGAATTGCTGAAGGTGTTGAAATATCCTTAAAAGTGTGAGTTGTCTCTTCCTATATGTCTCATTTTCTCTTTTACACGCTAATTCAATTTTTCAGAATTTGGAGTTTCCTGGAAACCCATTACAAAATCCTATCAAGTCACACTTTTGCCAACTTTAAACACCACTTCAGATTTCAGTAGCTTCATCCTGAACTCTTTTAGAGCCACTTTGGAGGAGGCTGGAACATGGAGGACATTTCACGAGGGCATGTAAGACTAAGGAAAATGGGCTTTAGAGGAAAGAGTTTCTAGATTGGATTTTAGGAAGAAATTCTTTACTGTGAGGATGTTGAGGCACTGGCACAACTGGCCCAGAGAAGCTGTGAGTGCCCCATCCTTGGCAGTGTTGAAGGCCACCTGGATGGGGCTCTCAGCAGCCTGAGATACTGGAAGGTGTCCCTGCCCACAACAGGGGATTGGAAACAAATGATCTTAGGGCCCCTTCCAACCCAAATCATTCTGTGGTTTTACAAAGCATGCAGAGAGGGTGCAGAATTAATGCCCCATGCAGCGCCATGGACCTGAGTCCAGCAGCAAAGTTATGTTAAGTCTTTAGCCCCTTCTGTGGTACATTCACACTTGCATAAGGCTTTGGGCATTTTTTTGCTCTCATCACATATTGGGAATGCTGCATGTTTCCAGCCGAATCTCTGGAGGGAGCACAGCGCATCTGAGGCTCACAGCCGCTCTGGACAGGGCAGGGCAGGCTAAAAGTTTGTGTTTTGGTTTATGCATTGAGTTTGCTTACTGTGTCTGGTGTCAATTCTTGGTATCACAGATCCTGGCAGCTGACAGCCAGGGGAACCCCCTGTGTACCACAGGTTTTGTTCCCAAATCTGTGCTTGGCTTCCAGTCAAGCAAAAACATTTAACAAATTAGGATGTTGGAAAATTAGTAAGAAATACCACACTGTCAGGAGGCCTGCAAGAGAGTTTCAAAATGTTTCTCCTGCTGCTTTTGTGCTTTGGATGTGTCTGCCAGCAACTGAGCCCTGCTGTGGCTGGTCTGGCAGGCATCAGCTCAGCTGCTCAGTCCCTGCCAGAGGCATCGTCTCACCAAATATTGTCTGGAATGACAGCAACAGCACAGCTGAGGGCCTGCTGAGCTGAGAGTGCACCAGCCTCACCACGCTGCGTGCACTGTGCTGGGAGGAGAGCAGGGGGACAGTGGCAGGTACTCCAGGAGCTCTGGATAGCCCAGGGACAATGAAGTGGCTCCCCTGGAGGAACTGAGGCCATGACTTCAGGCAGATCCCAGTTGGGAATAGGCAATTATCACCCCATCTTAAGGCTGTAAGAGATAGCCTGTGTCTCTGTATGCTCACGAGTTTGCTGTTATCCTGGATGAAGATTGAGGACTCCAATCCTGATGAGTTAGGTAATGGAAAATATTTACCAGTGCAAGACCTAGAAACACTTCTGTAGAAACCAGCCTGGATCCAGCCCTGTTACTGCTGATTCACAGCTCAGTATTCCCAGCACAGGCTATTTCCTCAGAGCTGGTTTGAGATGCCCACTGTGCTCTCTAATGTCAGAGCTGGGGCAATTGGCTGTTATGATGGGTGCTGCTCCAGCTCCAAGCCAGCTCTGCACCACACTGCTCACATCAGCCTGGAGCTACCTCTGTGTCTTCACATCCACAGCAAGGTTAATTTACAAACTGTCCTCAAACAAGGGAGAGTTGGAGTTTCGGAGGGGACTTTGTATTCAAGGTAGAACTGAAAAACCATAACACTGTGCTGTAGCCAACAACATTCAGCAACATTTGCCTTTAGCTTTCACCTGCAGTTCTCTTCTGATTTCATCTGAATTTGAGTGCATCGGTTTTAGTTGTCAGTATCTAAATGCAGGACCTCTATCCCTAGTTCCACTTCTCCTTAACTAAATTCTTCATTCCTCTCTAGCGTGTCTTAGTGAAAGAAGAAATGGAGATTCTCTGGAATCATCTGATTTCTTTGAGGAAGCATCACAGGACATGAGGAAAGGCATGTTTGTGCTGAGGGCTCCAAGAAGAGGTGCCATTTTTCCTCAAGATCAGTGCAATCAGCTTGTCTAGCGCATGCATGCTGTAGTTCTGTGTAGCTCCTGTGCTCTGCTGCAAGCACAGGCCATTCCCCTGGCTCTGGGGTGAAGGGAACCTGGCTGCTTTTCAGCCAGATGGCTAATGGCTGGGGCAGGGGACGGCACTGCTAACACTGCACGAAAGGCTTAATGAATTCCAAAATCATGTGCTCCACGTGACAGTACTAATGCTTCCCTTCAGCAGTTCATTTGGGATTTGGTTAAAAAATGTCACATTTGCCTGACAAGTTCCCGGAGCTTGTTACTGCTCTTTTGATCCTGTTATCCCCTCATGGTCCTGCTGCAGGAGGCAGGGGCTGGGTCTCCATAGGGCTGGGCACTCTGTGGGCCCCATGGCTGTCTCTGGGCATTAGCCTTGCCATGGGCACCAGAGCAAGGAGAGCAACACAAGGAATCACAGGGAACATGGGACTCCAGACTCTGTGGAGGGAGTTCCTCTTTTTTTTTTGCTGGGGCTTGCCATGTCCGGCTTTTCTCAGACAGATTTTTGTCGTCTGTAGAAGATAAAGTTTGAGAAAGAGGCTGCTTTGCAGTTTAATAATAAATGGCCCAGGTTTCCCTGCAGCATGTCCAGATGACTTTGCAGTTGTTCAGGTTTTGTAATAAACACCTGATGTTTTCTGCCCGTGCTGGCCAAACTCAGTGTGATGTGAAGCTTTTCTACTTCCTCTTCTCACATATGTATTTAATATATATATATATTTTAAATTATCACATTTTCCCCTGGTCTTTCAACAGTTTTGGTATTAACATCTTCGTTCAATGTTACCTTCCCATTCATTTGCTTCACACTGGCTTGGTATACTCTGTGCATGGTCAATTTCTACTTGAAAGAGTCCTTCCCTGCCTCTCTCAGCCCAAAACTGCCCAGTTGCTCTTCTTCTGCCTCATTTATGTAAACTCTATCCCTTCCTGTAGGGGCTGCTGCCAAAGGAGATGGTTGATCTAGTTGGGTTTGTGTAGGAGAGGAGAATCTACTGTTTGCAGAGTTTTTCTTCGGTAGCTGGGGATTGTCTTTTGTCTTTAATTTGTAGCATGAACTTTGACTTGGCAGAGTGCTGTCTATGTCACCCTCATAGGAGGTGAAACATGGAGCTTTTTGGATGGAAGAGTGTCAGTCCAGATCAAATGCAAAGGATCTTCATTGTTCTTGAGTCCTTCAGCAACAGGAGTGGATATAACACTGAGAAGTGCTTCTGCAGGGAGAGGTAGATAAATTGGGGCAGTAAGTCACAGCCCTGTGATTGCCCAACTTAATGACACTTAATTTGTTATTGCTGAGTGTTTTGCTGACTCTTTTTCCCCTTTTAAGAAAATGAGATCTTATGTATCAGACAAATAACATGCTGGAAGACTATGCAGGATGTGGAAATGATCTGCATCTGATGGAACTAAAACTGTACTCTCTGCATTCCTATGGTAATTATAGTTGTTAGAGAAGAGTCTCTGTGTAACATGAAGGTCTAATTAAACTGCAACCAGGAAAGAACTTGTCTGTTCATGGTGTATCAAGTTCACAAGAGACCACAGAACCACTTGGCCAGAAGTCTGTGGTGGCCCAGGGGAAGGCTTTCATGTAGTCCTCACATCATGCAAAGCCTCCAGCCAGGTGGACTCTAGGGGTGTGTTGGCTTTGCTGCTAACACTTGGCTCATCCCATCTCATTTTCTGTCATCTCAGACTGTGCACTTGAGACTTTGGTGATGCATCAGCCTCTGCAAAGTGCCTGGGGCTGCCCCCACCACTGGGGGAGAGTCTCCTTTCCTGGTGGCTCTGGTCTGTCCTGGCATCACTTGAGTACCAGTGCGAATTGGTTCCTCTTTCCTGCACTGTTCAGAAAATCTGTGCTCCTTCTGCTCCCTGGGCAGCTGGGAGAGGCTGCCTGCTGAGACCTCTCTCTCCCAGGAGTGTGCTGCTGTGAGGGCCTGCACAGACCTGTGGTCTGGCTAGTTTGGGCTTTTCCACTTTCCTGGCAGGTCAGGACAGATGGACACTGGTATCATGCAGAGATAGGGGTTTTCTCATGCTGCCCCTGAGGTCTTGCACTCCTGCCTGAGGCAGCAGCAATGGTGACACTACATGCTGTGGATTAGTACATACATAGTATGTAAACATATTATATTGCAGCACACTCTGAGCCCAACCTGCAGCACATCCACAGGAGCTCATAGAATCAGAGGATAGATTAAATCGAAAAGGACATAAGCAAGGTCATCTCTGCCATGGGCACAGATGCCTTCCACTAGACCAGGTTGCCCAAAGCCCCAGCCAGCCTGACCCTGAGTAGTGCCAGGGGTGGGGCAGCCACAGCTTCTCTGGGCAACCCGTGCCAGCTCACTCATTGTTAGAAACTTCTTCCTCATATCTAACCTAAATTGACCCTTTTTCAGTTTTACACCATTGCCCCCTGTCTTATCACAACAGGCCCTGCTAAAAGGTTTGCCCCTCTCAGATCCAGCAGTCCTTCTAGCAGTGACAAATGATCCCAGGAGAGCCTGGTGCCTTCTGTTAGCTTCTGAACCAAGAGTTGCCTGGTCTGGAGCACATCAGCAGCAAAACTGATGCTAAAAAAAGCCATGGGAGGTTATGAAGAGTTTCAGGCAAAAAAATACTGGGAGAATGTTGTGCAGAAAGTTGCATGGGATCAGGTCCCCAGCTGCTAGATTAACATCTTGGGAACACTCCTTCTGCATTTTGCTCCTGCATCACCTTCCTCAGGCATCACATGTGTCAAGAGCAAATGTGACTAAAGAGGAGATTCAGGAACAACTGGGTCAGAGACCTGCAAAGGCCAACTTGCTTGGTAGCACTGGTTTGGTGAGCTGTTGAGGCTGTAGAAAGATTTGTTATGGAATCCTGTATTTCTGCAGGAGGCAAAAATTATAGCTGGTCTGTAACACCACAGTGGGCTATAGGTAGATGTACCCAAACTGAGCTGCTTGGTCCTGAGACAACCTAAAGCCCTCATGCTCTAGGAATGCCAAAGGCACGGATTAAGGTAATGAAGGAACCTGGTGCACGTGATACCAAGGTTCTACCAAGAAACCCAGGGAACAAAATGACTTTGCCAGTGCACCTTCATCAGGCCATGCTCCCCTCATGCTCCAGAGCTCAATGCAGAGCTTAGGCCCAGGAAAACCAGGAGAGGAGCACACAGGGAGAGGCAGAACCAGCTTGGAAAAAAAGCAGTTAACTAAGAGATGCTGCGGTGAATTGAGACATCTTTGCCTCTTTTCCACAGTGTCCTTCCAGAAGTGATCACCACCACCCCCCTTGCACAGCTGTGAGTAGGGGTGACAACAAGGCTCACACATGTTCCTGCTGCCCCACACCCGTGTCCTGCTCCAGCTGCTATCCAGATTCTGGGCTGCATCTCTGCCTTCTTTGAGGAAGGAGCTCTTCAGCAGTTGTGCAAGGGCCTCTCCAGGACCTGGCAGCATCACATTTCTATAGGCTTTCCCCATGATCTTCGCCATCTCAGCTCAGACTGTGCTGTCGATCACGTCCTCCCCAACACCCCGCTGGCAGAGCTATCTGTGGGTTTTATCGCCCAACAATGTGTGCAATGCTATTGTGCTACAAAGAAAACAAAGTCTAATCCATTTTAAATTAAAACAGTGCCCCAGTGTCTTGCATCTGATGCAGACATGGTCTGGCAGCGCAGTCCTGCCAGCTCCCCAAAGGCTTCACCTGAGAGGTGCTGGGCTGTTCACTCTGTTCCCAGCAGACTTCAGTCACAGCCTTCAGGCTAGGGGGGCTGGTTTTCCCAGGCCCCTCTGGTCTAAAGGCCCTGGGCTGGCCTGTCTCCTAAAATGCTCTATCACTTTTAGGTGGAGCACTGCTATGTGCCAGAAGTTAGCAGCTGACAGAAACCAGGGGAGGCAGAACTGGGATCTTCCTACGGAAGGAAAGGTTGATAGGACAAGAGGAAATGGCTTCAAGTTGCACCAGGGAAGTTATAAATTGGATATTGAGAAAAAATTCTTAATTGAAAGGATGATCAAGCATTAGATGAGACCGCCCAGCCTAGTGGTTGAATTCTGTCCCAAGAAGTGCAAAAACCATGTAGATGTTGGCACGTGGGGACGTGGTGGATCTGTCAGTGTTGGGTTAATGGCTGGACTCAATAGTCTAAGAGGTCTTCTCCAACCTAAATTATTTTATGATTCTGTAGTGGTATAAGGCTACAATAGAGGCTTTGACAGATCTGGCTTAGGGTTTATGAAATCTCAAATGGGCTTAAGAGGGGATGAGCATAGGTATGGTGCTCACAAAGCACGGTACTGGTCCTTTCAGTCCAAGAGACCATTTTTTGGCTGTACTGCTTCTGTTCTAAGAAATTAGTTTCTGTGATGGTGCCTCACATCTGTGTTTGTCGCCCTGAGCATTAGAGTCTGCTCAGGAGTCAAGGCTGGCCCTGGGGGTGCTCCCCAGCCAGGACTCTTTCCCAGCCCTTCTCCATGGTGATTTTGTTTCCAGCTGATGTGTGCATGGACATTGGCCACAGATGTACACAGCAGACTGGGTTGCATGGTTGAAAACAAGGCTTTGTGGCTGTGATAAGCAGGCTCACCTCCACGTTTTCTTCATCCCTGATTCTGGCAAGATGAATAAAATTTCATCCCATTGTGATGAAGAACATGCTCTGCCCTGCTGTGAAGAGCTGTTTGGCTTGTTTGATATACAGGTCTTTTATGTTTGCACTATTGTGCAGCAGTTATGGGCGTGAGCTTTGCTTCGCAGACACATCACCTGGCAGCAAGCCCTGCCAGTGGAAGCTCTGGCTGCACGTCCCTTCCGAGATCCCCGCCTGTCTTTCCTCTGCTGCCTGTCACTGCAGGCAGCAGAGCCTGGTCCCCGTGTGCAGCTGTGGAAGAAAGGACTGGAAACTGCTGAGGAGACTCAAGATGTGTTAGGTTTTTGTAAGCCAAGTGGCCATGAGTAAAACCCCTTTTGTTTGTGTGCTGCATGTCTCTGCATCTGACCAGTGCCCTTCTGTGAAAGATGCAGCCCCTGCCTCGTGGCTGAGTGTGTGCAGCTGGCACTGAGGCACAGAGAGGTGCTGGCAGGCTGCAGCATCCCCCGGGGGATGAGCTGTGCTGTGCTGGGCTGTACTGCCTTGGGGGCATCTCTCTGGCATATGCTAGAGCCTCATGATTTCCATGCGCCTTTCTGGGTCTTCTCTCCTCTGTCACAACCCTGCAAGTGTCATTTGTGAATCTGACTTCCTTTTCCTCAGCCTGTTTTGCCAGCTCATCTGTGACAAGGATGATTCTTAAGAACGGAGGTGAAAGAGTGCATTGATGTCCCTTGACCCTGGGATGTCCTGCTACGTGTTAAAGAGACGTATTTTCTGTCTGTGGGATTCCACACAATCAGTGTCAGAGGTGCTTAGGGCATGGGAACTCTACAGCTGAGATTCTGAGGATGTTTGACAGCAGAGCAGTTCTCTCCTGCTGCTAAACAACTTGCTGGGATGACTGTCAGGGGTTCTGCTGGAACTGGCTCTCTGTGGGGGTAATCTCTAGTCTGGAGGTTAGTACCAGGACCCTCTGGCAGAATCCCAGCTGTGCTTAAGGTGAGGATTTACTGTGAAGCCTGAATGACATGGTACTCTTCAAAATCATGGCACATGAAAGCCAAGCATGAGGACAGGGAGCAGAGCAGGCTTAGGAAATACAGGGGTTTTCGTTGGAAATCCAGATTTTAGAAAATAGTCTTGAGTATGAAGCAGAGTGGTATGAATTCCTACTAGGATACTGTGCCAGAAGGAGCTAATGCTTTTCCAGACAAGGATGAATTGCAATGAATCACAAGAATAGTTTTGGTTGGAAAGGACCTCAAAGATCATCTTGTTCCAATCCTCCTGCCCTAGGCAAGGACACCTTCCAACCTGGATCTTGGATTAGTATGTGGGAACATGAAGGGATTCCTCTTCCATGAGCAGTTTTGGTGAGGCTGTGGCTCATGTAAAGTGTCCTGTTCTGGTGTCCACGTCTTTGAAATAACTTTGATGGAAAATTGGAGAACTCATAGAAAAAAAAAAAAAAAAATGGACTCTCAGGCTGGAAAAGGGTCCTCCAGATATTAATTAAAAGGGCTTTGTTTTATTAATTTATCAAGGTGGCTATTGAGGGGTGCTTCAAGTGAGATTAGGGAAAATACAGAGGGACAGTTCAGAATCCTGGACTGGCTACACAGCAGAATGAGATGCAGCAGCATGGTGTTAACCAGACTAATGGAAAACAAATACAAAGTATGTCATTTCAACATCCATTGGAGGAGTTCTAAGAAAAATCCTAAGTCCCCTGAAGGTTTATGAGCTCCAGCTATGTGTTTCCCAGAAGTGAACACTGGATCATGTGCAAGCTGCCAGGCTGGGTGCCAGGGTGACTGGGTAAGCTGATGCCTGGCAGAATGATCTGGCGACTCTTTTTGCAGCTCTAAGTCCCTAACTTGCCACTGGGATACTTCATCCCAGGTACCTTTTATTTTATTTTAACTGCTTTGGGTCAATAAGACACTGTAACAATAGTTGAAAGTGGTTATTTTTAAACGACTCTTCCATTAATTCCCCTTTCTTTGTATATTTGTCTTGTAGTCTTATGGCCCCAGCAGTAGCTTTGCTACTCTATTCCCCTTTTTGGAGAAGCTCTTAAAGAAGAAAAAGTCATCATGCAGTACACCACACAGTCATCCACAATGGCAGTGGTCTGTCTGAGTAGCCCTAACCAGCATCAAGTATCTCCTAAGCAGCAAAAATGTGTTTGGTTTCTAGGGTATAGAGTTTACAGTGCTGGGGAAATTTCACCAGAAAGCATTTCACAATTTTCTGTAAGTTACAGGCAAGATCCTCAACTCTGCTAATTTCTTATTCATTGAGACACTGTTTCTCTTTCTCTAATGCCAGTTCTCAACGGGGGAGTAGCTTGGTAGCTTCCTGTGACTATAACACAACTCAGAGTTTGCTCTGAAGCCACTTGCACCAGCCGGGGCTTGCTCAATTTAAACATCCAGGGAACTAGCCTGAGCGGGTGGTCATTAACACTGTTTCTTATGTGCATGTAAATTATTGTACACAGGCTGGTTACAGAAAATTACCTTATATCCACTGATAAGAGCCTAAGTACAACAAGTAAAAGGTTACAAATGTTTACAATTATGATATTTAATTTCAAGGACAGAACTTAGAACAATAAATTACAGGAACTAGTTAACGAAGTCACCTGGACTGAGGAGCACGTGGACTTGGCATAGACCAAGGAGTGGCATGGAATTTTTTAGTTCTCTGGGTACAAAAAACATTTTAAATTTGTGACCTGAATAATGTCTAAATACTTTAGGAGGTGACTCCAGCCCTCTGTGGTTGTATATCTATGGTGAATGATATTGAGGATGAACAAAGAATCTGAGCAATAATAAAAGTGGTTAATAAAATTAACAAAGAATGTGGTGACTTGGAGGTCAAACTGTGCATGGAAAACCTGAGAATTGTTCCCAGCTGAGAACCTGCAGAGGAAACTCTACTAAAGACTACGGTCTTTAGTAGTCTTTGATGGAGAACAGCAGAGAGAAGGGAAACCTGTGTGAAGATTAAAAATCCAGTGTTAGGTGTGACTCCTCAGCCGTGCAAGCATCCACCTCCATGTTGTGAGATAGGGGAACAGAAGAAAAGGACAAAATAAAAAGCAGGTGTAAAGACAGGCCACCCCATCCAGAATAAAATCTAGAGATTAAGGTGTTCAAATGGCTTGAAAATTGCCCCCTGAGACCTGAAAGAAGCAATAGCTAACCTATCGGTCTGGTGTCCAGCAAGAAGCAGAGCCACAGCAGAGACTAAAAAAGGTACCTCACTTTCAGAAAAGGGAGAAAAGGGATCTGGATGTCTTTGGAAGAAGAAAATTTATGGAATAAGCAGGAAGAAGGATTGAAAAAAAAGAATACAAATTTGCCATAACAATTTTTTGGCTTACTAATCTAGATTCTCTCTGGACAAAGGAAATGTTCTGGGTTCCTTTACCAGAATTTCAATAAGTTCTTTAAGTAATTTCAAATGTAAGTATTAATTACAGTCAAGATGACAAGGAATGCAAAGATACAATTTTAAAAGGGAAAAATAATGGGTTATCTTCTAAAAAAAGAGGCCCTGCATGGTAAAGAAATGCACTGAAGTGAATTTTAGGACCCGCAGTCATAAATGCTGTCATTAGGGACAGTAGGGGAAAGGGGGAAGAACATGCTGGTGCAACAAACTGGGAAACACTGCTGTGCAGCTGAAAACCAGGTGGTTGCAAGAGGTGTGAAGACTGCCTGTCATGGAACCTTGTGTTATCAGCTGCTCATTAGAATTCCTGGTATAAACTACTGCAGGAAAACATACAAACAAAGAAACAAACAAACAAACTTGTGAACCATCTAATTGTGTGCTTACTGTGAATGGTTTCACATGTGGCAGGACAAGGCTTTTCCATGCAGGTTAAATGTATAATTTAACATGTCTAGGTTCAGAAAAAATAACTTGAAACTTGAAGAGGTGCAGCAGGTTAACGGGATCCTGAGTAGAAGGGGCACTTGGCCTCTGACAAGCTAAAGTCTTTCAGACTTAATTCTAAACTTTCAAAACATGGTTCGAGAAGGGATAGAGTTGCTGCCTATAAATATATTAGAAATAAATGCTGCCGAAAAGGCAGCCTTCATATAGGAGGAAATAAATTCACTTTAAAGGAAAATTCAAAGAAGATTCATAAACTCTGAAGTTTTATAGTATGACCAAGAAAACAGGGGGCAGGGGGATGACCACTGCTTTCTACATGTGACTTCATCAGGTTGTGAGGGAGGCCACGAAGCTACTTTTTAAAAAGAGGTATCAAACTCAATGTCCAGGCAAGGATTGTCAGTGCTGATTTGGACACATCTATAGGTAAACTCTTGTTCTGTTTGCTGCAATTAAAAAGATTGATGTATTCACTGCTGAAGAGAGATCATGGCACACCTTGGTGTTCTTGGAAGTGCTGCCAGTTCAAATCTCCACATTTTTGTCCTGCTGGAACAACACTATAGCTGGTGCTTGCCAGCAGCTGCTGGGAAGATTGCTTTCCTACCTGGAACATACTGACATAAGGATCCAGAGGCTCCTATGTAGATTCTGCCCAAAGTCAGACTTATTCAGTCTAAAGAAGTTTTGGTATTTTGAAACTCAGATCTGGAAGCAAGCTTCTTAAAATAAAATTCCGCTTCCCATTATCCAAGTTATTTTTAACCAACAGGCAACAATGAGTATGTAAATACACATTTATAATTGTGCATAGAAACCCTAAAATGTGTATTTTGAACCCACCTCTACTACAGCTGCTAGAATTAATAGTTTTAAAGTAGCTCACATATCTCAGGTTGGCCCAAGTCTAGGAGCTCCCAGGCCAGTTTGTTACCCTGACTACCTGCCTCCTACAGTTTGGCCTCAGAGAAGAGCAGACCAGGATCTAGACTGGGTCTAGAACCCCACAGCACAGGTACAGGGGTTACTCTCAGGGTAGGGACTATTACCTTAGACATACAAGGGAAAGCAACTAGCTAATTAACACCCTTGCCTCAAAACATCTCTTGTCATCCTGACCTCAGGCACTGGATGTTGGCTATTTGCGGGAGACAAGCACTGTGTTGGTGTAGGGCTTGGGCAGCCAATGGCATCAATGCAGCGAATGTACAGATGTGGAGATGAAAGTAAAGATACCTGTGAGGAGATGCTTCCTGTAGCTTTTGCAATTGCAAAGAAGACTAACATCACCTCAAAGGAGTGACTGTTGTTTAGGCAATTCTACCCAAATCTCAGTAATGAAATACAAACCGCAGGTGCCGGTACCTGGGATTCACTTCAGTGAGTGGCATAGATCAGCCTGATTTTGTTTCAAAATCATCCAGGGAACTTAACTCTAAATTGTGAATAGGCACAACAGCAGCACTGATAAAATAGTGTCCACTGTTTTTGCATTAAAAGTAACAGACAAAAAGCCCTCAATAAGCTCAGGAATTCACTAGTATATCCCGTGGGAAAGGATTACTGGTACAATTTTGAATCAGGCCCAGAGTGCCAAAATTCTTCTAGACATCCAAGCCTTTCCTTAACATGAGTTAATTTTCCTGGGAATGACATCCTTTCCCTGAGAATAAATTCTTTTATAAGCACTTAGAGGTCGTCCCTCCCTACAGCACTGGAGCTAAAACAAGACCAGCCAGTGTTTCCAGAAGTACACCCACTCTATCTCAGCCTGGTGCATCTTGTGCTGCACAGGATTGGAGAAGCTCCCTGGTACGCCAGTGCTTTGTGTCTCAGACTGTATCGGTGCTGAGCTGAGCACAAGTTTGGTGCTGCATATTTCCAGATAGCTCACAGCAAAGAAGGGCACAGTGCTGGGCTATTTGCAGGGGGCTGAATCCCTCTGATCAGATCTCCCCTGACATAATTCTGACAGGGAATCCCAGGGGACAGCTTTTGTTGAGGATATAGCACTGGTGTAAACCTTGTACATGACAACAAACCCCTTGTGCTCATTCCTGTGTGGCCTGCAAGGCTCACAGAATGTGGCTGTGATCTACAAACTCCAGCATTCCCAGGAGGCACTATCCAGACCAAGTGTCCTGATGATGGAGTCACCTTTTGCTCTAAGTGTTCACAGATGCCAAGTGTCATCTCTACAAAAGAGCTGACAAAGTGTAAGAAATCATAGGTGGAAAGAAGACACATGCAGTTACAGCGGCCATGATATGATATGTCCATCCTCAAAGAGCAATAGAGAGGGAACATAATGAAACCTAAGAAAGTCAGGGCAGCAATGAGAGTGCGGGGTATCCTCCCTGGAGAAACAAGCAGAGCTGATAAACTCAGGTGTGAGGTGGGAAACTTCAGGGGCTTGTCCTGAAAAAAGGGTAGACTGAGTCTGTCATTCCTCTGCTGTATAAAACTGCCTTCTTCATCTCCCTTCAGGATAAAGACCATTCAGATAAACCACAGGACCATGAGCAGGAGAGAGCATTGGAATTACAGTTTATGGTTTGTTTTCCCCCCATAGCCCTGTTTCCTTGAGCCTTGACAAATTAATGTCTTCTTATCTGATGGTTCAGTTTATGTGGTGTCAGAAGGAACAAGGTGGATCAGGATAATTACACTGACCCTACCTGCAGGTCACCCCTGGAGGCAGAGTTCTCTGTCAAGGCCAGAAGAGAGGCAGCATCTCTGGCACAGCCCATGGCAGAAGCCCATGGTGCCAGGTAGCCAGTGGCCAGCAGCTTGTGTCCCCAGCTGCCAACTTTTTGGCATGTGTTCCTTCTGCTCAGCACAAAATCCAGCCCCAGCCTCTTCTGTACCGCTTGATGGATCTTGAGCCTTCTTGCAGCAATGGCAAGCCTGTGGATATGGATGTATTCACACAGCAATGCTGAGCACATTCATAAAGGAAGGTGTTGGGTTGACTAGTGATTTGGGCTGGGAAAGAGCTGGGCAAACTGGTTTAGCAGAGGCATGGAGCCTATGGGGCATGGCGCAGAGCTGGGACTCTGGCAGTGCTGCAGAGCAAGGCACAATATCCCACTAACTTGTCCAGTACCTTTTTGTGTATGCACAAATTACATGTTGACAGAAAGGATTTTCCCATTCCCTTCTGCACCAGATGAAAAAAATCATTTGCTGGTTGGACTCAAACTTCCTGCTGGATGATTTTCTTTGATTGTGCTCTAAATCCGCTATCCCAAAAGAGTAAGTGCTCATTCCCTGCTCTCAGGTGTGATATAAGCCATGATTCTGTGGGCACAGAGTTCACGCCACCAGGCTGGGCAGCCATGCCCGCTTTGCTCCTTCTTTACATGAAAATCACTCTCACCCCCAAATAGCCCTGGGGCCCCATGCATGCTGTTTCTGTTCCTGACCCTTTTGTGATGGGAGAAACAAAACCATGGGAAAAAACAAGAGAAGGTTTCGTCCAAGATTTATTCAACAGTAGAATGGGTGGACTTTTTGTTTTGGTTTAGGTTTTGTTTCTTTCTTGATGCTTAAGCATCTCTGATGCTTACTTCACTTTTTTCTTGGCAAGTGGTGAGCTGACATCACCATGACTCTCTGGTCTCTTCTAATGTGTTTCATTAGCTGATTAAAGCCCACCCTTGTGCTGTGCATCCTTGATTACATCAAATGTGCAGCACTTTGCAACTACCAACATAGACCACAGTCTGTTGTCCATGTGCCTGGTCACTTTTGGTGCAGGACCTTGTCAAAGCTTTTTGGTATCCAGGTACACAGTATACATACACTGAGCAGCACCTACATGCTTCTTGCCACCTCTGAGGAGCAGGAGAAAGACTTCTGCCCAGAGTGGAGTTGTGCCATCCTCTAGCCTCCATAGACATGTTTTTCTTAACTATACATCAGAAAGAAGAGGGGACATCCACCACTGAGGAGTTCCTCACGCACCACTGAGGAGAGGGGACAGCCATGGAAGGGTCTGCACCTCAATACAGCAGGGTCCTTCACCCATTGCTGAGGAGAGTGGACACCCACCACTGAGAGACCCTTTGCTGAGGGGTCCCAACACCATTACTGAGGACAGGGGACAACCACTATCAAAGGGTTCTTCACCCAGCTCTGAGAAGAGAGGACATCCATGATGGAGGGGTTCCTGACTGACCACTGAGGAGAGGGGACAGTCAAGTCGGAGGGGTGCCAACTTCATTGCTGAGGAGGGCACAAAGCACAGCTGAGGAGAGTGGAAACCCATGGCTGACTGATCCCAAAATCATCACTGAAGGAGAGGGGACACCGACTACTGAGAGCCCATTCACTCATCACTTAGGAGAGGGGACACCCAATGGCGGAGGGGTCTTTCACCCACTGCTGGGGAGAGGGACTCCCCACCCTTAAGGGATCCTTGAAACATCAGTGAGGAGAGGGAACACCCACTGCTGAAGGGACTGAGGAGCCGACTAGACTCCCCCGCCCCCGGCACCACCGCATGTCCTGGGGGGGACTGGGGTGGGGTAGGGTCACCCCCGGGAAGGAGTACCGTGTTCGAGTCCCGTGCCGGGCGGCTCACCTGCCTGGACCGTGCGGCGGCAGACTTTGGCTCCAGCCCCTATAAAAGGTAACGGAGGCGTGAGTCAGAGCCGCCTCCTCCTCCCCGCCCGCTCTCACTTACGTGCGGCCGGGCGGGCGGGCAGGCACGGAGCCGCCGTCCCGCACCCGCGCACTTGCTGGAGATGAACCGCGCCGCGCTGCGGGTCTTGCTCCTACTCCCGCTTCTGCTCCTGCCCTCCTTAGGTCGTGCCGGCTCCGACCAGGAACACGGCGGCGAAGAGACCCCGCATTCCCCGGGGAAAGGTGAGCGGGGGTTCCTCGGTGCACGGGGCTCCACGAGGCGTGGGGCACCCCGCTGCTGCCTTTGCCTTTGCACGAGGTGCCTCGGAGCTTAAGTTTGGGATCGCCGGTGCCTGAGCACCCTGATGCGTGCAGCACCCCAATACTGAGTTTGGGGTCTCTGATACATGGGGTGCCCTGATATACAGGGTTCCCTCTCTTGCTGGGCTGGGGCCCTTGATGAGTGGAGCGCACCAGTGCAAGGGGTGCTGGATTTGGGATGTCTGATGCTTTGTGGAGAGGTATCCCAAATGCCAGGGAGTTCTCCCTTTGCTTGGTTTGGGGGTAAAGGGGCTGCTGTACCTCCTGCTGCATCCGTGTTAGGATTCCAGGTGCCTCCAGGGATGAGGTGCCCCTGTGGAGATGCGTCCCCCCAGCATCGCCCAGCTGCGGGCGCTGCACCCCCCCAGCACGTCCCTGCCTTTGTCCCTGCTCCCGCCAACTCCCGTGCGGCTCGACTGGCCCGACCCCTGCCCAGGGGCTGGGCCCTCGCTTTGTCCGCAGCCCCTTTCTCTCGCTAAGTCCCTCTCGCATCAGACTGAGGGGCTCAGAGCTTCCTGAGATGGGGCTACAAGGCTTGTGCACCAAGCATTCCTGCTTGCTCCCGGGGACAGCCTAGAGGTTCCAGCCCTACACCCGGCATGGTGAGCGGCGGCCGGTCCCCTTTATCCAGCAGAATGTCGCCTGGGCTGCCCTGCATCCACCTTGTCCCCCCGCGGCCCACTAAGAACGGGGTCTGGCCCTGCTGCAGAATTGGAGGGGGGCTGCCTCACGGCTGACGATGGGGGACGGGGGACGTGACAGAACGCAGGGCTGCAGGGTTGTGTGCCCCTCCTCCTCCCCGTGAGATGTTTTGCTGGTGTTGTGGGGGCTTTCAGAGTTACAGGTTCAGGGAAAAAGTCTGGGGTCATTGGTCTTGCTCTCTTTTCTGATTGGAGGCTACAGCACTGCCAGTGCTCTGCAGGGATTTTGGGGAAAGTGCTGTGGATTTGCGCTTCTGGGCCTGCGTCCTGCACAGCGACGTTGTTGTCCCTGTTCATGCTCCTTGTCCCTGCTTTGCCCACAGGTTTGTTTCCCGGGCTCAGCCTCATAGCATGTCCTTGGTTTTGCCTCTGGTAAGAAGTTGTCCTGACCTGTGGCAGAACAGCTGCCCTGTGGTAAGGACCAGGAATTGTTTTGTGCCAGGAGCTGCTTTTGTTATTCCAATGAATCACTTTTCTTACCAGAGCCACTCTTGCCGATCTTGCTGGGCTGAGCACTGGACAGAGATGGGGATGCAGACGGTTCTTGCCACAAAGATTAAGTAATGCAGGCCACAGGGTGGGAGGGTGTCAGGCGTTCAACATACCGGTGTGCTGTGCTGGCCAAGGGGCTGGACACTGCGTGAGGTTTGGGATGGGTGGGTGGGAGGACTGGGATGGAGAAGGGGAAAAGAGATGGCCAGGAGCCAGAAGGGAACAGTCAAGTTAGCCCATGCTATATCAGTGTTAAAAGGCTGAAAGTCTGGATGGAATCCCATAAGAAGCAGGTCATGGCTGGAACCCTCCAAGGCTCCTGCCAGGTGCCAGGATCTGCGTGTCTCAGCACCTCTGCCAGGTGATGAGCTGGTTCCCTCTTCCTCGAGGCTAGTGCGTGAGGTAGAGCTGGTGGCTCCCCCGCCCATGGACTGCTCAGGGATTTGTCATGGGTTTGTTCCCTGAGAAGACTCTGGCTTGCCCAGAGACCCGAGTCCCACGCTAAATGTGTCTTTGGGAAATAGTATCTCCCTTTCCCTGTTTCCTCTCCCTCTTACTCAGATGTGTCTTGCTCTCAGTGTCCTCTTCTTGCTCATTCTCCAATGTCCTTTTTCTCCAAGTGAACCAATTTTTCTTGCTTAATACTTCTTATTCATCTCTCTCCCTAGCTCCAAGCACTGATCTGTACTCTGGGATTTCCCCATTTTTATCCATTTTCTTGGGATGGCCCTTTCTCCGCTGCACTCTGCTGCACTTGCTGGGGCAGCTGGGTTTGAAAGGAGCAGAAACATGTCCTGGAGTAAAGCCTGCCCTATGCCTTCCTCCACCCAAACCCTTGCCCCTTCTGGGGGGAGCTGGCACAGTCTTGGGCTCCTCAGTCCAAGCAGTCGTCCACCAGGAGAACAAAGAACAATCCCTGCAGCGACCTGTGCTGCCAGTGGCAGATTAAAGGCTGATCCCAAAGGCTTTCAGTGGGTCAGAGTTTATAAACACAAAGGGGCTTTAATGCAGTCAGGCTTGGGAGGGATCAGTGACCCCATGGGCAGCATATGGGGTGGTGTTCTGGGCTGAAAGTACATGCTGCTGCTGCACGGGGGTGGGTCTGGATGGAGAAACCAGGGAGGAGATGGAGCTGGGATGGCACAGCCCTCCCATAGAGTCAGTTCCTGTGGGGCTTAGCAGAAGGATGCTCAGGTTATGCACCCCCTTGCCCAGACCCTATGCCTGTGCCATGTTAGCCACAGACTGGAAAGCTGGCTTTGGGCAGTGTGAACACAGTGGCACAGTTCAGATTCTGCAATCAGGTCATTGCTTTCAAGGGACATGATGTTTAGATGTGTTTTGTAGGCTGGGACCTGGATGCTGTGGCTGGTCCCTACTTTGGGACCTGCACTCTATGCATCTCTGCATGTCCTGGTACCTCCTGGCCTCCTATAATAACACCCCACTTACCCTCTCTTCTGGGCCATGAGCTCCACTGATCCCTTCATAGCCTGGGACAACAAGGTGGTCCTGCTCTGGCACCTGTGAGCTGAACTCATCCCATGGCCTTTGATCCAGGTGTGGCTGCGGATTAGGTTCCAGTGGGAAGAAGAGGCTCTGGCAGGATGCCAGCACTCCCTGTGGCTGAGTACAAGGCACAGTGTGCCCAGCTGATAAGAGAGCAGGATGGAAGAGCTAGAAGTGAGCCTGCTGTCCTACGTGCCACACACGAGCCATTGAGCTTCTAGAGTTCAAGGTGAACAGATAGCACAAATGGCTGTGCTGCTGTCAGGCAGCATCCACGCCGTGAACAGCACGTGTTTCATTGTTATCAGGTGCTCTGCAGCAGCCTCAGACTGCATAGACCCTAAATTATTAAAAAGTCAGGATGGGAGGTGCAGACCCATAGGGCAAACCTCCAGTCTCCTTCCTTATTGTTTGGCTCTGCTGAGGATTGCCTCCTGGTCTGTGCAAATGATCCTGAGTGCTTTGGGTGCACAATCCATCCCTGTGTGCCCTTGGTGAGGTCTCCTGGGCGCAGCTTG
Source organism: Vidua chalybeata (assembly GCF_026979565.1). Classification (NCBI taxonomy): domain Eukaryota; kingdom Metazoa; phylum Chordata; class Aves; order Passeriformes; family Viduidae; genus Vidua; species Vidua chalybeata. The sequence continues at coordinate 41,092,317 of NC_071570.1, forward strand.
CTGCATCAGTGCCTTTCCTATGTGGGATTCACAGCAGCCAGTGGTTGAGCTGGCTCCTCACACTGCCAAAAGCTGCTCCTACCCTTCCTCCCAGACTGCCGGACATGCAGAGCAGCACGCTGGTAATGGCAGCGTCTGCCTGAACTCGGCGGGAAAGTGTTTTTGGATGGTGTTGGATGTCAAGGAGGGAAGGGAGCTGGCACTTGCAGCAAAGCCTGTATCCCAGAATGGGAGGGCTGAGTGGGAGCAAGGAACAGCAGGAGAAAGCACAAAGGGAGAGTGTGAAGGAGGGAAACTCGTGGGAAACTCGGCTGGATCGCAGGCCGCTGGGGAAAGGTGGGTGGCAGGCAGTAAGTACTCAGGTGAACCGGCAGCTCTGGGCGGCTGAGAACGGAGGCGTTTTTGCCTGCAAGGGCAGGTAGGTCCTGCCAGCACCCTGCTGTGTTCTCCTGCTGAAATTCCTGCAAGGAACCCTCTTGCACGTTATCTCCCGGTGCGCACATCGCATCACCAGGGCTGTATCCCCCCACGTTTTTGGGAGCGCTTTGCAGTCCCTGCTGGGCAGTGGGTGCTCAGAGGAAAGGCAGGGCATGCAAAGAGCTGCAGCACTCGCTGCCGAGGTGCAGCCACGTCTTTTGTGGTGAGCGGCAGCAGCTCAGCAGAAGGGAGACCTGGCATCACACAGTTTTCGAAGGAGGAGACGTGCTCCGGCGGGAGGTGTGGGAGGCAGATGAATTATGCAAATCGACACTTGGGCAGGGCAGTGGGTTAATGGTCACGGTAAAGGGATGCGAGATTGTAAATGCCCCCAGGTGGAAGGGATCAGAGTAGTTGGTGCAGGGCTCCTCCGAGCCGTGCCGAGGCAGGGGCTGATGCTGAGAGCCTGACCCAGTGCCCTGGCTGGGCTCGCCTCGGCACTCTCCTGCAGCGCTCGGTGCGTGTGCCAAGGGGGCCCAACCCTGCACAGCTGCACTTGTAAGATGCCTGCTTGAAGGAGTGGCCTGTTTGTGCCATCACTGCACCCAGATCCACGGGATGGGAAAACACACTCAAGGGGGCTTCAGTGGGGGGAAAAGAGCTCATGGATCCTTTTGGTTTTGATGCAAGACATCCCTGGGGAAGTCTGTTGTGTTGGGGTGGGTTGAACTGGCTCCTGGGTGCAGCTACAGCCTTTGGAGTGTCCAAATCTGCCAAGATGAGCTGGCAGGAGGCTGTGAGGAGGGTCCAGAGCCCCCTCGGCTGTGGGAATAGGCATGTGCTGGGAGATGTGGGAACCTGAGGTAATTGGCACAGTGCTGACACAGCAGGGCAGGTGTCAGCACTGGGCTATTGCTCAATCTGTCCTACGATGTTTGAGCTGCTTTCTGTCCAGGCAGAGTCCCTGGAGGTGAGAAAAAAGTGGGGTGTCGGGGCACGCTGTGCCAGTAGAGGTGTGTGCAGTAAACCATGTGCCAGCCCTGGGATGCTGTGCCTTACCTGTGCCAGGACTACCCCAATGCAAGTGTTTCTTTGTGCAGATAATGCCAGGAGGGATAGGACAGTGGGAGCAGTATGGGAGAAGATATGCAGTGTTTCCGGAGAAGGGTCCATGTTCTCTGGATTTTGTGCAAAGTCGGTGTCTGGGTATCCTTTGTGTGAGCAAGGTGGGCAGGATAAATGAATCTCAGCTTGCTGTAACATAGCTGGGTGCATCCCTGGGCAGTGCCATGCAAGTAGACATGGAGAGGGCACTGCAGTCTGTCCTGGGGCACACATGTCCTGGTGTGTGCAGCAGAGGCTTGCCCAGTTCTCTGCTTGCTACTCCATCTTCCTGTGCCTTTGGGAATACCAAAGAGATTCCTAAGCATTGCTCCTGAGCATCAGAAATGCAACAGAAGTGAGTCACCAGTGACACAGGACGGAGCCCCAAGATCTGTTCCCATCTCTGCAACACAGAGTGCCCCTAAACACCCTCCAACCTGGCTTGGCTGTGGTCATCCACTCTCCTGTGCAGCAGATGCACCAAGACCGCCAGCAGTGCCCATGCCTGGATCCTCGCTGAGTGCAGGGCAGGATCCTGCTGGGCTTAGGGCCTTGTATGGGACATCTGGGCCTGGGAAAGCTTGCCTCTTCATTTCTCACCCCTGAGCTGGAATCCACTCCTATTAATAGCAACAGCGTGTTGATAGCTTTTGTCAGCAGCAGGGGTGGGGGCCAGAGCAGCTCCTGCTGAGACCCTCTTGCATCCTGGTGAGGCTGGCAGACAAATGGCCCCACCAAGGGACAGAGGTGATATTTGGGCTCAACTGTACCTCTTAAATGCTCCTCCACATCATTACTGCTGTATGAATGTCCCCCTTTGCCCCAAACCTGTCCCATCCTGGCACTCTCCACTCCTGCACTCGCAGGCTGGGAAGTGCCAATGGCCTATCCACAGTGACAAGTTTGCTGGTAAGGAGAAATCAGAGGAGGAGCCCATTAATTACCTGTTGCACCAGCCAGAGCAGGCACATTATCCTTTTGGCCCATGTTTCCCTGACTAGGGCAAATTTAAGCCCCACATCCCTTTGCCTTGAGCTGGTTGTTTAGAAGGGCTAGTGATAGCTAAGGTGTTTGGTCAGGGGATCTGAGAAGAGGTTCTGGTGCATTTCTAAGGCCAGCTCCAGTGATGTGCCAAGAATCCAGGCATTGCTGACAGCCCTGGAGGAGAGTGACAGTGCGAGGGCCAGACTTTTGAGTACTGGCTACTCTCAAGACCTTCCCAGGAGGGCTTTTCCCCCTCTAGATCTGCACAGTGGGCACACCACCAGCTGTGGGAAGCTCAGGTCACATCTTGCCCTATTGTGGCCACAGTGTGACCCATGCGTGACACAAGAAATGCAGAGGTCCTGGCATGGGATCCCCCATCCTCCCTCCTGCTTTTCCAAAGGAAAGGGTTTTGCATGGTAGGACCTTATGAAGCTCTGTGTGGGCATTTGCGTGGTCATACAAACTAGAACTGAGGACAGGAGCTGAGCATTTGGCTTGGCACATTTTCCTGTGAAAGTCTATCCCCACTGCAGGGGCACTTGCTGATGTAGAGAGAAGGTTTTGATGCTCATTTTCTTCCTCTGCTGTCAGTCCCAGGGCAGCTTTCCCAGGTGGCAGAAGGGTGTCTGCATGGTGCAGTGCATCTTGCTGCCCAAACTCCTCATGGAGTGTGAGAGCTGCATTTGTGAAGTGCCTTGTCTTGAGGCAGTGGGAAGTTTTGGCTGCTCTGGAGCAGCTGTGGGTACAGCTGTTCAGTAATGGAAGCCAGAATCTCTGATTTTTCTTTTTTGAGGATGACGACAAAATGTCAGCCCTGGGGTTTTCCCTTTGACTGACAACTGCAAAGGACCTGGCCATGCTCCAAGGAGGCAATACCCTCTGGGAACATGCCCTTTTCTGGGGCAGAGGGGGAAGTGGGAAAGCAAAGGTGGGGGGAGGAGGATGGAAGGCAGTGGGAGCCCAGAGACCTGCTGCCTGGTAGAGGTGTGTTTGCTGACAACCTTTCCCTTCCATTCATGTGGTTCTTTCTTTTCTTTTTTTTTTCTAGGCCACAGCCACTGGAGCTATGAAGGTAAATACACTGCAGTTACTTCTGCTTTTTTTCCTGCTACCCAGCAGATCCTGGAACTGCGCCAGCTGTGGTTAATTATTACAAGGTTTCTGTGTGCACTCCACGACTCACCCTTCCCTCCTGCCTGACCCTGACACAGTGCCCATACTCAGGCTGAAGAGCCAGAGGTTGATCTGATTTCACCAGGAAGCAGGAGATCCAATCAGGGCTTTCCCAGCCCCTTGGGTGTGGGGGGATGACCCTCAGGGAAGGGCTCTTCCCTGAATGAGAGCTCCCCTGACCCCATGCCAGGCAGGAGAAAAGGCTGCTCTCCCCAGGCTGGACTTGCATCCTATGCTGGGACTTTGACCAGCCCAGGGATTAGCTTGTCTTCACCCCTGCCCTCTGTCACCCTCCCTCCCCATCCTGCCTTGCCCTGCCCTTCCATCTAGGCCTGGGGGGGTTCTCCACAGCACCCATGATGGGCATCACCGCAGTGCTATGACAGATACACCCTTTACTACTTCTGCACCGTCATTGGGGTTTGGCTCAGCTGCTAACACCCAGCTCCATATTTACAAGGTGTTGCAAGGGACTGGCCTCGGGACAAGTCTGGGTTTGCACTGGCCCATGACACACTAGAAGCAGCCCTCTGCAGTGCAAAGGGAGGTTTCTGAGGCATCAGCCATGCTTATTCCAGCTGTGGTACTGGGAAGAGGTGGCCATTTCAGCAGCCAGCCCAGCCATGTCAGCTGGCCCTTTGCCACAGAGCCCAGGAGCACTGTGGTACCTTGCTAAAGCAGCACTGGGGGTGATACCTGCCAGAGGCCAGGCTGTGCAAGGCAGCCAGTGCATAATGAGTTGCAGGGCAGCAGCTCCTCAGCTTGCCAAGTCCACTTGTAAATGATCTTCTTGCACTCTTCCTAAACACCCCAAAAATAGACTTTCCTGGCAGCTCATCATGCTTGAGACCTTTCCTGATACAGCTGCCTTCAGTCACATGTTGGCATAAAGCTGCTCCCAAGCTAACTTCATGGAAGCTAAACTTATGTGCATGGCTACTTCCCTGGCCAGTGTAAGTCCCCTTCCCCAACACCCCCAAACCTTCTTTCTGGAGTTCTCCTCACCCTGGAGATCTTGCTGACAGTCCCTCCCTTCCTTCTCACACCAGACCTGAAGCACTGGAGTACGGACTACTTGGACTGTGGGGGCACCAAGCAGTCACCCATCAATGTAGACACAGATCAGGCCATCTTCAGCCCTGACCTGCGGCCGATCCAGCTCTCTGGCTACAGCCTGCCCGCCAGCCAACTGCTCAAGCTGAAGAACAATGGGCACACAGGTGGGGGTAGAGGCAACTGCAGGGGCTGGAGCACAAGGAGAGGATGCTCAGACTCTCCCAGCAGGACTGGGCTTCTCTGATGCCCTTCCCCTGGGCTCTGGGAAGCAGACTGTCTTGCAGGCTACAACCCTGTTGCTTTCTAGGCCAAAAGGGAGGTAACAGGCTGCAAAAATTTTACATGTCCCATTTGTTTTCCTGGACAAGTTAAGAAGCTCCAAAGTGTCCAGAGCCTTTGGGAGCTGGCTCCAGAAATTTGTCAACTTCACATTTTCTTTAAAAAGAAAATGATGTTTCTGATGTGGATTTTCAGCCACTGGTTCCTCCCCTGCATTTCATGTTCAAAGGACTCATCAGTCTCTGGATATGGCTTAGACTTTAAGCTACTTACGCCTGTCTTTTAGAGTACAACTTTGACCACCTTACTTTGTCTGTACTTAAGGATTCTATCTCAAGTCTTAAGAAATTTTCATAGATTTTTGTTTTCCCTTCTGCAATACTAGAATGGTTTCTGTAAACAACTTTTTGGACACAACTTATTAACGTTATTTTAGTATTAGCCTTGGTATTCCAGATATGAAGGAAAACCACATCTTTCCACAGCTGAGGATGGTTGGACCTGGTTGTTACCAGCTTTTTCTTGGAGGAGGCAGAATGTTGCATGCACACTGTTGTCTGCCAGTCCCTGAGCTAATTAAGGGTTATGGAGAAGGGGACTTAAGAACTTGCTGATGGTGTGATAAGGCACCTCCTTACCCTGGTAGCCAACGAGATGGAGCTGACCTGTGTATACAGCAAACTTGGCAGGTCAGGATTGCTGTGTATGGTCAGATCAGCTGTGTGCTACATGCACAGAGCCCTATATTGTGGCCTCCTGCCCTAATGTGCCTGCAGAGTTAAACTAGTTGAGCTCAGTAGTTGCTATTTTAGACACCCTGGCATCTGGTGTTGCTTGGTGTTTAGGAAAGCAGTGAGAGCATTTTTATTGGAGAGAGGGGAAGTACTTTCTGACAAAGCTTTTAAGACGCCTTTTTTATTGTGGCAACAACTGGTCTGCTTTATGAAAAGCTATAAATAAATAAAAAGTTGCAAGCTCAGTAAGATATTTGTACAGTTACTCATTTTGGTAACAGTGTGTATGTTATATAAGCTTTTTTTGAGGGCCTGAAAAATTACTCAGGTAATTAGGAGAAAGAAAACAATGGTTTACCTATACAAAAGAAGTGTAAAAGCAGATAAATTCATAGGGAGGGAACAGTTTCTCACTTCCTGTATTTGAGTTTTCTATCTCTGAACCCAGTGGCAAGGAACTTGAGATGGCCAGTGACTCATCACAGCCCTGTTATGTGGTTAATCCCAAATCTGTGCCCTATCAGTGATGTTACAAAGAGACACCCCATTTAAAAAAGGAAAAAGGAAAAGACTTTACATTAAAAATTAGGAAAACATGCTTAAAAGGATAGGACAGCCTTTCTCAGGGTCCAGGGATGCTCCTGATATTTTTGCCACGTGTCCACGTAACTCAGTTTTCTTTCTCTGCCACATTGCTGCAGAAGTCCAAAATAGCTGGACAATCCACAATAAAGTAAAGAAAAAACAAAGTATGAATTTATGATATCCAAAGAGGCAAAAATTTTAGCTCTAAGTACTTTCAAAATATTTAATGCTTCTGTGCCACTAGCTCCAGTGCTGTCATACACTTGCAAGCTGCTTTATTTGAAAGGTCCCAGCTCACCAGGAGTTGCAGCTCTCTGTCCCCTTGCCCTGCTCTCATAGATATTCACCACTCTGCCAGTATTTTTCTCTATGAATTTTGTTCACAGTCTCTTTATATTATTCTCACTTACTGAATAAATTGTTGGATAACATTTGGCTTGGAGCTGGCCCCAGGAGTCTTTGTGGAGGGGCTCTTCACTTTCCAGCATTTTCGTAGCAGCTATTTTTGAAGCTGACATATTTACTGCAGTATCCTACAACTTCCAGTCAGAAGTTGAACCCTGCCACATTTGCAGGCTTGCCCACAGCCTCATGACAGGTGGAATGCAAGGTTTTCTGTTATGACCAGTTTCTGGAAGCCCAGAGCAACTGTTTCCCTTGAGACGCCTCCTTTGTGAACCTGTGGAATGGACTGGGCTTTCTGTTGTATTACTGACCTCTTCCTTCTGCCTGTGCAGTTGTCCTTGACCTGCCTGACTCCCTGGCCCTCACTGGTGGTTATGCCCAGCAGTACCGAGCTGCACAGCTGCACCTGCACTGGGGCTCCCCGTCAGGACCAGGGTCGGAGCACACCATCAATGGGCGGCGCTTTGCTGCCGAGGTAAGGAGCCCTTCATGGTTCTGGATGCATCTTTTCTCTTATGGTGTTGGGCAGGGAAGGCACTGGAATGCTGTCATGCCACTTTCCCATGGCTCTGGTTGTCACTGGATGTGGGCTGTAACTCCTGGCCAGGATCCTGTGCAGCTCTGCAGCAGTGTTCAGTGTCACAGGCCACACTTTGGTGCTGAGCCAGACTCATGCAGAAGCCTGGTCCTGGGCTGATGGAGCAGGAGCTGTGGCAGTCCCCAGGCTGTGGAAGCCAGCTTTTCTGGAGGCTGTGAGCCTGCTTTGGGAGCTATGGGGACTGTTTACTCTGTACACACCGTCCTCTTGCTCTGCCAGCTCCCATCTGGTTTTATCCCTCCTTCTCTAGCTGCTGTCCTCAAACTGAGCCTGGCTCTGCAGTATTAGCCCCCGTTATGTAGGACAGAGTGCCAATATGCTGTTCCTGAGCAGGGAAGTTCCTGCACGCAGAGCTTCATGCTGGCTGCTTTGCAGCAGCAGATTTTCTTGAATCCACCAGCATTTTCCCTCCCCTGCAGTGGTACTCATCACACCTGCATGTCTCTCACAGCCCTTGTGTCAGCAGGCTGTAGCCCTGTGGGAGTGAGCATCTCCCAGTGGTGTCCATCGAGCACTGGGATTGCATTTTTCCCTTCCAGATCCATGTGGTCCACTACAATACCAAGTATGACAGCTTTACAGAGGCAATGGTTCACCCGGATGGCCTGGCTGTACTGGGAGCCTTTCTGGAGGTAAGTTTCATGGATCAGCAGGGGGAGGATGGGACTGGGTGGGCAGAGTTAGACACAGTTTTGGGTACTGACAGAGGTGCAAATGTACTTTGGAAGAAGGGGAGAGAAAGGGCAGGTCAGCCCTGATAAGAATAAAGGGGTCACTGGGATAGGGTGCCTCTCTCAAGGAGCAGTACCTCCCTGCTGCTATCACCATCTTGTCTCCCTTTGGTCCCCGGCCTTGCTGTTACCTTGGGGTCTCTGTGTTGCAGGTTGGGCATGGGGAGAACCAATACTACCATGAAATACTTAAGCATCTGTTTGAAATCCCAGAAGTAGGTAAGGCCCTGTCCCACCTTACACTCTGCGTCAGGGGCTGCAGCCCAGCAGAGAAACTAGTTGCTCAGCAGAGCAAAGCTGCAGCACATGCAGTGCCAGACTGCCCATGATCTTCATGCTGTTGTCCTCCAAGGTGTTTGTACCAGTCTCACTCCCATTATGTTTCCTCTCCCAGGACAAGAAACCTTGGTGCACGGATTCAACATTGCAGGTCTGCTGCCTGCCAACCTGAAATTCTACTTCCACTATAATGGCTCTCTGACCACCCCTCCCTGCTACCAGACAGTCAAATGGACAATCTTCAACCAGACCATGCTGCTCTCTCATCACCAGGTCTGTCAGGGCAACGAGCTCCACATTGGGTCTTTCCCAGTCTCTCCCCATAAGCTGGTGTAGGTGTCCTGTGCCAGTGCTCGGCAGCTCATCTGCTCCCAAAAATGGGATGTTATTCCCACATATATTATATGCCATTCTGCTCACACTGTTCTCCTTCCAGATGTCAATGCTGGTTTCAACACTGAGAAGCCCTGACGATGAGTTTTTGCAGAACAACTACCGGCCAGTGCAGAACCTGCACGGGCGATGGGTGCTGACAAGTTTCCAGGCCACCCCTTCAGTGAAACACACTCCTGGTAAGGAGTGAGTGAGTGTGCTCAGGCTGCTCCTAGCAGCAGGGATGCAGTGATGGGGGCAGCAGCAGGAGTGAGTGCTTTGTGCATCATACAGAAACACAGCATCTCCATGGGTTAGACTTGCCCTGCAAGTGACTTGTGGCAGTGCTGGTCTTAGGGTCCTGCTCTCTCCCATTTCTGCACTGCCCTCACCCTGCCTGGCGAAGACTGGTTTATAGAAACTTATTTTATCCTTATTCTTGCAGATGTAACAGTAGCAGGACTAGGCGATGCATGGCCAAGAGCAAAGAGGCAGGTCCTAGCACTCCAGCTAGCTACTTCAATCCCAAATGCAATAGATAAATTCAGTAGGAGCTGCAAGAGGTACAAGCTTGCAAGTGAACACCCCTCCCCCAAATCCTTCAGGACAGGCAGTGCTGGATACCTCTCCTGAAGGCTATGCTCTGCCAGCAGGGCCTCACAGCCATCCTGGCCAGGCACACAGTCCCCTGCCTGAGGGGTCTCTGAATGCCCACCCTCTATTTGTCCTTGAAGGTCTTTCTTGCATTGGTGATTTCCAGGCATGAGTAGAAATCACTATTAATCATCAGGTGTGACTATTGCTCTGCATCACTGAATTTCTGCCCGTTGCTGCTCCCTGAGGTCACTGGGGGTTTTCTGTTCAACATCCTGTTCCTTTTATGTTCTGATGGCATTTCCTACACCTTCTGTGAAAGTGACTAATAGGAACAGCACAGGGTTGGTCCCAGGCCTCTGGGCAATGCCTCAATAGCCATACAATGTGGTGCAAGGCACTTCCTTCACCATTCCACCTGCAGCCTGCTTGCTAATGGCTCTAGGCTTTTAATCACTGTGGTCTTCAGCCCGGCTAGCAGTTTCCCATGTGGCACTGCATCAAATGCTTCGCTGAAGCTGGGAGAGATAAAATCTACTGCATTTTCTTTGTCTAGAATATCACTTATCAAAGAAGGATATCGGGTTAGGCTGGCATGCTCTATCTTTGGTAAACCTCTTAGATACTTTATCATATTTTCCATTTACCTCCAAGCCTTTCTTTTACTGCTTTCTTGCAGAAGCTGTTCCAAAGCCTCCCAACACTGGGGCAAGGGGGGAGTTGCCCAGCTCTACTTTTTTTTCATTATTTGCTATTTCTATACAAAAATCCCCACTGTAACAAAGCCACAAAGGTCTTGTTCCAGAAGTGCCAGGACAATGTCCCAGTACTCTCAGATGAGGTTACTGGTCCCCTGTCTTGCGTAAACAGGATTGTTGGGGGTTTCTCCCCACGTCAGCACTAGCTGTCTGCTTTAGCCCTTGGGGCTGCTGAGCACTGAGATGGAGTGCTCTGGGGTCACATCTTGTTTTGCTTGCAGCTGCACCTTCTGTGCCCATGCTTGTTGATCTTTTTGCCAGTCACCCCCAGCTCGAGATAACCACTCCTGTCCCCAGCTGCAGGGTGGAGGTGGCAGCTTTCCTGCAGCAGCCATGTAGCTGGATAGAGCCCACAGATAGTGCCACTCTGTGCACCATACCTGAGCCATGTACAGATGATAATGCAGCTCTTGAAAAGCCATGCTTTCATTCTGGACAAACATTTGTCCAGCACAGCTCCCTCCCAGCATGTAGGGCCACCAAGCCATCCCCATGCCAGGTGCCCTACCTGCAATGTATGGCTGCCACCTCCCTGGGAGCTGCTGATCATCTCACTGTAGGCAATTGTACCCATGGCTGCTGCCTGCTGGGTTCTGCTCAGGCGCCTCTCTGGGGTCTCCTGTGGGGTCCAGTGCAGTTATGGGGTGCTGCAGTGCTCAGCACCCTGCCTGCTTTCTTGGCTGTAGCAACAACAGTGGGGGGAGTTTCTGGCTGGGCTCAGCAAGGCTCAAGTGTGGGCTGTGGTTCAGGGATCCTTTTTTCTCCCCTTCCCTCATGCTTCTGGCAGGGTGTCAGGGCTGGGCTTCCTGCAGCAAGATCCTGTGAGCTGCTGGGGGTGTGGCAGGCAGCTCTGCCCATGGGAGTCTTGTGGGCAGCCCTTCTTTGGAAGTGGAGCCCAAAGGCCTGCAGGCTTGAGACTTCCCTCCCCAAATATTTCAAAGGCAACCCCCTGACTGTGTTATCTTTCTTTACAGGCAGTGATGATTCAGCAACAGCAGGTAGGTGAGGGGCTGGCATAAAGCAGGGGAAGGTGGGCAGTGGGTGTACCTGCCTGAGAACTGGGGTCTTGTGCAAGCCATGTGCTGAGTTGGGGGCGGGCAGCCACAGTGGGTTTGTAGGGCTGCTCTAGCATCCACGCTGCTGGTTCTCATCCTCTGGCCTTTGTCTCCTTTTCAGAAGGACACTCCAGCTCATTTCATGCAGGTAAGCATGCTCAGCCAAGGCTGGTCCTTTGTGTCCCCTCTGCCCCTGGGCTACCAGCCTGCTCCTTGCTCCTCTTACTCAGCCAGTAGCTGCAGGGGACCATCCCCAGTGTAACATGCCTGTGCTTGGCTTGCAGGAGATGTGCTGGCTGTGCTCTTTGGGGTGCTCTTTGCTGTCACAGCACTGGCCTTTCTGCTGTACATCTATAAGCACCGCAGCCAGAATGCACGGTGAGCAACTGGGAGACACAGGAGGAATTGCCTGGGGGCAGGATGGGTCCAGGGCACAGAAGAGGGTTTAATGGTGGTTTCAGGCAACAAGACCTCCTGCCTGGTCTAACAGTCCCCCTCTCTTTCTTTCCCCACCAGGCTGGACTCGCCGACCAAATCCAAGGTCATCTACACAGCAGCCAGCACCGAGAACACTGCATAAACTCCACACCTCTGTGGCAGTCCCAGACCCACTGGCTCAGCCTGTCACCCCACCTCCCCTCACTCCCACCCCAGTGCTCCAGCATGCCTTGGCTGCATGGGCTGCCCACATGGACTGTTTGTCTGGGGTGCAGCATTTGGCCCCAGTAGATATTTTTGTTATAAAAAAGGTAAAAACTATTAAAAAAAAAAGTAAAATCTTCCCGTGGTACCAACTGTCTCTGCTGCCTTTGTGGGAAGCCATGGGGCAGGAAAGAGCACCCTGGTTCAGCTGGAACCACAGTGGAGAGGGGTGGGCAGGGACCCCTTCCCAACCAGGAAAGACAGCATCAGCCTCTGTGCACTGGGCAGAGCTCCAGAGTAAGCAGCACAAGGCTTCTTCTACAGCCCAGCCCTGCCCTCCGTCACTCTGGGACTTCTTCCTCCTCTTATTTGTGCAAAGCATTGGAAAAACATAGCTGTGGCTTGGCAAGACTGAAAAAAAGGTAGAGCTGAAGGTGGCAGTGCCACTGCTTACTGGCTAGCCCCCACCCAGCTCACCTCTGGCTTTATCATAGCTAGGTTAGCCAGGACAACCCTAGATCCGTGGATACCTCCCACCTTTCATGGTGGCTCCTGTGGAGCTGGAGCCAAGTCCCAGGGAACTTTATGCCCATGACAAAACCGAAATAAACTGGCCCTGTTTGGGAGAGGAGAGGATCCACCCCAAAGCTGTAAAATTAGAGCTCAGCCACTGTTAAGATGGACAGAGCAGGAGCAAGCGCTGCAGGCAAATGGGGTCTGCAACTGCCAGACCATCCCCCTCCAGTCACAGCAGCACAACCCATTGTTACCACTGCTTGTACCCTCCCCACAAGGGCAGCACTGCTGGCCACACAGAACCCCACTTGTCTGTGGTACTTAATTTTATTGGTATAAAAGCCCACTGTGGACAAAACTGCCTTTTCAGCCTGATGGCAGTTTCTCCCTCCCAGCCCTGTGGCACAGAACCAGGGCTGGTACCCGCCTGAAAATCCCCAAGAACAGGAGAGGGCAATGATCCATTGGAATGGTCCCTTGAACCCCCTCCCAAATCTGTGCCAGCAACAGCTGTGGCATTGCATCTCCTCCCAAGCCCTCCACCACCCTCCATGCCCACTGGGTCCTTTGGATACTGTCTTTTTCCCTCTCCTCCTCCCATCCTGCATGGTGTCAGTACCCACAAGTCCCCCAGCACCACCCTGCTACACCAGGATGCCAGCTCAGCCCTGCCAGGGCTGTGGCTCCTGGGGCAGCAGGACTGGGCAGGAAGGTGGGGAAAGGAGCACTACAGCAGTCAGCCACGACCTAGGGCATGGCAGCACTTTGCAAAGCCCCTTCCTCCACCCTGCAGCGAGAAGGCAATGCAGGCCCCCTGCCCTGGCATGGGGGGGCAGCACATCTGTGGCAGCGGGGGGAGAAGCGATGGGTTTCTTTGGGCTCAAGCCTCTGGCAGTCACAGGCAGGCTAACTGGGGCTGAGCTCACAGCAGGGCCAGCAAAATTGGGTCCCCCAAAATGGAGGTGTTCTATGGGGACTCCCAAAGGGGCGTTGGAGTGAGCCAGTCTCAGCCACACCGGTTGGCTGGCTGCCACAGCTGGACCCCAGTGCCTGCCCCACCAGGGCTGGCCAGGGTCCCCCAGTCCAGGAGAAAAGATATTGCAAAGAAGGTGATGCCCAATCCTGCCGCCAGGATGGGAGGGGAGGGGAGGGGTGGCTGGGGACCGGAACATCCTGCAGGGCCTCAGGATCCTGGTTGGGGGCTGGCTCCGCTCCGTAAACCTGCAGGAACCAAGAAGAGAAACGATGAGTTTTCACCAAACTCTACCCTACTTCTCCCAGGAGAGGCAGCAACCTGAGCATGGCCTCAAAAGCCATCCTCTCCTCTGGTCTCCCCTGGTCTCCCCTGGAGACAAGGGGATGATGCCCTTGCTCAAGCCATTGGGACAACCTCTCACCATCCCAGCACCAGTTCTGGTACCCCATGAGACACAAAGTGTCCCCCACCCCCTTTCTGGAGCAGCACTTACAGAGCAGGAAGCGCCACAGGTTCTGCGCAGATCCCCCCGAGAGTAGGTAAGCCCAGGCAGCGGCAGCAGCCATCAGCAGGTAGGAGGGCACCAGGCTGCCCACGTACAGGGGGTTGCAAAACGACTGCAGAGAGAGGCATGAGAAGAGAAGGGTGAGCAGGCAGGAGACAACAGGGACAGGATGTGTGGCAGTGTCATCACCTCAGCAAGTGGAGTAGGACAGGCTGCAGCAACCCCAGGATTTGGTTTATGAAGGGCCAGCTCCTCTGCTAGTGCCAAAGGCTATTTCCTTCCAGCACAGGGACCAGCACTCTGAATATAGGTCCCAGCACAGAGCCCTGTTCCCAGTTACTCACCAACCCCGAAACAGTGAGATGCATGATAACGACTGCTGCGATCTCCCACCAGCGCTGGTGCTCGCAGCCATGAAAGAAGAGGATCCCCCAGAAGGTGTGAAGGAAAATCAGCACCATGGTCATAAAAGCTGCAGGGAGAAGCAGAGGTGTCACCAGGGAATCACCCACTTGACCTAGCCTGCAGACTTGGGGAAGGGATGCAGATGAATCAGTAAAGGGGGGGTAGAGAAACAGCTTGGCTGGACTGTGAGGTGTTGGGTCAGACTCCACATGTAGGAGACCTGGAAAGAGGAGCAGGGAGGGTCACAGGGAACAGCAAGAAGGGTCTGCCACAGAGATATGTGACAGGGGACTATAAGGGTCTCAGGTAGGTGAGGGTGCAGCATGGGCAAGACAATGGAAGAGGGGAAAACTCCAGCACCTTATCTGCTGCCTCTGAGGTGGGGCAGAGATGTGAGCAAAGGGTGCCAGTTACTCACCTGAGGTCAGGAAATACAGCTGTGAATCCCCATGGATGCCCACAGTGCCAGGCCCTAACGCATCTGCCAGGAGATTGATCATGGAGAAGGCGCCACTCATGAGACCAAAGCCCACGCCAGCCACTGCCGGGACAGGGACACTGTTAAGCTCTGAACCTCCCAAGGCTCACCCCACCCACCTGCAAGGGAGCTTTGGCATGAGGAATCTCCCTTTGCTCCCAGCACCATGCTCAGCCCTGCCCAACCTTGACCCCTGCCCCATGGTCAGAGTGCTCCACTCTGCACAGCACTCACCATATGCCATTTGCTGAATAGAAATGGGGGAGCAGCCATCCTCACTGAGGGCCACCAGCCCCTCAATGGCCTTCCTGTGGAGTGAGAGCACACTGGAGCCAGCACAGCCAAGCCACCTCCCAAGGCATGGTGCACTGCTCACTCTGCACTATGCCACCTTCCTGGTAACATCCCGAGCAACATCCACTACGGAGATTCTCCATGTGACTGTACCAGCAGACAAACCAGGCATGCAAAAATCATGTGAGGCCACACAGAAAGATTTTCCAGCAGAGCAGGGCTGATGTGAGCAGGTCGTTGGGTGTAAGGCAAGCAGCACCCCCACATGGAAAGCAGCCCCACTGCAGGCGTGGGAGGCTGTACCTGATCTCTGCACTTAAAGAAGATGTTGACTAACAATGGAGGAGCTGCAGGAAGAGCTCGAAGAGTTAGAAAAATTCAATGGGGAGAGAAACTGTGAGAGGAGAGGCTTCATAATTTGTGCCTACTAGAGGTGTGACAGGTAAGGAGGATTCCAGGCAGGTCCTCAGCCTAGGGAGGACAGCAGTGCTTGGGACCGGAGATCCGCAAGGCAAAGAAAACGCAGTGGTTTTATGTCAGAGGCTGTTCCGTGGAGCTCTGCTACCCTCTGCCTGCCCGCCTCTGGCAGTGCCCTGCCACAGGGAGCCTGCCGACACAGCTCCCCTCCAGCGTTCTCCCAGGAAGACCAGGGAATAGGAAGGACATCTCCCTGTGCCTGCCTGCCCAGCCCCAGCACAATGTCCACCCACAGGACAGGGTGCAGCACGTGTGCCCCTGGCAGCAAAAAGCCCTGCACTCCAAGACAATGGAATCAGGAAGGCTGGAAGCTGCCCAGGCTGTTCTGAGACTATGACCTGGCCTGGTCACCTGGCACCAGATCCTCCAGACCTTAGGGCTGCTCTGCCCCACCACCTGAGACCCACTAAGGCAAACACACTGAAACAGGTGCCACCCATGTGCTCATGGTAAGCACTGAGGCAGCTTCCTGCCACACTTGACACTGCCCCCAGTCCAGCAGCTCACAGGTGAAATCTGGCACCACCACAGCTGGAAAGACCGTCCAGCAGCGCTGGCACAAGTGGGGGAGATGCCATTACCTGAGGAGTTTGTAGTAAAGGAAGCGGAAGGCCTCCTGCAGCAGCACAGAGAACATCACCCCAAAAATCAGGAGCCCCTTCTGCAGCCGCTCATCCTGGGGGTCGCTGGCTTTCACTGCGATAAACCAGATGAGGGATGAGAGCAGCAGTGACACCAGCCAGAAGAAAGCCCTGTAAGAGACAGAGCTTGCTGGCACCAGTGCTGTGCCAGAGCCCCTGCTGTGCTGGGACTGGCACTGGCAGCTGTGCCCCAGCCTTGCCCACTCTCCAACCAGTGACATTCTGGTACCAGTGCTGGGCAGGTGGCACCTGTATGGGTCTCACTGCTGTGCTGTGCATGCACATCTGCCCCACTGGTCACCAGAACTGGCACCAGTGCCCCTGTTGTGCCCACAGCAGTACCAGCACCTGTGCCAGGCTCATATCCATGGCAGTACCACTTCCAGTACCACATCCTTCTGGTCCCACAGTGGTACTGGTATCAGTTTCTCAGCTGCACACACACACCAGTATCATTACCAACCCTCCACTGGCACTATATGAGTTCTTGTGTCTACCACGTGCTGTGACAGTAAGAGAAACAATATTGGTGCTCCTGTCATGCAAGCAACAGCACCAGCACAGGTACTGGTGACTCCAATGAGCCCACAGCAGCACCAGCACGGGTACTGGTGACTCCAATGAGCCCACAGCAGCACCAGCACGGGTACTGGTGACTCCAATGAGCCCACAGCAGCACCAGCACGGGTACTGGTGTGCCTGCTGCAGCCACGACGGTGCCTCAGCCAGTACCAGTCACATGCCTATCACACCCCTAATACCACCACCACCACCCTGTCACACCCATACTGGTACCAGCACTCCTGTCACGCCCATACCGTACCAGCACCGTCATTGGTACCAGCTCCCCTGTCCCGACCACAGTGATCGTGTTGAGGCACTGGGACCAGCAGCCCACTACATCCGAACTGGGGCCAGCACCAGCAGCAGAATCAGTTCCCCCACCACGATCATTCTGGTAGCAGCACCGGAGCTGGTCCCGGCGCCCCGCCACACCCACACCGCTCCCGGAGCCGATCCTGGTCCCACAGCACGGCAGCACCAGAGCCCCCATCGCTGACTGACCCGGCGATGAGGATGATGATACGGAGCGGGTCGCGGGCGATGGTGAAGATGAAGAGGCCGAAGGCGGGCCCGAAGGCGATGAAGGTGCACCCGAAGAAGACGGCGAGCGTCATTTCGGCGGGAGCGGGAACACGGGACCGGGGCTGGACCCGGAGCTCGGACCGGACGGGCCCCGCGGCCCCTTCCCCCTCCGCCGCCCTTCCGGGGCCGATGACGTCACACGTGCGCGCGCCGCCGCCGGAAGCAGCGTCCCGGAGCGGGCCCAGGCCCGTCGGTGACGGCGGGCGTTGGATGCCGGGAGAGGCCTGGGCGCAGGGCTCCAGCGCCGGTACGGCTCCCCGGGGAAGGGGTCGCGGCACCAGCCTGGCGGAGCTCAGGAAGCGTCTGGTGAACGCTCTCCGGCGCACGGTGTGACCCCTGGGGGGTCCTGTGCAGGAGCAGGAGTTGGACTCGATGATCCCCGTGGGTCCCTCCCAGCTTGGCACGTCCCGTGATCCTGTGGGGACGCGGCCTTCGCCCACAGGAGCTTGGCCTCGTCCCCCCGGCCACCCCGTGAGTGGGGCCCTCCGCGGGCCCCCAGGAGTAGGGGCTGGGCGAGGTGTGCAGGCCGTCCCACCCTCAGTGGTTCTGTGTTCCCTCCGCTTGGGACCTCCAGTCCAGCCCCATTTCAACGAGATTGACACGGGTACTTCCCACTTACAGACACTCACACCCCAACACACACCCTTTCTGCCTGCAGGAGACTTTGGACCGGGGCACTGGGTGTAGCGTTCTTCTGAACCGGTGGAAACACTGCACCCATGCCAGTCTTGGCACACATGCAGCAAGGTCAGAGGGGGCTTTTGAGGGGTCTGGAAAGGCTGTTGTTACATAATGGAAAACAGGCCCTGTATGTAAGAGGCACAATTCACAGCTGGGCACTCCAATGTGAAGTACAGAGGGCTCTCCAGAAACAGGGAAATTCCAGGGGAGCAGTGAGATGTGGGTACCAGCATATCCCCACCAGCTCATGGGCTTGCCCCCACAGCCAGCAAGTTGGTAGCTGGAAGCGGGAATCACAGGATCTTTTCCACTTGTTCCAGGGATGTGACTGATATTTGGCTTGATTGTCAGGGTTTACAAAGCCAAGTCACACCCCCATCACATGGGATCCCAGAGGAGGAGAGAGGGGAATAGTTTTGTCCCTGCCTAAAGATTTCATAACTCTGCAAAACAGCCCAGAGTCAGCCCACCTGGCCCAGAGGAAGTCACATCTCACTCCGTAAGCCAGGGACATCCACTTACAACCCCTGTGTAATTTAACAGTTACAGCCCCAGAGGTTCCGCCTGCTTGGCCAAGAGAGCCTCTGGGAGCTTGCTCCTGGGTGAGGATGGCCAGGACCCACTGAGGGGTGGAGATGAAGGCTGGGGCTTGCCAGCTGGGAGATGCAGCTCTGGTGGCTGCAACATCAGGGAGGATGGGTCACAGCAGGAGGTGTCACCAGGGACATCACCAGGCTGCCCCAGCCCACCACACCTGGATTCTGGTCACCAGTGAGTGTGCATGCAGAGGAATGCTGGGCTAGATAGGGATGGGGGCAATGCCCAGGGCATTTGTAACGAGAAGAAACACAAGTGCCTCAGGGTAGGACAGGCCACGGAACTGTGCTTGGGGCTGGAAGAGGAGCTTAGGGCTCTCAATGGTGGCAGGTGCTCAGAGAGGCTTTGGGGACATCCTGGGTGTCCCCAACCCCGTGCTGCCTCCCACCCAGACCTGATAAGCTCCCTTTCCATCACCAGGCCTTGGCTTCAAGAGTTGGCTCTGCTGACCATCCAGCCCCGACTGCAGCACTATGACCAGGCTAACATGGACACAGCCAAATGGATAAAAGAGTGTGAGGAATATCTGCATCATGAGATGACTTGGCTGCTGCAGGTGATAGAGGGGAAG
Source organism: Vidua chalybeata (assembly GCF_026979565.1). Lineage (NCBI taxonomy): Eukaryota > Metazoa > Chordata > Aves > Passeriformes > Viduidae > Vidua > Vidua chalybeata. The sequence goes on from NC_071570.1 coordinate 41,111,373, forward strand.
AGGGGCACCATGGAAGCCCCACTCCCTTCTGCAGTGCAGCAGCAGTGTCTGTTTTAAGGTGCTGTATCAGCCCTCGTCCTGGTCACTGTTGGCTGCTGGCTGGACAGACAAAGGAAGCCTGCCTCTGCCAGCTGCAGGGACCAGGAAAGCTCCAGCAGCAAGAAGTAGGACAATGGCCAGAAGTTCAAAGATGCCCACAATGGTCTGAGATGCTTGTGATCACCCCATTCATCACCAATGGAAACATTCAAGCTGACACTGGATGGGGCTGTGAGTAACATGATTTAGTTGATTTAGTGAGTAACATGATTTAGTGCCCCTCCTCACTGTGGCAATGATCTTTAGCAATCCCTTCTGATCCCAGCTATTCTGTGATTTTAAAGCAGGACCTGCCCAGCACTTGAAGCATGGACCAGCGTGATAGAATCAAGACCAGTAATTTCATCATCTTCTAAGGTAATACTATGGAGTTCACCAAAATTATGTTCCTAGCCCAATCCACAAAGACAATAAACATCAATATAGGGAAGACATCCTGCAAGAAAGGCATCACATAACAGAACCCTGATAACAAGTGTTTTTTTAATTTATTTTCTTTTGCTCTGAAGGGTAATAAATCAACATTGTCACCAACAGCTGCTAAACCAATGCAATGAATTGTCCCCAAGAGTCCCTTTCTGCCTGTCACCCTGTCATAGGCCTGTCTTGCAACAGAGATGCTCCAGTGCTGCTCCCAGATCCCCTGAGCCAGTGGTGCAGAGAACACATGTCCTCCTGTACTGCACACTCCACTCTCACAGGTAGCAAAGCCCCAAGTGCTGCATATGGGGCATGCTCATACAAAATTGAGATGGCACCACATGGTCATGGTCATCCATGCTTCCCTCCAGCTGCTTTGTCCTCTGCTGACTTTGACAAGTCAGTAATATGGATTTGGGACTGGGAGATTTGTGTAGCACTTGACTTTAGGCGGCCTGACCTGTTTTGAAATGCCCCAGAGCTTTGCAAAACCCTCACAAATTGGCAGCACAGTTTTTCTGGCCCTCACCCCAATGTCTTAAGCTGTAGATGAAGGGAGAGACTGAGGGGTGGCAGTAGTCTGTGCCTGGCTCTGCACCGCTTGACAAGTCTCATCAAAGTATCTCAGATGCTCTTTGTGTGGTCCTCCCACTCCACCATGTAGCTCAAAGGCATTGAATGGGAAGAACTGAGAGATTAAATGAGGCACTGGAGAGATGAGAAAACTGGAGCAGAGAGCAGAGGTGAGAGGCTGGTGAAAGTTAATGTGCTGGTATATCAATGGGGTGGCAATCAATAGCAGGGCTGAAAGCTCTCTAGGGAGATCTTCAGTCTGCCAGGCCAAAATAAAAAAATCCAAAGGCTGAAATTCCATGGGAGAGGTGGAGAGAGAGGAAGGGAGGAGGGCACAGGCACTTCAGTCCCTAGTGTGGGGCTGTGACACCTGTGGGGAGACATGCTCCCATGCCAGCAGTTCCACAGTGTCCCATGCTCCCAGAGCTTTCCATAGCTTACCTATTTCTCTGTGAGGCCAGAGGGGAAAGAAGATGGGTGGAAGAATGGAGGAAATGCAAAGCTTTGTGAACCATGACATAGCCCATGTCTTTCTCAGGCTGAGCATCATATAGGAACAGCAGTCAAGATCTCACTACCAAATCAAAGGCAGTTCAAAGGAACAAAATGTCCCTTGCAGCAAGGTACAAACAGTGAAGTCAAGTGGACTGGTCCAAACCAGGAAGCAGCAGCAGCTAATGGGGAAAAAACAGTGGGTGTGAAAGGGCTCTTTGTCCCAGCAGGAAGGTGAAGGGTGCCCAGAAGCTGGGCAGTGGGATGCACCCTGACCGGAACACAGGGCAGGCTTGTTTGCAGTGCAGGGTGCAGGCTTCTAGAGTAGAGGTGCTTTTACATGCTGGTCCTTTTTGACGCCAGACAACCCCCTGCCTGGAAGGTGCTTTGACTAAACAACAGAATGGCTCAGCTGATGCACTGCAGAAGAGGAAGGTGGGCCTGAGGAGGAGCTCCAGCCCTTGCACAGGGACAGCTCAGCAGTCCAAGACACCATGTACTGTTTTTCCCTCCAGCTCCTCCAGGCCCAGTGTGGGAGGCTGCAGCTCACAGCAAACTTTGTGACCTTGGGAAGATGAACTGAAGATGACCACCCCATACACAGGGAGCTTTTTTCCCTGCTCTAGAAGGCCTTAGAACCACAAAACAGAATTGCTGGGCCATGGAGAAGGCAGGAGGCCAGCAGCACCTGGGCAGGAAAGAGATGCAATCTCAACACCCTCCTTTCCTGACCCAAGAGGCACAGCAAATAAAGGAAAGCAGATAACAAAAGCTATCCCTGTCAGTCTCTTGCTGGGTCTGGCTTGACAAGGGGTCAGCATGAATTGTGTTTCCTGGCAGTATGTGGATGTGCTTTTAGAGGGATATCCGCTGGGGAGCATGGGACAACAGGGTTTGGTCCACATCATAGAGGGGCTTGAAGTGAAGGGCAGGACAAGATAATGGCTTTGGGCATCCCCAGGAAATCCAGCCCATTTTGGTAACAGCAATGAGACACATCCGGCAGCTCTTCAATTGGTGTTGGAGAAAATACAGCAAGCCAGGAAGAAACTTCCTGAACACTTTGTCTGCTGCATTAATATTTGCTAGCTTCTGCAGCTGTCCCTCAGGCAGGTGTTCAGTCACTGGCAAAAGAAATTGCAACTAGTACAAAGTGTGAGCAGCTAATCCCATAGCTGGAGAAGACCCTGACAACTAATAATGTGTGCATGCATGATCATGTGCTTGTGTGTTTTCTCGTTGTCATAAACATGAACCCTCCATGGAGATGTCAAGAACCTTGTGGCTTCCCCAACTGCCAAGCCAGTAGCATGCAGACTGTGGAAGGGAACCCACCAGTGACCTGGTTTATCACTGTGTACTTGAAGAGGTTGGTGAGTTTGAGCTTGAGACCTGGAGGTTTCCTCTGTTTTTCAAGGAAGTGATGAAGATGAGGGAATACAGTCCAAACCACGTGGTTATCATTTCGAGCCCACCACAGCCACAGAGGTCCTCCTCACCCTCCATGCATGAATTGGGGAGGGAGACCCACACCTCCTCTCCCACTGCCTGTACCGACCCAAAGGACCAAACACAGCCATCCATCTTGTCAAACTGCTTTAATATTTGGACATAAAGACAGACATAAAGAGCCAGTTAGGCTGTGCACAAACAAGATCCCCTTGAGCAACAGTGCAAGGCTGCTGAGCTTCCCTTCTCAACGGAGGTGTGGATTTGGCCAAGATGCAGTTCAGCTAATGACTGCATCCTGAGCATGCCAGTGGGGTGCATGTGTTCAGTAGGGAAAAGGGATAGGGGCTTGCGAGGGCAGCTCAGAGGTTGTTCAGCTCCAGTAAGGTCTGGTCCAGGACCTGGTGTATCCCCACGTTCTCCTCTTTGGCACTGGCCAGGCTCTCTGTGAATACAAGGGACACCCAGCCACGCACACAGACACAACCCAAATGTTCCCAGGTGCAGCGGGACCCACACACACCACACCAAGCACACACACACACACAGATGGACATTTCAGTACAGCAACGGCCCCCAGTCAAATGGGGCGTCCCCTGCGGAGCATAGTCCACAAAGGTAGCCCCATTTCTGGCAGGGATGAGTCCAGCCACTCTGGGATCTGCCAGGGAAGCCAGGCCAGTCAGGCTGGTCACAGGCAGTTACCACTCTTCAGCATTTCCATCTTCCCAGGTTGCCCTGTTGCCCATGGCTGGGCACTCTGCAGCACAGGTGCTGCTGGTGAGTACCATTATTTGGCCAGACACTGGGACACCACCACTGGCCAGCTGCACAAACCCTTGGCCAGCAGAAGCAGAGAACCAATGCCTGCTGCATGACCCAGCAGTGCTCCATGAAGAAAAGAAGTGAGAAAGCAGCCCATTAACAGTCTAGGAGAGTAGGCAGAGGACAACAGAGAGATAAGGAGCAGAGCTAACAAGGCTACAAGGATAAGCTCTGCCAAGGCAGCCTCCCTCTGGTGTTCACTTCCAAATAGCATCCTGCTTCCCCCAGAGATGGGGATGGAACAAGACTGCTGTCCACTCAGCCCCATCTCCCAGTGTGCCCTGCTAGCCTCTTCCTTGTCCCAAGTTTGGGGCAGCTGGTGCTGCTGGATCCTTAGCTCTTTTCCCAGCCTTCCCAGCACCCTCCAAGGACCTCTTCCTAAGGGGATCCATCCTGCACAATTTGGGGTGACCAGACTGAGGAGGAAAAGGCTGCCCAGTGACTCCCAGAACAAGGGGAGGAAGGCAGCAATACAAACCACCGTATCCCTCCCCAGCAGAGCCAGGATGATGCCAGAGGACAGCCATCACTACATGGGCATCCCAGGACATCCCGAAACCCCTAATATCTCTCCCACAAAAACTGATCAACTCCAGAGGGGTGCCCTGTCCTGCCCAATCAGGGTAGCTACCCCTATGAGGATAAGGCAAGGCTCCACACCCTGCCTCACCCCAGTGGGGAGGGGCTCCCATCCTGGAGCCAGCCTGGCCAAAATGGGGCAGGGAAGCTGGGCTGGGGCCAGGAGCTCTGGGCAGCTCAGTTGTTAAGTTCAGTAAGGATGACCCGCAGCTCGTTAGTGAGAACACGGTTTTTCTCGGCCTCCTGCTGAGAGCGCTCTAGAGAAAATGGAGACATCAACGCAGCACAGGAAAGAGAGAGAAAAAAGTGAGTTAGTGAAAATAGACAGCATTTCTGAAAGCCTTCGCTGGGAACACCACAAGTCACACAGCCAGTGGTGGGATACAGCTGGACTGGCAGGAGGCAGCCAGTCTTGGTGCAGGGACAAGGCTGTAGGTCCATCAGTTTGGAAACTGGGTTCTGGGACACAGTAGGGTGAAGAAGGAGGAGGTGGATCAGGACCAATTTAGGGATCACAAGAGATCACTACTGAAGGGTAGCACCAGCCTCTTCACTAAGGGAAGGTGATGCAGGAGCTATGACAGGGATGAGATTGCTGCTTGTAGGGAATGTCTGAGAGTAGAGACAGGGAATGGACAGGACCAGGTCTAACCCTGACATTTCACGCCAAAAGACTCATGGAGAAGATGGCATGAGATGGGGAAAGCTGCATACGACAGTCAGGGGGTGGCTGGGGTCAGCACGATGGCCCCATCCAGCTCAGCCTGGCAGTGTGGGAGCCTCTTGGGTCTCAGCCGTAGTCAGCCTGGGGGCCCCGTGGCTGTGAGTTGCCTGCAACCACCTCCTACCACACTGCTGACAGTACCCACATGAGACAGGCAGGAGATGAGGGATAGAGTGGCATGAAGAAAACAAAGGAGAAACCAATGTTAAACTTTTATTGATATCAACTCATTAACCGAGAGGGACAGAACACAAAAGAAAAGTCGCGAGATACAAACTGAAGAGCAATGTGCAAAGGACAGAAGGGTGAGGGAGGAGTGAGGGTCACCTGCCTGCTGGGGAACAAGGTGTCTGCACAGTTGGATCCAACCCTCTATCCCCCAGGCCTGAGCTTTGGCAGTGGAGGTGCCGCTTCCCCAGTGCAGGTCATCCCCATGCTGGGGCCAGCAAGCAGCACCGGGGGACTTTGCTGGAAGTATATGGCGGGGGGAAATGGCCCCCCAGCCCCGGAGCTGCAGGGTCCCCAGTGCTTCTGCTGCTGGGGAGCCAAGGAGGGAGCTGCTGGAACAAAGGGCATCTGGGCACAGTCCTGATCCCCAGGGCAATGCTGTGGCATGGGCCTACAACTACACTGTCCAGTCAGTTTGTGGGGCTGCTCTCCTGCCCTGAGCAAACAGCTCTAAGCACCTACATCTTGTCTCCCCAAAGAGGGGTACAGCGGGAACACCCTGGGTCAGCTCCTGTCCCAAAGGAGCTGATGGACAGGCACAGGCTAGGTAGGACAGAGAAGGACAGAGAGGGTAGGGAGAGAGGTGGGATGGCCAGGCAGGCAAACAGCTGAGCTGGGGAGAGACAGGCAGGGAGCAGGTGCAGTGCTGGTGCCCAGCATGGGGCTCAGAGGGAGGTGATGTCATTAAGTGCATTGTCCAGCTCCTCACTGATGGCTTTGTACTTCATCTTCTGTGCATACACTTCATCTGCAGGTGAGGGCAGGCAGGGAGCAGATGGTGGAATAGTGTGGAGGACACAAGGTAGAGAGAGAGAGTGGCTGTGAGCAGTGGGCTGACAGCAGCAGGGGTGTGCAGGCACAGGCAGCATGGATGTGGACTCTATTGCCTACCCAAGGGCAGGGCCCAGACCCCAGGAGCTCTGTGCTCCCACACCAGATGCTGCAGCATCCAGCCTCTCCACTCCCAGAACTCCTGACCACCCCTCCCTCTGGCCATGCACTGTCCAGCCCCAGCAGGGGCATGGTGTGTCCAGTGCCACCCCAGGAAAGAAGGACACCGGGCTGGTGGGGACATTTTACCTTCTAGGTCATCAATGGTTTTCTCCAGCTTCGCCACAGACCTCTCGGCAAACTCCGCCCGGGTCTCAGCCTGTGGGAAGTACAGCAGGGAAAGGGTGAGCTGCAGGACACAATGGGTGATGCAGGCTGCACTGCACTCCAAATTTGCCCCATTTGCATCTCTGGTACCCTTCTCCAGAACCCCTCCCATGGGAAAGGCAAGGGTCAAGAAGTGACAAAGGCTCCATGAAAGTCTCACACCCTAAATCAGAACAGACTAATGGAAGTCATAAAGTCATCCCAGACCCAGGTACCTGCTATGATGCTGGGCTGCAATTTAGGAAACCATGAGAGAACATAAGCATAATGGGGTCAAAACCCATTCAGGATGGCAAGCACTGATTCAGTGGCAGCCCTACAACTCTTACCTCCTTCAGCTTTTCCCCTAGAAGCTTGATTTCCTCCTCATACTTATCCTCCTTGGTGGAATACTGCAGAGACAGAGACAAGCACCTGTGAGTTCCAAAGCATGCCTCCAGCTGACCTTCACCCCAGCAGAAGACTGCAGCATTCCCAGACCCCACACATTCTTCCCAACCCTAGTAGCCTCACTGGGTCCTACCTTGTCAGCCTGGGCCTCCAGGGACTTCAAGTTGTTGGTGACAATTTTCAGCTCCTCCTCTAGGTCACCACATTTACTACATCCCAAGCAGGGCCGGCAGGAGGGGGGGAGTGGGGCCAGAGGGCAGGAGAGAAGCAGGAGCAGAAAGAACAGGCATGGGGAAGCAGGAAAGAAAGAGAGAAAACAAGTTGAGAAAGGAGAAAACTCAGTGCACGTGGACCAGGAGCAGAGCTACTGTGAGCAGGAGCTGCCAGGACGCATCTGTTCATCCGTTCCTTGTGCTTCCTTGCACGGATACCTCGTGCATCACCACCAGCCAAGCTCTCACTGGCCCCTCCAGGGAAGCAGGGATGGAGGGATGGAGGAGCGTGCCCAGCCTGCACCTGCTGGAGAGGGAGGCGAGGGGAGGCTGGTGCTGGAGGCAGTGGTGCAGAAAGGAGAGAGGTGGCTCGCATGGTTCGAGAGACAGCGACAGAGAGAGGGGGCTGCTGCACATTGCCCCGCACCCCTGCCCCAGTACCTCTTCCTCTGAGGCAATGAGGGATTTGAGAGACTGGTCCATGGTCCGCAGCTCTTCTTCCAACTGTCTCACTCGGCTGGGGTGGAAGAGGGGCACCCCGGGAGGGGGACAGCAGAGAACAGGGTCAAGGATATGATGCCAGTGAGTTGGCACACCCCTATCCCCAGCCTGCAATCCCGAAGACCACCCCAATGACAGACCCTGCTGCTTCCAGGGATAGACATCCCCATCCCCATGTCTGCCAGGGATTTGGGACAAGGGCTGTGTAGGACCCCTGCATGGGACCCATGCTCCCAGGCCCACCAGGAGCCCTGCTCACCTCTCCGCCACCTCTGCCCTCTCCTCTGAGCGCTCCAGCTCTCCCTCAAGAACGACCAGCTTGCGGGCAACCTGTTGATGGCAGCAAGTGACCCATGTTAACCCTGTGCTTGCCCCAGCCCGGGGCACAGGGCTATAAGGAGATAGCTCTGGGTGCTGCCAGGGTGTCAGGACTGGGGAATGGGGTACACACCTCCTCGTATTTGCGGTCAGCCTCCTCTGCTATGTGCTTTGCCTCCTTCAGCTGCATTTCCTGGAGTTCCATCTTCTCTTCATCTTTCATGGCCCTGTTTTCGATGACCTTCATGCCTCTGAGGAAAGACCATGCCAGATTTTACTGCTTGTTGGTCAAGGTGTCATCTGCATATCTTGCCTGCCCATCTGCATATCCTGTACCCTAAAAACATCACCCTCTAGCTTCGGAGACACAGGACATTGCTCGGGGAGGATGGCACACAGTAGGATCACACCACCAGTACCCCAAAAATGCTCCTGTGCAGAATTACAGTGGAGCTGGCCCCAGGGTTATGTTCCAGAGTGTAGTATGGCTATGGTGCCCCTCAAGCAGGCAGGTCCTGAAACCATATCTGGGGGGGAAAAGGTGTCCAGCCCAGGATGAGCCAGCCACAACCTTCACAAAAACAGCCTGACAGGTGGGAACCCGTTAGGAAATACTGGAAAACATCCTGTGGCAAAGCCTTGCTCATTTGGGGTGATGCTCACAAACAAGGGATTACCAAACCTTCACAGAAGGAGCTCCTGCAGACTCTTCTCCTCTCACTCAGATGCTGTTGCTCAAACTGATCTTTGCCAATGGAGGGAAGAGCTCACATAACCGCCAGGAACACTGTGACATGTCTGGATGCTCCCATACAACCTGAGTGCCCTTGCCTGCACAGCTCCAGTCTGGGAAACCTACTTGCCCTGAGGATGGGGCAACATACACCCTGTAGAAGTCTTTTTGAATGAGGCTGTCTTTTGTTCAAATCTGACCTTGGTTACCAGCACAGAGGTTTCCTCTTGGGCTGTTATTTTGTCCTGGAGCATCTAAAGCTGCTCCAGGGAATAAAACATGCTCATATCTTCTTCTGACTTTGGTTACAGTCTGGCGCTTTTATAAATATCAGATAAAATTTTTCAGGATTTTATGTGTGCTCTGGATAAGAGTGTCTGTATCTGGGGACTTCTTTGTATTGTGGCTTTGCTCTCTCCCTTTGAAGTCTGCAGGAAAGGGAACAGAAACCCCAATAAGGTCACCTCAGAGGGACCCCACTGTAAAACTAAGGGAGCTGTCTGCAAACCATGGTGACCTGATACCACTCCCACTATCCCCTTCCATCCCACCTCTCGCTCTCATCAGCTGCCTTCTCAGCTTCCTCCAGCTTCTGCAGGGCAGTGGCCAGACGCTCCTGGGCGCGGTCCAGCTCCTCCTCTACCAACTGGATACGGCGGTTGAGAGAAGCCACTTCAGCCTCAGCCTGGGGGAACAGAAACCCCTCAGTCATCCCATGTCAAATACATATATTGAAAAAAGCATTTTCAATGATTACTCCTGTTTACCATCCAGAACACCCCTTGGCACTGTGCAACAAGCACATTCACTGGAATGGCATGCCTGACCATGCATTCCTCACCTCTCTATAGGGTTATCTCCATGCCTAGTAGCTGTTTAATGCTGCCTTCTCCCAAGCTTGCAGCGCCAGCTTGCCATGTGCAGCCCCACCATGTCCTCAAACTTCCAGCTCCTGCCCTGGAGGGGGACGAGGCACGTTCCTGGGCCAGGGTGGCCATAGCAACCGTGCCGTCACTGGGATGGTATTTGGGGTTTGCAGAGCAGTGAGTAAAGGAGGAGGAATGCCCTGTGCAGCTTCGCTCCCAAAAAGGAGATGGGAACTGCTTGTGGATTTCCTGTTTATAGAGGCAGTGGAGTAGGCCGGGAGCTTCTCCGGCAGGAGCCCCCAGGGCCCTGTGCAACAGGACAGCCTGAAGCCAAGCACGGAGCCCCCCCAGCTGATGTACAGCACAGTGCCGGGGGCAGTGAAGCAAGTCGCCCTCGGCAGGCTGGCGCCTGGCCAGGATGAGGCTGGCAGGACCAGAGCCCTCCCTTTCCCAGGCTCCCCACGCCAGGGCTGGGAGCTGGGGCTGGCCAGGAGCAGTGGCCCTGGCCCTCCGCCAGCCTGTTGACGCCTGGCCTTGCACTCTTTCCATTTGGAAAAGGCCTCCTGCTCCATCGCCACAGTCAGGAAATGCTGCCTCAGCAGCTCTCAGCCCCGCTTCCCACTAGGAGGGTGCGAGGAAGACAAACTCCCAAATATCAAGGGATGGGTGGCCATAAGACCTCACCGTGGGCAGCAGCTTCATGCACCAACCGAGGAGACAGAGGCTCCTGCTTATTCACAGCCTGCAGCACGACTGGACACATCCAGCCTCATGCTCCAGCAGTGGGAATGCCTCAGGGAATACAAGTCAAGCACAGGGACTATGGGAACAGCAAGGGGCTGTCACCCTGCATGGCCCCACTGAGCACCCGCAATCCCCTGTGGGGAGTTGGCAGGGTGGGGACAGGCAGCTGGCATCTCTTTGAGATGGCTGCCAGCCCCACAGCTGCGAGCCCCACAGCCACCTCCGCCCCACAATCACCCTTTCTACAGACCCTCAGAGATCTCGTCCCTTGCCAGACCGCCCAATGGGGAACTGGAGCTGGTGCCCACAGGGCAGTGCTCTGCCTGCAGCATCAGTCTCACTGCGTCGGTTGATTTTTTTCCCCGGGGAATCACCCCCGAAATGGGTCAGAGCTGCCCGGATGGACACTTGGGAACATGAGCTCCCCCGGCAGCTCCCAGTGACCAGGGAACCCGATCTGAGGCTGCAGGAAGGGGCCATTTCCTCCACACACAGCCCGAGTGACAACAACCCGGGTACCGCACCCAGCTCTGCCGCTCCTGATATGGTGAGAATGTTGAATGAGTGGGCATAGGAAACAGAAAGAAAGGAAGAAAACAGAAAGCTCCAACAACTACAAAGACAAACCAGGAAAAAGCTGCAGCTTGGGCATACCATCCCGCTGTCAAAATGAAAATTTTGGCCTGAGGCAGTGTGAAGGGGTGGCTTGTCCCCACGAAGGGACAGGCTGGAGCTAAAGCTCTGCGGCCCGAACGACAGAGTCCGCTGGAAGCCAGACAAGAGCCTGGGCGTGGGATTCTGAGCTGCGCACGCCGGCCTCTGAGGGAAGAGATCCGTTCCCGGGAGGCACCCGATCCCAAGGCAGGGCTGGCCACTGCCCGCTCCCAGCGCCCGGCCAGCCGGGAAGCCCTGGGGAGCCCCGCTGCACACAGCATCTTCTCTCGCCAGACCGACGGAGGAGGGAGGCGGCTGGCGGAGACCGCCCGCAGGCAGGGACTGCCCCGAGCTCCCTGCCCCGAGGCTCTCGCCGGCTGGGTGGCAGCTCCCCGCGGCTCCCCGGGAACCTCCCGGCGCTCCTGCGCCCCGGCGGCAGCCAACCCGGCAACCGGGGCTCAGGGGGGCCGGGGCCGGCCCGCCAGAAGCGATGCCGGCAGCGGGACCGGAGCCGGCGGGGGATCCCGAGGAGCTGCCGGGGTGCCCCCCGCCCTCCCTCTTCCCATTCCAGAGGCCCTTACCCGCTCCCGGGCCTGCCGCTCGGCATCGGCCTCCCGCTGCAGGTGCTCGGCGCGCTCCTCCGCCTCGTCGGCCACCTGCTGCAGGCTTTGGATCTTCTTCTTGACGGCATCGATGGAGCTGGCGCTGGCCATAGCGGGGGCTGCCGGCGGGGAGGCCGAGCCGCCGAGCCCTTTGTGGGATCCGCCCGGCTCGGGCAGGAAGCGCTCAGGCAGCGGCCGCTCCCGCCGCCCGCCCTGCCTCCATCCCTTCCTGCTCCTCCTCCTCCTCCTCCTCCTGCTGCTGCTCCTGCTACTGCTGCTGACCTGCTCCGCCGCACCCCCCGTCTAGGTGTGCGGTGCTCACCCACGGCAGGAGAGAGTTCCCACGTCGGGAGGGATGCACAGTGCCCCTCATCCCAAACAGGACAGAGGGTGCCCGCGGGCAGGGTGCGTGGTCCTCTCCAGGCTTTGATCACTGTTTCCACATCCCTACCAAGGCAAGATGCACAGATGCCTCTGGGCAGGGCACACTATCCCCCCACCCTGGGTCAGCACACATGGTCCCAGGCAGATGCATGGTCCCCTGACGGTTACATGGCCAGCACAGTGGCCCCAAGGCAGGGCACACACTTCTCTCTGTGCCCAGGATGCATGCTGCCCTCCAGGCAGGGATGCACCATCACACTGAAATCCCCCAGAGCAATGGACAGGACCCCAGGGAAATAGACTCTTTTCCAGCAGTCCATGGAGTCTGTGAGTGCTGGACCCTGTCCTGTGTGAGCCCCCATGGCCACAGGAGCAATGTACCCATGTGTGCTCCCCAAGTGCTGCCCTCCCCAGCCATTGCTGCAGAGCTAAGGAGGGTTGTGGATTTTTCGTTATGGGAAGTCAGTAAGAGGCATGAGCAGAGCCTGCTCCTGGGCATCCTCTGGGGGTACGTGGGCTGCAGCCAGGTGCCCAGCATCCATCATGTTCAGTCCCTTGGTATCTACTCCCCAATGTGAGGACCTGTCCTGCAGCCCCACAGAGACTCATAGGCCCCATGGAGACCCTAGCACCTCCTGCCTTGGGGACTGTGACCCATGGGGGAGGTCAAACCTCCAGCTCCTGGGTCTCCATCCTGGCTGGGGCACATGTCTTGATCCATCAGAAGTTGGAGCTGCTGGCACTCAATCCTCCCTTAAGATGTACTGACAGCTCCCTGGCTGCACTTCACACCTGCCTCCAGGAATGCCAGTTCCCAGGCTGAGCTCACCAGCTGGCATCAGCTCCAGGGGTCCTGGGGGTGACTCAGCCCCACTGCTATCTGCACCCTGCAGATCCGTGTCCCCTTGCCAAGAGGCAGCGGAAGAGGTGATACTGTGGGTCCCCTGGGAGCACACAGCCTTGGGCTTGGCCGTGGGCCTAGCTGGTCCTGCCCCTTCCCGCTCCAAGGCCTGGATGTCAGTAATGCACAAGCTAGGACATGGGAGCCCAGAGCAGAAAAAAAGGGTTCCTGGCAGCAGTGGGGCAGGGACAAGCCAGCTGCAGGCAGAAGGGGGACAGGTTAGGGGACAGCCACCCTCATCCCCTAGTAGCCAGGCTAGGTGCCTCCTGCGGTGGCCCCACCCCGAGATGCAGTCACTTCCCAGCAGAGTCCAGTTCCCTCCCACCAGCTCAGGGAATAGCCAAATAAGAGCAAAGTCTCGGCTGGGGAAAGCAGCTGGGGCGGGAACACGGGTGAAGTTTTTGGGATCGTGGCTTAGGAACAGCAGAGTTTCCCTAAGGCCCCTGCGGGGTGGCTGGAGACAGGCCAATGCTGGCCATGCGGGGCAATGGAGAGGGCTGTTCTGGTCTAAATCTGCTGTCCCAGCTGCATCGTTTCCAGCAGCCCTTGCCCATCCTGACCTGGGCACCATGGGCTGTCCCTTCTGGTGACAAGAGGTTCTGGGACCACAGTGGGTTCGCAGAGCTGCTGGGAAGCTCTGTGGAGTTACTGATCAAGAGTCAGGCATTCCCTGCTCTGTGCACTATCTGACACCTCTCCAAGTGCTTGGGGCAAAGTATTTGCACTCTTTAGTGCAGTCCCCATGGCTTTCATGCCCCCACATCCAGTGCCAGCACCAGGGCAGGCCCATACTGAGGTGGCTGTTTATTCTTTTAAGGCATTGACATTTCTGCCAAAAGCAGGAGGCTGCCTGGATCGCTGGTATGAGCCAGAGCCATCTGAGGAACTGGGACACTCTGTGCTCACAGGCACCTACTGTCCTGGCAGCCAGGGAGGACATGGGGATGCCTAAGTGAGCATGCGCTGGGGATCCACCCAACGCTTCTTCTGCTGGAAGCAGAAGCTGTGCTGCACCTCACACCAGGGAGGAGGTGACACCAGCCCTGGCACTTCGAGCTGTCAGCACACAGCCACAGGTCCCTGGTGCAGAGGGGTGATTCCCAGAGCCCCACACATGGTGCAGCCTGTCCAGGCTTTGGCATGGCCCTGGGAGGGCTGTGCTGGTGATGGAGCCCTGGCTGTGATGCAGCCAGCCTCAAGCCTGACACTGCTTCTTCACCATGGCTCCTGCCCTGGCCCTTCCCCAGTGGCTCCCATCCACTGTATGGTATGGGACTCTCCATGCTGAAGCCCACAGATTTGCCTAACTGCTGTGGACCAAGAGCAGGGAAACACCCTCCCTTGCTCAGGATGGCATTGCACAGCCCACTGCCAGCAGCAAACCACTCTACACCCCACAGATGACATCTGCCCAGCACCACTGTTTGCCCCTTTCTCTGAGCCCTGCACTGGGAACGTCACATCCACTCTCAGCCTGAGTTTGCCCTGTCCCATACCAGCACAGAACCAATTAAATCAACAGCCGCCACCTTGCCCAGCTTGATATGCCTGCCCCATGCTAGGTTGAATGTGCCCTTCCAGAAGATTCTCAGTGTTTTAAAGGAGAGTCATCTGTAGGATCAGCAAAGAGGTCTGAGGAGACTCCTGGCTGCTGCCTAGGGGCTCTGGGCTGCCACAGGACTGGTCCTGCCATTGCTCGTCCTTGTCTGCTCACCCCTGTCCTTGGCGGCGGCCTCAGAGATTTGACGCATCTCCCCCATTTAGCTCCATAAACCCGCTGGGATTGAATTTTTTGTTCTCAATCCTGAAAAGCCTGGCCATGGCCTGCTGGCTGTGCTCCAGATAGCTCTCCTTTAGCTTCTCCTCCAGTTTCCAGGGTTGATTTTCATCAAAGAGGGGCTGGCTATCAAAAGGGGTATTTATTTATAGGGTGTCAAATACCCTGTGTGGCACCACAGGTCATTATACCCATTCCCAAGTGGCCCCATGGCTGCACACAGCTGTTCCATCCTTCATCCTGGCCAGGCACAAGCCAATTTCAACACCTTCCTAACATCTCCCCAGAGGGATCTATTTCCCAGGAGACACATCAGTCATGGCACTAAATAAAACTCTTCCTGGCCTTGCCCTTCTCAGGGTACGAAGTAACACACTGGACCCTAAATCCACCCAAATCCCCCTGCATTCTTCCTTGCAGCCAGCACTAAGCAGCTAACCACAGCAAGAGATTTTTCCATTTCTCTGAATTGCCACAGTTTAGCAAACACCACAGTTTTTCCTACAAGCATTGAGGAGGCGTGTGCCTCAGGATTTGTGACACGGCTTGGGACACTTGTCCCCGTTAGCTTTGGGGAGCCAGCCTGTAAGCTACCCATAAAGTCCAAGACAGGACCAGCAACCAGCACTGCTCACCACACCTGGCCTGGGCCCTGCACCCCACACAGGACCCATCAGCCTGGTTCAGTGTCAACATTGAAGGAATGGGATCCTGACAGTCTTCCCCTCGGACGCTTTCCATATAAGGGCCCCTTCTTCCTTTAGCCCCCCCCACCGAGGTCCAGAGCCTGTGTAGGGAAGGAGCTGCTGGCATGCCTACTTACATCTGTAGCTTTCTTCTCTGCCTGCTCCAGCTTCTCCTGCGCCTCCTTGACAGACTCAGAGTACTTCTCCACCTCATCCTCGGTGCCCTTCAGCTTCTTCTGCAGGCCCTGCTGTTCCTCCTCCAGCTGGGGAAAGGACAAAGGGTGAGGGTCAGGAGAGATGGCAGTGTCTGCAAGTCTGGAAGGGGATCTGTCCTCCCATCCTCCTCCTGGGGACACCCAGCCTGTGTGGGGCACAGCAGGAAAAGATGGACATGGACATGTCCCTCTGACAGCTTTGGGTCTACGGGTCCTTGGGGGGCTCTTGGTGTACAGCAGCTTCCTGGACCCTCATCATCCCTGAACCTGGTGGAGGTAAGGGGCTGGTGGTCTCTTTCCCTGTATAGGGGACTGGAGAGCTCCTGACTTGGGGATAACAGCTCTGGAGGACACCAATCTGTGTTCCTATCTCTGTGGTTGTGCTGGGAGTACGCAGTCCCCAGGGTTCTCCCTGGCACGGGGATAGGGAGGTGGAACTGGGGTGTCCCACTGAGATAAAACATGTTTGGGGGGACCAGTCTAAGGGGTCAGGGGAAAGAGACTGAAGTGTTGGTTCCTGGATCCACATGGGGTGATGTCCCTGGGGACATGGTCGCAGAGAGGGAAGGTCTTAAGGGCTGTCAATCCCTAGGGCTGGCATCCACAAGCAGGACATCCAGTGGGGCAAGGTCCTTGGGCCAGGACATGCTTAGGACAGGGGACTCCAGGCTGGAGAACCAGTGTGGGGAGATCAGTATGGGGATTGCGTGATCCTAGAGAGTGCAGTGTCCCTAGGCTGGACAATCAGTGGGAAGGAATCCCCAGGGCTGGGCACTCAGCAGGATGGGGTTTCCAGGACTGGACAACCGTAGGGTGGAAGGTCCCCAGGCTGGACTTCCAGAAGAACAGGGTCCTGGGGCTGGACACCACTAGAGTGAAGGGTACCCAGGTAATGCCGGGGAAGCCCGTGGGACACCCACCTGCTTGCAGCGATCCTCCGCCTGCTTCTTATCAGCCTCTGCTTGCTCGGCGCGGTCGATGGCATTCTCCTTGTCCAATTTCAGCATCTGCATCTTCTTCTTGATGGCCTCCATGGTGGCGGGATATTGGCGGCGAGGCGCGGGGCGGCAGAGGGACGGGGAGCACCGACAGCGACGGGAGCACCGGCAGCGGAGGGAGCACCGGCACTGCGTTCCCCGCCCCGCCGAGCTGCCTAAAAGCTGGGGAGGGGCCGTGCCGGGCGGGGGCTGCCCCGGTACCTCCCCCGCCGCCCGCCAGCACCTTTTAGGGACTGGCTCGCCACCGGCCCTCGCACCGAGCGGGACGGGGGGGCGGCCCCCCAGCGGCCATCGCCACAGCCCTGGCGCCCGGCACCCACCGGGGAACAGGGCGAGGGACACCCCGGGTCACGCTCTAGGGACAATCCGATGGTACTGGGCAAGAGATGCCCCCGGGATACTGTGCTACGGGTAGCCTGGTGGCGCTGGGTGATTGACACCCCCGGGCAACGCTGTGGTGGTACCCCTGTGATACTGGATTAGGGACACTCCGTAGCACTGTGCTAGGGGTACCCCAATGGCACCGGGCAGGGGACATCCTGGGGCACTGAGTACGGGTACCCTGGTGGCACTGGCCCCAGTTAAAACTGTCCTCATGCTAGTGCCCTAGGTACGCCACATACCTTGTCACCGCACCCTGGGGCCTGAGGGACCCTGCTTGCTGGCACTAGCATGGGGACACCTCAAGAGCTGGCATGGCACTTGGGAACACCAATGGACTGGCACGGAAGTGTAGGGGACACACTCAGGCTGTGATTGCACTATGGGACACATTTGGCTAGCATTGCCCACATGGGGAAAATCCCCCAGGACAGAAGTGAGCCCCTGACTTTCCCATCCAGCTGCTGGTGGGGCAGGAGGGCCAGAGCTCTGTGCAGACTTCTGGGCACCCACCTTCCTTCTGTCTTGCACCTTGGTGCCACTGTCCCTGGCACCCACAAGGACACCTGTCACATGCATAGCCCATAGAATGGCATTTTAAAGTGACAGAGGGCATACAGGCAGCTCACTGCCCCTCTTCATCTTTCTTCTCTAAATAAACTGTATTCCACAGGCAAAAAAATGCAAACCCTTCAAATCCCAGCTCCTCCAAAAATAACCTGTACTTTAATAACGATCATAAATGCTTCTGGCACATTCCCAGCTGCAGGGTGGGCTGTAGGTTGGGGGGGCTGGAAGGAGTTGGTGGAGGGGCCATGGGAGCTGTGTGGCATGTGTGGAAGGCTGGGATGGGATTGGGACAGGAGGGGAGCACAGGCTCCCCCAGCCCATTGCCCCTGGGCTGCAGCCAGCCCTTGCTTGACACAACTTCTCTGCACCAGTGCTCCAAGAAGAGAGGAACAAAAAGTTTGTGACAGCTGGTGAAAGTGCCTTTTAGGAGCCCTCAGGCCCAGATGGTGGAGGGCATAGGAGGGGTGGGAGAAGTCAAGCCCAACAGGCTGCTGGCTCCATGGGGAAAGCAGAAGAGCCTCTGCTGGACTCCAGAGAGAAGCTATTAGTACTGATAAATTAGGCACATATTTGGACTAGGAGTCTGTAACTGCCAGCGTATGGCTTCTGAGGGGAGAGGGAAGATTCATCTCCCATCGCTCCTGGGAGAGAATAATTGTTTTTCTGCGAGATGTTTCAGCCTGGAGCAACTTCATGGGCTTGAGCAACTTCACGTGCTCAGTGCATGGGGCAAATATAATGATGGGCAAGGTGCAAGCAGCAAGCAAATTGCCCTGAAGCCAGGCCAGCCCTCAACAGAGGTGCCCCCAAAGGATGTTGTTCTCCGTCTCTGCCCCCTTTGCTCCAGGCATCATAGCCATGTCTGATGGATACTGCTGGGATCATCTGGGAGCCAAGGTCCATGACTCTGCCCTTAAGCCCAACTTCTGTGGTAACCTGTGGGAGAAGGAAGTGCAGAGAGGTGTGGGTGCACATCACTCCCTTTGCTGCCCCATGCCCAGGCTTGTTCTGCACTAAGGTCTCCAAGGATGGCAATCCCCTCCATATTTCACGCTAGGGTCAGACCTTACTCCCAAGGAAAGGCTTGTCCTGACAATTAATGGGACCTTTCCAATCGCTCCATCCCTGGGCTTCCCAAGAAGCTGGGACATGGTTTGCCCACTAACCTCCAATTTAGCTGAATTTGGATCCCTGCAGAGGCCTGGCACCTTATGACTGTGTCATTCCAGCTCCAAACCTCTGTGTGTGCTTTCCTGAACCTGCCTGCCAAAATAACGCTTTGATCAGTGAGATTGAGGGTCGGTGGTTAATCACACCCCTATGTCCCTCCCCTGGTATTTACGCCACCACCTTTTGCTTGTGCCCAAGCTGGAGGACACAACAGTGGATGCTTACAGCCCTGTGCAGAGGGTGCTGCAGCTCCCTTGTCCCCAGGATACCAGGATGAGGCCAGAGCTGCTGCCATGCTGTGCCTGCACACTGTCCTTGCTGGACACTCCAAAGGGCCCCATGTCCAAGCTGGTACCTGGGTGAGAGCCTGGGTCAGGCCAGCGCAGATTGTCAGGGGACAGCTGGGAGGACTGGGATGCCTGTGAGAGCCACAAATCCATCCTGGAGCCTGGCCAGGGTTAAGTGTCTTAGGAGAAACAGCCCCTCCACACCCCCAGGGACATGACCACAAGGGGACAGGGTTTGCTGTCCAGGATACTGCAGGATGCTGCCCTTACCACTGATGTTTGTAGCTCACACCACCAGGACCAGCCCCAGAGGCAAAAGACATGTGCCAACCTGCCCATGCCCCTGCTGCACCCTGAAATGTCCCTGTTGCACCCCACATCACCTCCGTCTGCCCTGCCACTGCTTAGGCCCCCCAAATCCCTGCTGAGTGACAGGGTGGGAACAGGTGGGGACGCACTGGGGCAGCTGCTGCCCGCACAGGTTGGCTCTGGGGGGCTATTTCGGGGCATGAGATCAACACTGGCAGCCGGGAAGGCTCCAACCACATTCCCAGACCCACACCACAACAGACTGTTGCTTCCCCACTGATGGCCCACCAGTGACTATGGGGTGGGAAGTCCCACATCTGTACCTCTATTGCACCCTACCCAGGCATATATTTGGCTGGCAGCAGGAATGGGGTGAGGAGCTGAGCTCCACACACAAATACCCCCCCTGCCTTCCCTGAAGCCCAAATCCCCAAGAAACAAAATCCCCAAGATCCCCTCCTGCACTGGTGGCCCCCCAGCAGCACCTGCGAGGCCAGCACATGGCTGGCAGCAGGGGTCCGGCTTGCCGGGTGCCTGGGGCTGGACGTGCCTCAAATATTTTCCATGCTGTATAAGCACCCGTGGCACACTTCCACCTCCCTTTGCCGGGAGGGAAGGCGCCCAGGCCCCCCTGCCCTCCCCTTCTCCATGGGAGGCCCATTGATACCCAGTTGGCAAGAAAGCAGGAAAACCAGATTTTATTGATGAATGCATCTTTCTGAGGAGACACTGGCATCCCCCACCCCACCCCGGAGGCTTGGGGGGGAGCTGGTTTCCTTCAATCTTTAATATGGGATGCTTAAACTATCAAAATGGTGAGAGAAGCCTCAGCGAGTGCAAAGGGGAAGGGATGGCGGTCCCGGAGCCAAGGAGGGGTGGGATGCTGGGCTACGGGACCCTGGCGAGAGCTGAGTATTAGTGGGCAGGGCATGAGCAGGCAGGGAAATAAATGAGCTTTGGAAGCTGCAGGCTCAATACTAAAGAAAAGGAAAAGTTACAAAAATACTGCAGATCTTGGAAAACAATGCAGGCACTTGGGAAGAAGGAGGAAGGGACAGCTGGCTGGGGCCATAGTCGGGGGGAAGCCCTGAAGGAAGGCAAAAAACTGCTCTGGGGGTGAACTCATCACATCATCCCCCATCCTGAGCGGAGGCACTGTGGCTTCCAGCCCTGCTGCTCTGCAGAGGGGACTGGGCTGAAAAAGATACTCATACTCATGGGGTGGACTCAGGGCCTTCCAGGGTAGCTGCAGAGAAAGATTCAGCCAGCAATAAGGCAGTGGAGATGAAAGGCAGCTCCACACGAGAGCTCAGCGAGGGGTGGCTGCTCCCTACACGCTATTGCACAGGAGAGGGCAAGCCACTCGCCTGTCCCCATCCCACGTGGAGGAGAGAAACAAAGGGGCATGAGAGGGAAGGAAAAAGGCACAAGTAAATATCCCCTTGCAGTGGAGAGCTCTGTGGGCCCGCACCCCGGGGCTGGCGGTTGAGCCCTGAGCCAGTGCAGCCCCGGCTCCCACCCCAACCGAGTCCCTCCGAGCGCTCTGATTGTGCCTTGGGTGTGCATGGGAAGGTGGGCTGGGCAGCGAAGCAGAGTTGCTGGTGTGGCACCGCCTTGGAGGGGCAGCTGAGTTAGTCCGTTTGCTCTGGGTGCGGGCAGAGCTCTGGTCTAGTCCAGACAGCCCTTTGCTTGTGGTGGGTCGTCTTAAATAGGAATAGCAGGTGGGCAGGCGGGCAGGCAGCAGTCTGTGCAGTGAGCGGAGGGTGTGCGGCTCAGTTCTGCTCCTCGTCCCGCAGCTCCGAGGGCAGGAACTTGTACTGCTGCTGCCGGATCATTGCCAGCTTCTTCCGCGCCTCCTCCAGCTCCCGCTCCTTGCGCAGCATCTCCTCCTGTGCGGCGATAATCTGCCAGGAGAGAGCCCCGAGGTCACAACTGCCTCTGACAGGAATGGCCAGAGCTTTTGCCACAGCAGTGTCAACCCCAGAGTCGCTTTCTCTGGCTGCTGCTTCCCTCCCATCACAGCCACTGCCTCACTGAGCATGAGGACTGTTTGTCCCTGGGGTGGGAGCATGGTACTCTGGACATAAAGCAGAACAGAACAGCTTCTGGGCTCTGCCCTATGTGCTGTGTAGAGGGTCTCAGCTGCAGGGAGCCAGCACTGGGACTGTGACACCCCACACTAGGTAGATCTCGCCCTCTACCCAGTGCTCTGCTTTTTCCTTGTGCCACAAAGGACTGTGGGCTCTGCACAAAGGAGAAGCCGGGGCTTTACACGCACCATCACCCCCTGCTAGTTGTAGTGGGATAAGGTGAGGCCTCATTGTTTAAATTGGTGCTCATTGGTGTGGCAGCAGCTCTCTGGCCACAGAGCGAAACACAACTTTTCCAGGCATTGTTCTGGGAAAAGTCTGCGCGAAGATCAGAGAAAAGAATGAGAAACAATTCTTAACTTGCTGCACCTGTTGTTGTGAACATGTGGCATTTGTTATGGAGATTTGTTTACCAAAGGGTGGTTTCTTAATTGCCACTGGTGATGGTGTTTGGACTAAAGGACCAATCAAGTACACCTGTAGTGAACTAAGGTATAAAAGTATGGGTTTCTTAATAAAGATACATTGATCAGCCTTCTGTAATACCTGGAGTCTATGCCAATTATCACCCAGCCAGGGCCTCTTGCAATGATAAAATGGAATGGGTGAACTCACAGCATTTTTGTGAGGCTCTCTCAAGAGAGACCTGTGCTGGTGAGTGGTAGGACATGCTTCTGAGACTGGCACACACAGGTTGTGGTGGCACCTAGAGCTGCTCCTGCCCTGAGCAGCCTCACTCCTTACCTGTGCAATTCCTCCGACCATCTTCTCCTTCACCACCACTGTTTCATCATGGTCCTGGAAGGCAGCTGCCTTCTGTGCTGCCTTCACCAGATTGTCTGATGCCCTCTTCACAGCATTTCCAGCAGCCTGCAGCAGGGAGGAGGAGAGCATCAATGTGAGTCACAGCCCCAGGGTATGATTGCTGCCCAGGGGTGTGAAGGAACTCCTGCCCCAGGCTGGGCAGCAGACAGGACTGGCAGCCAGGAGTGCTGGGAGCTGCAGGCAGGGATTCCTTTACATGGCTTGCTGCCTTGTCACCTGCTCATGACCATTTCAGGCGCTTCTGCTCCCAGCCAGGCTCTGGCTCCTCTCTGAGCAGTGGAGCAGGGACTGGGAGGCAGCCCTGCTGCCTCTCCCCAGCCCTTAGCCCCAGTGCTGAGACCCCATGTTAACCCCCCAACACATGGGCATTAGCCCCTTTGTGCCGTGGTTTCTGAGGATTAACGGTACTACAGAACATGCCCCCCACGCATTAACCTCTTGAATGCCGGTGAGGAAGTGCACCCATTTCAGATATTCCTGTGCCAGGTCGTTGTTCCTGAATGCTGCCAGGCTGAGCAGCCCGGCAGCACTTACATGCCTGGCACACAGCTAGCAGTGAAATCCAAGCAACCTGGAGCCTGTGTTCCAATGAACTTCCCACTGATGGCATACAGGCAGGGAGCATGAGCCATGGAAAGCATCCACGTGCCCTCATGCCACTCCCAGCCACCCTTCAAACAACAGGAGCTGAAGAGGCAGCCTAGGACTCACCTGGAGCCGCTTCATGGCCTCTGAGTCATGGTCAGCCTTCACCTTGCAGGCCACCAGGAGCTGGGCTGTGGAAGCAGCCACCTGCTTGGCGGAGGAGATGAGCTTCTCCTCACTGGCATGGCCCTGAACTGCAGCGTTGGCGGCTTCACACAGGTTGTTGGTGGCAGCAGCCACCATGCGTGCCTGTGGCAAGAGAGGCTGTCAGGGGAGGTACAGGAGCCCTGATCAGTTCCAGGGAGGTTGTGGGGCATGGGATGGAAAGAACCAGCTTCCACAGCATGTGGGAGAGGGAGGAAGAAGCATGATTACTTCTTCCATTGAGGACAAGCAAAAGGGCAGAGCATCCTCATGTTTGCAGCAGGAGTCAAGAGGAAAGTTTCCCCCTCAACCCCTCAGCATGACCTTGATACTCACGGCTGAAATGAGACCCTGGGACCACTGTCCATCATCCACTGCATTAGCTGGGATGGCACCCACCTATGAAGAAGGAGGGGAGGAGTAAGGGTCACCACTCTGCACACCTCTTGTCACAGGCATGAGGGTTGCAAGCAGCCCTTCTTCTCCCTTCTTCTGGGAGAACCCTTCTCTACATTTTCTTCTTCCCCTCTTACAGCCTTACTTTTCCTTGGGCCACTAATTCCCGCTGGGCTGCTGAGGCTGCCTTCACCAAGGCACTTGTGGCTGCAGCAATGGATTTGGCAGCTTCCAGGATCTGCTCCTCAAAGTTCAGGCTCTCATCTGCTTGCTGTGGGCAAAAGCAGAGTGTGAGTCCCAAGCAGGAGTGCTGGGACAGATGGAGCAGAACAGGAGGATGGTTGCAGGAGCCTGAAGGCAAACATATAAAGCTGGATTAAGGGCTATGGGGTTCAGTGGGGCATGGGTTACCAAAGGAAGTCCAGCTGGGGATGTGGGAGGTAGCAGGAGTACAGGAAGAGGGATCAGCTGTCAGATGGGCCTTGAAATGTGGCTAAAGCACAGGCAGAAGAGCCCCAGTCCACCCCAAGCTGAGCACGAAGGTCAGACAAGGCTCAGCACTGCTACCTTGGGCTTGGCTCTTGGTTTCAGCTGCTCCAGCTTCTTGGCTGCAGCCTCAATAGCAGCTGCTGCCCCCAGCAGCTCATTCTCAGCGATGACAGTGGGGTCTTCTGGGTCAACCCACTCTGTCCCTAGGAACACCGGGAAGCCAGGCAGGTTACACCTCCATGCAGTCCCATTTCTGAGTTTCTGTTTCCCTGCCTCCTCCAGCAGCTGCCGAGCCCTCCACCCTAATCCCAGCCCTTGGTCATGCCCCTCTGAGCAGGATCTTTCCTTACCTTTCATGGCCTCAGCTGCCTGGATGAGCTCAGTGACAGAGCTGGCCACACGCTTGGAGTAGCCTGCCAGCTGCTGCTTCAGCTCGTGGGTTGGCTTCTGCAGGATCTAGGGGGGAAGGAGCAGATGTAAGCACCTGGAAAAGGGGAACTTCATAGGTCTGTTTGGGGTGTGCTCCCCAGAGAAGTATAGTGGGATCCCCCCGCCCCTTCCCGCACGTGCACACATCAGGCACTGTCTGAGATGCTTTCTCAAGTGAGTCTGGCTATTCTCTTTGTGCACCAGGATAGGATGAGCTTCCCCAGGGCCCTCCTGCATCCACAGCTTCTGGAACATCTTAAGAGACACAAGACCCTCAGCACAAGCCTTTCTGCACTCAGCAGCTGTTCACACCAAGATTTCTCCCCTGCAAATCATTTCAAGCTCCAGAAGCATATCCCCCCTTCACTGTCCCCATTTTGGAGGTTTGTTTGCAAATACAAGCTGGGCAAAGGGGGATACACTGGAGTGGCATCTCAGCAAAGGAGGGCTAGCCCCATCAGGATGAGCTGGCAGGCAGTGCCCTAAGGGTCCTCCCATGGGTTGGAGGGACACATGCACACACCACAGCACACGTGTGCATGCACACAGGGTCTGTATGCACAAGCAGAACTCACTGCTAGCCCAACTTGCACCAGATGGGCAGCAGCTGCTCATCAGCTAGAGCAGGGGTGAATACACAAACACAAGGACCCCAGGGTCCCTGTGGACACACGCAAGTCCCACCTCAGCACTGGGCTGGGCACACAAACACGCCATGAGCAAGGCTCATGCTGAGGTTAGAGACCAGCAGGCACCCCAGTGTTGCCTTACTCACCGGCTGACAGAGAGGAGAGAGAAGAGAGAAAAGAAAGCAGTGAATGCCCGAGCCAGGAGGAGGGGAGATAGGGGAGGGGAGGGGAAGGTGGGTGCTTTTTGCTGAGGGCTGAAGGGCAGCCAAGAGGAGAAGTAGGAACAAAGGATCAGAGAACCTGGGTGGGGAGCTGTGCTGCCATCATTAGCTCTTACTTCAGCCTTGCAGGGCCAGGCAAGACAGGGCACCTGGATGAGGCTCCCACAGCCAGAGGAGCCACCTACACTCAGAGTAGCCATGGATCCACTCTCCTCCTCACACCCTTTACACCTTATTTCTCCCCACCCTGAATTGCTTCACTGCAGTTTTGAGCCACAGAATCTCTCTGCTTGTGGAGGGAGAGACCTACTGTTACCAAATACCAAGTCCCCATGGAGGTTCAAATTCCTACCCCTCCCCAGTGAAATATGCAGGCTTTCCCACTCCTCTGCTGGGAGCCATGTTTTCCAGCCTGAGACAAATAACCCTTATTCTTGAACCCTAACCATACTTGTTCATGCTCTGCAGAAGGCACCGGTTCCCTTGGGGACAAAGGGTACAGCAATGACCTTGCTGCTGCTGGGGAATGAGGTAGCACCCCTTCTGCCATCTCCCCTCCCATTCCCCTAGATCCTTCCTGCTTGTGGTTTCCCAGGAACCTGCTGTCCTTTGATAAACAGGACCCCTGAGCTTCACTCCTGCCGTTGCAGACAAGAGTGCTGTGGAGACTGAGGTGAGTCACAGCTTTTTCCTGGCCTTGTGTTGGGCCATCCCAGCAGTCAGCGTGAGGCTCAGAGTACTCAAGCTGATGGCACACAGTGATGGCTCGTTTGCCCTCATGAGCACATCTAGTCTAAATGCCTTATTATTAAGCCTGCTGTCTGCTCTGACAACGTGTTTAAAACTGCTAAATGATATCTCTCTGGAGCTGAAGGCACCCCAGAGGCTACGAGCTTACTAAGAGGCAGCTCCAGTGAACATTTTTAAGGATATTCCAATGTATCATAGTCAAAACATTGCACGGCAGCAGGATGGTAACACCCAAAATACAGAGGAATGGCGTGTTCCTGCAAGTAGGCTGATCTTGGGCACTGCCACACTAAGTCATTAGCCTAATCATCTGTTAACAACAGGTCAGCCAGAGAATTTCTACTCAGCACTCCAGCCTTGGCTGCCATGATTCATGTGTGCCTGAAGCATCTTCCAGGCAGACATTTGATCTAGATGCAGAGGATGGAAAACTCACTGCTCCCCTTGGAACTGTACCCCAGTGGTTACCTCCCTTGAATAAAACCACCCTTTGATTTCTCTACTCAGCTTCGATTTCTAGCCATCAATTCCTGCCCACCTCCCCCTGCTGCTGCCAGTGCTGGTTACCCTCTGCCTAAGGGGGCTTTCCCTGCAGGAAACCACAGTTTGGGCTCCACCACTTTGTAGCTAGTGATCCCAGACAGGAGACTCTCACTAACCAGCTTAGTGCAACCTTGACACAGAGCTGAATCACTGTCAGTCTTTGTCCTGTTTGAGAGATCTCACAGCACCATGAGTTCAATGTGCACATCCCCAGAGTGCCCCTGACTCCACTTCTGTGATCTTGCC
The DNA here is from genome assembly GCF_026979565.1 of Vidua chalybeata. Lineage (NCBI taxonomy): Eukaryota > Metazoa > Chordata > Aves > Passeriformes > Viduidae > Vidua > Vidua chalybeata. The sequence continues at coordinate 41,138,025 of NC_071570.1, forward strand.
AAGAATGCAAACTGTTGGAAGGACTTCACTGGATCTTTCCTACCATGCTAGAGGCTTAATTTACTTCTTGTAAACTAATGTTGCAGCTGAAGTCCTTGAGAGGACTCAGTCAGAGGGAGACTGGATCAAAAGGCTGCAGTGGGCGCTTGCAGTCATTATCTTTGCTATGGCAGTCATTGTTCATCTCCCACACATAGTGCTGTGGGCATGACACTTTGACACTTTCTTTTCCCACTGCCTGAGGTCTATTAGTCCTATCACTTTTACTGGAAGCTGTATTTTTACAAGATTATGCTACTATGTTATTGATTTCCAGCCTCCATCTGTTTGTAGTCAGTTAATCTCCATCTGTTGTTAGCAAAATACCTTTCTGGGAGCGTGTTGAGCTCCCTGACATCTGCTTCCATGGCAGGGGCATGGACGCATGCTGTGCCAGCAGAGGCAGCAATGTGGGCTGTGCAAAGGGCTCAGTGGGAAGAGGTGAAGAACCCAGAGGACCTTGGGAATCTGGGGAACACCCAGGCAATCCACGGTCAGCCTCTGCCCACCCTGGGAACCAGAGTGGGGACACTCACCACCAGCACATGCTCCAGCAGCTCCAGGTAGCCATCAGCACACTCCTTGCCGAAGCGCAATGCCCGTTGCCGCACGTCCCCGCTCACCTCTGGGTGGTAGGCTGCTTCCTGTAACCCGGACACAGGGAAACCCCTATTCACATCCAGCACCATCCCCTCCACCCACAAATCCGTGCTAGAGATCCACACCCACTGCCCACCCCACCTTGCAGGAGCGCAGCATATCTGCGATGGCCCGGCGGCTCAGATTGGCCGTGGCGACAACATCCTCCTGCCGGCACGAGTTGCCAGCGGCCACCGCTTTGGCTGTGGCCATGGTGATGCCTTTCGTCATGCGGATGAAGTCCTCCGGGGTGGAGACCTTGGCAGGAGGCACCGGGGAGGAGAAGACCTGCAAGGCGAGAGGCAGCGGTGAGGCACGGGGCGGCAGGTGAGCAGCGCGGCAGCTGCAGCACCGCGGCCGTACTCACCGCCAGCTCCTGGCGAATGTGCTCGATCGTGGCCTCCAGTGCCCGTGTCCCCTTTGTGGCCTCGTCCTCGACAGCCTTCACTGTCTTCAGCAAGGAAGTGACATTTGTCACCATCACCTATGGAAGGAGAAAGAGAGCCAGGTGAATCCCCACAGAAGCTCTGGCCTGTTGCCAGCACCTGTCTTTCCCCTGTGGATTGGTCCAAAACTGCCCCATCCCCATACTCCCCTCAAACTGCCTCAATTGCTCCTCTGCAAGCTGTTTTCTACCTTTTATATGTCCCTTCCTAACCTTTTGTCCTGTCTGCACCCCAGTTGTCTTCCTGGGCCAACACAGGCAGAAAAAGACCCTTCTCTTTCTCCAGCCCCACTGCCTCCTCCCCCTCTTCCCATCACAACCAGTACAGACCTTGGCAGAGTTCTTCAGCTGGTAGACAGCAGGGTCATCTCCAGCTTTGCCAGCAGCTGCTTTGGTGGCACCGATCAGGTCTCCAAGTGCCTTGGCCACATCCTTCACAGCATTGATCAGGACCACCTGAGGAGCGCAAGATCAGGGGAATGGCTGAGCTAAAGTCTCACTTAGGCTGGGGGTGGTGTAGCCCAGCAGTGAGAGATTTGGGTACCACGGGGCACACAGGGAGTCCAGCTCAGCCAGCACCAGCCAAAGCCCAGCCCCCTCTCTCCCCAACTCTTGGGATCCAGCCTGAGCACCACATGACATCTGCATCCCTCAACCCCTCCAAGCAAGCTACCAGCAGCCTCCACTCAGCCCACACAACCAATCACACCTGGGTTTCTGGGTCTTCAGATCCCAGGCTGGCAGCACCCAGCTTCACCACCTCTGCCAGGCGGGTGATGGTGGACACAGAGGACTGGGCAGCCTGGGCTAGCTTCTCCTGGCTGGCTGTGGCGTTCTGCACCAACACCTTCGTGTCCTCCACCAGTGCCTTGGCTGTCTTCAAGATGCCCTCCCTGGAGACAAAATGTGTGTCAGGGAGGACACAGCTCTCTACTGCACACATGGTCCTTGGGGTACAGAGAAACTGTGAATCCTGGTTTTTCCCATGTACAAGCTGGAGTTTTGGGAAATTGAGCCAGCATGACCTGAGCTTGAAGCCCTCCTTGCGGTTGGTCCACAGCTCAGAAAGACCACGGGACAGAGCTTGACACCCCTGTCTCTGGCTGAGCAGAGGGTGTCTGGGTACCTGTGGTCAGCAAAGGTCTCAGAGTTCTCCCGGTTGAGGGTTCCTGCTGTAGCAAACATGATGGTGGTGTCAAGGTCAGCAATGATGCCGGAGACAGCGCTGGCTGCCGTGATGCAGGCTTGTGTCCCACGGTTCCCAGCCTGAAGAGCTGCCAGCACATGAGACACCTGTGGGGTATGAGTAAAGTGAATGGGGGAGCAGAGCAGGTTCAGGGAACTCCCACTGCACACACCTCCAATACCCCCAAGGGTGGAGCTGCTTCATACCAAGGAGAGGAACCGGGAATATTTTGGTCTGCACAACCCTTCTTAGCTTCCAGTTATTTATTTTTACCTTGCACCTATCATGTTTGGTGGCCTAAGAGATGCTGGACTAGTTTTCAAATTAGTAAGATTTGCAAATGCCAGGCACAATTTACAAGTGTTTACTGTTTTGTGTTTTTGCTTACAAGCACTGCAGCTCTACCCATATCAACTAGACTTTTAAAGCCACATTTTTTCATCTGTTCTTCAGAAGTGTGCTCTTTAGATTGACTTGATGGACAGGATGCCAGCAAAAGGTGAAGGGGAGACTTATCGCTGAGTGTGAGCCGCAAGCATTGCTGCAGATGCTTTGCCCAACTCTGCAAGAACTGATCTGGAGAGCCCTGGCCTGTCACCAGCGTGTAGGTCAGTTTTCCCAGGCAGGCTGCAGCACCTGGGTATCACACTCACCCACCAGCTGCTGTTATCATGTCTGCAGAGGGGCATCCATCTTCCACCCCATCAGCTGGGCAGGGGGAGTGTGGCCAAGAGAGCCAACAGATTCCAACAGGACGAGGAAACCATCCTTGGGAGTGGTGGCTCCAAGGGCACATGACTGAATCCAGTATCCCTCCCACCTCACCGTCGACCTCCCGACCACCTACCTTCTCAGAAACCTTGCGTGCACTCTCTATCAGCTCCTTCTTGGTGTAGGCATCACTGGGGCTGCACTGCAGGGCTCCAGCCTTGGTGACCAGGGCAGCACAGCCATGACCCAGCTCCTGCACCCGGCGCTTGATGTGGGAGCCGATCTACAGAGGAATGTGTGTGTGACAGAGTCAGCAGTGAACTAAGCCCTGTATCTGTGATACCGGCTGGGAAACACTCATCACCCAGCTCCTCTTTCCCAATCCTCCCACTCAGGAGAAGGAAAAAGGAAGCACAGCTTTGCTCCTTGTTTCTATGTCATGTTTCAGGGGAGGTGTGAAAGCTGCCTGCCCCCATCTCCAATGAGAGGTTCAAGTGTCCCCGTCCTCTGTTCTCACAAGCCAACAACCTCTGCTCTGCCCCACAGCACACTCCAGCACTTCCCCCAGGCTCGTACCTCCTCATTCTCAGCAGTGAGGGCAGCTGGCTTGGCCTCTTGTGCCAGCTGCCCATAGTCATGGGTGAGTTGGTTGGCCAGTATGCCCAGCTCATCTGGGTTGGTGGTGGATTTGGTGACCTGTCGACAGAAGAAGAGCACAAATTGGACAGGGCAAGGAGGGCAGCAGCCTGACTCAGTGGCAGACAGTGCATTCTACAGTTGACAGTCTTGTTTACACCCACCATTTCCTGCACAGTCACTGCAATAGCCTTGGCTGTCTTCACCATCGTGGTCTGGTAATCCACAAAGGTACCTTCTGGCTCACCCATGGGCCCCTCGTCCAGCTGCAAGAGACCACCAGGAGATTCTGGCTCCAGCTTTGATCCACAAGGTCTTTAGCTTGTAGGATTTGACCCTGACTCTTCCCCTCTCCCACATCCAACCCTGTCCAGGTCTTCTCCTTTCTCCCCTCACCTGGTTGATGGCTTGGGTGATGGAGTCCACCATGCCCCCCACAACACCTGCAGCACTGGCTGCCTCATTCAGGGTGGTGGTCAGGTCCTCCACTGCTTCCTTCATCATTTGCACAGCCTCTTCCAGAGCCTCCTGAGTGTGGGCAGCTTGCTGCAAGAACAAGCCAGAGTGAGGGAAGACAGGCGGTGGCTCCCCTCCCAACAGGGATGCTCCACACTGACCCTGGGTTTTCCATGTCTGGCACACGTGTGTGCACCATGCGGCACCCACATGCAAAGGAGAACACGCCACTGACACGTGCCCCTCCCACTCACCTTGGGGTTCCCACCAGCCTCCTTGGCTGTGTACAGCATCTGCAAGGCAGATTCAGCCAGCGTTTTGGTCTGGTCCAGGAGGTTCATCTGCTGCTGGTGGTTGGGTGTTTTGGAGGCAGCACCGACAGCTGCCATAATGAGTGGCTCAAAATACTGAGCCATTTGGGACACCTAGGGAAGAGCAGTGTCAGCACCAGCAGCTTCCAGCCCCAGCTGCATCGTATGTCTCTTCCCCAGGCACCAAGTGCCACACCCCCACTACCCTGTGCCCCCATTACCTTGTGGCCCAGCTGCGAGGCTTCGGCCCGTGCTGCAGCAGCCACAGGCTCGATCAGGTTGCTGATCTCCTGGACAGCTGTGATCATCTGATTGTGCAATGCCTGTGCAAAGAGAGGGTGTTGCATGAGGCTGCAGCAGGGCTGGGGTCCCTTCATGCTGCTGAGAGCCAAGGGAAGGATGCCCAGTCCCTTAGGCTTGCCCACAGCATGTCCCTGACCCACCTCCTGGGAGATATCTTGTCGGGGGGCCAGCTGCTGGCTGATGGCAGCGAGGGATGCCTGGTCCACCTCCCGCAGGCATCTGTTCAGGACCTCAATGGCCTCATCACACTCCCGCTGTCCTGGAGCTTTGTCCCTGAGTGACAGATGAATTAGCCAAGCACTGGCAGCTGCTACACCACCCCTTCACCCCCAGCCTTTGGCTGGTGCCAGTGAGGGGCAAGACACCTCTCCCAGGCTTTGGGGCAACCCAGTGTGATAGAGCCTGGGCTCTATCACATCAGCATGTGTTCCCATCAACCCTTGTGAGAATTGAAGGAGCAGCTTCCAGAAAGGATAAAAGGGAGAGTGTCTTCCATCCCATCCCTTGCCTGCCTGCACCAGCTGTGTCCAAGGAGATGATGAGCCAAAGCACCCCAGGAATGCTTCTCAGAGCAGGAGTATGTGCCAGCAGAGACAGAGCCACAGCCACAGAAGGACTCTGCTCACCTCATGTTGGTGATCAGCTTCTTGATGGAGTCTGAGACTGTCCGTGAGTGGCCAGCAAGCACTGACCACTGCGGTGGGTCCTTGGGGTTGACAGCCAGAGAGCGGGCAGTCTGGATGAGGCCAGCAGAGCTCTCCAGCATGGTCTTGGCTGAAATGACAATGGGCTCCATGGCTCTGCGCCCCTGCACAGGGAGATAACAGGCTGGTGAGGTAAGGGAGTGTGCATGGGAAGTCCCATGACCCTTACCCTGGAGCAACCCCTTGAAGCCCAAGGCTTGCTCCCACCTGCCCATCATACTCCCTCAGTGCAGGCCCCCCCAGGCTCAGGGAAGACACAGCTTCTCTCCACCCCAGAGCAGAGCCTGTCACAGCCAGGCTCCATCCTCCCTGTCCCAGCAGCATCCCACCTCTGGGCTGATCTGAGCAGGAACGGTGGCAAACTCTGGGTTGGAAGCGAAGGCTGTCAGGTTATCCACAGCCTCTATGAGAGGGGCAGTGGCAGCACGGCACCGCTCCCGGTTCTCTTCGTTAAACTCTCCATCCAGGGCCTGGTGTGGAGAGACCAGAGCAGTTACCCAACCCCCACCACACGCCAAATCCCATCACCACCACACTGCCTCAGAAGGGACTCCGCACCTTGATGGTCTTGACCAGGTTGGCAGTGCTGTTGGCCACCTCCTTGGCCGACTGGACAAACTGGCGCTTGGCCACAGGATTGGTGGTGCGGGAGGATGCCAGACGGCACGTGTTGCACAGGGCTGAGGTGTGTTTTGCTACAATGGTGGCTGCTGACAGCACCTGCAGGGGAAAACAGAGTAAGGCAGGATTCACCTGCTATTCCTACAGCTCTTCCTTCCCACCCACCCTATGTAGGGCACCAGTGACCACAGGCATCCCTTTTGGGACCCAAGAAAGATCACCAAGATCCTACAATGCCCACAGAGCCCCCTATCTGGGCTGTCACCATTGCACCAAAGCTGCCAGCTGGTTCCCAGTGCAGCTGATGGGGCCTAATGAGACACTAGCCATCATCTTGGCCAACTCTTGGGATGCAGCACTTCCAACTAGCTTCATACTCCTTTTGATGCAATCAAATGCCTGTAACGGAACTCCACCCCACACTCACCTGGGACTGAGTACAGGCAGGGTCCACCAGGTTCTGGCAGGCCATCTGGATGGCTTGGTTAGCTCTAGCAAACTGAGTGGGATCCACCAAGCCCTGCTGTCCGGCCTGGCTGTTGGGGTCTGAGACTCCCACAAGATAGGCAGCCTAGGAACATGGGAGATGTGGTGAGAGAGAGCCTGCACACTGCTGTGGTAGTAGCTCTCTGGCCACAGAGAGACACAGATAGTTTCCCAGACATCGTTCTGGGAAAAGTCTGCGCGAAGATCAGAGAAAAGAATGAGAAACAATTCTTAACTTGCTGCACCTGTTGTTGTGAACATGTGGCATTTGTTATGGAGATTCGTTTACCAAAGGGTGATTTCTTAATTGCCACTGGTGATGGTGTTTGGACTAAAGGACCAATCAAGTACACCTGTAGTGAACTAAGGTATAAAAGTATGGATTTCTTAATAAAGATATATTGATCAGCCTTCTGTAATACATGGAGTCTTTGTAACCTATTACCCAGCAGGAGCCCCTTACAATAATACACTGCAGGGAGGCCCACAGAGAGCATGGGCTGCTGAGAAGTCTGGCAACATTTCCCACTGATTTGGAAGGGCAGAGATGGGGTGTATACAACAACTATGCCCCTGGGGTAAGGCTCAGGGCTGGGACTGAGTGTGTCTCACCTGGGCAGCTGCCTCTGTCAGCCCACAGAGAGCTTTAGAGGCAGCACTGACGGAGTCACCAAACTCAGGCAGTTTGCTGTTCTTGGCATTCTGGGAGATGCCAGCCATGGACTCTCCCAGCACCTGCAGGACACACCACACAGTGATTATGGACACCACTTCTGACTCCCACAGAGCTCCCAGGATCAGAGTTCACTGTGCTTCACTGGAAGGGGAGGAACCACCTTTCCCTTTATTCCCACATCCTTCCCAAGCCCTCCCTATTCTTCCTCAAACTTCCATTTAGGGCTTACCTTGGAGTTCTCCATGACACTGTCAAGGCAGTTGAAGTAGGACATGTCATTGACAGTCTGGGTGGGGTTCTCCAACAATTCCTTCACCGTCTGCGGGAACATAGGTGTCACACCCAGAGGAAAGTTCTGCATCCTCCTTTTCATTCCCTCCTGTTTCTTCCAGTGGGGTGCAGCTCTCCTCACACCCAACATCTCAACCCCTCCAGTGCCTTGTCAGTATCTGGCTTCTTACCTCCAGCTCTCGCAGGGCATTGTCACATTCCTTCTGGCCTGGGGCCTGCTGGGTGCACATGGTGATCAGCTGGTTAATGCTGTCAGTCACAGCCCTGCCAAGGACATGGAAGAAAGAGCCACAGATCAATGCATGCCCCACCACCCAGCCCCACTACTATTTATGGCCAGCAGCTCTCAGGGAGCAGTTTCTCTTACCGTGCTGCTGCTGCCAGCTGATTCTTGAGGTTGGGGGCAGCAGGGTCAGCAGAGAGAGCCTTTGCAGCCAGCAGCAGCTTGCTGGAGGACATGGAAATGCTCTTCAAGTTCGACACCACCTGTGCTTGGTCCTCCTTATTCTGCAAGGAGCCAAGATGAGTTTTCTGCAGTACCTTTTAAAGTCCACACCCATCCTGGGTCTTCTCTGGGGATTTTCAAGCTGAGCCAGTTCCCTTCATCCAACTTGTCCACCAACACCAAGGAAACACGAATTCTTGCTGAACTAGCCCAAGCCACCTTCTTCTCCCTGTTGCTGTGGTTTGTACAGCACCAGTCCCCATCTCCCTGGCTGCATTGGCCACAGCCACGCTAACCACCACTGCCTAGCCACCCTGCCTTTGGTCGGCTACCTTCTCAGATATCCCAAATCTTTCCCTTCATTCAGGATACCCCAACAGGCATTTCCTCTCACCGGGGACTGGCTGGCCATCTCCACTCCTGCCTGCAGGAATTCATTGAAGTCATGTCCGAATTTGCCAGAGGATTTGGCCAGGTCTTGAGGGGTGCCACGCGATGCCTGAACCAGCTCATTGGCGGACTGATTGAGCCCTGCTGCTGCCTGGTTCAGCTGGCTCTGTGCCTCCTGGAAGCTCTTGGTGCTGGGAGGGAACTGGAAGGAAGGAGAGAGGTTAGGAGAGGCAGAGAGATGAGTGGAGATGGTGGATGAAGGCCTGGCACATGCTTGCGTATATGCAAGAGGAACCCGATGCATTTGGACCAGCCTGCATTGCTGGATTTTCCCCTTCCCCTCCTGCCCCAGCTCAGCTCACCGAATCTGACAGCAGCCTCTTGCTGGCCTCTCCCACCATGCGGATGGCAGCGTCCACGTCCCGCTGCCCTGGCAGGCAGTTAACGCAGCGGTTCAGGGCCTGTGACACTGCCTTGGCCACCTGCAGGGAAGCAAAGAGAGGTCACCACCTCCCAGCCAGCTCTACAACCTTCCCACAGCCATGGAACAGGGCACACTGGGGTCCCTCTGTCCCCACCTGGGCCAGGCGCTGCTGGCTCTCTGGGTCACCAGGCTTGGCCACTGCTTTCCGGGCCTCCTCAATTAGGTTGTTGGCTTTGTCCATGACATCACTGGCGCACTCCAGCATGGCACTCTGTGCCTGCGGGTTGGAGGTGTTGGCTGCCACACCACGGGCAGCCTGGCTGAGTGAGCGCAGGGCCTGGGCCACTTCCCGTGCAGCAATTCCTGAGGGGATGGAGAGGTCAATGCCTGTCAGCTCAGTGCCCCTTCCCCCAGCCCTGTTGTGGAGGCGAGTACCTGTGTAGTTCTCATTGCCCTGGGCCACCTCTCCCAAGAGGTGAGCGATGGCAGAGCTGACAGCTTTGGTACTGTTCCCCAGGTCCTGGGCACACTTCTCCATCTGCAGGGGGATCGAGTTGGGACATGCTGGTGAGCTGCACCTTTTGGCAACTTCACTGTGCCAGAGTCCACCCTGAGCCACCCTTCCCTGCACTCTCACCGTCTCTCCTGGAAGAGGCTTGAGCTTGCCATCACGGGCAGCTGCCTTGGCTTCCTGCAAGTCCCTCTCCAGGCTCTGCACCAGACCCAGTGCAGAGTCTATCTCCAGGGGTCCACATGCCTCCTGAGCCTGTGACAGAGCAGAAGGGAAGGTGAGCAGGTGACCACAGAGCCCATCTGGCTGTGGCAGAGACCAGAACCTGCCACCAGGCTGTCCCCACTGCTCCCTACTGCTCTGCACAGCTGGTGTCTCACTGTAGGATGGGACTTAGCCTCTCACCTTCTGGGCTGCTGTGCGGAGCTCAGCCAGAGCTGCAGCCAAGTTCTTGGCACACTGGCTGAGCTGCATAGCAGAGGCTTGGTCCGTTATGGTGGGGACAGTGGCTTTGGCTGCAGCTACCATCTTCCCACCAGGCTGTTGGGCCAAAAAAATAAACAGTGAGAAGGGGACAAACATGCAGCATCTCAGCTGCCTGTGTGCAGAAGATCTCCCAGCATCTTAAAAGGGACAGGCACAATAATGCTGTAATGCCAGAGCTGGCATGGGAGGCTCTAGGCAGCATGGGTACCTGCAGGAAGTTCTGGCTGGCAGCAATGAGAGCCAGCTGGGCACTGGGGCTGTCCGGCTGGGACTGGCTTCCTCGCACACCTTGCACCAGCATCGGGATCTGCTCTGCCACCACCTGCCAGAGAATATGGTCACTGAAGAGGATCAGTCAGAAGGACATGGATTCAACCCAGGACCAGTGATCAAAGGACCAGCTCCTACAGGACGTGAGTGCCTTAGGATCCAGTCTGACCACTGTGGCAGAGCAGAAAGCACCAGCATGGCTGATGGGAGGTGAGACAGGGAGAGAGAGGAGATGCCAGGATCAGGCCCAGGCCCTTACCTTGCAGCTCTGCACCAGCTGCTGCTGAGCAGCAGGGTTCTTATTGGAGGAGGAGGCGTGCTGCGCAGCGGCGATGGTCTGTGTGGCCGAGGCAGCGGCCTGCTTGGCTGCATGCTGGCACAGGGAAGCACAGGTTAACGCTGGCAGTTTGTATTGAGCCCCACCACCATGACCAGGGCCCAGATCCCCCAAACAACTTCTCCTATGGCACCTGAGCATCCTCAGCACCCCAAAACAACACAGTGCACACAAGGGAAGGGAGATCTCTTTATGATGCAGCATGGACACTGTACTTGAAAAGGACTTTACCCCTCTGGAAAGAGGAGTTGTATGGGGGCTCCTGGACAGGCCTTGCTCACTGACTGTGCTTGCTTGCCCTTTGCAGATCCTTGCCCAGCACCTCACCTCCAGCTTGTGCACAAGCTTCTTCTTGATGGCATTCTGGGCTGCAGCATTGGTTGCCATACGGAGCCCTTCTGCTGCCTCACGCAGCCGCTGCTGCTGCTCCTCGCTATCTGGGTGGGCTGCAGCTCCCTAGAGAAAACAGAAAACCCATCACATCTCTCAGGGACCATGGAGTCCCTTTTCCTCCTGAAACAGGACCTCTGTTCTGGCCCCCACAAGATAGCCTGTTTGTGGTACTTGGGAGATGTTCACAGCCTCTCTGGAAGAGTCCAGCAGCAGGAGCTATAACGGCTTCTCTGCTACCACCCACAGCTTCCTGAACCTCTTTCCCAGGAGGAGCCCACGCCACAGGTCCCTGGCTCAATGCAAGACCTTGCTCTGGGAACTGCTGCTCAACCAGGGGCTGCTCACCCACTACCAGCACTGAGCCAATAGCATTGGACAGGACTGGGGCCAAAGCCAGGATCCACCCTTCCCCACACACGCACTTTTGCAGCCTCCACCATCTTGGCAGTGGCATCAGCCAGGATCTTGGCTGCACTCAGAAGCTTGCGTGAATTCTCCAAGTCTGTCTCTCCCTCAGCATCAGCTTTGATGGCATTGACAAGGTCAGAGGTGGCCTGGGCCAGAATACGAGCCTGACGCACCATTTCCCCTGGAACAGAAAGGAAGTGTGGCCTGTTAGCAAGTCCCAAGGGCTCTCTGATACCTCCCTATCCATTGTGCTCTACCCTGGGTGTCTCACTCTCACCTGCATCGCCCATGGAACTGAATATATTCTCAGTGACGTTGAGGATGGTGTCAGTGGCCTGGTCATAGCGCCCGATGGGCTGCCCACCCAAGGCATGCTGCTTGATATGCTGCAGCAGATCGTTCAGGGCCTGGGTGACAGCTGTGGCTGCCACCCCCACCTGCTTCAGGAGCTGGTCATCACTGGTGGCTGCCTTAGAGGCCTCCACACAGCCCTCAGCTGATTTGGCCACCAACTTGCCAGCCTCGATCAGCTGCTCCTGGCAAACTGGGGAGCTGATTGTAGGAGCCACAACCTGGAAAGGAGAACAAAGGCTGGGCAGCAAGTGTGGTATGCTCCATGGAGGAACTATCCCAAACTTCTGCTCCTCCAAAGAGGATCGTCATTGCCTGGGCACAGTGGCAGGACCTCCAAGAGGCAGCCTGCACTTCCTGTGCCAGATTCCCAATGTCCTGCCTTAGGACATGTGGTCCTGGCACACCCAGAACCGCTGCAAAGCTGCCCCCCAGTCAGGTGCATCTCACAACCCTGCTGAGGCAAGGGTTAACCTTGCCGCTTACCTTGGTGCAGGCCACCAGCTGGGAGGTGGAGAGGGCGCACTGGGTGGCCGCTGCGATCACCTGTGTCTGCAGCATGGCGTCCTCTGTTTTCTGAGCCACATTCTTGGCTTTGAGCACCAGCGCAGCAGCAGCGTTGGCCACCGCCTTTGCCAGTTGCATAAGCATGTCCTGGGAGGGGACAGAAAGGGTCAGAAAGGCAGCCATGGCAGTGGGAGCAGCCACAGCCATCTGCAGGGCTCTCGTGAAATATTCAGATGGGAAATGTGAGCCCTTGGGGCCCTTTCATCCACTCTGTCCCAGCACCAGCAGCACCGAATACCTGGAAAGGCTGGCAATACCTTGACCCCATCTCCACTGTATTCTACAGCTGGCAGTGAAGCTGTAGTCTGGCCCTGAGCTGCAGCCTGCACTGCCACCAACACCACCCACAGAAGCTGGGGCAATGCTCAGCATCACTGCAATATCCACTCCCCAGGCAACCACCTGTCCCTGACTGTACCACAGCAAGAACCTGCTGCAAGGCACTGCTGGTACTTCCTGGATTTGATTGGGTTTGCAAATATTTGAACACAGTGAAAAGATGACAAACCCTTCCAGCCAAACAGCATGCACAAGCCAACCATGGCACACCCACACCGTGGGGCAGCTGCCAGCAAGAGGCAAGTGGGAGATGCTCCCATGCTGGTCACCTGTATTGTAGGTATGCTGGCTATATTTATTTTGAATTCTAACTTCTTGGCTGACAAGCTAGAATACATCTCTGCTGTTATTTCTGAAGCTAAAAGAAAGATGTGACAAGGCAACCAGCTTCCTCTCTCCTCGGTGGCAGGTACACAACAGGTGCCAGGAGGCAACAGGCAGGGACCAGCACATGGTGAACTGCTTTCCTGCAGGGTACCAGACATGACAGCATACTGCAGCCTTCAGGATTAGCCCCTGTGGCACACTGCTGGTGAAAACTGGTAGCACCACCCCTAAATAGCAAAAATCCTGGTGGGCAAGGCAGGGCTCTCTGCCTACTGTAGCTGCCAGCCTCCTGCTGTGTGTGTGATCACAGCAAGAAGCCCTGCACACCACAACAAGTAAGCCTCTGGCCACCAAACCAGAAGAGTTACAGCATCCCCTCGCCTCCTGCAAGCCAAGATTACTCCAACTGCAATCCATCACCTTTTGCAACAGGAAGAAAGACTGGAGAGTGCATGCATCCAATTCAAGAGTCCCCAGACCACTGCATCTGAGCCCATCAAAGGAAGTACGTACACTCAGGTCTGACAACTGTGAGGCAGAACATCCTGCTGCTTGACTGCAAATTGTCTTCCAGGTCCTAAATCTGACCATTGGGGATATTCTATCCTGCCACTGCTGCATGGCCAAACATGGCTTTCTGCTCTGCTCCTAGCTTTTCTGCTCCCCTTAGATATCTTTCAAGGCCTCTCTACTCAGCTGAATCTGTGCAGCTGCCATGAACAGAAACCCCTTCTTTCTAGATTACTTTGGTCTATAATATGTCTGGATTGTCCTCCCCAGCACAGTGCTACCTCCTTTGTGCTGGCAGAAGAAATCATGGGAAAGCAAGCCACTTGGCAGTCAGCTCATTTAAAAAAAACTGCCCCACAAGGCTCCACCCATACTGGGTCTCTGATGAGGGCAGGCAGGCAGCTCCCACAGGCAGGGAGCAGCAGGCAGGGCTGAGGTGGCTGCAGGGGGTCATCTCCAGAGCAGCACTTGCTCCAGCAGCAACCCGAGTGCATGGACTTCGGAGATCCAACCACCAGAAAAGCAGAATTTTACAAGAGCTCTTTTCCAAAGATTTCAGATTATAGTTCCCAGAGTAGCGCCCTTCACATTGGAGATGGCAGAGACCACCAAGCCAAGCCAGACCTGTTTTACCATCTTTGGTTCAGAGGAAGGCAGGATCCAAGCACACCGGTTTTCTGGGATCTACATAGAATCCACAAGATAAGAGGTGTTATATCACTCTAGAGACAGAGATGGGCAATGGCCTGTCCCCTCCCTCACAAAGTCACCACTGGGCACCAGCGAATGTTCAGCCCGGACTCCTCCTGTGAGGTCCTGCGCAAAGGCTGATGATTTTACGGAGTGGGTGTTCTTGGTTGCTGCTGGGTGCACTCACCTGGAACCGGGGGTCAGTGTCACTCTCCCCTATCTGCTGCAGTAGCTCCCCACTGGTTTGCCCCACTAGGCCAGCAGCCTGCAGGAGATTCTGGCGAGGCTGCAAGGAACAAGGCAAAACCAACACAAGGCTCATGAGCAAGCCTTAAAACTTCACTCAGTGGTTTCCCCTGGCTTCCCCCTTCTTCTCGGTCCCACAGCCCCTCCAGCTCCCCACCTCAGCGCTGGCAGGCTGTGCTGTTTTCAGCAGGTCTGAGACGGCACTCGCCAGGTTCTTGGCTGCCTGCAGAAGCTGCCGCCCATTCCCTCCCTCGTCCTCCATCAGCGCAGCCAGCAGCTTCACACCCTTAGACATCTCCGTCAGGTTGGAAGAGATGGTGGTGACGGCGCAGCCCACAGCGGTGTAGTCTGTGTCTGCTGGATCCCCTGCACAGGGAAAAGAGGAGTCAGGATGGGATGTGCTCCAAGTGATGCTCCAAGAGCATCCCCACACCTGCCACTGATGTGGTTTTCCTTTCAGGGAGCAGAAGGAGTCTTTCAGCCAGACAAGAGAGACCAAGCGTTTTACTGAACTGGGGCATCTCTCTACTCCAACTCTCCATATACCTGCAGTGAGGTTGACGACTGAGGCTGTGCCAGCAGTTATGGCATCCACTTGGGAGTGGATCTCATGCTTTGACTCATCCATCTTGTTTTTGCGCCAAGCTTTTGATGCCTGAATGGGGAGAACAGGATCAGGAGATGGTGGTAGAAGTGGTGGGTAGATGCACAGATGCTCACACAGAGAAGTGCAAGGAAGAGGACAAGGAAAAGACCTGGGAAGACCTGTAACCACCCAAATTCCCTAGTCTACCATGACCAAACAACATGACCAAGTGTCCCCTCCATGGCTGCCCACAGAGTGGGATACAACTCCATCTCTTTTGAGGCAGCAGGTCTTCCCAGGAGCTGCTAACACTTCTTCTGGGAATGTGGCTGGCCTCACCCAGCCCAGCTTCCAGCAAGGTCCATCCCTCAGCACCCCACCTTCACCCAGCACTCACAGCATCCTGCCCAAGAGGTGGCAATGTCTCAAAGTCGTCCAGCGTGGCCTGGGCTGCATGTACAGCCTGCATGCTGGAGTTGATAGTGCCAGTCAGGGCTTGCTGGGCTGAGGTCTGCAACACAGAGACAGAATGAGTGAGATATATCAAAGGCTTGGAATCTAGGATTACATATTTGGCTCAAATGCTCCCTGGCAATGTGCTGCTGATGAGACCACTCTAGGTAGGTCTCCACAAAGTGGGGTGCACTTAGCAAAAAGGAAGTCTCCCCTCTGCAACTCCCACTGGAAAATGCCTTATGCCATCATGGGTTACAACTAAGTCTCACAGTTAAGCAGCTCTTGGGGAGTGGGAAGAAGATGCTGTGAGATCCCACAAGGTTTTTACAGCAACTGCCCACACCAGGCTGCACGGAGCAAAAGAAATCAGCCTCCTCATGGCCTTTTCCAACTGCTTCTCCAGTTGCACAGGAGATGGGGGCACTAAAACATGGCACTGGGTTCTGCTGCAAACCACAAACCTAGTGGGGCTGTCCAGTCACAACCTGAAACGAGAGGCTGCAGTCCCTAGCCAGACTAAAACACTGGGGCATAGCTCAAGTTTGCGGAGAAGATGCAGGACTCTGGCTCAGCCAGGCCAGCAAGGACACAAAGCCAGTGGCACAGAGCCCCTGCTCTTCACAGCAAAACAATCCTTGGTCATTGGATTTGGACTTGGACCCAAACAGATTGGTCTACACAAGCCTGACAGTCACCTCTCAGAGTTTGTGCCCTATGGTGAACACAAAAAAAGCTTACCAGGGGAGGCATGTGCCCTCGGTGCATCTGGCCACTGGTGATTTGCAGCTGAGGCTGTGGCATTGTGCCCACCTGGAAGTTTTCTGGCCCTCCAGCCCCTGTCCGCATGATGGCTGGCAGGGCCACTGAGCCCAGCTCTGCCTTGCCTACATGGTTAAACTGCTGCTGCATGACTGTTGACCTGAAATGGGGAGAAATACCAGGTAAAGGAACGCCTACAGTGCTGGCACCAGGCTCTGTGGGCGTGGCAGCTCTTCCTCCTTGCTGTGCTGCAAGCTTTGCTGGAGCACACTCTCCATTCAACTCCTGTTCGGCAGCTGCCTGGCTCCTGGAAGACTTACTTCTTTGGAGACACAGAGTCTTCCAGCATAGTGGACTCCTCATCACCCTCCAGTCCAAAGTGGTCTTTGCTCTTTTTCTGCAAAGGGAAAGATAAAATGATAACCCCAAGCCCTCCCCTCCTCCTCCTGCAGCCAGACACCATACCAGGGTCACAGGGTCCCCCTGCCCTGCCTCCAGCTTTCCCAGCAGTACCTTCTGCCAATGGTTGTTTGGAGGCAGCTGGAAGGCACATTCTGTATGGCTCTCTGGAAAGGTACTATCAGTGCTGTTGTCAGCACAGCCTCACCTTTTTGAGGATGATATCAATGTAGCCAGCAATCAGCTGGGCGATCTGTTCTCCTTCCGTTGTCTGCACTGAGTAGTAACCATCCTGGTAATCTCCAAAATCCTGCAACAGCAGGGCACAGGGTAGCACCAGAGCAGGGCACTGGCAGCCATCCTGAGCCCCTCTGGTATGCACAAAGCACCCAAGCACCAGCCTTCAAAGCAAGCGCTGGGAGAGGCACCAAAGGAGGGCAAGGCTGTGCCACCATGGAGCAACAGCCAAGAGAGGGGCTGGAGTGAGAGCAGCCCCCCTGCAGGGGTACCAGCGGGAAGGAGGCATGGGAGACCAGTGCTGGTCCCTACCAGGGTGAAGCTCTTGGGCGAGGCTGCCCAACGCTTGATGTTGGTCAGGCTCCACTCCTGAATCACTTCCTTGGTCTTCTCATCCACGCGCATCACACACTCCTTGGTGATCCCCAGCAGCCGTGGCACCAGCTTGTTCTTCCCCTTCATCTTCTCCTGTGGGTCATAACAGAAGGTCTGTGGGCTATCCCCAGGATGGATCCACTCAGGCAGAGATATCTGAGGTCTGCTACAGCTACCAAAACACCTGTAAGGCCACACTTTCTAGTGGTGACAATTACCACACGTAGCTTGACAATGAGAAAAAGCAAGAACCAAGGGATAGGAAGGCAGTGCACAGGGAAATGCAACAGGGAAATGCAAAATAAACTGGAGCAACATAGGTTGAGGGGAAGCAGCTGGAGACACAACAGATGGATGCTGAAGAAGCAGAATTTTGGTGAGTCTGAAGTGGGACCGGGGGGGCTGCTGCTCTACCTTGACCAAGAAGAAGGAGACCCCGTAGGTCTTGAGGGAACGGGCAAGTTTCACATAGCGAACTTTGGCTTCGATCTCACTCATGTTCCCACAGTTCTTGTGGGCCTGCAACAGCAAAGACAAAACATTGCACCAGCTCCACAGTCCTGGCTTGATACCATTGCACAGCCCTTCTGGGCTCTCCCCAGCCCACCAGCATCCCCTGCACTGGCTTTGATCTCTGAGACCTCAGGAGCTGCCTTGTCTGCCCACCTACAGCTCTTGCTCCTGTTTCTCACCCACCAGACTGGTGTGTGCTGCCTCCTCAGACAGGAGCACCTCAACCTTTAGTGAGGAGGAACAAAAAGTCCAGAACTCAACCTCCCCACTGCACATACCATGAAGATCTTGCGTTCTCCTTTCTGCTTGATGTACTCCTTGGGCAGGAAATCCTTGAGCCTACCAACAGACAGCCAAGTGAGTTGTTAGCAGCAGAGCCCAAAGCCAGCGTCTGTCTGTCCTTGACTATGAACAAGTCCAACCCAAAGCTGCAGACAAGCCCCTGCCAGGGCATAAGCTGAAGTTTTTGGAAGCAGTAAGAATGTGGGAGAGATTGCTGCAGCTATGAAAGCTGTCCTAGTTAAAAGTGGGGTAAAGCTGCTGATAATGCAGCCCTTTGTGTGGCATCAAGGCAGGCCAGGGGGTGGGCTAGGGCCACCTCCACAGCAGCTGACTGCATGTCCCTATAGGGCTGCCAGAGGGCGCAGGATGGGGGGCTGGCACCCCTCATAGCTGGTGTGGATCCCTATGCTTGGGGACTGTGCTGTTGGGAGGAGAGGGGTTGCACCAGAGGCACCCAAACCCCCAGAGCCCCACAAGGCACTGTGGTACTGCCAAGTGGGTGCTGCCAAGCTGCCCCAGTGGCCTCAAGACAAGCCCAGGGACTCCTCAGAACACTCACTCCAGAAAGCCCGGCTTGTGCTTCTGCTCGTTGTATGGCCCAAACTGGATCTGGCACTGGTGGCCAGCAAACTCACAGGCTTTGTCAAAGGAGACAGGGTGGGAACCGTTCAGAATGTCATCACGAGCCTGTTTGGGAATAGAAGACACCATAGTGGGCTGGGCAGCCATGCAGCCATGTCAATGCTCTCCTCCATATCAAGCGTGATGTTTTACAGACTTAAAAGAAGTGGCTCTGAAAAACAGGAGTATGTAGGACCAGGCTGTTCCCTACAGGCATCAAGCCTAAGAGAGGAACAGCAGCAGGATTTCAGGACGGTTCCTACCAGACAGAAGTGACATGGGATTACCTGGGGAGCTCTGGAGTACCCAGAGGACAGGGCTGGTATTGCCAGTGTTGGCTCTTACCCAGGACATAACTGAGTATCCCAAAATACCTCCCCATCATGGCTCCTGACAAAACCTTCAGCCACCAGCCTTGTCAGGGTCTGGCAGGAGGCAGTGGAACCAGGTGCTCTGGGAAGCTGTACCTGCACATAGAGCAGGTTGAGCTGCACAGGATCTCTCGAGTCCACGTTCTGATCAGAGTAAAAGAACTTGCGCCGCAGCAGTAGAGTTTCATTATCATCGATGCCTTGTTCACGCAGGGTCCGGCCGTGATCCAGCCAGTTCACTGCAGACAACGCCAGGGTGTGAGCAGGGACAGGCACCAAGGCATGGCTGATCCCAGCCCCGGGGCTGCTTAAGCCAAGTGAGAAATGGATGTCTGCCTGATGCATTCCAGCTCTCACCTGTCTGCCCTGGGCCTCCAGGCAGGAGATATTCTAGGAAGTGTGGACACATGTTCCTTCATCCACATGTTTCTCTCCACACCCTCTTCCCCTCACAGGGGTCCCTGCTCCCCTCCCCCAAGGCTGAGCCCATTCCCAGCACATCCAGGCACTTACACTCATCATCTGTGTGCAACTTCTGCTTGAGCTTTTCCATCTTCTTCTCATCTCGCAGCAAAGTCTTGTCCTTCTTGAGAGTGCCAGTAACCTCTTCCTTCTTCTCTTCCATGATCTCCCGTACAAGTGAATACTCATCATAGTTGGTGATGCCTGCAGGACAGCAGAGAACCAAACTCAGAAGGACTATTCTGTCAAATACAGAGCATGGATCAACGCAAGGGTGAGGAGCAGTGTCCCCTCCCTAGTGTCACACACCCCTCAGATACTCCTGCTGCCAGGCCATCTGCCACAGAGCTGTTGCTTCTCCCCCAGAAGCCTGTCAGATTCTGCCATTCTTTCCCTACCTCCCCCTTCTTCCCCCCTGTCGCTGTCCTCTCCTCACCAATCCGGGCACATATTGTCATGAGCATGTCCGTGACAGTTTTGGAGTCATCCACCATCACCGTCTTCACTGTCCCATCCAGCATGCGGATCTTCAGGGGCCGCTGCTTCTTCTTGTACTCCATGGTATCCTGCAGGCACAGCGGACCACAGCTACCAGCAGTGGCACCAGTGCAGGGCACCCACATCCCAGATCAGGCCAACAGCTCCCCCCTGCCCGGTGCAATAGTGGGGATGCAATAGGGTATGCTGCAGGGCACAATGCAAGGCAACACAGCAGGCACCCATACCACCTCCATGCTGTAAGCAAGACATCCAACCACAGAGTGAAGGATGAAGCTGGAAGGATGTGGGATGGATACATACCCCATTGCGAAGCATGTAGTAATCCAGAGCCTTCCCAGCCTCCAGCCAGATCCCTTTCTTTGGGTCTTCATCCGAGAGGAAGAGCCCAAAATCATTGGCTGAAAAACAGGTACAGTCTCTGACAGGGTAGTCCTGAGCAGCAAAGGGCCACCACAATGCCACTCTGTGCCCAGGGATATGCACTGGTGCAGCCCAGTGTGTGAAGCACAGCAGCCCTGTGAAGGCTGGAGCCCAAACCTAATGACAAACAAAAGCTGGCACGCAAGCTCTGAGGTTTTACCACAGTTATCTATGGAAAAAATCATCTGCAGTATGCCTATGCAACATTGAACTTGGAACTGACAGACACAACAGAAGGAAGAGCTTGCAGTTGTGGCTGACAGCTCTCTGAAATCTTCAGTGCAATGTGTAGTAGTAGTGAAAGTAAGGTAGTAAAATGCAGGGGATCATCAGGAAGGGTGCTAGGAACTGGTCTATAAAATCTAGGCAATCCACACTTTGAGTACTCTCTGGTGGTAGGGTCTGCATCTCCTCAGGGCACAGCACAGTTTGAAAAGATACAGAGACGCAACTTGAATAATGGAACCATGGTGTGAGGGACTAGAGGAACTGGGACTTATTTTTTTTCCAGAAGAGGAGGCTGAACAAGCTCAAGGCTTACAAAGTCTCAGAGGTGGTGAGACCAAATCCTGCTCCCTCAGGGTGGGGTACCTGGTGAAAGGGCTGCTGCTGGAGCCTGGGCAGTGGCTCCCCAGCTCAGACCCACAGGGACATGCCCGTTTTTATGTAGCAAGAGGCCAGGACTGCACCTGGCTTTGCCTTGGAAAGGACCTTCTCCACCTCTGCAACAACCCTGCACTGCAGGCTGTCTTGGCAGGCTATGTTTATAACTCCTCATCTTGTTGGCAGCTCTCTTTAAATTCCTGAGCCGCCCTGTGCCTGCCTGGCTAACACTGCTGTTAGGATCCTACTAAACCGGGAGCAGAAAAATCATGAAAGCTTGCCGTTTTATTTTTGAAGTAAAAAAAGAACAACAAAAAACCAAACTGTTTTCAAAGCAAATTCCAAGAGGATAAATCCAAAGCACTGAAAACTGAGCAGCTTGCCCCAGATCCATGGGCTGGGTGGGGAGAGGCACTTCCTGAGACAGAGCAAGAGCAGAGCTGGAAATTTACACCAAAGCTCCCCCAGCCCAAAGGTGATAAAAAACCAGGGCAGTTCAAAAAAGGAGCCCAAGTGCCCGTGTGTAAGGAGAGCAAAGAGAAGTAAAAGCTGCAAGGAACACATAGGAAAAGAAAGGCTCTGAGCAACTGAAAAGGAATGCAGAAATAAGAAGTTCCCTTTAAGGTCTTCCCCTTGCTGCTTTTTTTATAAACAGGCTGGCTCACACCCAGGAGCAGGAAATGCAATGCTCCTTCCAACACCACTATAGCCCTGCATATCCAAAGACATCCAGTCTCTTGCTGAAGCTGAAAGCCTTAGTCTGTTGGACTGCTGACCAGCCGGGCATGGTGTGAGAAGGCATTTCCTTTCAACCTCAAGGAATGTGCTGCTCCCAGATGTCGCTGCACTCCCCCTCCTTTTCCCATGACTTTTGACCTCCACTTTGCTCTCTTCCATGGCACACCCGCTTTTGGAGGTTGCAGGGACTCAGGAGAGCCCCTGAGACAGCATCCCAGAGCTCCAACCCCCCATCCATGATGGGGACAGGCCACATCCGTGTGGGTGTGAGTCACATCATGAGCTCATGAGCCATAGGCTAAATTGTGAGCCTAGCGGCAGCAAGAAAATACTGGAGCTGAAGCAGCCTAGATAGGTAATGGAGCACCAGCAAGGGTCTGGCAGAGAGCTGCCAGTGGGAGACAGACCCAGTGGAGATTACACATATCCCAAGAAAGAAAAAATTAACTCAAATGATTTATTAATGTTTGCTATTACCCCTGCAACTATTTAAACGCATGTAGCCCTAGCTAGTGGTGATGAATGTAAGTAGGACAGAAGAGCAGAGACAGAAAGGGCAGCAGACTCAAATTGCTTAGAGTTATTTCACTTCCAGATGTGGTTTCCTAACTTTTAAACACACAAACGTTCTTCTGGGGTGTTGAGGAGGGAGTCTGAGAAACTCAGACCATCACAGCAACTGGGCAAGAGGACTTGGATCCCGCTCCCCCCACCCAACCACTTCTCTGGGAAAGTGCCAGAGAGGCACAGACAGAAAAGAAAAGGGAGACGAATGAAATGCCACAAGCTAAGCCAAGGCAGCCCTGGCATGGTAGCCAGTCCCACCACGGACTTACACTGTCCTATCTGTGCCTCAGGCACCCGCTCACGGATCATCCGGCAGGCATCGTACACCATGGTGGAGGGCTCAAACTGCATCGTCTTCACCACATTGCCGATGCTGATCTTCAGTGAGAGGGCAACCATGGTGGCAGCTGGGCTGTCCCCACTCCTGCGTCACCTGCTGAGGAGACAGGCGAGGTCTGACTGCTGACCTCACCAGTGTGTAGTGTGCTTGCTCCCTCCTCCTTCGGCAGCACCTGAAAGCCAGGATTCAGCTTCCAGTGGTAAGCAAAGGGCTGCAGCCTGTGCTGGCAAGCCTGTGACAGGTCCCCTTCCAGGTCCCCTGGTTCCCGAGAGGTTCCCTCAGGTCCCCTTCAAGACCCTGGGACCTGAGACCAGCACTGGGACCCCTACTTCCTTATCCTAAGGTCCTAAAGCCAATTTTACTTGCCTGTGGGAATGACAGCAGCTGGTACCCACCAGAGATACTGCCAGGCAGAGGAAGTGAGCATGAGGGAGCACAGTAGATAAGCTGTGACAGCATGATGGAAGGGGTTATAATTAAACCTGCCATGACACAGAAGCCACAAGAGGAAAACCAAGCATTGACCCAGAGCTGGCAGGGCCCTGCCCCAACTATCTGGACTTCTCATGTCACCAGCAGACAGTGCCGAGCTGGCAGCCTGAGCACAGAGGGACGGAAAAGCCTGAAGCTGCACAGGGAGGCAAGATAAGGGCACCAGGCATTGAATTCACACATTAAATGCAGTTACCTGGGAAAAGCACCACTCATACCCAAGGTGTGCTCATGAGATCAGGGTCTATGGCAGCAGATACCACACCAACCCAGGGCACAGACAATGCACAGGAGGGCAAGGGACCCCTGTGACAGGTCTCACTGCATGTGCATACAAGAACCACACCATGCCATCTGAAAAAGGACTCAAGCAGGGTCCAGCTTGAAGGATCAGCTTCATAGAATAGAATCATAGAATCATCAGGGAGATGACAGAATCAGTAACCCCTAAATCACTAGATCATATCACTCAGCACCAGATCCAGATGCCTCTTAAACACCTCCAGGGATGGTGACTCCACCACCTCCCTGGGCAACCTATTCCAATGCTTCATCACCTTAACAGTGAATTTTTATTTCTGAAATCTAATCTGAACCTTCCCTCTCTCAAGGCTATTCTCTTGTCCTCTCACTGCAGGCAGGCAGAAGAGAATGGCCCCCATCTCACTACCTCTTTCAGGTAGTTGCAGAGTTCAGGCTTAAAGGATTGCATAGAGCAGCTTCAGAGAAAGCATCCCTCAACAGAGCTCCAAAACAACAGCTTTAATAACACCTAATCAGAACTGCAATATCTGTATTGCAGAGTAAAAGCTGAAAGAAGTAACAAATAAAAGGAGGTCGTACATAAGTGCCCCACTTGCCTGATGCAGCTTTTAAGTGTCCTTCCCTTCAGATCTACCCATTGGGAAACAGCTTTCAGTGCTTTCCCAGGTTGCCAAACGCCTCAGGGTCCCCTCCCAAGTCCTTTGCTCCTGCCCCACTGCTCCATGCCCTTCTCAGAATTCCCTGTCCCTGACTGGCCCCAACCTGATGCTCTACAGCAGTGGCATGCCTTTTCCCCTCCCTGAGAGCCTGCTCATGCAGAGCAAGTCCCCTGTTCTGCTGACCCAGGCTGCCTTGTCCTTAAACTCCAGTGATGGGAGGATGCAAGAGCACTGGTGGGATGCACATCTGCTTATTCTCTTTTAGATTCATTTGCTCCTACCAGACTTCCTATTATGGCTGTCAGGGAAAGCTGATCTTGCATTCTCAGCCTGGCCTGGGAAGGTTCTTGGACAAAATGTGCTGGCAACCTTCCTCACAGTGCAGCAGCACTTGGTGAGTCTGTGCATCCCTGCCTGGCACTGCCAGCTCCAGTCCCCCTGGGAGTGGGTACACCAGCAGCAGGCTTCTCTCACAGACCTGAGCAGCCTAGGGGCAGGATCCGTGTCCAGATTTGGCCAGAAGCAAGTCAGAGGGCAAGGGGCCTGCTCCTGAAGAGCCATAAAGCCACGCTGGTGGTGCAGGGTGGAAGGCAGGGACCAAGGAGCATGCCGCCTCCGCCAGCACATGGAGCAGCTCCAGCTCTGCATTCCTGAGCCGTTCTGCAATGTTTCTGCGGAGGCCCGTGGCCCCCACTGTCTCCGCTGTTGAGGAATGAAATGCACTTCAGCTCTTGAGTGAGGGAGCCCATCGGCAGAGGGAGGGAGGTAGCAGAAGCACCCGCCGTGCCATTGCCATCTATCCGGAAGCATTAGCAAAGCCATGGAGCTGAACAAACGAGGAACACCCTATCATGGAAAGGGTTTTCCAAGTATTTCATATGCAGGGCGGGCTGCTGCGGTCACCAGGCCAACTTCTCTACATTTAAAAACATTCTCAAGTTGAGCATAAAGCTGCTTTCCATCCCTCTGCAGGAAAAGGAGAATATGCCTCTGACAAGACAAGGTCAGAGACCATGGATGAAGGAGTGGAGGACAGTAGAGAGGAACTGAGAGGAGCCAGGACATCTGCCACTAGTTCTGTATCCCCCTCTTGCCCTCACAAAGCCACCCAAAAGCAGGCACTTCACCAGAGGCACCCTCAGCACACCCTTCACAGGGGTCACTGTGCTTCCCAAGACCCCACAAGAACATGACTGCTCATGCCTTCCCACTCCCAAACACTTAAAAAAATTAGAGCTCAGCAGGGAAGATGCTGATGACATCAAGGAAAACCTCGGAGAAAAGGGAGATGGTGCACTTCAATTTCCATATTCTATGGAAAAAGTCGAGGCTCTAGCAGCTGAACTTTGCTGACAGCAATGTCTAGAGCAGAAACATTCTCTGCTGCAAAAGGACAACTCCTCAAACTGGGGTAAGGTTTGCCAGCAAAATGTGGCAACTAATCACACAAGGTTTGCAAATCTGCTACCTGATGTGAGGGCATCAATGCAGGGCTCAGCCCCGACAGACGTCTCCCCTCCATGAACCATGTGGAGAGAGAAAAGCTGGACTAGATGTAACAAATGAGACAGCATGGGAGCCTGGCACTGCAAACAGAAAAAAAAAGGACAGTGAAACTCAAGCTGTCCCTCTAGAAAGAAGAAAAACAAAAAATCCAAACAAACCAAGTCTTGATGAACACACCAAATTTTTGCTGGCTCACCTCCAAGAGAAAGCAAACCCATTCTCAGTCAAACCTATTCTCAATCACATTGTCAGTATGCAAAGTCAGATAAGGCACTGGAGCAGCCGGATTAACACACTTCTGCATTTTATAGCAAGTTGTGTACAACCCTTTTTGAACCACAGGCATGCTTCTGAGCCAATCCCAAGATGATGAGGGGGAGGGGTTAACCTTAGTGGGGTCCCACCACTTCCCCCAAGAGCTGCTGCAGCTTCCTCCATCTCACCCCACACAATGTGAGCAAAACCAAGACAGGGCTGGAGGTCTCCAGCTCTGCCCGAGGGCAGGGTAAGTGCAGGCAGGGCTGCAGGCAGACAGGACCTGTGTGGCCCAAAGAACCACAGTGTCATTGCCAGGGACCACCGACAGCAAGTTTCTGGTCACATGATGGAATTACTATATTTCTGTCGGATGAGTTCACTGCTGCAGTAACGGTTACATGGAAGTGTTTGTGTCTTAAAAGACAAAAAACCCAAGCAAAATTCAACTGCAGACAGCTAGAACACTTGTGATGCATTTCCAGAACAAGATGCAAATCTTCAAATGCCAACAGTTCTGTCATTTTTATTAAGTTCTCTCTTAAGGGATACTCCAAAAGAGGTTTTGTAAAGGGGTTTGGTTTTTCCTTCTTTTTTTATGGCAATACCAAATTTCACCTGGGAAAGGCCCCACTGCAGACCACCTCTGTACTGGGAGCTGGCTGTAGGAAGCTTCATCAGCTGCAAACCATCCCAGTGCTGGGGCTTTCCACAGGCACAGCCCAGTCAGTACAGCCACTGGCACAGCTAGGAAGATACCAGGCCACCAAAACACAATGTCTACAGCAGTGGCTTGGCCAGCACATCAGCATCTGCACTCCAGCACCATCAACAGGATCAAAAATTAAGCTGATAAGAAGCCAGACTAGGCTCTGGCTGCGTTCTCCGGCGTTCTCCAGTGCAGGACCACGATACACAGCCACAGCAGGCACTGAGGTAGACAGGTCTCAGCCCTGCACCAATGGGAAGGCTGAGCCAGCAGCCCCAGCTGGTTTAGTGTCACACGCTGCTGAGACCGTTCAGCCCAGTTCCTCTTTCCCAGCTGCATGTCCACGTCAGATGGGAGGATAGTTTCTTCCAGCTGAGGCCGAGGTTGCTCCTGGGGAGCATGAGTGGCTGCCAAGGCCAGACACAGCAGCCCCGTGACCACTGTTAGCCATGGCTAGGACAGGCGCATCCTCTCACTCCTGCAGGGAGGGCAGCCCTGCTCTGCAGGGGAAATGGGCAGGGGCCAGGCACCTGGGCTAGAGGATCACAGCCGCAGCCTGCCTGCCTGCTCACACGCACTGAGCTGAAGCAGCTCCAGCTATTGTCTGCCAACATTTCACACACATCTCACATCCTGTCTGCTCCTGCTGGGCATCCCTTGACCTCCAAAGGAATGGAGCACAAATCATGTCACCTCTAGACTGCCCATGATGAAAGCAGGCATGGGGACTGGTGGGACTCCAGCCACAGCCTCTCCGGCATCCTTAGCAAGCTGGCCCTCTAGCACAGCACCCCAAGAGCAGGAGTTGAGATGCACTAGATGCTGTCATGACCTCTGGAAAGCACTGGGTGCCCTGATCCAGGCACCCATGCTTCCCACAACAAGCACTGTGCTGCTGGACAAGCAGAAAGGTGAAAGAAAGAAGACAGCATGCCTGTATTTTTGGGTCATTTCACCCAGCAGCCAGCAAAGCTCAGGTCTTTTCGGGCACCCCACAAGACCCTCTTCCCCTTTCCTCAGCCTTCCCACTCCCCCTTCCCTAAATCTAATGGGCTGTGTCACTTTGGGAAGCACCAGATTCCTGCCGCTGTCATTGAGCAAGGAAACTGAGTGCTTGGGTGGTACTTCCCATGCACCATCACAGATTCACTTAGAACTTGGGCGGTTTCACCCTGTGATCCGGGGAGAGGCAGGTGGTCTGGACCCCCTACTGGGCAACTCACAGGCTTTAGCAAAACTAAACATCCCAAAAATATGTGTCCTCCCCTTCTCAGCAGCGAGGCACGGAGAGAGAGAAGGGAGTAAACAATTATCGCTACCAAATATGGGTCTAACAGGCAGCAATGAAGCCACGGCAGAAGCATGTAGACATCCTGCCGGCAGATTCAAAGAGATGGGGAGCTTGCAGGGGCTCGGGCAGGACCCAGCAGGGAACAGGCAGAGGATGGGACAGCTTTTCCCCCTGCTTGGTTAGTGTTTCGGCCGGGATATGGTGGGGACCCAAGCCTTTCCCGACTGGGCCCAGTCCCACAGTGCATGGGAACCACCCCAGCGCCCCATCCTGGGGCCTATGACCAGCTGTGTGTCCCGGTGGGAACCGTGGCGGTGACCTCCCTGGCTTCGGTGTGGCTATGGGAAGCCCTCGTGTCCCCACCCAAAACCACGCAGCAGGACACCGACACCCTTGCCACTCACTTTTCCCCACGTCCCGGCAGGGTGGGCGGGGTGCCGGGGGAAAAGCTGCGCCTGGCCTGCCCCAAAGGTCACCCCGCGGTCCGCGGACCGTTGGGCACGGCCAGGCTTGTCCAGCTCGATCCCCAGAGACCCCCGAGGTGGGGACGCTGGCCCGGGCCTCGCCACGGTGGACTCCAGGCCAGAGCCTGGTGAGGCAGGCTCTGGGCAGGGCCGGAGATAACGTGGCCGGGAATAACGTGGCCGCGCCAGCCCGTGCTGCCCTGGAGCCTCCGGTGGGTGTCGGTGCTTGGGTGGCGCCGGCCCCAGGGGCGATCTAGGCATGCCTCAAAGTCTGAGTGAACCCCGGAAGCCCTCGGGTCACCGCAGCCCCACGGACAAGCCCCGGGTGGAGTAGGGAAACCCCGGTAACCGGAAAGCTGCTTCCTCCCTGCCTCCCCGCCATTTACCGGGCGGGGTGCAGGGCAGGGTCCCCAGGGCATCCGTTTCCGGCAGCCCCCCGAGTCAGGGCGCTACCGGTCCGCAGGACCCCACTCTGCAGCCCCCCCTCCCCGGTTACCGGGACACCGCGTGTCCTCCGTCTCCCGTCCCCGTACCTTTGCGCGGGCAGGAGCAGCGCGGCGGCCCCGCGACGCTGAAGGGAGCTCTGCGGGCGGCACCACCCGCTTCCCGCCCCCCGCCATGGCGCATGCGCCAGCACACGGCGCGCCGCCGTGTGACACGGCACGGCTCCGCACGGTGCCCCGGGGCTGCGCTCCACCCGGACGTCGCGCCACGGACATCCCGCTCCCACGGACAGCGCTGCGCTGTACCCGCGCGGCCCGGCCCGACACCCCGGGGCTGGCCACGGTTCCGCGCCCGCGCAGCGTGGCCATGCTCCACCCGCTGCTCACATCGCAGCCCCGGGCACCCGCCCGCTCCGGGACACCCCCGGGGCCCCGCATGACCCCGGACCCACAGCCCTCCCCTCAACCCGTCTCTCCCCTCTTTTCCCCACCCGCCCCGCGCTCCCACCGCCCGCGCGCGCTCCCGCAACGCACGCGCCCCCCCTCCCCCTCCAACCAATGGGCGACCGGGGCGTCAGCGTGGGAGGGGCAGGGGCGGTGCGCGTGAGCCCGCTGGGTGACGTCACCGCGGTGCGTTGGGAGCGGCGAGGCTGAGGTGAGGGGCCGGAGGGGGTCCGGCTCGACCGGGAGTCGGGGCTCCGGCTACTAGGAGGGTCCAGGAGGTCCGGGGATCCGCGGTCCGGCCCGCAGCTGAGGCTCAGACGGGCTGCTTGGTTCTCCTCGGGTGGGTGTCCCCGCCCCTGCGCTCCGGTCACCCTTCCTTCTGCCGCACCTGCTCCTGTTCCCGTCCTACCCGTGCTGCCTGCCCGGCGCACGTTCCCTGGGGGGAAACTGCTCCGAGTCTCTGGAAGCCATGGGCCCTGACATGGCCCGGATTTGCCCAGCTTCTCTTCCTCTTGTTGCTGAACTTTCTGCTGACAGCTCTCCCCTCAGTCAGCTGGCGCAGCAGCCCTGGCTGGGGACTGCTCTGGCCCTCTGGTTTTGGGTGGGGTTTGAGGTGATTTTGGTGGTATTGTATTTTTTCTGGGTTTTGTTTTTTTTTTTTTCAGACCGTGACACTTGACAGCTAGATGTGAAAGCTTAGCAGTGCTGATGGAGAGGTGCGATGGATGCCTGTGCTCTGACAGCCTGAGCAGTGCCTTGGCTCAGGCATTGCCCACGAGCCGGCCGGGCTGATCCCGCCGAGAGCCATGCGAGGCCGCATCTCCTCAGGGACCGAAGCTCCTGGGCCGTGTCTCGTTAGGACGTAACAGCAGTAGCCCAAGCTGGGACCAGACAAAGCTAAAGCTGCCACAGCCACGCAGGTGCACAAGCGCCAGGGCAGTGTTTGCCTGCAAGTCCCTGATCCTGCCCTCCGAGTTCCTGTGGCCACCTCCAGCCCCTGAGCTCTGCTGCTCTCACGCTGCCAGGCCCTGACATCCCTGGCAGCAGGGACAGCTCTCCAGGTCACTCCTCAGAGCTGAGAGACTCTTTACCAGTGTCTGATCTCTACAGTAAGGTAAGGAGCATTTGATTTTCAGCCTAAAGGTATATTGTGTGCTAGTGACATTTATATATATCAAATCTATTTATTTGTTTCAATATCCACTTATTTATTAAAAGTGTTAAATAGTACAGTGTTTGACAGCTGTCTGAATTGCTAAATCGTAATCTAGGTCTGTCAAATCACTCATTAATTACCCTTCAACGATCGCTTAATCACCATTTGATTGCCATTTAATTTTTGTTCAGTTGTTGGTTACTTAGAATTTGATCATAATTTAATCATTAACAGAATCCCTTTAGTTAAGACCTCAGCAATGACTGTTCTTAATTTTCCTGGGACAGGAAGCTCTCCCTGCTCACTGCACACCAGCGGGTATGGCACCTTCAGACCTCTGTGGAGCAGAATCTTGCATGCTCTCCACACCATTAAGTCTGGGATTGTTTCACTTTTCCTCTCCTTCCTGCAGCTTTTATGCTCTGGATAGAGCGTAGCTCCTGTGGCTGGGTCCCAATAACCTTGTGGGGAAAACACTGTATTGTTATCACCAGTGGTGCTATAATAGCCTGGCTAGAGAAGTACTTGTGAACTGGTCATTCCTGCTGTTGACATTGCATGGGGATACTTTGTCTGTAGGGTCTGAGGGACACCTTAAAGCAAAGCTGGTGTCTCCCGTTGTGCCTGTGCTCACTTTGAGTGTCCTGCTCAGATGTCGTGCCCAGAGGAACTGGATGCCGTGGCAGATGTGGATCTGCTTGACTTTCTTCTGAAGGAGGATGCTCCCTGCCCTGAAATCCCAGGGGAGCAGAATGGTCTGCTGGAAGACTGGGGCCTACCAATGCCTGAGGTGAGTTCTTTGTAAGTAATTGCTGCTGAGCTGAGGTTTAGGAGGTTTGTCTCCCTGCTGAGTAAAAGCTGTTCCTCTGCAGCTCCTGGACAAGGAGATGGATGACTTCATCAGCTCACTGCTGAGCCCTTTAGAAGATGAATCAGACAGGCTCAGTTACTTGCCTGCCAACAATGACAGCAGCATTTCTGAGGATCAGCTTCTGTCCCATTGCCTTGGTAGCAATTTTGCCAGCCGAGACATTGTGCAGGTTGATCATAACTACTCTCTTCATCAAGACTGGCCTACACAGGAAAGTGTGAGGTCTGACATGGCAGAAGGAGATGTTGCCATTGAGCTAGGTGAGTGATTTGTATAGAGTCTTTGTGCCCTGGCTGCAGGCAGAAAGGAGAAAAGCAGTCCTATACTGGTTTGTTTTGGTGGGTGTCAGGCAAAGATGGAGAGAGCCAAGAGTAGAGGCTTTCTGCTGTTATAAAATTGCTATTTCATGCTACTCAAAGCTGGCTGGTCAGGTGCTGCCTCGGTGAGGCCCAGCATTTGACTCGTCTTTCCTTCCCCAGGGGCATGGGTGGGTTTGGAAGGCACAAGCGAGGCACTGGAACAGAGCACCAGTTTCCCCGTTGCTGTGGAAGATGAAACCCAGCTTGTGCCTGGAGCCATTGTACAGGTACTGACTCCCATGCCTATGGACCCCAGCCTTTGCTTCTCACATCTCTCCTTCTCTTCTGACTTGACTTTTATGAGGGGTATCTGAGGGAAAACATGACATTACTTTGGGAGAGCTGATTCCAGTTCTTTGTGTTTGCTGCATGCCCTCGCTGGCCCAGGATGGACTCCCTGTATTATGCATTCTCAGTAGGCTTATTTTTGCTGTTTTCTAGTCTGACTTCCCAGAGCTGGTCCTGACAGAGGAGGAGAAGCAGCTCCTGGAGAAAGAAGGTGTTACATTATCAACCAGTCTGCCACTGACCAAAGTGAGTCCTCACTACAACCAAACAGACCACTTGCATGTATCAGGTAGTGTAGGGGTTTGAAACTGCAGGACAGTGCCGTGATGAGAATATATTCTCCAGATGCTGTATTCCAGGCAGTGTTCATTCTGGGCTCGGTGTCCTTTTCCTTCTTTCAAGTCCAGGGCATCGTCCATGTTCACAGCAGCTTCTGGCTACTGTCAGTCTC
Organism: Vidua chalybeata; assembly: GCF_026979565.1. Lineage (NCBI taxonomy): Eukaryota > Metazoa > Chordata > Aves > Passeriformes > Viduidae > Vidua > Vidua chalybeata. The sequence continues at coordinate 41,170,105 of NC_071570.1, forward strand.
TCTACTTGTGGCTGTTTGCAGGAGGCATTTACACCACAAGTGCCTGTAGCTATTTCTTCCTGCTTGCCTAGTGGCTTGTGGTCTGTGTGCTTTTCATTTTCCTTAGGTACACCTTGCTTTTGCTGAGTCATGGAAGCTGCTGGCTGCATCAGCAGGGCCAGGGTTTGCCTTGCAGTTTATTCGGTGGTGTGGGAAGGACAGAGGGCACAAGCACTAGGGCTGGGCACTGATACGTGAGCGCGGTCTGAGAGGGTGGGATTTCCAACACCCTGGGATTGCTGTTAATGAGATGATCCTTGCAGGCTGAGGAGCGAGTTCTGAGGAAAGTCCGTCGTAAGATTCGGAACAAGCAGGCAGCTCAGGATAGTCGTCGCCGGAGGAAGATCTATGTGGATGGCCTAGAAAACAGGTATGGTCACACAGCAGTGTCATCCAACACTGAGGGGACCTATATGTTCTTTTAGGGATCCTTGGCAGAATGGCACTAAATTGTCGTTTCAATCAGAACTTCATTTTCCTATCATGTTATGATCAGTATAGCAGAGGATTTGTGATTAGAGTGGCACTGTTTTTCTACAAGCAGAATCAATGTAGTACACTCTATAAGCAGTGTAATACAGGATCTATCATACAACTTACAATTTATAATCACCTGCATTCTAATACATCTTCACTTAAAATTTCTAGTCACATGGGCCCTCTGCAGATTGGATCAGATCTTAATAGATGGTTCTGTGTATTAATATAATGATCATAACATAGTTTCAAAAATTATACAAATAATACAAGTCTCTCCCTCAGTAATGGGAGGAAGCAGGTAATGGTGTGTCCCTGAGCAGAGGGGTCCTGAGCTGTCGGGCAGAAATTCTACTCCCAGGGTGCCCTTAGGACTTTCTAATTGCTTGATTTTGTGGACAGTGTGCTCTGTACTGTTGTACTTCCCTGTGATAGGGCTGTCAGCAGCACAGAGCTGGCTATGTGCCTGCGACCTTCAGGACTGGTAAGGGAAGGGCCTGGTGCCCAGGGACTTTCAGGCTGGCAGAGAGAGGAAGAAGAAATCTGTTTGTTTTGGTACTTGGTGCACAGGACCTTCAGTGGCTGATAACAAGGGGAAGGGAATGAATACATGACTTTGTGGGTCGCAGAATGGCTGCTCCTCTCATGCATGGCCTTAGTTGTGCTGACCACAGTGCCAGGTCTGGGATCAGGGGATGCCTGTCACAAGCTGCTGTGCTGTTCGGCTGCTGGGCTCCTGTCACCCTGACCAAAAAGTGAGACTGGCCCTGTGGGGCAAGAGCTCCCTGCAGAGGGTTCGAAACATCAGGGTGAAGCCTGTCTGGTGCTCTTGTGCTTGGAGATGGTCCAGAGCTTGCTCTGTTCAAGCCAGGTAGCTGACCTGCCAGAACGAATGTGTTTTCCAGATCAGGCTAGTTATTAATACAGCCTGATGTCACAGATGCGTAGGGCTGGTGTGCTGCTAGGAGTGGGCATCCACAGGGATTAATCAACTGCTTCTCTGCAGAACTGGCAGGGCTTAATTCCTCCCCATATCTGGTATGAGGTGGTGCTCTCTGGGCTTTGCTGCACATGATACCAGGTGGACCCCAGGACCAATTCTGTCTGCCCCAGCCATCCAGAGGTGGTGACTGATGCTATGTCTCCACTGTTGCCCAACAAAATCTCTCTGGTTTTCCCCCATGCCTCTCATCCTTCCTGGGAAGGGTGGCAGCCTGCACAGCTGAAAACCATGAACTGGAGAAGAAGGTGCACCAGCTGCAGAAGCAGAACATGTGAGTTTGTCTTGTTGGGTTTGGCAGGAGAAGTGGTGGGGAAGGCTGTTCCTGTTCTCAGGACTGTGGCCTGTCCCTGGCTGCAGAGGGTGGAGGGAAGCAGCTGTAGGTCCACCTGCTGTGCTAACCTGCATTTCCTGCTCTATTGCAGGTCACTGCTCAAGCAGTTGCAGAAACTGCAGGCCTTGGTGAGACAGTCCGCCCCCAGAACTACCAGAAGTAAAACCTGCACCATGGTAAGTGGCTTCAGCCCCAGTGTCTGTGGAGGAGTCTCTGCTGTTCTCACAAGTTTGGGAGAGAGGCATTTATTGCATTTAGTGATGCCTGTCCATTTCCTTTGCTGAGATTGTGCTGATATTTCTGTTTCCAGATCGTGGTTCTGTCCTTCTGCCTTGTTCTGTCCCCCAGCATCCGCTTACCTGGGAGGGTAGAGCCACAGCAGGAGCTCAAGGGTGAGTGCCCAGGTTACGGCTGAGGTGCCCAGGTTGGGGCTCCAGGTGAAGTGCTGCCCTTCAGAGCACAGCACCTTCCCCAAAGACAGCCTGAACTCTAGGATGCTTCCAACTCAGCAACCCCTTGCCTGGGGTGACCACTAGGTTTGTCTTGCTGTCTTGCCCCAGCTCTGGACTCTTTCTCAGCCCTGTTGCAGAGGCCTGCCTGGAAGCAGGGCCCTGTGCCAGGGGCGGTGCAAGAACAGGAGAGTTCTGGTTCCTCTTGGAGGACAAACTGTGCTTGTGCCTGGCAGCTGTACAGCATCCTCTCCCCGCCTCCCCAGGGAAGAGGAAGTCCTGGTTAAACAGTTAGACCTCTCTCCTGGGCTTTGTGGTGGCTCTATGCTCAACACAGGAGGGTGGGAGGCTGGAAATGATAGGGTTGGCTCTACCTCTCTTACAGTGCTGTCACGGCAGATCCGCGAGTTTCCGAACCAGGGAGCACCTGATGTGCAGCACGACACTGAGCTGAAGGGCTTCAGCCCAGAGCCTGGAGACCCGTTGCTGTCAGGCAACCTCAGTCAGTCATGGGAAGAGGGGCAGAGTCCTCTTAACTCCAATCCCAGGTCTTTCAACAGCAACTCATCCTCTGACCCTCTGGCAGCAGCAGGCTCCAAGCCAGGCCCGCCCCAGAGTGACCCTTTGCCAGCAGCAGTGCTGGTGCCGTGGAAATCCAAGGGTGAGGAGTGGGTAGAACACCCTGACAAAGTTCTCATCCAGCAGCACCATGCCAATGAGATGTGACCAGTGCTGCATCCTGCTCCTTGGGATGATACTGGGCATCCTGTGGAGCAGGGACAGAGCTGCACTAACAGATTTTCTATCCAAGCAGTTTCTTCTGAATACTCTCCTCATTGCCAGCAGCTCAGAGGGTTTACAGGGAGGAATTGATCTGACATTTTTTATCAGACTCCATCTGAGATGGGACAGGAAATTCTGAGAACTTCACTATGGCTGCTGATGTGGCTTGCAGCCCAGGATGCACTCAGTGGCTTGTGGGGATGGGCAGTAGCAGGGACGGTGGAGGCAGTTGGATGAGGTACCAGTACTTGGTCTGACTAGATGCAGCTGGCAGTGGCGGCCGCTGCCCTGCTTCTTCACTGCCCAACTGGAGATGAACAGGCACTTCTTAGTCTGTGTTGTGGCCCCAAACATATGTTCCATGTCACTGCCCCTTAATCCTGCAGTGCTGTCTGATTTCTAGGTGTGAGGGAGCAATTTGACCTTCAGTGCTCTCACAGGAGTAGTCCTGCCTGCTTCTGCGACAGACCCAGCATGTTGCCTGTTCCTGCTAGCTTTTGAGCCATGGCCACAGCTCCCAGACTGGCTAGAAGAGGTAATGTGGAGTTCTTCCTGAGCCATGTGTGCTGTTTGCCTACTGCAAGGGCTGAGCTTTTCATCTCCTGCAGACTTTTGGGCTTCAGGGAGCAGGCATGCCTTAAGCCAGACTGCTGAGGCGGCATGTTCAGAGAGCAGCAGAGCTGCTTGCTCTTTTGAAGGCTTTCCTGGCCACAGGACAGTTTCAAAGTCGTGTCCTTGTGTGCCCAAGCCTTGCTGTGCTGGTTGGTGATGTAGTCAATGGTTCTGGGCTGAACAGAAACACTTTGAGCTGGTGAGCAATGTCTTTGCCAGAGTGGAGCTTAGTGGTACCTGTAGAGATCTTGTCCTACTGCAGGATATTCCATAGAGTCATATAGAATGGTTTGGATTGGAAGGGGCCTCTAAAGGTCATCCAGTCCGGTTCTCCCTGCAATGAGCAGGGATAGGTTCAAATTGGATCAGAATAATAATGAATAGCTTCCTTATTAATAGAGTCTAAATAAATATTAATGGTGTGTGACTGTGTCCTCTCTGGTTGTTTTGGCAAGGTGCTGGGCTGCACCTGGGGCTGGGAGAAATGCAGGGTGGGCTTGGGGCAATCCCTCTCAGATCGATGCAGGGGAAGTCTGCGTGGCTGAGGCTCTGCAGAGGGGCTTGTTGAGGCACAGTGCGGGTTTACAGGGCTGCTGCTTTGCTCTCACTCTGCTCTTACCCTCTGCTCTCACTTTGCTCTCACCCTCTTCAAGGGTGCAAAAGCACTCTTGGAGAAAAATGTATGTGGTGAGCACCCAGCACCCACCACGCACACGCAAGCCCCCGGTGCTGCGGAAGCAAGCAGCTTCCCCCAGAGGAAGCGCGAGGAGCCAGTGTCAGCCCCCACCGCTGCTTTCGTAATGGGAGCTGCACAATCACAGGAAGTGGAGCAGAGCCAGGGTCCTGCAACAGCACCGGGTGGGCCTCGCCTGCTGTGGACTTGCTAAATTCAGGATTGTCCCTGTGTCTGGTTGGGGTCACTGGGTCCACGGGAAGCACTGGCAGACCCTGAGCTCAGGCTGCAGAACCCAGTGTAGGATTTGAGGGCATGGGAGCTCAGCAAGGCAGTGAGTGCAGGAAGCTTCACACTTGCATCCCACCCAGGGAGCAAAAACAAAATATGAGACAACATTTTATCCAGAGGGGAGACAGCCAAGGAGAGGCTCGCCCAGGGCCTCTACCTCAGGACAGGTACCAGCATGCTCCCAACAGGGCTGGGTCACAGCTCTACCCTGGCCAGGACCAATAGCCGTTGAGCATCACTAGAGAACCACTGGAACTCTTTCCCCAGGAAGGGTGCATGGCATCAGGAAGGTCTAGCACCCCATCTGCACTTCAGTTTAATTTTCTACAGTTTGAGGCCAGGGTGTGTAATTCCACTCCGCACTTTAGTTTCTTTTTTTTTTTTTTTTGCAGTTTGAAGCCAGGGTGCGTAATGTCCTGTTCCCAGCCTACTTTCATTCTTGCAGTTCAGGGTCAGTGAGTGTAATGGCCTGTTCCCCCTCTAGTTTCATTTTTTGCAGTTTTAAGGCCACAGTGTGTATTGTTACAGATGTTATACAGTGTCCCCGACCCAGCACTAATCGATATCAAATGAGCCATCTGAAGTAATATATGGTGGTGTTGCCAGCAAAGTTGGGAGCAGCCACGTGAGCTGGTGTTTGCCTGGGTATGATGGGGTCAGTATTGTTCTTCGTAGCAGTCTGGCTTGCTTGGCCAGATGTCAGGAAGGGAGATAACTGTGGGAGAGCAGGCTGGGAGCCAGGAGCTGGGAGTTTTGGGGAGGGTTGCTCCATGGTCTCAGCTCATAATGACCAGGTCTGCTGTTTTTCATTGCTTTCTGTGTTCTGTGCCAGTCCCACACCAAGCAACTCTGACCTGGGGAGAGAAATGAAGCTCAGCCTGGACCTCATGCCCTGTGTTACAGGCCAGCAGTGATTAAAGTTTATAATAATGAGTCTTTTGGCTGAGGACTTGATTGAAGCAGGGGAGCAGGAGCCAACTGATATTCTTGCCACCTTCCTTGTCCTCTTTGCTGCAGATCCCCGTTCTTTTTTGTAGCATGCTGCGGGTTCAGAGAATGGTCTGCATGTTCACTGGTGCTGCTTGCATGCACACACAGCCTCACACTCTGCCGTAGGTCAGTGGTATGGTCCCAGCTGCGTCCCCACTTTGTTCCCTCTGCTATGCCCAAGATCAACCCTTGTGTCCCAGCAAATGCCTTTGTCAGTATTGTGGGACTACGCTGGCAGACTGGAAGTATGAACTTTTCAGGGCAAAATATCTTGGACAGTCCTTGGCAAGTCCCAGATGGGTGTTGCCAGATGGAAACAGAATCTTTTTTGCTTGGTGACTCCTCAAGTATCAGAGTATCTTCTCTTTTCTGTGATAGTGATACATTGAAAATTGTGAAAACATAAAATGAAATTTGCTGTCTATTGCTAAGGAAGTCCTGGACTGTGTAACCAATGCAAAACACTTCCTGTCATGGCTTTAAAGGAATCAGGTTTGCCCTTTTTAAAACAATGAATTAGGGTTTCTCAGAGAGATGGAAAATTCAGTCAGTAGCAGAAACAAGATGTATCCACCTTTCAAGGGAAATCTAAATCCTGTGTCATCATCCATCCTATTTTTATCCATAGCACCAGCTGCTGGATAATGGTGGAAACAGAAACTGACAGAAATCTGAAAACTGCTTTTAAAAGCAGCTGGAAATACAGTGATGGAGCCACTGTCTCCTTCCAGCTCTCACAGCTGGACACTTCAGCCCTGGGCCTGCTGAACCCCCAGGGGTCGTGTTAGGACCACTTTGGCAAAATGTCTAAGGCAGAAGGCAGAAAGGTCGGGCTGTGATGCCTAAAAAAGTCCAGACAGTGCCAGATGTGCCCTTCCCCTATTCTCTTTCCTTGTCCATGTCTGGACATCTTGGCTGGAGACACACCCCTACGCATTACTTGGAGGACACAGCCGTGCCGAAGGGACTCTTGGGGCAGGGTATTTGGGAGCTTTCCCCAGGCCTGGGATGGGAGGCAGCTAGCAGCTGGCCCCTGCTGCACATCCGCTGGGGCTGGGAACCGGAGGCTGACAGCTCTGCAAGAATCGTTTGCAACACCCTGTGCATTCCCCGAGAGCTTCCTCTGCTTGGTTCACACAGGGAAGGCTCTCCAGTATCGGCCGTGGCAGCACACTGGAGTTGTGCCTTATCCTTCTGCCTGGCCACAGCTTGGTTTGTCCCCCATCTCTAGGGATATCTGGGAGTGACCCCTAGGGACATGTTACCCAGAGCATAGCATCAGGTTTGCAGGCACGGTACTGCTGTACACTGCTAGGAAGGGGAGCTGGGACAGTCGCCATCCCCAGGCACTCTGCTGCCCTCAGCCTTGTATTTTTCAGTCTCAGTGCAGCACGAAACCTCCCTTTGGGAGGGTGGCTGCTGGGTGAGACAAACCCCACAAGTTTGAGGCAGGACAGAAGACAGAGTCAAGCCTTGCATCCCCACAGAAACTCTTTATTTTGCATCTGGTGAATTTGCCTAAGAAAGCATGAACCTCTGGGCTAATAGCTGCTCAAGTGCAGCATGTTGGTGTGGGCGAAGTCTGCCTAGGCACTCCCTGTCATCCTGAGCCTGCTGGATTTTCCCACTTGCTGTTATTTTATCCGTGTGAAGGTGCTGGTGCCAATCCTGCAGAAAACACCAAATCAGCTAGGGTCATGCACGCTGTGGAGGCTAGAGGGGAAATCCAAGGGGAGCATTGTGTGGCTGACTGAGGTACTACAGGTTCCAATAGTCTGCAGCAGAGGCTGTGCCAGGTGCTGGCATCATTTCCTCCTCTCCCTGCTGTGGAGAGTCGAAAGAAGATCCCAGAGAGGGCTCTCTGTGGCCAGAGCCCACCCAGGGATCCCCCACCCTGAGACACATCTGGCATGCAGGGGTGGACCATGTTACACAGATGCTTCATAGCCCTTATGTATCACAGGGGACAAACCCATTCCACCCTCATGGTCGTCCCATGCTTCACCCTGTGGGGTCTCTCCCTTCTCCAGCCTGAGTTGCAGAAGACCCTGGCAGAGCAGTGGCTGGGACCCAGCACTCACCAGGTGGCTTTCCAGTCCTCTGCAGGACTGTTGGTTGCCTCTCGCAGGAGCCACAGGGCATGCAGGGTCTCCTCCCCGTTGGTGTCCACATAGCACTGGCCCAGGAAGACACTTGTCCGGGCAGTCTCTGAGTCTGGAAGGGTTTAAGGTGATGTGAGTCAGGTAGTGAGGCACAAGGTCACCCTGTGTCTTGCTGGCATCCCCGCTCACAGGATGATGGCCCCTGCTGCCTACCTTGGAGCCTCCAGTTCACAGTGAAGGAGAAGGTGGGCTGTGGGACCAGCCCTATATCTTGCTGGGACCCCTCCAGTGGTGATGTGAGGTGTTCCGAGTAGCCAGCAGCAGGTCCCGGCAGGTAAAAACCTGAGAATCTGTTGTCCTTGTCCAGGGTGGACACAACCATCCGGCAGCTGGTGTCACTCCGCCACGACCCGGAGAGAAGGCACTGCAAGGCCAGTGCTGTGGGTTGGAGGGAGGGAGGAGGGGGAGCATCCTGCTCCCATCCCTTCACCCTGGCTCTGTCCAGAGATGTCTGCAGCAATGGGTGGTGTGCTACAGACCTGATGTGCCACTGGCATTACCATCTCAGTGTGAGCATCGTGCCTGAGCTATGATCACATTCAGCTCAGCCACTGTCCAGGATGGTTTCACCCACCCAAGGGAGCATGAGTCCCCCCATGCTGAAGCAGCAGGTGTGCTGCTTTCCCTACACTCTGGAGGGGAAAACAGAAGCTGTCTGGGATATGGCTCTGTTTGCCTTCCTCTGAATGACTTCCTGCAGCAAGAAGTGTCCTTGCAGGAGCAGTCCCTTCATCCGAACCTCATTGCAGCTTCCCTCAGCACTGCACAGTGCTGTTCCCACCAGCTCCAGCTGCCCAGCCCTGGCTCCCTGTTGAGCTATGATGCCCCAGCAGCAGGCTTGGGGATCCAGCAGGATGTCAGCACCACACCCCCACTGTCATCTGTCCCCATACCTTCCTCTCCACAGGGGCAACACACACTGCCAGGGCAAGGGCAAGGACCAGGGCAAAAGCACTTCTCCCCATGGCTGCAAGGCTGCTAAGAGCTCCTTCTGGCCCTGCAGCCTGGTGCCCTTTATAAGGCTGTAACTGGAGCCCCACCAGCACCAGGATGGCAGCTGTGAGATGAATGGCTTGATGTCAGGGTGCCCGGGACAGGCGAGGGAGGTGAGGAGGTCTGCATGACCTGGTCAGGGCTGAAGGAATGCAGGAATAAGCACGGCTGGGCAGAGGGGTGGGGACGCAAGTTTTTTATAATGCCCTATAGTAGCCTGGAAAGCATCAATACCTTCTTTGGGAATCTGCCTCCCATGCACAAAGGCTGGAAACTACCACCTATTTCAACATTTACCTCCTCCCTGCTTTGCTGCTGCAACTGCCTGATGAGGATGCTGCAGCGCTGCACAGAAGGGATAGTTCACTCATTTCAGAAGCAGTAACATTTCTCCAGCCTCTTCTGGATGTCAGCTTCTGATTTTGATGCTTTTGCTTTTACTTTTGTGAGAGTTAGAGGAAGAAGTAACTGCAGCAGCATTACTGAGGTCCCAGCAAATGTGTTTGCTAAACACACAGAGCGTGATAACCAGCATTGTATTCACACTTCCTTGTATTGGCTGCTCTAAAGGACCTTTGATATGAAAAATGCAGCATGCACAGTCTCTGTCTTCCCGAGCCATGCCTTTGCTGTGATGTCTGGAGCAGGCATATGGCTGTGGCAGCTGAAAATTCAGGTGGTACTCAGCTGTTTTCAATACAGCTGTGTTTGGGGCAGAGCATGGCAACAGGGCTGCAGTGTGCAAACTGGGACAGGGGAATGCCCCTTTGGGGTGGCACTTCTCAATGCCCACTGCTAGCCCTGGCACATCCTGGCACCCTGTGCTCAGCACATCTCTCTCTCATCTAGGTAACCTCAAAAGCTAGGCTGAGTGGAAAATACCCCTCTCCTAACACATCCCCCTCCTCCTTTTTGTCTTTTTCAGTCCCAAATTCATGGCCTATCACAGGTACTCAGAGAAATTCCCCCTGGAGATTCTTTTGCCGTTGTCCTGGATGCGACCCTATGTTCTTTTGGTCTGACAGCAGTTCCTGCCTTTCTGTGATGTTTGGCAGGGACAAACCACCTTGTTAGAGATCCCAGGGTGGTGCCAGGTTTCCTTCCACTTCATGGCACCATGCTGCAGCTTCACTAGAGCTGAGCCAGGCTTGATGGACTGTGCGCCCATGGTGCTGTCATCCCTGGAGTGGGGGTGTTTTCATAACACTTCTACAAGAGGCTTTCTCTTCACCCACGACCTGCCTAAAGTTTTGTGTCAAAAGAGCTGACTGAGTTTGGCAGGTGTCCACAGAGGCAAATAGAGAGGCACTGCCAAAATGCAGTGGTAAAGAAGGGGAAAATCCCTGAGTGTAACCCAGGGGGATGGGATGGGATGGGATGGGATGGGATGGGATGGGATGGGATGGGATGGGATGGATGGGATGGGATGGGATGGGATGGGATGGGATGGGATGGGGGCTTTAACTTGTGCACATTTTACTTGATGTGCCATACAGCACAAAGTTAATCAACATCTCAAATCTACTGATAATGCTGCCTCCATTGCCCAATCCAACAGAGCATGGAGTGCCAGTACTAGAAAGGGTCTGGTGGGAATGGATATGAAGGCATTGCAAGGAAGTGAGCTGAATTCAGGATGCTGCTGCTAGCCCTGCCACCATCAGGCAGGTGGGAAATGATGGCACAGGGTGGAAGTTTGGGTTTAGATGAGATGGGAAATAAGCCCAGGGAGGCAGATGGGTGGGATCAGGGAGAGATGCAGATGTCCCTGCAGAAGGGCAGTGGTGAGACCTCACCTCAGCAGGGGTATCTTTGGGGACAGGAGGTATAGCAAGGACAGACTTTAAGAAAGGGCAACCACAGCTGATGATTTAAACATTTTATTCTCAACTGGGAGGCAGGTTTTTCTTGCCTTGTTGGGGGGTTAAGGCTGCAGCCAGACCATCTCATCATGGGGCTGGTGAAGACACAGCCTCACAAGGACGAGACAAGTTTGGCAGGATCTTTCCTTTTGTGGTGTGTTTGCGTGTGAAGACATTTCTGCCCACCCTGTGAGAAGTTGAGAGTACCTGTAGGATGACCCACAGACACTGCCTGCTCAGAGCTGCCAGTGCTCGCAGCAGTGATGGGGTGCCCCTGAACTCCCCCCAAGTTTCCACATCCCTCTGTGGGATTAGTGTCACTCATATGCCCCCACTACCTCGTGGCTTTCCAGTCCTCCTCAAGGGACCCGACAGCTTCACGCAGCAGCCACATGGTGCTCAGCGTCTCCTTTCCACCTGCGTCCACAAAGCATTGACCCACGAAGGCGGTGCTGGCATCTGGGAGGAAGCACTTATTGGGAGATCCATGGAGAAACTGGCTGCTTCCTCTTCCCCACTGTCCTCCCAGACACAGCTGTGTTCCTGCTCCAATGGCCACACAACCACCAAATTCATGCTGGGGGGTCCTGCCCTTCCCTGTGACTCCCTCAGGTAAGGCAGGATTTGTAGCATCACATCCCAGTTGTGCTGACAGGGTCTGGACCCACCGTGGTTGCCCCAAGTGTGCTGGCTGAGGAGGGGTCCCTGTTCAAGCCCAGCATTTCCCCAGAGCACCATGCTGTGCAGGTGCTGCTGCTTAGCTGCACCAAAGCACCATCCAGCTGAATTCCTGGTGAAAGAAAATTCCTGCTGGCTGCATGCATGGCTTCCACTGACACTGCCATGCCAGCCCCAGGTATCCCAGCACTTACTCGAGAACTTGTCCCAGTGCACAGTGAAGACAAAGGTGGGCCAGCCCTCCTCTCCAAGCTGCTGCTGGGCACCCCTCAGTGGGGAGATTTGGGCACAGCCCCCAGAGAGGGTGACTTGTGTGAGGTATTGTCCCTGGAAGTCCCCATTGTCCCTCAACACCGAAATCTCCATCAGTGAGTCCTGGTCATTCCTCCACAGTCCGCTGAGCTGGCACTGAAGGAAGACAGGCACACACTCTCTGTCCTCACCCCATCCCTGCTGCTGCCCCACACCAGGGGAGCCGCAAGCCCTGCTGAGTAGAGCTGCAGGGCATTGGCTGTCCTTAGTCCCAGTTTGGGGAAATGCTGCCCCAGGGTGCTGCTGAGAGGATGGTGGAGCAAGGCCAGAATATCCCAGCCCTGCAGCATGCATGGGACACCCAGACACAGACCCAGACGTCGCAGGTCCATGCACACATGCAGGGTGCTCCCAGGCACAAACCCCAAGGCAAGGAATGCCCAGTGCATGGTTCCCTCATGGGAACAAATCTTTCTGGAGGTGGTACCAGGTGGCTGAGGGTGATCCAGGGATACCTTGCTCTCTGCCTGGACTTGGTTCTTGCAAGGCTCTCCTGCTTGTCTAAGCCTAAAATGGCATTTAAGGGAGAACTCCTGGCTGCCCACACTGCATCCTATTGCCATGTCTGCCATGCTCCCATTGTCATCCATCCCCGTACCTTCCTCTCTGCAGGAGCAACACACTCTGCCAGGGCCACGGCGAGGGCAAGGACCAGGATGAAAACACCGCCCCTCATGGCTGCATGGCTGCGAAATGCCCAGCCCAGCTCCCTCTCTGCCCTGCATCCCAAACCCCTTTATAGAGCTGTAACCAGAGCCATGACGGCTGGCAGCTGTGGCTTGAGTGTCCTGATGTCAGCGTGCCCAGGCCAGGTGAGGTGAGGAGGTCTGCCTGACCTGTGTAGCACTGGAGGAATGCAGGGACGAGCACGGCTGTGCAGGGAGGTGGGGATGCAGGGATGATTTACACATCCACTCTCCAAGAGGCTCTGCCGACCCCTTTCCTTGCTCAGTACTGGAGCCCTGGGGGCAGGCATGGCCTGACACTGTCCACTGCCACCGACCCAGTGCTGCCACTGAAACACAGGCTGGAGCAAAAGCAGTCTGGCCAGCTATGCTCTGCTGCACTGACTGGTGACGGGTCTGCCTGCAGGGGCTCATCCCCTGTCACCGTCCCCTCCTGCACTGCGTCTGCTGCTCTTTCTAAACTGTTTTTCATCCTGGCTGTGCTGGGCTTTCCTCGGATTTGGGATTAAAGACTGTCACTGCAGCAGGAACTCTTGAATCAGCCATTCTTGCAAGTGCAGAAAGGCTTTCCTGGAAGATATGTAGAAGTTAAAATTTGCTTATTCCTGTGGGAGGGCATGTTCTGTGCACAGTGTCTCCCTAGACACTGTGGGAGGCAATGCCATATGCGTGATGCTCTGAGGCGGGGCAGGGCCCTGTCTGACCCTTCCCAAGCGGTTCCTAATTGTGCAAGACTGGAATGGGGCTGCTCAGACTGCCTGGCATTTGCACAGGGACATGGCACAGACACAGATAGAAGTGGCATCTGGCTGTGTCCAGACCATGAGGTCACTCTCTGGCCCCTGCCCAAGCACAAAGGGTGAGATCTGCTTTGACAATCTATCTCATCTTTCCTGGGCCTGAAGACAAGGAAACCCATTCTCCTCTTCCTCAGGGAGGAGGATCCTTTGTTCAAATTGCACTTTGCTTTTAATGAAAGAATTATAGGGCTGTGTTCAGCTCCCATCCTGGGGACTTCCTGCAAAAGCCCTTGGGATCTTGACACTGCTCTCCCTTGCTTGCTGCCCAGCTGGCTCCCAGCACCCAGGACTTGGCATTCCCCTGTGGGCTCCATGCAACACCCACAGGGGCAGCACCAGCACAGAGCAAGGATGGACAAGTGCCCTGCAGCCCACCCACTAGCCTTGCAGTCATCCCTGAGCATGTCAGCCTCATCTTGCATGATCCATGTGGTCCTTCAGTATTTCCTTTCTCTCCTCATCTGTGAAGCTTTGGCCCATGGAGACAGTGATGGAGTCTGCAGTCTGTGAAGGGGTGGGATGAGATGGGGATGGGATAGGATGGGATGGGATGGGATGGGATGGGATGGGATGGGATGGGATGGGATGGGATGGGATGGAGCTGTCCCTCTCAGGCACCCAGTTTGTCAGTGGGAAAGGCTGCTCGTGGGTGGGAGATGTTTCCCTCCCCAGCTTCCTGTCCTGCTGGGACCTTGAACAAGCATGGGATATGCAGGGCATGGTGGCATGAATCCCAGGCAGTATGCCAGCTCAGGCCATGCAGCACTGTCCCAGGTTATTTTGAGAATTAAAGACACAAGGACTAAGTTTCAGATTCAGACCCAGAGCTGATTTCCTGGAAATCATTTTCTTCTAAGGCAGAACAGGCGCTTCCTGTTTTGGTCAGTCACATAGTCCATTGGGCAGAGATTTGAGAGGCTGTATTTGCTGCTCATTAGCTTTTCAGTAAATCACATTTCCAGGAAGTTTTGGGCTGGGTGTACTGCAGCTACTGGCCATGTGTGGCTGGTACAGAGCAGTCCTTGGCACTTTTCAGGAGTGTGGATGCAGCCAAGGCCCCCCACCTGCCTGCTTAAGGGCTGTTTTAGAGCCAGGGGCCTCCCAGCCAGGTTTTTGGGATGCAGAAGAGCTCCCCAGCTTACCCTCCCATCACACTCACCAGGCTTTCAGCAGGAAAGAGTGAGTGCTGGTCACAGTGTCAGAGGGTTACTTTGGAGATGCACCATCCTGTTTGGGCTGGAAAACAGGCTTTCTTGGGACCAGTCTCTTCCCAGAATAAGGGAATGAGAGTTTCACCCCACACCCACCCTCCACCGTGCTTTTGCCCAGCTTTCCCAGGACATATCCACAGACTGCACAAGGTTGTGTTTGCATATCTTTAATTTTATTTTGTGTTTTTTGAGACATCCTCCTCCAGAGCTGGAAACATCAGGGCAGGCTGGTACACACTGATCCTGCTGAGGGGACTCCTGTCTCCTGAGTGTGTCCAGGATAGGATGCTTCTCCCCCCTTTCAGCCTATTCGACTGAAGTTGTTGTGGCCTGTTCTGTGGGGAAGCAGGAGCCCATTGGTGCCCAGCCAGCAGTGGGGTGGGGATCCCAGATGGATGGGGGGTACCTTGACTCACCTGGTGGCTTTCCAGTCATCTGACTCCGAGTCGACTTTCTCCCGCAGCAGCCAGGAGGTGTGCAGGACCTCCTTCCCATCATCCCCATTGAAGCACTGGCCCACGAAGACAGCTGTGGAGTCTAAAGGAGTGGTGGCTGTTAGCATCCCAATAGGACCCTTGTTGATTTTGGAGCTTCACAGGCATCAGTGGGTTTAGTGCTCATGGAGCTTGAGCAGGTCCTGATATTTGCAGGGAAATGCTGTGCGTCAGAGCAACCCTTGGTGCTGCCTCACCCAGACCTAGTTTTGGGAGGTGTACTGCTGTCTGCAGACACCATCCAGAGTGGGGAGAGGTCAAGGAACGACAGACAAGGGACAGCAGAGAGAACAGAGGAATTGGGATGAGTACTAGGACCTGCCTGAGCTCCCCTCTCCATCCCACCACTCCATCCAACAACAGCCATCATGCAGCTACAGACCTGAGAACTTCTTCCCGTTGACAGTGAAGCCAAAGGTGCACTGTTCATCCTCATCCAGGTGCTGGGAGCCAGTCAGTTGGGACAGCCGGATGGGTTCCTCAGTGCTTGACACGGCAATGTGGTACTCGCCAGACAAAGTTCCATCCTTGCCAACCTTGAACACTTGCATCTTGGAGCCCAGATCATTCTCCCACCAGCGGTCAGGTTGCACGGCTGGGGATAAGCAGACCTGTCCCTGGGGGCTGCCTGTACATAGCCCTTACAGGCTGAGCCCCCTGGCCACAATTCCCAATGCCCAATGGGTGCTGACACTCACCTTGATATGCCTTCTGCTTTTCCCCAGGCAGCTCATGGTTGCCTTTTCCTCTTTCTTGCTGGCCTTTTTCTCCTCAGGGTGCTCACCTCCCTGGCAGAGGAGCTTGGAAAAGAACACAAACAAAGATGAGTCTGTGGATGGTGGCACAGCAGAGTGCTTCCGGAGTTCTGAGAGTGCTCGAGCATTCATTTTTAAAATACATGATTCATAAAGTTGCTGCTGTCTCAGCTATGTCAAGAGGGCTAAAAGCTGGGGTAAGCCAAGCAAAGGGGAGAGGTGAAGAGGAAAATTGAAAGGTGGGAGCCATGGACAGGCAGGAACATGGGCGGGACTCCTGCTGTAGCCCTGGCAAGTGAGCTGTGTGAATCCAGAGCAGATTTGCCCATGTTTATGGGTACCCGTGCTGTGCCCTGGACACGTGTAGCACAACAGGGAAGCTCACTGGGATGGGCATAACCCTGAGGTCCACAGTGGGCTCCGTCTCAGCCAGAGCCCTGCACATCCCACCTGCAGTTCTAAGCGCTGCCTCAGCACTCCTACGCTGCACCATCGGAGACAGCGGCAAGTCACCCCCTGGGGCAGGGTCCCCAGGCTTCCCCTGCCCCAATTCCCCTCGGTCTTTAGGAGGGAAGTGGAGGATTTCCACATGCATGGCCCCTGCTACAGGGAAGGAATCTCCATGCACATCACTCCCGGGCACACGGAAAACTGTGGAGCATCACTTCCCTCATCTCCCTCGGCAGGGTTTCCCGCTTGGAGCAGGGGATTCTCCTGTTGCCGAGTATTCCCCCGCAGAGGGGTCTTCCACGTGTGTCCCACCCCTAACAAGAGCTGCAGCTCCCATATCATGTTCCACCCCTCTGGCGAGTCTCCCACTCGTGTCCCTCCCTGAACACCGGGATCCCCAGGCATATTCCGACCCAGACTTCCCTGGAGCCGAGTTTCCCACGCGTGCCTCCCATCAGGAGCTCCACCTGGAAGCCTGCTGAAGCCATGGCCATGGACACCCCTGCAGTCAGGGAGAGAATGGAGAGGACGCGGCGGCTCATCGGGAAAGCAGCTCGGGATGCAGCAGCGGCAAGGAATCACTGGCACACCGCTCCAGTGACTCACAGACTTTTATTCTTCAGCTCCGCCACTGCTTTCCGGGAAAGCCCCGAGCTGTACCTGAGGAAGGGACTGGTACTGGGACAAGAAAGGGAAAGGAGACAAGGGACGGGGGGAGGTGTGGGGAGAGGGGTAAGAACGGGGATGGAGACAGGGCTGGGGATGAAGACAGGAAGAGGTGTGGTAGGATAGGAACAGGAACTGGGGTGGGGATGGGGCAAGGATGATGGATGGGGGATGTGCACATAGATGGGGACGGGAACAGGGGGAGGGATGGGGATGGAAGCAAGGGTGGGAGGGATGGGGATGTGTCACTGTTGAGCAGGATGGGAACAAAGAACTCCAAATTAGAAGGCAAAGAGAATGAACTCCTATTTATTTCAAATGCACCGCTCTATAGATAGAGAACATCGTGCGGACTAATTTCATTGGTCTTAGAGTAAAAACACCTCACACCATTGGTGTGCAGTGAATGATGCACAGTAGCAGAACGTATCTATAAACAATGTGAATAACAAGGTAGATTAGAGAATTATTTACATTCTTTCCCAACTGCTTCCCAGGCTCTCGCCTGGTTAGAAAACCTTTCTCTTTCTCTCTGACTGAGCTGAGAATATCCACAGGGATAGGACAGGGATGGGGGCAGGGATGAGGGATTGGAGGCAGGGATGGAGATAGGCATAGGGACTAGAAACTGGGATGGACACTGGGATGGAGATGGGCAAAACAGGCGTGCAGGAGGGGTTGTGTTGGCTGCCCACTGACATCACCCAACCTGGGGGTCTTTAGCCCCATGTCTACTGGTTGAGGGCTGTGTCTAAGTTTCCATCCTGCCCTGCAGGAACTCCTGTGTCCCAAAGCACCCTCTGGTCACTGCAGGGGATAGACAGAAGGACAGAGAGTGCAGGTACAGTAGGTGATCTACATGTGGGTCCAGGGAACTGGGAAATGAATGAAGCAAACCTGCCCCAACAGCAACAGGAAAACCTCTGAATAGGGCATTGGAGGCTGGAGGTGAGCAGCCCAGGTTGCAAGTACCAGGCAAGAGAAAAAGGAAAATGTCAGTAAAAGGGCAGGATCACATCAAGGTCAGGGACAGGACATGGGAAACTTAGGACAGCTGATGAACACAGATTGTGATGCAGAGGGGGTGGCGCCCCCAGTGCTGATTTCTTGTAAACTCTACAGTTTTACTTTCAGTTTTCTTGTTAAGTAAGCACAATGCTTAGATCATTCTCTATCCCACTGGCTGCCTTCTTAGGAGGAACCAGGAGCCAGGGAATTTGCAGCTGTGGGGGTAATGAAATGACAGAAATTAAATTTAATCTTATGTCCTGGACTAAGATGGTTCTCAGTGGCCTCATGCCCTGCTGTACAGGACTCCCAGCCTCATCCTCCACTCACACTGAGGTCCTAAGGCTTTAGCCTCGCAGAGAAGTCTTTGGGTGCTTATGGTGCTGGTGACAGCCACAGTGGGCAGTTGGGAGGGGAAGCAGGAGAATGACCCCAGCATGACCAGGGCAGTGCCAAGGATCAATGGGGATGAACTGAGGACTCTGTGCAGAATGCAGGCATGAGGATGAGGGTGCAAGGGTGAGGATGAGGACGCAGGGTGACTTTTGACCAAAAGCTGGACCACCAGGCACATCAATCAGTTGTGCTCAGTCCCTGGAGAGTCTCAGGTCTGTGCAGTCTGTGTGCAGCCCAGAGCCCAGCAGGGAATGAGGAAAAAGAGCAAATGTTGTGGTGTGTTTTGCTTTAAGTTTTTTTTTGCCCATTATTCTCTTCCCTAATCTCCTCCCCTCCCAAGTTGTCAATCCTCCCTATCCCTTCCCCTTTCTCCAGAACCTTCTTTGTCAGTCGTTTAGTACTCAATATTCCATTTGTTTCTTTGTATTATTCCCCTCCCCTGTTTTCCCTGATAGGTTTATAGAATGTTAGTCACGCCTTAGACTCCTCCCCTGCCATGCCCGCATTGGTTAGTTGTCCTATACCACGCCCCCTAATTTGTTGTATAAAAGCCTCTGTCTACTGCTTAAGTCTGGTCTTGGGGTCCCAGTGTTATGAATAAATCTAAGATTTAACAGTTGGTTTGTATGTTAACCTCTTGTCTGTTCATTTTGCAGTTCACTGGTTTTACCCCTGTTTGTATTCCCCTTACCCGATGCATCTTTCCTTATCCCCGGTTTTTGCTCCGGTTGTATTCCTCTAGTTTTGATACCCCTGTTCCTGGGAAACTAAACCCCCTTGTCCCTTCCATGGCGTCGGGCAAGTTAGCTGCTGCTCCCTGAAACGACTTCCGGATTCCCAAGAGGCCTTGCGCAGGCTGCATATTGATTACCGGACCCCAGCTGAGAACTAAAGATGGACCTAAATCACAAACCGAAGTAAGACCTGCTCGATAATCTACATCCCCAGGACAGGAAAGCCTCAAAGGAGGAGAAAAGACTTTCAACATCCCTAGAGCTGGTCGTTGTAACTTGAGAGAGGTCCGAACAGAGTCACCACCCTAGACCAACGAGCCATAATCGAGTCTCTGGACGTATCCTCCGAGGGTGGAGACTCTGACCCTGCCATAATTGACAGGATCGTCTACCCCTCCTCTGGGACGTCGACTCACCAGGGAGTAGCGGCGGCGGCGCGAACCCCGTACCCCGGCCCCCTTAGGCTGTTTCTTTAAATAAAGGCCTAATCAAGAAAGGAGTACAAGGACTCCTGGCCCTGTTATTTACGTCAATTGGGGGCTCGTCCGGGATTGGCCACGCCCACGAGGACCTAGGAGGACTGGCCATCCACCTCGGACCTTCGGTGGTCAGCTGGCCACATCCGGACGGCGAGGACCAGCCTACAGGGAGAGTCGACGGCTGAAGAGCGCCGGATTGGTAAGACCCCCGGCGGCGGGATACGGAAGGCGAGCGAGTGTGGGTGTGAGTGAGACGGGGGCTGGCAGCTCGGACCCCCGAGGCGATTGTGGACCCCTAGTACCGCGGTTCTGGACTCCCGTGAGGGGGCCAGCCGGGAACGGGGGGAAGCGAGAGAGGCCTAATACAGGCCCGGTGAAGCGAGTGAGACGCCTCCCTCACGGGATTAGCTTCCCCTGATTACGTCGTGAGGTTGAGGGAGGGACGACCCGGGCCCCGCTAGGACCTAGCCTCACGGGAAGTACGGGGAGGGAGTAGGGGCCAGGTAGGGCCCCCGAGATCTCCGCTAGGACCCGGCCTCTAGGTCAGGACCCAGGAGTGCTGGAAGGGGATAGCGCTGCCCCGTTGGGACCAGGCTCTGGGTTTCTGGGAAAAGGGGGAGTCAAGGACTGAGGGAGGGATTAGCCTGCTAGGACCTCACTCCAAAAACTTCCCCGCCCTAGGGGTTGGCCGTTGGAGGGACCCCTAGGTTTTATTTTAGTTGGTGTGGGTCTTCTATCCTTTTAGGTGTGCGTTTGGTTTAGTTTGTCCAACCCTCTGGGCAGGTGGAAGGGTTCTAAGTGGCGGTGAGCTGACCTGCAAACCCCAGGCTAACCCGGGCGCTCGGGACCCTGGGGGAGTGTGAGTTGAGCGCAGTCCAACCCTCTGGGCAGGTAGAAGGGTTTTACAGTCGTGGAGTGTTGACCTGCAGACCCTAGGTGAGTGCGTGGTGTGAAGTGTGTTCCTTCGGGCAGGTGGAGGACAGCTTGTTAGTGTGTTGACCTGCAGGCCTCAGGCTAACCCGGGCGCTCGGGACCCTGGGGAAGTGTGAGTCGAGCGCAGCAAGGATTAAGGGGACTACAGTTTTTGTTTTGTTCGGAACTGGTGTGGCCCGTTAATTGGTTTGTGGTTAGGCAAGGCCCGTTAAGAGTCTTTCTGGTAAAACCCTTAGGATGGGTCAATGTACTAGCAAGGGAAGCTCCCGTGGTAGAAAGGCCAGGAGAGTTAAGAACATTCCCCCGAATAGCCCCCTCGGGAGAATGTTAGATGACTGGGCAATAAACAAGGCAACCCAGGATTTGGATAAACTTAAAATGATCCATCTTTGTATGGAAATCTGGCCAAAGTTAGATATTGAGTGGCCGTGGTTCGGATCAGAGGATGCCTGGATGTGTGCTCAGTTAATGCAGCATTTGCGCAGTCGACCCGAGCCAGATGAGGAACAACTGGTATATGCTGCCTGTTGGGGACAGGAAAAGACTGGGAGGAAGTCTGTTAAGATCTGTAAGCTAAAAGAATGCAAGGAGGAGTCAGACAGGGAACAGGAAGGAAAGAGTAAACCATGGGATCCCCTAGACCACTTGCCTCCTCCTCTTCACCCTATAGGTCCCCCAGAACCCATACCACCTCCACTTACTCCAATTCCATTGCCCCCTCCACTAAACTTTACTTCTATACCGCTCCCTCCTCCTCCAACCCTTCCTCCCTTACCTACTTCTCCTCCTGACTCTATCTCCGTGTCGCAAGCCTCCCCCTCTCAAATTACCAGTTCCTCGTCTGACCTATCGCCCTCAATTATGTCTCCAACTCCTCAGACTCCCCCTCCACAACCTCTTGCCTCAGTACATTCCCCTCCGTCTCAGGTGTTGTCTTCTCTGCCTCCCCCACTTGTTACCCCATCAGCAGCAGTAATCCCCTTAACCCCTATCCAGTCGCCCCTACAGACCCCCGTCCTTAATGCCTCCAGTGCCTTGCAATTCCCTCAGCCCCAGATTTCCATCTCTGCCCCATCCCAACTCCCTGACTCCCTCGCTATCCCTACTTCTTCCCCAAGCCCCTTGAGTTCTCTAGTATATCCTGAACACCCGTTAGCAAAAATTGCTACCCCTATGTTTGTATCTCCGTCACCAAAGGTGGTCCCTAAGCCTCCTCATCAGTGGGGGGGATCTCACTCCTTGGGGGATAATTCCATTGGAGCCGAGGATTGGCAAACCTCTACACCTCATAATAAGACCTCACAAGAGAGGCTAGATGAGGGCCCGTATTGTAACACAAGGTCTCGAACTATGCAGGCAGATCGGCTATTTCCCTTGAGAGAGGTACCGATGGGGGGAGTTTTTGGGGGGGTAGGATATGTAAATGCACCTCTCACTTCCTCAGAGGTAAGAGGCTTTAAAAAAGAAATGGGCAATCTAGTAGAGGACCCAGTAGGGGTATCGCAACAACTTGACCAGTTTCTCAGCCCTAATATTTATACCTGGGGGGAGCTCACCTCCATCTTAAAGATATTATTTAGTCCCGAGGAAGTGAAGTTGGTTCGGGCCGCTGCTATGAGAATTTGGGAAAGGGAGAATCAAACTGGGGTTCCTGCAGACCGTAAATTACCTGTAGAAGACCCGGGCTGGAACCCCAACCAGGCGCAAGGTAGGAGAAATATGGAAGAGTATCGGACTCTGATAATCAGAGGAATAAAAGAGGCGGTCCCCAAGGGAACCAACTCTAAGCTGGCGTTTGATTGTTGTCAAGAGAGAGATGAGACCCCTGCTGCTTGGCTGGGTCGGTTGAAAAAGAACTTTTTGCAATATTCAAACATAGATCCTGAGAGCCAGGAGGGCCAGGTTTTGCTGAAAGTTCAGTTTGTATCCAAGGCATGGCCAGACATTAGGAGAAAGTTAGAGAGACTGGAAGACTGGCAGGAAAAAGGAATCAATGACTTGTTAAGAGAGGCTTTAAGGGTGTACTTGCGTAGAGAAGAAGAGAAAGCCAAGAGCAAAGCACGGATGATGGTTGCAGTGGCAAGAGAAAGCGTGGGGGTAGGGAAAGAAATGGCTGAAGGAAAGGAAAACCCTAATCCACCTGGTGGGAAAACGTCCCTTAACAAAGGTCAGGTGGCAGCTTGGCGAGTGAGGCCCAGGCGGTCCGAGGATCTAAAATGTTATTATTGTGGAGAGGTAGGGCATTTTAAGAGGGACTGCAAAAAGGCCTCGCGAGATGAAGCCATCATGAGAGAGCAGGAGGCCCTGGAAAAAATATTAAGAGGACAGGACTAGGGGTGTCAGGGGCTCTATGTGTTAGGGGACCTCATGTACCATTCTATGGAGCCCTTGATAACTTTAGAAGTAGGTCCCTATTTCCAAGAGTTTGAGTTTTTAGTTGATACTGGTGCAGATCGTTCTAGTATTAACCAGGTTCCATTGGGAGTAACCATGGGAATTGAGACTTGTGAAGTTGTAGGGGCAGAGGGTAGGCCCTTTTCAGCGCCAGTTTTGAAAAGTATACTAATAAAAGGGAATTCCCCGGGCGGGTCAGGTGGACTTGGTCTACCTCCCTGACTTAGATACTAATTTGCTGGGTAGAGACCTCCAGGTCCAGTTAAGCATAGGAATAATTCCTCAAGGGGGAAGGATGGTGGTTAAAATGCTGAGGTTGACTGAAATAGACTTGGGGGAAATAAGTCAAGAGGTTTGGGCTGAAAAGAGAAAATATGGACAGTTGGATATTCCCCCTTTAAAGGTACAGATGACAGAGGGACCTCCTATACAGGTTAAACAATATCCTTTGTCGTTAGAGAACAAAAGGGGTCTAGAGCCCATTGTCCAATCTTTGCTAGACGAAGGTATTTTAGAACCGTGTATGTCACCACATAATACCCCTATATTGGCAATCCGGAAGGCTGAAGGGAAATATCGTTTAGTACAAGATCTTCGGGAAGTCAACAAAAGAACTATAGCAAGACACCCTACGGTACCAGATCCTTATACCCTTCTAAGTAAGATCCCTCACCACCACGCATGGTTCACCACCATAGATTTGAAGGATGCCTTTTGGGCCTGTCCATTGGATCAGGAATGTAGGGACTGGTTTGCTTTTCAGTGGGAAAACCTGGAGGGAAGCAGAAGGATGCAGCTAAGGTGGACTAGGCTGCCACAGGGCTTTTGTGAATCTCCTAACCTGTTTGGGCAGGCTTTGGAAAAAGTTCTGGAGACCTTCACCCCCGAGGAGGAAGTACAGGTACTCCAATATGTAGATGATCTCTTAATCTCGGGAAAGGACCGGGAGCAAGTTCGGAGAACCAGTATCAAATTACTGAACTATTTAAGAATAATTGGACTGAAAGTGTCAAAAGATAAATTACAGTTTGTGGAACCCCAGGTAATGTACTTAGGACATATGATTGGACATGGGTACAAAAAATTGAACCCTGAAAGAATCTCAGGGATCGTATCAATTCCGGCCCCAAAAACAAAAAGGGACATCAGGAAACTATTAGGCTTATTTGGCTATTGTAAATTATGGTTGGAAAATTACACTAAGAATGTCAAATTTCTATATGAAAAGCTGGTTCTCTCGGACCCCATAGAATGGACAAGAGAAGATGATGAGAGTTTGGAAAGACTCAAGGGAGCTCTTATCACGGCACCGGTCCTGGGGTTGCCAGATTTAAAGAAGGAGTTTCATCTATTTGTTAATGCCGAAGAAGGAATAGCACACGGGGTCTTAACTCAAGAATGGGCTGGTCATAAGAAGCCTATTGCTTATTTATCAAAACTCTTAGATCCCGTAGCTAGAGGATGGCCCACATGCCTCCAGGCTATAGCGGCCACAGCTCTTAGAGTTGAAGAGGCCCAGAAGTTGACATTCCAAGGAAAAATAAGAGTATATACTCCGCATGATATTAAGGGCATCCTCAGCCAGGGGGCACATAGGTGGCTCTCCGATGCCCGAATATTAAAGTATGAGATTATGTTGATGAACTCAGAACATCTAGAATTAGTTACCACCAAATTAGTAAATCCAGCCCAATTTCTGTCCGGAGAACCAGCCTCTGGTTTAGAACATTGTTGTGTGAATGCTATCAGTCTACAGACAAAAGTCAGAGCAGATTTAGGTGACACACCCCTTAGGCAAGGAGAAATATATTTTTGTGATGGGTCATCAAGGGTAGTGAATGGGAAACGAATGTCGGGATATGCAGTGATAAAAGTATCGGATGAGAAAAGTCTAGAGGTCCAAGAGAAAGGAAAACTACCAGTACACTGGTCTGCCCAATTATGTGAAGTGTATGCTCTGAGGAGAGGATTAAAGCTTCTAGACGGGAAGTGTGGAACAATTTACACCGATTCTCGGTATGCCTTTGGTATTGTCCATACCTTTGGAAAAATCTGGGAGGAAAGGGGCTACCTGAACTCTAAAGGCAAAGATTTAGCCCATCGGGAAATGGTCAAATCCATCTTAGAGGCATTATTGAAACCTGAAGAGATTGCAGTAGTCCACGTGAGGGGGCATCAGAGAGGTAACACCCTAGAAGTGAGGGGGAACCGAGCAGCCGACATAGTTGCGAAAGAAGTGGCCCAAGACCCAAAGGAGCCAGTTAAAGTTTTAAAATTAACGGATGCTACTAGTATTAATGGGGGAGAGGATGCCTTGAGGGAACCTATGATATTCTCAGAGCGAGAACAGAAAGTAATACAAGAGCTAAACCTGCAACAAGGGCCCCAAGGGGAGTGGGTTCTTCCAGATGGGAGGAAGTTTATATGTAAAGCTATAGCACGGAGGGTTTTAGCCGAAATACACCAACTTACTCACTGGGGGACTCAGGGACTGTGTGATCAATTTTTGAGAGAGTATGTATGTGTGGGAATATATGACATAGCCCGGGCAATCACTCAAGGTTGTATAACATGTCAGAAAGTAAACCAAAAGGTGATGAGAAAACCGATACCGGGAGGAAGAAAATTGGCTGAGCGACCATTCCAAAATGTGCAGATTGACTTCACCGAAATGCCACCGGCAAGAGGATATAAACATCTCTTGGTAATTGTAGATCATTTAACTCATTGGCCTGAAGCTTTCCCCACCCAAAATGAGACTTCGGGAACGGTAGTAAAAATTTTGTTAGAAAATATCATCCCCCGATATGGGTTAATTAATAATATTGATTCTGATCAGGGCCCCCATTTCACAGCTCGTATTCTTCAGGACACTACTGAAGCTCTGGGAATTAAATGGAGGTTACATACTCCATGGCATCCCCAAAGCTCTGGCAGGGTAGAGAGAATGAACAAGACTATCAAGATGGCGCTCACCAAATTGGTTTTAGAAACCGGTTTAGACTGGGTAAAGTGTCTTCCTCTTGCATTACTTCGGATCCGAACTCAACCCAGAGCAGACCTGGGAGTATCTCCTTATGAGATGTTGTTTGGTCTTCCATTTCTAATCTCCCCTTTCAGTACGGCGCAACATGTAGAGGGAGAAGAAGCATCCCGGAGATATTTAGAAACAATCCTAAAAACACTAGAGGAACTTAGGAAAAAGGGATATCTCCCCCAGACTCCTCCGTTAGAAATAAGCAGTCATAGCATCAGTCCTGGAAACTGGGTTTTAATTAGATCTTGGACCACTACTCCTCTTACCCCACGATTTGAAGGACCATTTCAAGTCCTACTTACCACACATACAGCTGTCAGGACCAAGGAAAAAGGGTGGACGCACATTTCCAGAGTAAAAGGACCTGTGGAACCTCCAAGGGAAGAGACTGAACCAACAGACAGTACCCCAGCCTGGACTGCAATACCCACTGGAGCCTTAAAGGTGAAACTAAAGAAAACTCCCAAGAGCTGATACAGTCATAAAACTGCATTGGTAACTGTTTGCTATTGCATGATATCGGTACGGTGTAACCAGTACAGGTGAATAAGTTTAAGTCGTCTGAATGTATTGAAACTGTTACATTAGACCCCCTTAAAGGATAGCTCTACTTCTGTAAAGAACCCATCTTTCCTTGGACAATTATTCCTTAGGAATAACAAATTCCAAAACGGGGAAAAAGGGAGGGAGACAGGAAGGACGAGGTTTAAAGGCCTTAAGACTCAGTGCCCCCGTGCAGTGAAAACGCGAAAGGGAATCCCAGGAGGCAAGACCGGGGGAGGTCAAAGGAGAATGGCTCCTACCGGACTCCTGAGGAAAGTGGGACGGCCCATTATGGAAGTGATGCTAATTATGGTTTTGGGCCTCTCTAGGGCAGGAGGAATAGACTCCTGTATTAAGTGCTACCATCCCTTGTATGATGGGGAAAACTTGGAGTCTTTAGTAAGAGTACATACCAATTTAAGTCCTTCCTGTTATAATCAGTCCCAATTGGAAACTTGTAGTGAAGGAGGGAAGGTCTACTGGATCACGAGGAATACAGCCTCTTTTAGGCAAAGACTCCTGGGAGATTGTCCCATGAAAGATAACTGGTTATGCTTTGAGAAAAAAGATATAAGTAAAGGGGAAGTAGACATGATTAAAGAAAAAATGGTGAATATGGAAACTAGTAATAAGGAATGGGAGAATCTGGGCGGGAAAAACTTATTCATTGATTTGGTAGAAAAGATCAGCAAGGAGTTAAATATAACCCGATGCTGGGTATGTGGGAGCACACAGATGTCAGATGTGTGGCCTTGGGAAGGCATAAGTCTCAAACCAAGAGAGATTTTGGAAATCAAACGGATAGAGAAGGAACAATTGACCCCAGAGTACAGGAGAAAGGAGAGGTGGGAATTAAAGAACAGCGTGATTGGAGAAGAGTGCATTTTACGAACAGGAAACGAGTTTCGCACCCCAGTGGGACGGATGGCCTGTAAGCGGTATTTAATAACAAAAGGAACGCCATTCATTGTGCGTTGGGTTCCCCAGGAACCAAACCGGTATTGGAGTATAAGTAAAAGAGAAAGGGGATGTATATATAATGAGGGTTACAACTTGTTTGAATGTGTGGATAAAGGAATAAACCCCTTTTGGGGAACGAGATCTATATCGAAGTTTTGGGAATTCCCCCACGCAATAGGGGAAGGGTTCTGGAAAGCCCCGGGAGATCTGTTCTGGATTTGTGGGAAAGCCGCTTACACTCATCTACCAGGGGATTGGACAGGCAGTTGCACCATAGGAGTCATTAAGCCATCTTTTTTCCTACTCCCCAAAGAAGCCGGTCCTGGGTTAGGAGTTCCGTTGTATGATAGTCTGAAAACATCTTTGAAAAGGGAAAAAAGAAGCCTAATAGAATTGGGAGGAACTCAGGAGTGGAAGGGAAAAATATGGACTCCTGAGGAGATCATCAAGACTTATGGACCTGCCACTTGGGCACAAGATGGCTCGTGGGGGTATCGGACCCCTATATACATGCTAAACCGTATAATCAGACTCCAAGCGGTAATAGAAACCATTTCAAATAAAACTGCCTTAGCCTTAGACCACGTTAGTGACCAACTTTCCCAAACTCGCACTGTTGTCTATCAGATAAGACTGGCTGTGGACTATCTGCTAGCGGATGAGGGAGGAATATGTGGAAAGTTTAACACCACAGAGTGTTGCCTTGAGATAGATGATAGAAGTGAAGTAATTCGTAACATATCTAAGGAAATCAGGAAAATTGCCTATGTTGGAACCCAGGAGTGGACTCCGCTTGTTAACACAGACTGGTGGGATAATTTTTGGTCATGGAAGAGTAGTTGGTGGAAGAAGGTGGCATTCATTGCAGTAGCAGGGTTAGCTGGACTGTTATTCCTTCCCTGTCTCATACCATGTCTGATTAAAATAGTTGCATCTGCTATCCAATCAGGCAGTGTAATTCCCACTTCTCTAGACATCTCCTCAGGAAAAGGGAAAAAGAAGACTAAAATGATGAGGTTAGAGGGCACCGAAAGAATGACAGCCAGGGAGGTGTACGACAAATACCAAAGACTAAGAAAGTTTTACTATAATGAGCCAGAAACGGCTAATTGACGCGGGCTCATGCCCGGTCAAAGTAAAAGAGGGGGGGGATTGTTATGAATAAATCTAAGATTTAACAGTTGGTTTGTATGTTAACCTCTTGTCTGTTCATTTTGCAGTTCACTGGTTTTACCCCTGTTTGTATTCCCCTTACCCGATGCATCTTTCCTTATCCCCGGTTTTTGCTCCGGTTGTATTCCTCTAGTTTTGATACCCCTGTTCCTGGGAAACTAAACCCCCTTGTCCCTTCCATGGCGTCGGGCAAGTTAGCTGCTGCTCCCTGAAACGACTTCCGGATTCCCAAGAGGCCTTGCGCAGGCTGCATATTGATTACCGGACCCCAGCTGAGAACTAAAGATGGACCTAAATCACAAACCGACGTAAGACCTGCTCGATAATCTACATCCCCAGGACAGGAAAGCCTCAAAGGAGGAGAAAAGACTTTCAACATCCCTAGAGCTGGTCGTCGTAACTTGAGAGAGGTCCGAACAGAGTCACCACCCTAGACCAACGAGCCATAATCGAGTCTCTGGACGTATCCTCCGAGGGTGGAGACTCTGACCCTGCCATAATTGACAGGATCGTCTACCCCTCCTCTGGGACGTCGACTCACCAGGGAGTAGCGGCGGCGGCGCGAACCCCGTACCCCGGCCCCCTTAGGCTGTTTCTTTAAATAAAGGCCTAATCAAGAAAGGAGTACAAGGACTCCTGGCCCTGTTATTTACGTCACCAGGTCTTGGGGTTCTGGTGTTTAGGCTCTGGTCTTTGGTCCTTGTGTTGTCCATCTAATAAATCACCCCAGTTCTACCCCAAACCCGTGTCGCTGTTTTCTGTTCCTGCATTGGACCAGTCATAACTGGGATCTGCAGAGCTCGCAGGGGCAGTGTTGCACCCCTGCTGTTGCTGACATGGAACTAACACCCAGCACGCGGCCCAGCACACTGCAACAGCGCACCGCAACAAGCAAAGGCTGAGGAAGGCTGAGGAAGGACAGGCACACTGTGAGAGGAAGAGGATGGCAGACAGGCACTGACACTTTCTCGGAGCACTGTGTGCTTTCTGCCCCATTCAGCAGCTGCATGCCCCAGCAGCCCTGCAGCCCCCAGGCAGCATTGTCCTTCACACCCTTTGCACCTCTCCCTGCCCACACAGCTTCTCCCTGTGGCGCTCAGGAGCAGGAGTTAGGAGCTGTGCATCATGGATTACATAACTAATGAGTTAGAAACTTAATGAGCTGCTGAAATGATGGATTAGTGAGGTTTAGTGTCAGACCCCGGTGCAAAGGGCATCAGGCCCTCGTTTGATTTGTTTCCTTTCCGATGGAGCTGATAAAGGTTAATGTTCAGATAACATCGAGTGAATATGAACACCAGAAAGGATCTGTATCCTGTTCCACCCCCCAGCTGATCATATGACAGCCAGTCAGTGGGAAGAACATTGTACAACATACAAATATACATATATACATCTATACATATATACAACAGGCACGCCTTTAGTATCTGGCTTTAGCCACCCGGTCTGCCCAGTAGCTCCCCCTGGAGTCCCAGGGGGACTCTCTCCTGATCCCCCCAGCATCCAGCCTGGATTTTGGACCACCTCAACACCCCAGATTTCCCTCTGTGAGGGCTGGCAGCCAGCTCTCCCCCATATGTGAATGCAGCACCGAGACTCCCAACCAGAGCAATACCTGGAAATGGAGTTTGAAGGGAAGATGGGGCAGAGAGGCATGCAGAGACATCAGATGAGGCCAGGTGAGAGTTCTGGCTTGCCAAACATGCAGCTTTCACCCCTACCCTCAGGTTTGGGGTGTCCTGCTGCCCCACACTGGGGGTGGTGTCTGGAGCCACCCAGCACTGTGAATGTCCCAAATGGGTACACAGGCAAGAAGGCCCCTGCTGAGGCCTGAAGCCATGATCAGGAAGCAGAATTACCCAGCTACTGTCCCCCAACCTCATCTTTTCCAGCCCTTCCAAAACACTTCCCTGTTGTCCCCCCGCCAGCACTTGGTGAAGTCTGGCAAGGTTCGAGAGAGGCAGAGCGGGCTGAGAGCCTGCACCTTAAGACAGGGAAGCCTGGGCAACCTGGTCCTGGCAGATGGACAGACAAGCATGCCCTGGACAGAGAGATGGACTTCCCTGCCACACTGGCCAGGTGGACTGCTTCCATATCACCTGGACACAGAGTTTGGGCATCAGCCCTGCTTAGACAGACAGATGGACGCCCACATCACCTCTTCCAGACAACCCTGAAACCCACCACAGACAAGCTCTCCCACTACCACTTCCTATGGCACGAATGTGTGCATGTGGCCAATCTGTGCCCACAGCCAGGGTTCCTCTGGGTGCCAGAGGGGATTTGGGGCACCAGACAGGGGGGTACCCATTCCCAGCATGGGCAGAGAATCACTGTCACTGCTGGAGCTGAGAACTGCCACTGCACAGTGAAGCCGCAGGTGGGGTGTCTCTTGGCACTGGGATGCTGCTGAAGCCCTCGCAAGGGTGACACCAGGATCTGCTTGTTGGTGGCTGCCACTGCAGTTTGGTGGGAGCCTGAGAAGGTCCCAGCTGTGTTCATGTCCAAGATGGTCATATTAGAGCCCAACTGATTACTCCACAGGCCCTGCAGGTCACGCTGGGGACCGGGGGTTATGTGGGTGGCTTGGGCAGTGCTGAGCCACAGTTCTCCCTCCCCCCACCAGCAGTGGCATATGTGTCCCACGGCATAGTCCCTGTGTGTCGGAACCCAAGGTGTCCCTCAGACACTCTTGGATGTTCTGGGCCCAGGGCAGAAGCCTCTGAGACCCTGGCAGGTGGCCAGGGACCCCTGTGGTCTTGAGCTTGACCCATGGAACAATTTACCAACCTTGCAGGAAGAACAAGAAATCGCAAAAGTTTAGATATTATAGTAGAAGTAGTCACAAAGTGAAAGGTAGGATTTTTGAGTGCTGTACAGGGGGGTTTTAGGCCTTGTACAGGGGGGTCTGAGTTTTGTACATGGGGGTCAGAAGTTCTAAGATGGAGGGATTTGGGCGTGCCCTGTCCTCCTTCTTTCTTCTTCCTATTCTCCATGTTCTTGGTGGTGTTGGCACTCACAGATTGGTTTAGAGTAGAAAGTCACTGTTCAATATAGGTAGTAGACATTGGGGAAAAACTGTAAACACCTAATACGTAATATGTGATATAAAAGATGGCACCAGCCCCTCGGGGAGGGGAGACGGGAGACAGCCAGAGACGGGGACAGACAGAGTCAGTGACAATGTCAGGGAGTCTGTGTGCCTTGAGATAACATGCAATAAACTGCCTTGAGACCGGACGACTGAAGACTACTGAGTCTTTCTTTGAAGGCACGGGTTGGAGGAGAGACTTTACCACCATCCGGAGTCTCCCCAAGCCGGGGAGGGCTCCGGCATCTGGCGTCCCTGGGTGGGCACCGACAAGAGACTAATTTATCAGACGACCTCCAACTTCCACCTGAGAAACAGGCACACCCTGAGGACTCCGAAGAGAGAGAGAGCGGACAGCTCCAGACGAAACATCCTGACCTTCACCAAAACAAATCATCCCAAGGACAGCCCGGAGAGGAGAAAAACCAGAAGCGCGCCTGGAATTTCTCGCCTGTGAGCTGCTGCACAGTAATCAGGATCATCTCCGGACCGACCTTGCGCTGACTCGGTTTTTGGTGAGATTGGTTGAGATTGAGAACATGGGGGGGGGATACTCCCAAGAGCAGATCCAAGTTTTGTCAGCCCTACAGAGGGTGGCATCCACACATCCTGTGGAGATGGCTCCAAAAGAGCTAAAAGCTTTGTTGTTGTGGGTGCGGTGTAATTACCCGCACATAGAGACACATCTCTTGTTCGAACCAAATTTCTGGCAAGAGATCAATAGGCATTTGCATTATCTGGCCACAAAAAGAGATAAGAATGCCGCAAAACTTTTACCTTCCGCGAGAATAATGTTAGAGTCGCTTTCACAACGCGGCAAGGGGTCTCTTGTTTCACACCAAATAGCTCAAGCTCCTGAAGGAGCACAGGGAGAATTGCCCAGCCAGCAGCATGGGGCAGCTCTCTTCACCACAGATCAAGAGGAAGCAGAATCGCTTCCCGTGGAAAAGCAAGGGGATGATTTTTCAGCACGCCCAGGATCCCCGGATTCCCACAGGTCCTCAGATTCCCCTGAACCCCCAGAATCTCTAGGGTCCTCCGATGCAGAAACCCCTCAGTCGGTTGCAGATCAGCCGGGGATAGTTGTCACCCTCGGTGAGGGAGGAGATCGGGAGTACCCCGAGTCTACACTCACAGGGGGGGGGGCTGTAGCAGCGCAGGCTGGGGAAGGTGCAGATGGGAATGTAGAACCCAGAGAGGAGGGGGAGCCGTCTCTCGCAGCAGCGGCGGCGGGCAGTTTGCAACAGCTCGCGGCGCCGGGGAGAGCGGGGGGGACTGTGAGGGCAAAGGGGACCAGTGAGAAGGCGGGGGATGTGGGCGCGGCGGTCGTACGTCCCGAGGGTCCCGTGACGCGTGCCATGGCGAGAGCCCGCGCTGCCGCAGCGGCAGCCGCCCAGCAGGCACAGGGTGAAGGCTCCCAAACCACAGCAGCGGCGTTGGCCAGGCAGCAGGCCGAGACAGAGCGAAAAACTACGGCTCGTCTCGCGGCAGCGGCAACGCGCATGCGTGGGATGGAGAAGCGAAACCCAGAGGCCGGGGCGGGGGAGGGCACCTCGCGTGCGGCGGGCGCGACACGGGCGCAGACGGGACGGAAGCGACGCGCTCGGGCTGTGGGCGTTGGCGCAGAGTCAGGAGAAGCATGTCCCAGTGATGGGCAGTATGGGGTGGATACATCAGAGCCGGAGTGGGATCGGGAAGGTGGCGACGTCAGTCTCGGGGAGGATGAGAGCGCTCCCGAGATCGCGGCTGCGTTGGAAAGACCAAGGAGGCGCGGTCAGGGTCGGGGCGGGAGCGTCCACACCCCCGTGGTGACGCAGGCAGGGGTGGGGCGTGTCCAGGGTGCAGGCGTTTGCCAGGGCACCGCCTCCACACCGTTCCCACGGCAATCGACTCATGCGCACAGCCAATCCCGGCCAGTCTCAGACATTGTAAAGCTGAAGCAGTTGATACAGCGAGAGTCGACATCCCAGGCTGCGGGATTTGCAAGTGTAAATCAATTGTTACAAGATTTGCACAGGGATTTATCAGAGATGCAGATAGGGGAACAAACGTCCGAGTCTTTTGCAGTGCCGACCTCAGCCGGTCAGACGACAGCGCCACCTAGTGGCGGGACTGCAATATTGCAAGAGGTTTTGCCGGAGCCGGTTGCCCAAGCCATCGCGCCACCCAGTGGTGGGTCTGTAACATTGCAACACTTTTTTCCAGTTTTATATAAGAAGAAGTCTAGGGCGAGGAAGACTACACCTGCACGACAGCAGGAACCTCCGCTGATTCCAGAGCGGCATGAAACTCAGGACACTCCTGCTGAGGCGCAGCAACAGGATGATACTGTATGTATTACTGCTTCGGAGGGTATCCCAGTCTGGACAATTCCAACATTAAGGTCTGCTGATTCCTCACGTCAGGGAGAGTCAATTATAATATCAAAAGGAGTTGTTGAGTTTCTTTTACAGTATCTGACCACAGCTTTGGAGTCACATTCGGAGCTGCTGACTCATCTTTCGAAAATTTCTCAAACAATACAGGGCAGCCGTGTGTTTTCTTCTGCAGCAGACGTTCCATTCTCATCCGCAATCACCCAGCCCTCATCCTTGCAGATGCCACAGATGTCGGTGAGTTCTACTGCACCAAAGCCTCGATCACAACAAATAACTCCACTCTACAGGCAAGTACCCACAAAATTTCCAGTTTTACCGAACGCAAAGCTAGACTGGCAGGACATTCGAGCAGAATTAGAAAAGGAAAAAGGTTTATTGCAGGGCTCGGGAAACATCATGATGCCAGTGAGCTATGATGCTCAGGGACAAAACCCAAGGTGGGAACGCCTGGATCGTGGTGCGATCAAAGACTTAGCCAAAGCCATCCGAGACAACGGGTTGTCATCACCGTACTTCAAACAAATGTTGAAGAGCATTTTTGGTATGTATGATTTAACACCCTATGATCTTAAATATCTTGCAACATCAGTTCTTACAGACACCCAGGCTCTTGTATGGCAAAAGGCATGGAGGAGATCCCTGGAGGAGCTGAGAGCCAGATACCAGGGCGGACGCAGATCCAAGAAGCAAAGACACGGGCACGCAAACGAAGGCAGACAACGGCGCTGCAAACATCTCATCAGACAACGATTGATAATTCAGAGACTTGGGGTTCTTCTTGGGACTCGAGTATCATTCGGGTGTTGCTGCACTGCAAGGTTTCTCGCAGAGAGTGAGGACATGGGCATGGGGTTCAGACAGATAGTGTTCATGTGCTTCATTCTTTTGCCTGTTGCCGTGAGCAATAGGGCACATTTTCCCATGAGGCAGCCAAAGGGAAATGTGTGGGAAACTTTGGCAAAAGCAGCAGGTCTGGACAGCATTTGTCTGACTCATTCAAGGCCAGGGAAACCATTCTCGACATGTTTGGTAGGTGTGCCGGTGAAGGAATGGCCGATCCCAAAAAACATCCCTCCAAAGGTTCTGAAATCTTTTTCGGATCCTATGGAAGGATGGCATGTCTGGACACAGTTCCTTCCTGTGGCTCATTTTGAACCCCAGGAATTGGACATTTTTGGGTCAACAAGAATGAAATTTTGCATCATATTCAACCCATCGGGAGTGACAGAGACAGATAACCACACGATAGATGTCACTCCAAACCAGCTTTTTTACAGAAATGCATCATCCTGGTGCAATTACACCAAGATGATGAGCAAACTATCCCTCCAGAATTCAGCTGTTTTACCAAAAGGAAACTTCTTAATTTGCGGGGACAGAATTTGGCCTGCTATCCCTGCAAAAATCAGGGGAGGTCCATGCAGCATTGGAGAACTCTCATTGATAACACCCAATTTGAAAATTTTGAGGGAACAATCACACAGAAAAATAAGATCCATTGAACAATATGGCCCAAATTGTGATGATGAAGTTTATACCTGGGACAAGGCTCGGAGAATTGCAGTAGCAATTTTCTCACCCCAAGCAGCATCGGGGGTGGCCTTGACACAATTGGACCACATAGCGTGTTGGTTGAGCAAACACACTCATGCCATTTCCTCTGCACTGAGCGACATGTTAACAGATATCGACAGTGCGAGACAAGCAACACTTCAGAACAGGGCGGCAATTGATTATTTGCTGCTATCACACGGACATGGGTGTGAAGAATTTGAGGGAATGTGCTGCATGAACTTGTCTGATCATTCGAAATCTATCCATGAAAACATAAGACAAATGCAAAATAGCATCAACAAATTGCAAAAGGTTACAGGATCATGGTGGGATGATTTCATCAACCTTTTTAGTCTCTCACCATTCTGGAGGGAGCTTTTGAAGATAGCATTCTATATTCTTATAGGGTTTCTAGTTCTCCTGCTTGTTCTGCCGTGCATTTTTCTATGCACTCGGCGGGTCATGGACAAAGTGGCAAGACAGGTCTTCTTGGTGCAAACAGGAGGGGGAGATGTCGGAACCCAAGGTGTCCCTCAGACACTCTTGGATGTTCTGGGCCCAGGGCAGAAGCCTCTGAGACCCTGGCAGGTGGCCAGGGACCCCTGTGGTCTTGAGCTTGACCCATGGAACAATTTACCAACCTTGCAGGAAGAACAAGAAATCACAAAAGTTTAGATATTATAGTAGAAGTAGTCACAAAGTGAAAGGTAGGATTTTTGAGTGCTGTACAGGGGGGTTTTAGGCCTTGTACAGGGGGGTCTGAGTTTTGTACATGGGGGTCAGAAGTTCTAAGATGGAGGGATTTGGGCGTGCCCTGTCCTCCTTCTTTCTTCTTCCTATTCTCCATGTTCTTGGTGGTGTTGGCACTCACAGATTGGTTTAGAGTAGAAAGTCACTGTTCAATATAGGTAGTAGACATTGGGGAAAAACTGTAAACACCTAATACGTAATATGTGATATAAAAGATGGCACCAGCCCCTCGGGGAGGGGAGACGGGAGACAGCCAGAGACGGGGACAGACAGAGTCAGTGACAATGTCAGGGAGTCTGTGTGCCTTGAGATAACATGCAATAAACTGCCTTGAGACCGGACGACTGAAGACTACTGAGTCTTTCTTTGAAGGCACGGGTTGGAGGAGAGACTTTACCACCATCCGGAGTCTCCCCAAGCCGGGGAGGGCTCCGGCACCTGTGTGGCAGCTGAGACCAGCACATGGGCACCAGCAGGGACAGTGCATCTCCCTCCCTGAGCAGGGCAGGGCAGAGCTGGGAGTACTGGGTACCCCCCTACAGCAGGGATAGGAGGCCCACAGTACCCCTGGGGACAGCAGAGTCTCCTTGGTCATGGACACTGGTGGACACAAGAGGAGTGGACAAACACTTTCTGCTGGGGTGTCACAGGACAGCACAACACAGCATGGTAAAGACATGCAACCCT
This sequence comes from Vidua chalybeata, assembly GCF_026979565.1. NCBI lineage: Eukaryota > Metazoa > Chordata > Aves > Passeriformes > Viduidae > Vidua > Vidua chalybeata. The sequence goes on from NC_071570.1 coordinate 41,206,942, forward strand.
GTCAGCCCTGCACACTGTGCCCCGGGGGTGCAAAGCATGGCACAGGACAGCATTGATGTAAATTAAGGGCCAGGAGACCAGCTCCTTTTAAAAGGCCTTTATTAGGTGATCAGCTCTGGGTGGGTGCCCGAGGGGGCCGTCGCTGCTCCCTTCGGCGACGCAGAGGAGGAGGTGGTCAGTTGTGCTTCACAGCAGAACTGGGGCTTCCGTCCTCGAGGGCGTGCCTAGGAAGACGATTAGTGGCTCGTAGACTAGGGTCCTCATCTCGGTCTGGCTACTTTCAGGTGGTGGTGACCTCCAGAACTCTGATGGCATGGGAGGACTCTTCCCACTAGGTCTAGTCACTTGGTTCCTCGAGTTTCCACGTTAGTTTGGTGTTTTTAGGCCCTTTTGGTGGATTCTGTTCTTCACCTCATTTGCATACTGCCGAGGTTGTTTCTGGCCGCCATTTTGGGAGCAGCGAAGGCAATGCCCGAGGGACTGAATGAGGGTAACAATAAAGGGATTTAACAAGGGGTAACAGGGGGTATTATGCAACCCTAGTGAACATTGTAATAAAAAGGTCTTTGTTCATTAAAACGAACATTGAAAGAAAATAAGAATTTAAACTGAATAGAGAATTTCAGACTGTGAGAAGAGAAAGAGGAAAAAAAAAAAAAAGGGGGGGGTGGTTTGATAAACAACAAGTATTCTGCTTAAGAATTGTGCAAATGCAGCAAGCACAGAAGACTGTGTAACTAACTATATACAAGCTAACTTTTAGGCCAAGGACAACCGGCAAAGAAGATAAGGAGCCTTCATCCCTATGACCACCAAGGGCAGAGAGAAAAAGGACCCCCTAGCAACCAATTGCACCGGCGCAGAGTACATCGAGAGAAAATACGTCAACCGAAAAAAAAGGGGGACTATAAAAACAAAAAGGTCAAAGGGGGAAGGCGCGCCGTGGCAGAGTGGAGACTCCCCGGCCGCCCAGCGCTGTTTTTTTGCTTAATACCGCTTGCTTAATAAATTCTTGTTAATTGATTTATCTATAATTAGCCTCCCCAATTGAATTTGTCCATAACAAACATGGGGGAGCATATAACAACCGGGGGGGGGGTATTACAACAAGGGTACAGTCAGAAGGAACATGGGGGGACATATAGAAGCAGCAAACGGGGGGGTGTATTACAACCAGGGCACAACTGGAATGAACAGGGAGAGACATCCACAGTGGGAGACATAACAAGGGGGGTACAATTGGAATGAACATGGGGGCACAACAAATATTCACTGAATTCATTCATAACAGCATGGCACAGCAGTGTGTGGCACAGCACAGCCTGGAGTGACACAGCACAGCAGGGCACGGCATGGCACCAGAGAGCACAGCAGGAGCAGGCAGCCCCCTGGTCATTCCCAGTGCCCCACAGGGATGGCAGAGCCAGAGCGTGCAGCTCCTCACCCTCCACCCTGCACCCGGGACAGCACAGCACGGCTGGGCACGGCCAGACTGCCCCGCGGCTGCCCTCACCTCCCTGGATGCAGCATCATAGGCCACGAGCAGGGCCGGGGCGAGCAGCAGCAGCAGCCTGGGGTTCCCATGGTGGTGGTGGCTGTGTATGGTGCCCGGGCTCTGCCCGTGACCGCCCAGCCCCTTTTATAGCAGAGGGGGCTGTGGCCAGGCAGTGGCCGCCGAAACTGGGCCTCCTGCCAAAGGACACCTGTCCAAGACTGAGCACCAAGATGTTTCCTATTACCATCCAAGTAGCAGTTGCATCTGGACACTTTTCCTTATCTCCTGTTAATAGGCCCATCAATGTCTTGCCACACGACTCAGAGATAACACTCTCCAAGAGCCAGTTCTGTTTAACAGGTGATTAAGGACACACCTTGTGACTCAGAATAACATCAGCCCATTGTGAGATGCTCCGCCCAGGGGGAGAAGCTAGGCATTCCCACCTGGATAAATCCAGGGATTTCTAGACAGAAAAGCAGCCTTGCCACAGGTTTCCGAGAAGACACAGCAACCACATCTGCCACTCCAATTTGGACTGCTACCAGCACGCTGGCCAAAGTGGGTGTCAGGTTGTATTCTGACTTTGCCAGTGGTCTTCCTTTTGTATCATTGTGTGTATTTTTTGTCTTTTTTTTTTTGTTTGTTTTTGGTTTTTTTTTTTGTTTTTTTTTTTTTTTTTTTTTGTTGTTGTTTTTTTTTTGTTTTTGTTTTGTTTTTTTTTTGTTTTCCCCTTTCCCAATAAATTGTATTTCTGACTTGGAGTCTCTCACTGGTTTTGCTTTCAAACCAGAACAACACCCAATGGGAGATGGGCAACTGGGCACTGCTCCAGGCTGAATGGAGCAGTGTTCCCTGTTCCCCTGGGCCGGGGAGAATCCCAAGGATCATGGTGGGGTGGACGGGCTGCAAAGAAGGACTCTGTGCCATAGAGGGTCACAGCAGGGGACACTCATGAGGCCTCGGGTGTGGTGACAGAAGGGACTGAAAGATACCATGGAGGATATTGGGAATGTTTGTGCTGAGCCAGGACAGAGCTGTCCAGAAAAATTGCATTTGTTACCTGGTGCATAACAAGGCGGTAATTACACGCCCAAGACAGACATTAATTTTTTATTTTAGTTCCACAAGTCTGAGTCCTCAGTGTTATTCCAAAGATCAAGCACACCAACTATCAAAACATTTTGCTATTTACACATCTAGCAAACAAAAGCATTAATGTTCATTGTTGTCCTAGGTTGACTGTATGATGCTTTTATCCCCAATTGTCTGTTCTGTTTATACTGAATAATAAGTTTTGCACCTTTAAGACTTGTTCCGGGAGTGAAGGTGGGGAGAAGAAGCCCAGAGTTTGTTTTCAGAAACTGCACTCACTCCTCCACATTCCTCCTCCTGGATTGTTGTCTGCGGACAGACAGACAGCAGGACAGAGCTCGCCTTTGCTTTTTAGTTAGTTTTAGCTAGCTGAGGCAAAGTTCCCTGGACTGTGTTTTTTTTCCCTTTTCTTTGGACCTGTTCAAACCTGCTCTGGACTGAACACCCAGAAGAGCACCGGCAGCTCGCACCTGTGGCCCAGCAGGCCGGGCCAGGGCTGCGGCATTTCCAGCACCGGAGGGACTGATCAGAGACTGAGTGAACCAAGCTGCAGCCCAGGGAGGGATTTTTCTGAGTTTGTCCCTCTTTTGGATCAGCAAGAGGTTTCAATGTTTAATATTGTTTAAGTTTTCTTGTTTAATAAACAGTTTTTTCCCACTTTTCTCCAAGGAAGTATTTTTTCCCCAAAACAGTTGGGGGGATGCCAATTGAATCTGCCTTCTAGAGGAATCCCTTTGGGGGGTCTCTCCCAAATTTGCCCTGAACCAGGACAATTGGTTACGAGTTATTTAGTTCTCTTATTAATTACTATTCTCTCTCCTGCTGGTTAAGAATTCTCTTGCATCTGATGCTAATTAATTTGCAGGCTCCGCCTTTCTCTTCTCTTGAGTTAGTGGGTTTCTTGACCCAGTGGGCCATAAGTCATGATCTACCCCTGCCAGAATTTACTTTCTACCCAGTCAGAGCTGCTTCAGCACTGAGTTTTTCCTGATCCAGTTGTCTTTATTGTTTTTTTTCTTATCTTGAGGGTTTTACCAAGTGTCCTGTAAATTCTGCACTCTTTGTGTCTATTACCAGTGGTATATTGTTCATCCCAAATTTTGTAACCTGCACCCCGATCTGAGATCATTAAAGCCCATCAAGACCTAAACCATAATAAGGCAATTCTATCAAGTAAGATCTCTTTTTAACGCCTGGACATAGCTTTGAGCTTGTTTGCTGCTCTCAGTTTCACAGACTAAATGCCCTTTCTTGTTGATTAGGCTTGAAAGCATAAAAAAACCTCAAACATCAAGGAACAAACCTTTTTAAGAAACGTTTTACTTATCCCACATTTTGCAACAACGTGACAGGAGACTGTGAGTGTTTGCAGCAAAGCTTTATTGGGACAAGCATGTGGTGCTGCAGGAGCAGGGGCACACCCCTGGCGCTGCTGCTGACCTGGGAAGGCCCCTCTGCGACTCTCACTCCTGTGACTGCAGACGGGTGAAGACGTTGGTGCCCACCCTGTGGGGACACACAGGAGATGTAAGGGAGGGACGTGACAGTGTCCAAACACGCACCCAGCCCTATATTCCCGCACCACATCTGCACCTTGGCAGGACCCCAGGGAATGGTATTTTTCCTTTCTGTGTTTTACCCATGCACAAAGCAATCAAGTGAACCTTGCCATCGAGATTCGTTAAGCTGTGCTTTTAAAACAGATATTAAAACCTCCTTTTGCCAACACCTATGAGAGTGGCTCTGCAAGCAACCTAAACCACTTGTGACAGCCGAAACCTGTCGGGGATGCACAAGGGACCTGTGCAGGGCAGGGACAGGGGGCTCACCTGGTGGCTTTCCAGTCATTTTTTATGCTCTCCACATGGGACCTCAGAAGCCACATGGTCCTCAAGACCTCCTTTCCATACTCATCCACAAAGCACTGGCCCGTGAAAACAGTGATGGAATCTGTGGGGACAAGACAGGAGGTGGAGGGGAGCATGGCCAAGGTGGCAGGTCAGTGGCTGCCCCAGCACAGGGGACAGTAGACCCCTGCTGTCCCCAGCTCTGGGGACAGAGGGGATGGGGAAAGCAGGCAGGAGGACTCAGAGGGCTGGGGTGTCACACAGAGATGGGCAGACAATGCAGGCTTCAGCCCCTGCTGCCTCTCCTGCACCCTGGGACTGGGACTTGACAGCAGCTGAGGAGCTCCAGGGACAAGGATGGGGGAGCTCCAGGGAGGGGAGAGGGAGAGCAGTGGGGATAGTGCAGGGCAAGGCAGGGAATCAGCAAGGACACTGCAGGGAGGGCAGAAAAACTTCAAGAACAGAAGAGGGAGAGCAGTGGAGGCTCAGGATACCATAAGGAGTCTGGAAAAGAAGTACCTGAAAAGCTCCATCTGACGGTGAAGCCAAAGGTGGGCTGGCTCTTCTGGTTAGGGCTCTTCTGCAGGGATCCCTGCAGTGGTGACAGCTGGATCTCATTCGAGGTGGCTGTCACAGCCGTGTGATAGGAGCCAACAAAGACACCATTTCCATTCACGGTCGTGATGGTCATGTTGGAGCCCAGGTCATTCACCCAGCGCCCAAGCAGGGAGCACTGGAGAGCAGGGAATTCAGCACTGGTGCCTGCATCTACAGCCCCCTGCCCTCCCCACCCTGTACATCCCACCCTCACAGTACCTTTTTTTCCACAGAGAGGCCATGAGCCCCCAGGGCCAAGAAGAGCACGAGGAGGAAGGGAGTTACTTGCACCATCTCTGCAGCAGGTGGACAGCTGATATATCTGGGGATGTGCTCCTTGCAGGTCTGTGCTGATGCTCCTGCTCCCTCTCCTTTTTATTGCTGCCAGATGGGTGGGTGGAAGCTCTGGCCAGGGTGTTGTGCAATATGAGTGTTTCCAAATCTGTGGTTCCTAGCCATAAGAGGGAGTAATTACAGCAAACATTCCCAGAATTGAGTGCTGCAAATGTCCATTCCCACTCCCCTGGCGCCTTGCGGGGAGGCCCTGGCTCCTGCTGATCAGTGACTGGTGGGAAATGGTCAGTGGGGAAAACCCTCTATGGAGCTGCTGTCTGTTTTATCAGCCCTTTGCTACATCACTTCTGTGTCCAGGTTTTGAGACTCCTTAAGCCTGGTGACCTCAGGATTGGCTGCATGACACAGCTCACCCTGCTCTTCCTCACCAGGCATGCTCATGCAAACTCACCAACCACCCTACATTATTTTGGGATTCAGCTTTCCCATCCCCCCCAGCCCCATACTGATGGGTCTGCAAAGGTCTGATGTGCATGTTAAGCTGTTGTTTTTACAACCTTTTTTGTGTTGGAAGAGAATTATTTACTTAATGAAAAGCCAGCATTCACTGAATATCTGGGACATTGGATCTTAATAGTGACAAAATTGTATTTACACAGGGATTCTTAGATAACTGTAAGAACATATTGTCATAATTCCCCTTACGTTATACTTGTTGCTGGCCAAGGAGGCTGAAGTGAATGGATTCAGCCCAGAGTTTCTCACCCATTTCTAAATGGTTTTCATGACAGTCTCCTAAAATACATGGTTTTGTTCCCCAAGTCATCACAGCAAAAGCCGATGGAGCCATTCACCAGAAAACAATACTTTTTGTATACTGGAGACAAGGCAGTTCTTTGCAATGTCTCAGAAATAAACAATATTTATTTTTATTTTTCTCAGTCTTTGCTTTCTCTTAAATTTCACCTTTGAGCCCTGGTTTATCTCTGACAGTAAAACTCATTGCTATCCACTCTGGAGAGCAATGTATTTCAGCTGCTGGCATCTCCACAGCCCCTTCTCCTCCCTTCAGGAGTCCTACAGCCCACTTGCACCCTGCCTGGAAGAAATCTCTGTCTAGAGAGCTGGCTGGCTGCCGCACATTCCTGCCCCAGTGTTTTCTGTTTCAGAAATCAAATGCATAACAAGTTGTGTTTTCCCACATAGCTGCCATTTGCTCTGACTGTTTTTGGCAAGCAGGTGCTGCCCAGAGCATTGCCAGTGTTTGGGGTAACAAGTAAGGTCAGTCTGGGAAGGCTGTGGGGGACAGGAGAGGCAGTCATCACCCTTTCTCCATCACCCCCTCACCATCACCACGGTGCAGGGGGCTCCTGCTGGATCCTGCAGATGGACAACACAAAGTCTCCGTGCTGCTGATGGCAGCCCACAGCTCCTTCACAGGTGTGGGTTTATTTTAGCATAACACAAAAAATATTGTTTATTTGTTCACATAATCTTTGTTTTTTCTGTACTTAACAATCCCTGTGGGTCATCTCACAGGTTCAGGGTCCAGCTCAGTGCTCAAGCAGGTAGATTTCTTGGCTGATCTCAGCTGAGTGCTGAGATGTCTCCATGGGGTTTGTGCCCTCCAAACATCAGAGAGTAAAGTGGCTTGGAGCTCGCAATCATCAGCAGGACTAAATTCTGCAATGCCATGCCTGAGCCCTGGCACAGCAGGAAGTGGGGGCAACCAACAGGCAGGGAAGAAATCCAAAGCAGGAAGCACTGAAGAAGTCAAAAATTATCAGGGCTGTGGTTAAAAACCCATGTACGTTCAGGGTGTTGTGAAAAATAAGGGCTGGTGAATAATAGTAGGAAACAGTTAATGAACAATTTAACTTGCTGCTCAAACTGGGGTTGAGTCAGCCTTGAAAAACAGTGGTGCAGGCGAAATGTCTGTGACCAGGGACTGTCCTCTCAGCCCTCAGCTACATCCATGCAGAAGCTGATGAAAGCTGAGCTATCAGATACAAGACTTATTGAGGTGGTACAGCCCAGAGTGAAGGAGAAATCAGAAATATCCCTTTATACAGACTGAACTCCAATCTTTGGAAGGCACGTTGCCTAGGTTAAGGAACAGTATTGATGCATCAAAGCAATACCAGTCCAGTCAGAAGCTGTGCTGTCTTCAGTGCCTGCTCTTGTTCCTTGCCAGCTGGACTGGGACATCACTGCTATTGTTGGAAGCTGCCAACAGGATACGGATGGAGGTGGGAACCCCAGGTGTTCCTCACTGATGTGCTGGCACTCCTGTCCCACTAACCTTGCCACAGTGACCCTAAGGGACTGGGTTTCCATCCCTTTCCATTGTCTGTGGGCTTTGCCATGAGAGGATAACACCAGTTGCTCTGTGGGTGCTGCATCCAGGACAACCTGTCCTTCCTGGATATTGTTACTTGTCTACTTGTGTGGTTGCAGGAACACTCCCCTGGGGAGTGAAGAAAAGGCCATTTGTCACCCACTGACAGCCCTGGGCCACCGTGGTGATCCCCTGCCTGCACCAGTTCCCACGACAGAAAAGTAGGGGAAAAATGCTCACAGCAAGTAGGATAGGCTGCTTCCCATCCTAGCCCTAAAGGCCGCTAATGACTTAGGGAACACTAAGCTCTGAAGTGGACAGAAAGAGCTGATAGTCCTTCCCGTGGTGTCCTCAGGGCCCTCCTGCCCTTCTCTGTGATGTGCTCAGAGATGCCCTGCCCTGTCTGCAGTGTTCACATGGCTCCACTGCCCTCCCTGTAATGTCCTTCATGCTCTTTTTCTGTCCAGCTCTGAGATCAGGTGAGCTCCCTGTCCCTGCCTTGCACAGGTCCCTTGTGCATCCCCAGAGAGAATGGGGCTGTCCTACCACATGGGTGTCCCTTGGCAGGAGGCTCAGCCCCCTCTGCTATAAAAAAGGGGCTGAGTGAGCATAGGGCAGCAGCGCAGGCAGAGCCCAGGCACCATACACAGCCACCGTGGGGACCCCAGGCTGCTGCTGCATCCAGGGGGATGAGGGCAGCCTTGGGGCAGAATCTGGCTGTGCCGAGTTAAGCCGTGCTGTGCTGTCCCGGGTGAGGGGCTGCAGGTCCTGGCTGTGCTGTGCCATGTTGTCTAACAGGCTGTATGCTCTTGCTGAGCCCTGCAATGCCATCCAATGCCATCCCACATCATCTCACCCCATTCCAGTGCTATCCCATGATGCAGCATCCATGACCATGAATTTCCAGCTCTGGCTGTGCTGTCTCTGTGGGTACTGTTGATGACTTACCCCTGGTATAGGGGAGTATTCAGCACTCCCAGCCCTGTCCTGCTCTGCCCAGGGAGGGAGAGGTGCTATCTCAACTGGTGCTCATGCCATTGCTCCCTGGTGCCACAAGAAGGAGCCATGCTGGCCCCACACATGCAGGACCCATGTCCCATAGCTTCGGGAGGCTGGAGCAGTAGCTGTGACTCAGCAGTTACCAAGGCATCCGTCAAAACTCACAGTTCCCAGCATTGTCTGGGAACACAACAGGAAAAGCAGTAGACCTCCCTAATCCCCACGCCTCCCTAACCAGGATGGTGCAACTTTCAAAGGCTGCATTGACACAGAAAGAAGGAAAAGTAAGCAAGTTGCCCAGCCCAGGGCAGAAGGACACAAGGTTTGGTTAACTGGCACAGCTGCTCCCCACAGAGGTATTTTCTGGCTCCTGGCCTTACTGTGCCTTGCAGGCAGCAGAAAAGAAAGCAAGGGACTTGTCTTTCATGCTGTTACATGTGGAGAAGTGGGTAAGGAGGCTCATCCTGCTCCCTTCAGCAAAACTCCACAAGAGCCAGCTACCACTGGGACTTGTCCCCTCCCTGTCTCCCTAGCCCTTCAGCCATGTCCAGGAAGATAAAGGGGAATTGCATGAGTTCCCTCTTCCAGTTTGGACCTGTGCCAAAGAAGACACCAAAGAAGAACAGGAGTAGACAGTTGGACAGATTTATTAAGAACTGAAGTGATTGATCCCCTTTAATGTGCTCCACTGCCTGCCCCCGGCAACAGCAGGGAGGGGGCCATGGTACCAGACCAGGACCTGCTTCTTGGGCTCAGATTGTCACTGTCCAGGGAGCCGGGTCTCCCCTGGGGATTGTATCTGCCACAGGCCTTCCTGGGGCAGAGCCAGTCAGTATGTGCAGTGTCACCCCAGGACAGCTACAGCATCCATGTGCCTGAGTGCACCACTCCAATATCCTCACACACACATTCACCCACACCCTTTTTTTTCCCTGCAGGACAGCTGCCCACCTTACCCAGCCCAGTGACTGCAGGAGAGATGTCTCCTGTGCCCCTGGGCAAGGTACCAGCTGTAGTTTGGGATGGCTGGGGAACCCACAGGCTGTCAAAGCCCTGAGCGATGGGGAAGGGGACGCACAGGCTCCAGCAGCAACTCCTTAAGCCACCGCGCTCTGAGGAGACATCCCCCACACCTCTGGTCCCCTCCGTGCTCAGCATCAGCGGCTGGAAGACCCCTGAGGTCAAGGGCACATAGTGGAGGTAGGGAAGGAAAACAGTAATGTGAGTACTAGCACAGAGAGGGAGGGGAGGGTCCCCGCCTGCCATCTGCACCCCCCAGCCCGTGGTGCACCCAGTGCCCTGCCCAGTGCCACGAGGCTCAAGGGTGAGTGCAGCCCTGGGGGAGCTGTGCGGGTGCGGGTGCCTGGCCAGCCCGGCGCTCCAGGGCCAGCTGCATGCTCCAGATGCTGAGGGGCCGCATGTAGGCCAGTGAGCGGTACACCTTCTTCTCCCGATAGGCCTCAGGTGTCTGGAAAGCCATTCCCAGCCGTTCCCACACCGTCCGGTAGCAGCCCTCTGCCGTACGGAAGCCTTCCTCCACCATGCCCTGCACGAGAGGGAACAGGACCATCAGCATGTCAAAGGAGCACAGGCTGGTGAGTGCGGCAGCAGCATCCCCGCTCACCTCCTGGATCATGGTGGCAGCCAGGGAGTAGACCACACCGACCCAGACCTCGTTGGACTGCACGCTGGAGGTGTCGGGCACGCCGTCGGGTCTCATGCCGTTCACGGCACCCATGGTGCCGCCCGCAAAGCTCAGCACGTTCTTCTCGAAGATGGTCCTGAGCGCGCTGAGAACATGACTCTTGGGGAAAACCTGGGCGGACAGAGATGGGCTTGGTGCTCATGTGGACCCCTCAGGCTGGGTCTGGAGCAGGATTAAATTTTCCGTTGAGGAAAAGGGCAACACAGCTCGCTGAGTCAATAGCAACAAATTCCCACCTCAGAAAAGTAACAGGAGGAAGTGAAATGTCTCTTTCCCCAAAAGGATAAAAAAGCCCCCAAAATAATTTACACAGACGTGCTGAACCACATTCCTCAAGAGGACCCTGACAGCTCACCTAACTTGTTGTTCTCCAAAACCAGCTTCTCACAATCACTGGCCAAGCCCCTTCCCCACTGCTTGTGGGTTTGCTTTGGGGGTCTGGCCAACCACACCATCCTCATCTGCTTTATGGTTGTCACTTGCAAGAGAGACAAGAGCCATGAGGCTCATCAGCACAGCCTGGGCACATTCCAGACACTTATTCTCCATCTGGTGACACCAGAGTCAGGGAAAGCAGAGGCTGGGATGACGCCAGGCAGGATCTTGCCAGGGAAGGCTGGGCAGTCCAACCAGAGAGCTTGGGCACACTCAAAGCAAAAGCAGGAAATCCCTTCTCTGTGCTCAAGCCAAGCATCCCTGCAGACATTTTTCCCCAGTGTGGCTCTGGAGATAAGCCCAGGGGGTGCTGTGGGCATCAGTGAAGGGCTGGTGCCCTTCTCTGTCAAAAGCTTTTATGCACTTTCTTCATCACTGGATCACAGGCTGTTCTTACATCCCATTTCTGGCTTGTTCACTGCTGACTTGTGCACACACCAAGGCCACGTCAATGAGCTTACAGACAGCAGTGATGCCAGCCAGGCAATGGAGCAAAATACATGGGAAAAATCCATGAAATGTCATAGTAACAGAGGAGAGGAATCCACCAGCCCCACCTGCAGTCAGCTCAGAGCTCACCAGAGAGCAGGGAGAAGTGTCACCTTCAGCAGAAGCAGGCTGAGGCTGGGGAAAGGCAGGCCACATCGTGGACTGCACCACATCTACTGTTTCCTCTCCAAAAGGAACTGCAGGAGGGATTTACTGCAGGAGGGCTGGGCCAGATCCTGCCTGGAGCCCCAGACACAGACGCAGCCCCACATTGGGTTAAACACAGGAGGGAAAGACCAGCTAAAGTCACCTGAAGTTCGCCTCTGATTTCCCAACACACCGTGAAGTGGTTTGTTATCCTCCCACAGACAAAGCCACTGCTCCCTTCACTCAGCTGATGCCTTTGCCTGTCCATGTCCACCAGAAAGCTTTGCTGTGACAACTGCCACAGGGTATAAATAACCCAGTGGTTCTCCACTGCCCCTCTCCCTTTAAGTTATTGCAGTACCAGCAGTCGCTCTGACTATCCCAGCAGACATTATGAGGCTGCAGCCAATTCTTCTCCTGCAACTGAAGAGCAACAGCCTTCAGGACTTGTAATAACCTATAGTTTCTTCTGATATTAATTTTGGACTTTTTAGGGCAGCAACTAACATGGAAAGTTTCATACACCATTTTCTACCATTTTTAAACAAATAGCACCTTACCAACAGCAAACCCCACTGGGGCCAAAGCTATCTGCAGTTACATATCCCTGCTTTCATGCCCTCTCTGTGAGAGGGTTTTGGTTTAAGATGTATTCCATTGTACCCATCCAACAGCCTCCACTACGGTGTGCAGAGTGAGAGAGCAGGCAGGTGCCCCCCACACTCACCCTAAAGTGTAACCCCAACATGTGCCAACCCTGCTGCTGCTTCCCTCCTGACACAGGTCCCATCTTGCCACAACCACACCAGGCAGCCCCTTCTGTTACCTCAAACTCCCCTTGGTCCAGACCACAAGCTCCGAGAAACCACTGCCCGGCACACTGGTCTGACATGATGCTGCTGGACGTGTCACTTCCACTGCTATCATAGTTGTAGTATTTTCCTGGAAAAGGCAGGAAACAGTATAAAATCAATAGATTAAGATACTGGCTTTTGTGAGCTGTCCCTACACACCTCCCTGTGTGGCAGGACCACAGCTGGTTTTTCCACAAGATTCTTCTTCTTTTCCCACACCTGTTCCCTCCTAGACACCTGCTCCTTCCCCTCCATTTATAGGGGCAGCATCTCCCTTCCTTCCCCCCAGCTTGCAGGGACAGTAGTGCCCCTTCCTTCCCCCATTCCTCATAAGGCTCCATGATCCAAGGAGGAGCCACTCCTGCCCAAGGGACGCACAACCAGCTGAGTGTGGTTCCCCACTGCTGAGCACCCACCATTCCAGAGCATCCTCTCAAACGCCTCCTTGCCCTTGTTCAGGATGTCCAGGTATTTCTGCTGGATCTCAGTATCCCCAAGCACCTCTGCCATCTTGCACATCACGCAGACGGCAGCCAGCCACAGTCCACCACAGTAGGCACTGCCGGAGCCAAACGAGAGAAGCATCAGGAATGTGGGACAGCTCAAGAGTTCCGTGACAAATGGGATACAAGGGCCCAGCTCTGAGCTATGTCCCTTCCCCACAGCCCCCATCTCCAATCCCCACCTCATGGAGCATGGTGCATGGAGCCAGGTGAGGAATTCTCTTGCTCACCTGGCTCCATGCACCACCCATGCGTCGTACGTCTGGTCAGCAAAGCCACCATTTTCAATGAGCCCATCATTGTCCGTGTCAAATTTCAGCTCCGACTCCATCACAGCCTGTGGGAGAGGCAGGAGATGGTCATGCAGTCCTCACATCCCGGAAGCTCCTCACACTCTGCTCAGGAGCATCCATCCTCTCAGGAAGCTGCTTGGCTCCTGAAGTGGGGAACGGGAAAGGGTGATGTCTCACGGTCTGATCTCCCAGTACCTGGCACACTGGCCACATGTCCTGCAGGTACAGGGAGTCATGTGTCAGGTAGTAGTCACGATACACCTGCAGCACAAACTTCAGGTTGAGGTCCTTCCAGTCAGCAGTGTCGTGCATCAGGTAGGCATTGACACGCTGCCATGGCTCGTCACCTAAACCAGGACAGACCAGATGCAGCAGGGCAGCAAGCAACAAACATCCCTCCTACAAAGGAGCAAGGACCCAAGGGTACTGTGATCAAACAGCACTGAAATAATATGTTGTACCCTGTGCCATCTCTAGCGACAGCAGTCTTCCTGCTACTTCCCTCCGTCTCCCTTGTAAAAGATCCATGCAGAACTGTCTTCATCACCACCCCACACCATCCAGCTTTCCATTCCCAGAAAATATAGAATCACAGAATCATTTAAGCTGGAAAAGACCTCTAAGCACTACTAAGTCCAGTGCTGAAACATATCACTAAGTGCCACATCTACACTTCTTTTAAATACACCAGGGATGGTGGCACCATAACTTCCCAGGCAGCCAGTTCCAATGCTTGATAACAACAAACATGTATTTCATGCACCAGACCCATTTCCCACAGCTTGGCATCCCCTCTGCTCCCCCACAGGCCCAACAGACCCCTCACCTGGGTCCCCAATGTCATGTGGCACCACATTCTTCATCTTCACCTGGGCTGTCTGACCACACATCAGGTACTGCCGGGGCTGGACATCCTCATTCACCACAGTGACAGCTGCAGAGGACACAAAGCAGGACATGTAAGAAGGGCAGCAGAAACTGCTGCAGTAAGCTCCAAGCATAAGCACAGGCAGGGTCACCAACACCAGCACACTAGGCTGTCCTTTGGAGCTCCAAGACCACAGCTCACTGCAAAGGGCTGAGGGGAGAGGCTGCTCTCCATCCCCCACTCAGCAGGGGACATGCAACTGTCACTACCCGCTTAAGGGAGGGCTGGGAAGGGAACTCAGTGGGCTCAGCCCTACCAGAGCCCAGCAAAGGGCTGTGCTCCATACCCCTACCCAGGCCACCACCAAGCAGCCACCAAACCGAGCCAGAGCACTGGGGCAGCAGCATTCCAGGGCTGCAAGTCCTGGGCACAGCAGAGCAGCTGGAGGGGGATGCTGGCTCCATGGCACACATCTCTGCATCTGCAGCTGCCCCAAAGGCTCTGTCTCTTCGCAAGGGGAAGCCCTGAGCAGGCACCAAGGCAGGCCTCTGGGGACACTCACCAATGTCATACTGCAGGCTGATCTGCAGCTTGGGCCACAGCATGATGAGAGCGAAGGAGGCGTAGAAATGGACATCGTAGGTGTTGTACATCCGGTACTCCTGGCCTGGCAGGACAGGGCAGGTGGTGAGGGAAAGGAGACTGCCGTGGGCAGGGGAAAAGGGGAAAGCTCCTCCCTCCACATGGCCCAGGACAGGGGGATCTTTCCCAGCACAGGCAGGGGCTCCCGTTCAAAGTGGGTTTCATTCTCTACATAGAGCACCAGGGATGTGGGGAACACTCCATGCCCTATCCTTCAGGGTTGCAAGGGGTTTTCCTGGCAATAGCACTGCTCCCTACACACTGCAGTGTGAAAAACATCCCCATGGCAGGCTAAAAAACACATGGCTACAGTAATGGGAGGGCTTGAGTTGGGAGAATCCCTCACATCCTTGGGAGTTACCTTCCAAATAAGCAAACCTCCCGTACTCCCGCAGGACAGGGAGGAGGTGGGAGAGCCCCGCCCCCGCCAGCCCCTGCAGGTCCTCGGCACAGCAATCAGGGGACACCTCCATCCAGATGGTCCCTCCATCCGTCATGAAGTAGAGTTCATTGAAGAGGGCTGACTTGTACCAGGAAGGCAGCTGGCTGTGGCAAAGAGGGAAGCTCACCCTCAGAGGCCGAGGTGGTGATGCTCCTGTGGCATCCAAGCTCAGGAGGCCACTGGGAAGGTGCTCTCATCTGCCCTACCTGTTCTCCAGGATGGGATTCTGCCACCCTTCGATCTTCCTCTCCCACTCCTCATAGTGCATCAGGGCGTAATGGGACAGGGCAGGAGCAGCATCGCCTTCACTACCAAAAAACCGGGTGTACCGCCTGCCAAGTGAAGGTTTGGTGAGCACCCTGTGGGCTCCCCCTGGGAAACCCACACGGACACCACAGAGGGACACTGGACTACAGAGAACTGTAGGCGGAACTCAACTGCTACTGCAGCGGCACTGGGGAGCAGGGACTGGACACAGGGTCCTCTCCCTGAGCTGGCAGGGCCACAACCACATGGAGTGGGTGGCAAAAGGTCCCCTCACAGTACACAAGTCAGGGAGGAGGGAAAATGGGGCTTTGGGGGCATGAGCCAAACACCACTGGAGACAACCCACCTACCTGAGGTGCAACTTCTCCTTGGAGCCAAAGTGAACACAGGGCATGTCCCAAGCCAGGGCCAACTCCAGCGTCTTGTGCCCATGGGCAGGCACCCTACAGCTGGCACACACTGCTGCTGCTGTCACCTCCCCCTTCTCTGTCGGCCTGCTTTTACCTGCCAGGAAAAATTAAGATATTCTTAAGCAACCAAGGAAGACCAAAGGGAGAGTAACTGAAGTTCACACACACCTCGAGGGAGATGACAGTGGGCATACCAAAGCTCCTGTACAACCTGGAAGGTGCAGCCTAGGCCTTTAAGGGATGATGTTGCCACAGGAAAAAAAAACCTTCCATGGGAGGAGTGGTTAAAAGGATTCAGTCATCCAAGAACAGGAACAGATCAGTCTGGAAAAGCCACTAGGCATGACTGGAAGCTACAGAGTATCCCGTGACTCTGTATCTGCGCTGCAGTCAGAAACACCGTGACTTTTTATGGACAGTCATTGTTTCCAGCTTTTTGCAGGGTGCTTGAGCCATACTGGTATTTAAGGAAAGCCCTGAGGTGGCTGGATAATTATATGCTGGTTCTGACATGTGTACAAGGTAAACTCATTAGAGCATAATAAGCACACATAAGCACAGATCCTGACTATGATAATGTCTGGCATGCATGAAGAAAAACCACATCCCAATAGCCTGGAGAGCTCTAAGTGCATCTAGGCAGGAAGCATATTTTTCTGGAAAAAAAAAATACATAGTAAACACTTCATTAACGTAATTTAAGCCTCAAGAAATCTTGCAAATACCCAGCATCACTA
Source organism: Vidua chalybeata (assembly GCF_026979565.1). Lineage (NCBI taxonomy): Eukaryota > Metazoa > Chordata > Aves > Passeriformes > Viduidae > Vidua > Vidua chalybeata. The sequence continues at coordinate 41,223,399 of NC_071570.1, forward strand.
GTTTGTCAGCATCATCCTTGTTTAAAAACTGACAGACATTAGGGAAATGGTCACCTTTTATGGCAATAGGAGGTGAGTACTAAAGGCTGGAGATGCCACCCGGCTTCAAGGCTCCTCCCAAGGGAGTGAGCAGAGACAAGGGAGTGAGCAGAGACCTGAGGATGGATGCAGAATTATCAGAAGAATACCGGAGACGTTTAGAGATCTGTTACAGTAGGAAGAGGACAGAAAGAGACAGCAGCACTAAACCCCAAGCACTGTTAAACACTGGAAGTAACAATTCTGACAGGACACAGCTCGTTTATCTGGAAACAGGAACTAAGGGAAGGGGGCTGGGCAGCACACTGGCTCCCTGGCAGAAATCTCAATTCAGTGTGCAACCACACACAGAATGAGATACTGGCATGTGTAACCAATAACCAAGAACAGTCTGAAAGTGGTATGAACAGCTTTTGGAGAACCACAGCAAGAACTAGCAATGGGAAGTTTGGATACAGCCTAAATTTGGGAACAAGCCACAGCATCCTGGAGAGATTTTTCACAGCCAATGAGGCTGGAGAAATGAGCACTGCCCTGGCTTGGGTGCCCAGAACCACCGTGGCCACCCACTTCCCCTGCACCCCCTCTACCCATCCCACCGAGGATGGAGGCACTCACCAGTGGGTGAATCCAGCCTGCCATCCTGCAGGAGGTCCTGCCACACCTCTCTACCCAATCCGACGGGATTGAATGCCGTAACATGGGTGACTCCCGTGCCAGCCTGAGCAAGGGAAGAGCATCATCAGGGGCTGCTGCTTTGGAGGAGAAGATTAATGCTCTCCCCTCCCCAGTACCACCACCAGGACATCACACTCACTTCTCACATGCTGCCCAGCATCTCTCCATTTGTTGCCTCAGCCACTCTCCTGACACCATCCCCAAAGAGGCTGTCCTCAGGGAAGTCGTGTCCCCACCCCTGGTGTCAGGCAAGCACTGAGAAACGGTGCCAACCCCAAGCCCTTGCATCCCCATCCTTTACCAGCTGGCTGCAGGCAGCTCCCCCACATCCAGCAGGGCTGCACAACCTCCCCAGCAGCAGCCACAGCAGCAGGGCCAGCCCTTTACCTTCTCCCAGACAGAGATGGCCAGGGTGAAGGGATTCACAGCCGGGCAGTGGTGCAGCAGGACCCCAGCAACCCGCTCGCCATCCTTGTGGAAGGTGAAGGGCTCATTCCAGTGCCCACCGCTCCTGTCCTCCTTCGCTCCCGTGCCGTTCTGCAGGCTGAACATGATGGACACTTCCACGTCCTCATCCCTCCCGTTCTCCACCTCCCAGATGAACACTCCCACTGGCAAGCTGGAGTCCTGGCAGAAATGCAGAATGCTGTCTACAGGGCTGCTGCTCCACAGGCAGCTGCCCCAGCATCATTTTCCCCACCGCTGGGGACAGCACACAGGATGCAGCGGGAGCGAGAGCACTGGCAGTAATAACTTGGTCTTGGAGTCTGTTGCCAAGCTGAGGAGCAGCAGCAGCAAGAGCAGAGGAATTTTGGGGGGCAGGCAAGACAAAATTCCAAAGAGAAGCAGCCCTGGGCTGGCAACCAGCACTCCGGGCAGCGGAGAGACGGAAAGTGGCCTTTAGGGCTCAGCCGGGTGTCTCATCTCTCCTCTGCTTGGCAGGCTGATACAGGTTCACGTGCTGCGCCAGGGTAAGAGCAAGGTCAGATGTGTCAGCAGCACAGCTGCCACCCTCGCCTGGGGCTGGCAGCCGGCACGGGCAGTGCTGAGCCATCCCTTGCTGCAATCCCGAACTCCCGCACGGCTGCGGGGCTTCCCCCGCCCGGACCACTGCCGAGTGCAGCCACGGGGAAATGCTGGGAAAGCCGGCTGACACACAGCTCTGCCCTCGGGGATGCCGTCCCAGTCACCACCTTACCTTATAGTCATGGGGGATGACGGGAGAGACCTGACGGCAGGTGAGCACCACCTGCTGCCCCGGCAGCTCGTAGACCAGCCAGGCACGGGGGTACAGGGCATGGTAAAAGGCGTAGTGGCCGCAGTAGCCCCAGTTCCAGCCCTGCAGGCTGCTGGGTCTCTCCACGGACAAGACCTGCTGGTAAATGGTCTGCCCCTTGCACCGCAGGCACACTGTGAACTGTGGAGGAGAGGAGCATATGCAGCGGATGAGATGAGCCCTGTGGCAGATGTCCTAACCGCCCAGGCTGCTGCAGTGACTCTCATTCCCCTCCGAGACCCTACCTGATTGGCGATGACCGTTTCGTAGTGGTAAAGGCCAGGGTTCAGCTGCCAGCGGCAGAACTCTCCCCGCCAGCCACGGGTAATGGTGCCTCCCCCAATCCCGCCCAGCGGGCACCCTGGCAAAGAAACCAATAGTTAGCACCCCCATTCCTCCCCCAGGTGGCACCTGGCTCAAGAATTCTCCCCATGCATCTTTGCTGGGGAGAGCCACTCAGTATCACCCAAATCACAAAAGCTCCTTGATTCACTCATTCCATCTAGCACCCTGACAGCCCCATGTGAATCCCTGCCCACCCCAGTGCCTAAAGTGGAGGCTGACCATAGATCTGCTGCAGAGGAACAGCACATAAGAGGTCAATGAAGGCAGTTTTCTTCTCTATGAAGGTCTTCTTGACCCACCACCTGAAGTATCTGCAAGGGAAAGAGAATTATTGAAGAAATCAGGAGCAGGCAACACATCCTTCCAGTGTCAGTAGGCAGGATGAGCATAGGTTGAGCTTTCCGTCCTTGTAGAGGTGTACAACAGGAACCCATGTCCCCATGCCCACGGCACAAGGGGTGATAAGGCTCTACCACTCATCTGGAGCATGCATCACTCAGCAAGCACAAGCAGGCTGAGTTAAGGCGGCTCAGGACTGACAGCAAGGGCAACTCAAGAGCAGGACTCCCAGCTCATGTAGCACAGACTTTCCCAAACATTCATGGAGAAGTGGGAATGCACACAAGGGCCACCACCACCTCCGTGCCTGGTAGAGAGTGTCCTGCTGAGGAAGGCCTGCAAGCAGAGGTGCAAGCCCAGAGGAGACACACACTGCTCCAGGGACATGAGCCTTGCTCTTCTACCTCTACTTCCCCATTGCCATGCACTACCGCATCCCTGTGCCACATCATCAGGGGCAGAGGGCACAGGGCAGTCTTGCCCTGGAAGTGGTGATGGTTGCTGTCTGCAGCTGGCAGGATCCTGGGGACTTGTCTCCATCCGCACACCAGCTGCGCAGACCAGCACTTCCCATCAGATAATTTCTCACCCAAAGGTCTGGGAATCAAGACACCCAAACAGGGGCACACCTGCAGCGGAGTGTGCCAGCACCACTCCAGGCAAGAGGAGCAGGCCTGAGCTCCGAGTCAATGCTTGTAAAGTACTGGCTTTGGCTAATAAACTGCCCCAAGTTAAGCCTTCTATACAGAGACAATTAGCACTTGGAAACCAGCTACTGGACCAGAAGCTGATGAACCTTGCCCAGCAAACAGTCAGGTAAGACTCATCTGGCAGCTCCATGGCCCTGGGTGCCAGGTGGGCAGGGGGGACACAGGAGCCCCCACAGTGAGCAATGTCCCTGAGCTACCTGCAGACACCCATGGCATATTGCTGAGCAGAAAAACAGGAGCACACAGCCTGTCCTGCCCCTGGTTGCACAGGATGCAGAGCACAGGTGATGGGTAATGAGCAATAATCCCCTGGGACATGTACACCCAGGAGCAAGGGGGAGAGGCTCTTCCATGACACCTCTACTACTACACTTCCCAAACAGAAACAACCCACAGCTGACTTTTTAGCTGCTCACTGGGCATTCACCTTTATTCACCAACATCTAAGGTCTCCAAATCCCTCAGAGGGTGAGATTTTCTGGGTTGCGATCCCACAGGACCTAACTGTAGCCTGCTCTCCACTCCTATAGACCCAGCTTTCTGTCTGACTGACTGTGGATGTTTTGCTCACAGAGGTTCAGGGCATGATGAGAACCAGCCTGTCCTGCTTGACTGCCCTGAACCAGGGCCTGCCACTATCTTCCAGCTATATCTGCTGCAACTGCTCTTTTCCAGACAGGAGAGTCCCAGCCTTACACCGCCAAGGTGAGGTTTTTGCAGTGCTATCTCTCTCAAGGAAATTATTATAATTCTTTTTCAACCCAGCACCGGGGAACCAACCCAGATGCTTCCCCAGCAGGTTTCTGGCAACAGGAAATTAGGTGCTCAGGCAGAGTGGCTGCAGCACAGCCTAGTGGGGCATCCTGACTTCTTGGAAAGGAGGCAAGAGATGGATTTCAGGAAGCAGTTTTTATAGGAGAACACAGTAGAAAAACTTTGGGATCTTTTGCCACTGCCAAAGTAATTTTACCATCTCAATATGCAAACTCTTCTCCTGCCAGCTTCTCCCAAAATCACGCAAGCCAGGAGAGGAAGCCCTGTGGTCAATGCCCAATTGCTGGCTATTAACAGATCTGCCAGGGCTGAAGAATAACAAGGAAAAAGACTTTGTGTTCTGTAGTACCAAAAGCCCTGCCAGGGCTGGAGGGCTTTTCTTCCCTTTCAAACTGGCAGTGGAGTTAAAACCTAGCTGAACATTACCCAGCTGATCTGGATTCATGCTGTGACCCCTCTCAGCACACATGAGCCATCCCTGTAGAAACCTACCTGCACCGCTTCTCCTGTCTTACCAGCCCCAGCTGAGCCCTCTGCACAGCCCTTTCTTTCCAGATGCACATGTCTCCCATAGTTACCCTGATGAGCACTGAGTAACAAAAAATCCTGCCCCAGGGGCTGTCAACACCCCCAGCCATGTCACCTGCACCTAGGGCTGGTGCTGCAGAAGAAGGCACCCATCATCATGTTTAATTTGAGGCAACAACATCAACCCAGGATGTTGTGGCTCCTCTGCTGGTCCTGGACCTCCTGAGCCAAAGATTTATAGTGACCCCAAAGTGCTCCCAGTGGCTACAAGCACCTGCACCAGGTGACTTTGCACTTGATGCACCAATCCATGCCCAGTTTTGAGAACATCCCTGGCACAGGGACCACTCACCAGGGGTCACTCAGGAAAGGGCAGGCCAATCTGCAGAGCTTCACAGATCCTTGCACCATGACACAGAACTGAACTCCAGGTTCCTCTCACAGCACAAGCACCCAGGTTTCCATGAGCTGGCTGCCCCAGCCAGGCAGATGCTGAGATGCCCACCAATGCCTGGAGCATACAGCCTCCCATATACCCTCGCATCCCTGAATGGGCTGCCCTTTCAGCCAACAATGTTGGCCTTGGGTTTTAAATCAAAACCACACAGATATTTCTTGTGACCCTAGCACTTTGTCTCCTCTGCTCTCGTGACTGGAATCTCCTCACAAGACAACCAAATTACCTCCTAAACTTGAATAGGAGAAGAGGGAGTAGTTTTACTTCAAGCTTCTTGCTTTCAAAAACCTTTTCCTAGGACTGACACAAGGCACTTCCAGACTTCAATGAGAAAAAGGCCAGAATCACCTCTCCTCACTGCTCACCCCACCAGAACTTCATGCTTTCCCACATGCTCAGCTCATCCCAACCTGCCACAGCAGCTTTTCCAGCAGCCTTTATTTATCTCCGGTGCGTGACCCATGCTCTCCCTTCCCTGTTGCCCAGGCTCACACTGGGGTGTCTAAGGTCAGGCCAGCATGCCATGCACCCCGAAGCAATCCAGAAGCTGCCCTTTCATCCAGCTTTGCAGGAACCAGCTTGGCAAGAGGCAACCTCCAAGGACACCAGCAGAAAATGGAGGCAGGAGTCATAAATCCAGCACAAGGAAATAATCAATGCCGTCGCGCGTCCCAGCGCTCAGCCTGACGGGTGCACAAACACTGCCAGCACCCGGACTCTAGCGTTAAAACGACATTCCCGCTTTCCACGCGTGCCCTCCGTCGTTACTTCCACCTCACCCTAACACAAAGCCGAGAGAGGTGCCCCGTTCACAAACCTGCCGCATCACACAGCGTTCCAACCCCCCGCCACCTGGCCCTAGTTTAACCTCCAGCTGCCAGCACTGGGGACTATGCCGGGCAGGATGCGGCAGCGATGAGCCCTAGCGGTGGGAAATGAGGGTCCCCATCCCAAAGCGAAGCCCCGAGTCCTCCCAGCTCCCACTGTTTTGAGGAGCCCAAGCGCCGGGTGCTGCCACTTTAGCACCAATTGCGCCCAGTGCCGGCGCCAGGAAGGCTGGAGAGTGCCGGCGCCTCCGGGCGGTAGGAGGGCGGCTCCCGCCAGCCCGGGGCCTTCCATGATCCGCCGGACTCTGCCGCTCCGTACACCAGGACATCTCCGTTGCCTCCCCGGGGCGAGGCCCCCGCGGAACCGAGCGGCTCCAGCGCAACGCTGTGTCCCCCGCGGGACGCCCTCCCTCGTCCCGGTGTGTTCCCGGCCCCCTCCATCCCCCGCCGTACCGCAAGGCGAGGCCGACGTGCCGCAGGACATCGCGGAGCGGCACGTCCCTGGCGCCGTAGGGCTGCCGCAGCTCCTCGAAGCTGTGTGCCAGGCAGACGCGCCAGCCGTCCGCCGCCACGCCGCGGCCCTGCGCTGCCCCCTCGTAGTGCCGCATCAGCGGCCACTCCACCGTCTCCTCCGCCGCCGCCATCACCACCCCCCACCCCGTGCGCGCCCTCTTCTTCACCGCCCCGCCCCGCCCCGCCCGCGCCCGCGGGGCACGGCGGAAGCACGGACCCGCCCCGCCGCCGGTCCCCGGGGCTGCCCGGCCGAGCTCCGCCGAGCACATTCCGAGAGTAGCCGAGTGCTGAGCTAGCGCTGCTAAGGGGCGTGCCGAGCGTTATCCGGGAGCTGCCCGTGAGCCGACCGAGGGTGCCCGAATTCTCTCCGAGTGTTGCCGAGGGTTCCCGAGCGCGGCCCGAGCTTTGCCGAACTAGGCCCGAGTCTTGCCGAACTCTGGCCGAGCGCTGCCGATCCCCACCGAGCGGCTGAAGGGAGCCGGGCCTGCAGTGGTGCCGGACGGCGAGCGCGGCCTGTGCGGGTGGTGAGTGGGCCCGAGGCGGGAGCTGCGGAAAGTTTGCGGCCCTGTGTCCCCGGTAGAGCTATCTGTGTGCGTGTTTACGTTAGGGACCGCAGGGCTGGGGTGTCAGGGCTGTCCTCACCGTCGCGGTGTGTCCTGACCCCATCTCCTTACCTGTGTGAAGAAGACGTATGTGTTTGTAAAGACGGGGCTGTGCGTGTTTCCCCCCACACCTCCTGTATATGTATGTATCGGTGTTCTCATTCCCCCTCAGTTATATGGCTCAGCCCTCTCTCCGTGTTTCCGTGACAGCGCAAGAGGGAATGGCTATAAACTGAAAAGAGACTACGTTTAGATTAAATATTAAGAAGAAATTCCTTACTGTGAGGGTGGTGAGGCACTGGCACAGGTTTCCCAGAGAAATTGTGGTTGCTTTATACTTGGAAATGTTCAGTGCCAGGCACGATGGGGTCCTGAGCAATCTGTTCTGGTGGGAGGTGTCCCTGCCCCATGGCAGGGGAGCTGGAACAAGATGATTTTTAAGGACTTTTCCACCCCAAACCATTCTGTGATTCCTTGAATCTATGATTCTGTGATAACATGCCCAATGTTGGCTTTTCTTGGCAGGTGTGCAGCAGGATTGTCCAAGCCATGATCGAAGTGTTGGCCAAGCTGGGCCGTGGGCCCGTGTTCCTGGCAGGGGAGGTGCTGGAATGTGTGATCACCTTCACCAACCCATTATCGGCTTCATCGACCTCTGCCAGCAGGTACAGGAGACTGTGCTAGTCCATGCACGGAGCCTCCAAATGTTGGAGCTGCCTGGGTCCCTCCAGAGGGAGTGGCCCACCCTCTCTCCCCTCTCTGGGGTAGTAGTCATGGCTGCATTGTAGGGCAATGGTGCCACCTCAGCCCCTTGTGACTTCCCTACTCAAGGCACTCCCTTAAGGAATCCTTACGTCATCTCTCAATTTTGGGGGCAAAGACGAGGTAATTATGCTGGTTTTGTGCCCCCAAGAAGTAGGCAAGGAAGGAGGTATGCAGTTAGAGATTCTCTGTCACTCAGGTGAGCCCTCAGTGACAGTGACTAGCAGAAAATAAAGCCAAACTTGCTGCCAAAGTCAGCTATCTGGTCACACCAGGGTGACAGTCCCACAGAGCAACATCCAGGCAACATTATTATTTCCTGCATTTGTGGAAGAACCTCTCATTTATCCAGCAGTGCTGGACAGATTACTGTGGTCCCTGCCTCCAGAGATGGCAGACAAAGGGTCAAGTCTGAAAGGGGCACCTTCTGCGGCCACATTTTCTGTGGCCCAGCCCTTGAGCCCTGCATCTCCCCTTCTCAGTGCTGAGGAAATGTGAGAGGATGGGAGCTTCCCATATTGGCTCACAGGGGTGACTCTATGTCACGAGTAATCACCCAAAGCCTTCATGTCCGCTGAGTGTGTGGCCTTGTCTGATTCTTTAGGGAGTGGAGAGTGCTTTCTCATCTCAAGTCCTTCCTGGGAAGTGTCTGTTTCCAGCCCTGTCAGGTTCAGCATGTTTTCATCGCCAGTATGATGTTCACATGTGATTATTTTGGTGGGCCCACTCACAGTGCCTGCAGTCTCAGCGGCAGAGGGCTTCTGTATTTATTTCCTTCCTTAACTTTCCATCTTTTCTTCCTGTTTCCTTTTGACTGCTTAGATCAGGTTTCAAATTCAGCTGTGGCATAAGCAACCAGCTTCCCAGAGTTTTGTCCTGTGTGATGACAAGATGTCCTGTGTTTTGTCTGCTTCTGAAACATGTGAGACTGCAAGGGTACCAGGTGGCATGGTTTGGGGGCGTTTCAGTGCATTTATGAGAGCTTCATCTAAAACTTCAGATGTGTTGTGATCTGTAGAAGACTGCCTCTTGGAAAAGAAAAGGTTTTAAAATAATAAAAAAAACCCCAGGTGATCAGTTGGATGAGACCTGGCTAAGTTAAATGAGTGGCAACAGCAAATAGATTGGAGGTTTGGAAAATGAAGCTGTGGGTTGCGTAAAAGCAGGAGCCAGATCAAAGCACTGTGACTGCAACAGGCAGAGAGGCCTGTCAGAGCCTGGAAGGTGTTTGGGTGACAGGTGGAGGGACAGAGAGGCCACACAATTGAGAACAGGGACAGAATTGAAAGAAAGGCAGGAAATTAATTTGATGGTGGAGTACAAGAAACAAATCTCTTCTACCCAGAGGCTGCACAGAGCAGGTCCCTTGTAGGCTACAGGAGTTGTGGGGTAAGGTGAGACTGGAAGGAAGTGACCTCAGCACCAGTGCAGGATCCTCCACTGCTGAACAAGCACTAGCTGAGCAAGCCAGCTCTGCTGGCAGGAAGGGACATGCAAATTTTATTGGGACATCTGGCTAGAAAAAATGAAAACAATCCAGTGGCACATTGTAAAGCTATACTAAAAAAATAAAAAAATACTCAAAATATGGTGTTTGAAGGTACTGTAATCACTCTAAGCTTATATAAAATTAGCAAACATTGCCTTGAGCAAGAGCTGTTCTCTGCTTCCAAACAGCAGGTACCTTACAACAAAAAACCATATGTCAGCCCTGATGGAAAAGCCATGCTGGTGCTTTGGAAAATGCAGAATTACAGCTGTAGAGCTCAAAGCAACTTGGTATAGTAACTGAGGTGTGTTTGGGTAAGGGCAGCCAGCGCATGCAAAAGATCAAATAGCACATCATTAGTCAGCTGACACAAATACAGCACACCTTTTTCCGTAGTTCATCTAGACCTTTAACTACTCTGATTTGTCACATGGAGGGACACTCGTGTGCCACAGAAAAATCCCTCTGCCACCTAAAGCTCTGTTATTGGTGCTTACTAATCAGATCATGATGTTAGAAAACACCAGAGGAACTATTCACTGGCTAAACTATAGAGACCACTATTGAAATAAAAATAGAGGAGTTATTTGGAAACTGAAAAGTGTCACTAGTACCATGGGAAGTGCCCTATGGAATGGCCAACGTCACAGCAGAGTCCAAAACATGAGACTGTTTTTTGTGCTGGATGTGTGGCCCTACATTAATTCCTGGGGCTGTACAGAGAGGGGTCAAAATTACACGTTTGCCTCCTGTATTGCCGTCAGCAAAGTCCTTGCATAAGGAGGAGTAAGTAGGTCCTAATGAAAGACCCATAAGCATCCTCCTTTGGTCTGGCACAAACAGCAGCTGATGTTCTTGTTGGGGATGGTGCTGTGGGGCCAGAGGGAGCATGTCTGTGCCCACCTGTCCTGAGGAGTGTTGCACTTGGGGCATCTCTGTGCCATGGCCAGGGGCAGCTGAGCCCAGGTTGCAGGAATTTGTTGCTTTAGAATTTGCTCACTTCCCTAATGCTTGTGTTACCAGAGTGCTGCTATGTGTCACCTCTGGCTTGGGATTTAACTCCTCATGGCTGAGAGTCCTCTGCTAGGGCCTGCATGCAGCAGCTCAAGGTGTCCTCCCAAGAGTGCAGTGAGTGGCCAGTCCCAGTCTGTGGATGATGAGAAAGATGAACGAATGAGTAAGGCTTTGGACTGTATCTTGGAACACTTGATCTCAGCATGTTGGCTGAAAGATCCCTGTGAAGTTTTGCACAAGCCACTTTGTCTCTTGCCCTCATGGTAGGGGACAGGGACTGCTGACCTCTGCTGCCTGTTGTCCTCTGTCATGAGTGTACAGCATGTTTCTTAGGGCAGATGTGTTTTCTCATGTCGTGTCAGCGCTGTGCCAATGGTGTTGTGGCTCAGACTGCAATTATTGCTGCTTAAAAAGAGTCCTTGGGCTGCAGAGCCAGGCTTTGGGTAAAGCTGTTGTCAGCAGCTGGGGTGGAAGTGGCTTTGAGTCAGCATCCCAGCTTGAGCTTACTCCCAAGGCTTGCTTGGAAGGGGACTGTGAGAGTAGCTTCACTGTCACTGAAGCTACTCTCACAGTCTTCTTCCTTCCAGACAAGCAGTCCTGCATGGATCTGAGCTGACAGAGTTGCTCTTCTCCCAGTTCCTGCCTGCTGTAATTCAGGTTTAAAGCAGAGATATGAGTGTTGCTCTTTGCTTTCAGTGAGATGCTGGCATGGGCCAGCGCCCAGATCCATTGCCAGTTTCATGCCAGCGAGAACCGGGTGGCACTCCCTCCCTCTGATGGCAGCAAGCACGATGTGCAGGCAGAGAATGAGACCGTCTTTGTCCCCAACAGAGGTGAGTGCCACTCCTGCCTGTCACCGGGGTAGGGACAGTGAGAGCACAGTGAGCAGGAGTCAAGCAGACCATAATGTGTGTGTCTTGATGCAGCGTGCACAGAAGTGAGCGTGAAGTTTGTGTTGCTTTCCTGGTGATGGCTGTTGTGGGACCTTGTAAATACTGAAATCACAGTGACAGTATCTTGGATTGAAACACGACAGTTGTTTGTCCAGCTGCAGTGGCAATGTCTCATAATATGACCAGGGCAAGAGATGCTTCATCCTTGGCTCTCTTCTTCCTGTTCCTCTCCATGGGGCTGAAGCTTGACTGACCTGGACACAGCCTGAGGCTGTGCAGCATTCACATGTTTCTTATTCTCTTCCAGGAGAGCGGGGTCAGTGTATCCTGTCCACCCCACCAAAGATCCTCTTCTGTGACTTGCGACTGGATCCTGGGGAGTCCAAGTCCTGTGAGTCCTGTCTTCTCTTCCCCTGCTCACAGAGCTCATCTCTGGGGAGCTCTGCTTTCAAAACTGAGTGCTGCAAGTGTAAGATCCTGATGCTCACAAAAGCTGGGGTGCTTTGGTTGGAGCATGAGTGCTGAGGAGCTGCTGCATCATCCAGAGTCTATTCTCTGCTGCGCTAGGGCTGTGTACTGCAGCGTGTCCCTCAGTTCTGCCCCTGGCCTGTGGCCTTTGCTGCAGGTCCACTGTGTAGCTGCAAGGCATAAAAGTTTTGAAATACCTAGTTGCAGCAGGAGGAATGGCTACACACACCTGCATTTCCTTGCCTTTATTTCTTCAGTCACACTGATGTATTCTTGGAATTTAAGCTGGTGTTCTCCAAAGGTTTGTGCTTCCTCTTCAAGTTGTGGCTTGTCAGAGTCCAGGACATCCCTCTGGCTGCCCTGGCTGTCTCGAGACCCTGGCAAGAAGTCAAAAACAGCTGTGGCTTCGATTTTAGCCCGTGCATAAAACTCCAAGCTTTGTATGAAGAATTACAAGCCACAAGGGTTTGAGTAGTGTGATATTTGGATTAACACAGTGAAAAAAGGGGTTTTTAGAATGTAGTTCAGGGGGTCAAGATGGAGGAATTTGGGCATGTCCTAGCCTTCTTTTCCTTCTTCTTCCCCTCCATGTCTTGCTGTGATGGTGACACTTTTCTATTGGTTTAAGGTAGAGACACACTGTCCAACATAGATGTTAGATATTGGCACAATATTGTAAACAGACTATACATAACTTTTGATATAAAAGGTAAACACTGCCTGAGAGGGCAGAGCAGAATGCCATGGCCTCCTTGCAAGCCGGAGCTCGGCAGGTCAGAGAAAGAATGTTATAGATAAGAAAAAATAAGCAACCTTGAGAATGCGATCCAAAGCATTCCAGACTCCTTCTTTGGCTGCAGCGGGCTAGGAAGCAAAGACTCTTTACAGTCTCAGGGTCATTCCAAAGCAAAGCAGTGGCTTTCTGACAGTGGCTGTCCTGGAAATAACAGTCTTCTGAATGTTCTAGTTTTACTGCTGTGAAAGTGAGCATTCCTCGTCTTCTCTCTCAAAGCTCTCCATCTCTGAGTAGATAGCTGTGGAAACAGCTGAGTATGCGCTGTTCTCTCTTGGTTTGTGGCTGTGTGACCCAGTCTGTTCAGGTCATATCAGATCTCCTTTGCATTCCAGTGGCCTGTGATTAGCAGCAGTGATGTTAGGCCTCTCAGGCTGTGCATGGAGAGCTTTGTTATTGTCCCAGGGATCTGCTGGGAACAGTTGATGGAGAACTCTCACACTGCAGAGCACAGGGAGTGGAGAGACAGTGCCTATGCTGGGGCAAGCTCTGCTGGATCACTGAGCTCTGCAGAGCTGGAAGTGAAGCTGCAAGGAGACCAAGCAGCTGTGGGATTGTGACATGCTGATTGTGAAGCTGGTGTCTCCTGCCTTTCTGGCTTTGGAAGGGTCTGACTAGAGGGAAAGGTGGACCTGGTGAAATCAGGCTGGTTTTTATTGGTGGTTAGTGGGGTGGGGCAGTGTCATCTTGGGGCTGTGTCCCTAAACTGCAGAGCCTGCTGTTTGAAGGCATTTATTTATTCACTTATTATTCTAATGCAGCATGTTGGGGAAAGGAGGTGGCCATGCCAGGAGGAAGGAGGAGGAGGCAGAAATCTTAGCTGGCCTGAGGCTCACCTGGATTGTCCTGTATTCTTTGCTGCTTGCAGGTGTGGGGCTGGAGCATCCATTCCCTGTGAGCAGAGGGAAGTCCCTTTTCCTGGCATGCTTTAGGCAGATTGGGTAGTTTCTGGGGTAACAGATTAGTGATGACAGCCCAAGTTCCAGGTGGCTGGGATGGATTGAGGGATTGACTGTGACTGGCTTAACAGGCAGAAGCTGTTCAACCCCCAGCTAAGCTGGGGATTGTCTACCCTTTCCAATTACATCATGATGTGTGTGTGTCCTCTCTGCCTCTGGGTGGCACTGGCACAAGCAGCCTGCATCTGTCTGGTACTTGGATGCAGCTCCTCTGGAAGGACACAAACTCTTCTATTCTTTGTGTTTCTTTGTCTGTATGGTCCAGCCTTTCCTCTTCACTGTGTGATTCACCTGTCTGTTTCATGCATCACGTGTGATGTGGCTGCATGTTGCACTGTTTTTTTAGCACTGAAATCCCTGTATATCACAGCCCTGGTCTCGTTCCTGGCAGGCTGTTCGCACCAATCCCATCAGCCTGTGGTGCTGCTGCTGTCACGTGAGACTGCAGCTGGCACACTTGCAAACCATTCCTGGGGTCTCCTGCCAGCTCCATGGAAAGAGAGTTAAGGCTGTGTGCGTGTATATCTTAATTCTTCATTTCCTGTTTTTCAGAAGTTTTGAGTTTTGCTACGCAGTTTGGGAAGGGGGAAAAAAACCAAACCAGAAAACCCAAGAAATCTTAATTCTGCTTCAGCAATATACCATGTTATTAAACTGCAGCCATACAGCTGAGGTTGTGCCAGACTGTCTCTTGATAAAAGGACTTGTTTTCATTTGCTGACCAACTTATTCCCCAATACCTTACTCTTGTAATGGTGCCTATATGTTGAAGTTGACTCACCTTCCAGCCCTTTGACACATGGCACAGGCTTAACTCTTTAAATTTGTCACCACAAAGCTTCTTCTCAAGTCATCAAATAATTTCTGTGGCTGTTTTGCCTCCACTCTGGTTTTGTAAGACTTCTAAAAATTTGGTAGATCACAGAGAGGGGAGGAAATGGAAGCAGCCTGGACACAGGCCAGAAGGCCAGCCAGAGGGCACAGCAGGGGTAAGGAAGGTATCTGTAGCACCAGGAATGTGCTTCCTTCTGGGATATGCATGGAAGCTGGGACTTCCTGAGTCTTGGCATTCCTGAGCCAGGTAGCAAACTGTCCATCCTTCTCTGACTCTGATGGTCTCTGCTGATATTATCCTCACTGGGCAGGAAGGTCTTTGTTGAGTCCTCTTGTTGAGTCTGGTATGGGAGTTGCAGAAGTCTGCTTCTTTCCTTGGAAATACCTGATTTTCCTCCCCGTCAGGGTAGTTTTCTGCTTTATCTGCAGCCTCGTCCAGAAAGAGAAGCTTGTGTTTTAAGGTGCGACATCCTGTCGCCACTACACACTAGCACAAGCTTTTTTTTTTTCTTCCAGTCCTGTTACTTGAAATCCAGAAGTTACATTTAAAATGTAACCCTAACTTTTAATCTAAGCCTCAGCATTCAGTGTGTGCCAGACATGGGGAAGGATCTGTGGTTTCAGAGCAGGATGCTGCCCTTCCTCTGGCAGGGCGTATCTGCATTACGGTGGGCAAGCCAGAGAGGTGGAGTTTTTCCACAGTTCACTGTGTCTTTCTTGTTATACACCGTGTGGTTTGGGAAAGCTGCAGAAGCGTTCACAGTGTGTCAAGAGACATTGGGGTTTGTGTGGTGGCCAAGGGGCTCTCAGTATCTCAGAGCCCTCAGAGTCAGAGACTTTGCAATCTAAGGCATCAGCTTGTCAAGGGGGACAAACCACAGGTCGTTGTGAAGGTGTCAGGAATTGTTTCTTGATCATTTAGCTGCAGTCCTTCAAAGAAAAACACAGGAAGAAACTTACTTGTTGCTGAGTTTGAGGGTTTGTGTAAAGCAAAAGCAAAAGAGTCATGAAGTACTGATCAATATCCACATGGGGCAGGGCCTGGAGGAGGCTGTGCTGTGAGAGCACTGGGCAAAGGAGTGCACAGAGGCAAATTTGGGTTGAACTCGTGATGAGTAAGTTTAGCTCTCGTGGTTGTATTCCTGGATTTTACATCTTTCACATTCTTTGGACACAGAGTTTGTGTGTGTGGTTGTATGTGCTGGAAGCAATATCTGGGTGATGGTGCATGTGATGTGGGGAGCAGTGTGCCTGGTGCAGGGGAGCTGGGTTGTGCATAAAGCACCAGGCTCTGTCCCTACCTCAACACTGCTGGTCGTAACACTTGGTGCAGGGAGCCTGCACACAACAGCTGCAGGATCTTCCTTCTGGCTTTGGAAAGCAAATTTTCTGCACTCATTGCAGATTCATATTGTGAGACACTGCCTGTTGATGCCCCCCCCTCTTTCCGGGGACAGTCCGTGAAGTACGTGTACAAGCTGACTGTTGGCTGCCAGCGCGTCAACTCCCCCATCAAGCTCCTGCGCGTGCCCTTCCGTGTCCTCGTGCTGCACGGTAAGGCCACACACTGCCTTCCCTGCACAGGTAGGCCAGGCTGCACCGTGCCCTGCTGATACACTCACCTTCTTCCCAGGGCTCAAGGATTACCAGTTCCCACAGGATGAGGCTGTTGCACCCTCAAACCCCTTCCTGGAGGAGGAGGAGGGCTTGAAGAAAGACTCTCGCCTGGCAGACCTAGCGACAGAACTGCTCATGGTGGCCACCTCCCGACGCAGCCTGCGTAGGTCATGTTCCCTGCTCAAGCCTGCTGTCCTTCCTAAGAAGCTGGGCATGGAGAACATCTCAGGGCTAGCTGCAAAATATCTCTCACTGACAAAGTGAAGCTCCAGCTGTGGTTGTGGAGCAGCTCTATCAGGGCCTGCTTGGGTCAGGGTCTCCTAGCCAGTCTCAGGCTGTTCCTACTTCAGACCAAGAGACCCTCTGCCCAGCACATGGCAGCCAGTGTAGGGTTTGCCCTTGCTCACTGCAGAAATTTCCCAGAGGGAATGCCACCTCTAGGGACTGTCCTTCATACCCAAACAGGAAGCATGAGGTCATGTCATTAACCCAGAGCACTGCACAGAGCAGTGCCTTGTGCTGCCACAACCCTTACCCCTCTTCTTGCTCCACAGACCTGTATAACATCAGCAACACTCGTGGGAAGGTGGGGACGTTCTGCATCTTTAAGACTGTGTATAAGATTGGAGAGGATGTCATTGGCACCTTCAAGTTCTCAGAAGGAGATATCCCCTGTCTGCAGGTCATTGCTGTCTCTGGGATTACTGGGGAGAGGCAGGGGTTTAGAGTGAGGGATGTGGAGAAGGGATTGGGGTAGCACTGGGCTGTGAGGGTTTCTAGTGGGACACAGCTGGGGTCTCCTTGGAGTGTGAGGCAGACAATTGTCCAGTCCTGAGCTCATTTGGGAAATGGACCCCCCAAGGCTTTGCATGAGGTGTGTATGAGGTTGTGAGAGCAAGCACCCTGCCAATTGCCCTGCAGTTCTCAGTGAGCCTGCAGACAGAGGAGAGCATCCAGGAGGAGTTCCAGCGCCGGCGGGGGCAGCCTGTCTCCTTCACCGTGCACGCCCGCCATCAGGAGTCCTGCCTGCACACGACGCAGAGCAGCTTCAGCCTGCCCATCCCACTCAGCTCAACCCCAGGATTCACCACCAACATCGGTTAGTACCCACCAAGGAAGGGACCCACCCCTGTTTGTCTCTGTAGGACAACTCCCCAGTCCTGCCCTTGCTCAGCAGAGATGTGTCCCTTGGAAGGGAGCTGACCTGTGTGAGTGGGGTCATTTGCTGTCCATTTGCCAGGACAGACTGTGCTGAGGTAGCTGCTGTCCATGGATCTTGTGGGTGTTATGTGCTGACTATCCTCTTGTCCACAGTGTCCCTGAAGTGGAGGCTGCACTTTGAGTTTGTGACTTCTGGGGAGTCAGCGGCGACTTGCTTGGTTCTTGGGAGCCAATCGGATGCTGTCACCTGGACTGGGGTGGAGCAGATGGAAGTGGATACCTTCAGCTGGGACTTGCCCATCAAAGTTCTTCCCACCAACCCCATCCTGGCTTCCTACGTATCTCAGTTCTCCAGC
Organism: Vidua chalybeata; assembly: GCF_026979565.1. Classification (NCBI taxonomy): domain Eukaryota; kingdom Metazoa; phylum Chordata; class Aves; order Passeriformes; family Viduidae; genus Vidua; species Vidua chalybeata. Next base: position 41,240,833 of record NC_071570.1, read on the forward strand.
ACTAACTCCATCACCATCTGATATAGGGAGAGGTTGTTGGCTTGCAGAGATGCAAGCATGTGCCACTGGTGGGAATGGCAGGCAGGACTGTCACCAGTGTGCTGTGGTGCACGCATCCCAGTGTCCCCTTGGATTCATCTGTGATGCCCAGGTGGGCATCAGGCATGTCTGTCCGTCCATGGGTGGAAAAACACTGCTTGATGCAGTGTCTTGGGCTGCGGGCCCCAGCTGCAGCTGGAGCCTTCCTGCCTGGGTGAAGGTGCAGGTCCCAGCACTTAGCAAAAAGGAATTTGCCTTCCCAGGAAACTGCTGATGTGCCTTAATCTCGTATGGGACTTCCAAGAAGGAAGGGCCCAGCCCAGGGAGGGGAGAGGGGACCTCTTCCAGTAAAGCTTTATACCACCCTTGGGTGATGGCTGTGCCCTTACAGAGACCCTACAAGCAGAGGTCTGGCATCCAGGTGAAAAACAGTGGCCACCTGGGCTGGGTGAGACCTGGCATGTGTCCTGCCTCTTGGAGAGTTGTCCTACACATACAGTCCAGTGGCCCAGCCACCCCCACCTGGAGGAGGCAGGTCATGGCAGGCCAGCCCTGTGCTGCTGGCATGTGCTGGTGAGCAGGATGCAGGCCTGTGCTGTGCCAGTACAATCGCGATGATCCAAAACTGAGCCGCACTGAGCCCCTGGGCTTCTGGTGGGAAAGCATCCTGGTGGTCTTTGGATCCTTGGGGTGCTGTAAGGAATGCATGCTGTGCATCCAAGAGCATCTCCCCGAGCAACGGCAGCTCCCCATTTTTACAGAACTTTCCAGTGAGCTTTCCTCTTTGCATGGAAATGTAATAAACATCTGAATGTGCGAAACTCGGCTTTCCCAAGAGCCTTATTCCTACATTGTTCCCAGTGCTGGACACATCCCACCTTCTACAGCAGTCACAGGCTGGAGACCTCTTTGTTCAGTATCTTTATTGCAAGAACAGAAACATCTACACAAGGCTCTGCACAACACAGGCATGGCACCAGCTGGGGCAGCTGCCAGGGTGGCTGCCTCCCCTCTGGCACTTGGATTGCTTCTGCTTCCTGAACCCTCTCCACCCTGCTCCCCTGCCAGTGGGGATGAGGGTGTCCCCTGGGGACATCCTGTTCTGCCACCCACCCTGGGCTGGCTCTGTTACAGTGTTGCCCAGGGCTGGCCTACAGTACCAGGGACCCCAGGAGCTGTTGGAGCAGGGGCATTAGTGGTTCCAGAGGTGGGTTGTGCCCCTTGCACTCTGGGAGCAGAGAACGGGCTGGACAGGCTGTGGGGATGCTGCACAAGCTGCTATGGTGACCCCAGCGAGCTGCCCACGGCTGCTGTGCAGAGGAGTACAGGTCTGGGAGGGAGTAGGGAGCTGCTTTGCTTGGGGCTGGATATCGGAATGCAGGACTGCCATGGAGCTGGCTGATTTAGTCCTGTATCCTTTTTTTAGTCACTAAAGGTTTTCTGCCCACCTGGAGGAGATACTGTAGAATCTGCGTTTCCATAGTGTGCAGAACACCTCGCAGGGAGGACGCCCTGGTTCAGGAAGCTGAAGGCAGAAGCAAGGCTTGGTACCATGGTGCGTGGATAGTGGTTTCCTTCGAAGGTGCCGGTGGTGGTGCCTCTACAGGTTGGGTGGGGCAGGTCTGGAGCATGCGGGCGGTGCGCTCTGGAGGGGGGAGGGCGGCGCCGAGGGGCGTGGGGCGCTGCCGAGCTTCTCTCTATCTGCTCAGCCCCGTACCCAGCCCCTTGTTCACCAGCGGCTCGGGGGTGCTGGCCGAGCCCCACTCGTGTTCCACGCTCTTCACACACGGCAGGCTGGGGTTGGCCTTCTGCACTACCGAGATCTGGCAGGTCTGTGAGTCGTAGTGGGCCTCGCACCAGTCAGGGAAGTCGATCGGGTGCTGGGTGCTGTGGGAGAGGACACGGTGCCATCAGTACCCCTGATTAGTGCCAGGGGGCTGCTGACTGGGCTGGATGGCTTCCTACTGCCAGCCCCATGCACAAGGTGTCTTCCAGACCAGCTCAGGCAGACTGAGACACGGCTCCTGGCCCATCTGGGCATCTTGCTGTGCCGAAACGCCCTTTCCAACTGTCCCAGCTCACCCCACCACCCTCAATACCCTGGTGGGGTCCTGCTTACCTCTGCCTCTTGTTCCCCAGGACCTGGTGCCCCACTGCCCTCCCAAGGCTCTGATATCAGCTGCATTTGCAGCCACCAGACACCCACTGCTGTAGATGCAGGGGTGCTGTGGTGGGAGGTGACAGCCCACTCCAGCCCGGCCCCTCACTCACGTCTCACAGCAGCCCACGCCAATGGGGTCCAGGCAGGTGCAGAGCAGGCAGTTGGTGCTCAGCCACGATTCCCCAAGGGAGAACTGTTTCCCTTCGTACTCACAGGGAGCTGCAAAGGAAACAGTGGTAATGATAACACATGGGTCTGTGCTGAGGGCGACTGGAAACCTCCTTGACAGCCCTGTGCCCTGAACAGGAGCAGATGTATCATGATGACCACCTTGTGCTATGGAAGATATACGGTGGTCTATCCACCATCCTGCAGGTATGGAATGCCCTGTCATCATTCGTGGTGATGTACCCATCTCATGGTATCATCTCATGGTGCTGTACCCATCCATCCTGTCCTGGCCCTGCCTTGTGACTTTCACCACTACCCAGTCGGTCTAGAGCAAGAAGCAAATGGCTCTTGCTTCCCTGGACAGGATAAATTCAGTGCCCCTTAGGGTCTGGGCATTTCTGCAGCCATGGGAGGAGACAACAGAGGGATGATGAGCCGCCTTCCTCCCTTTGCTACTAGTCTTCCACACTCGGCCCCAGCCAGGCACCTGCCAGGAGCCTTCATGGCCCAGAAAGCTGTTTCTCAGCCAGAGCCCTGGGGAGCTGTTCTGTGGTTTATAGACTGCTCCTTCCACTCGCCACTGGCCCATGATCCCATTCCTGAGCTCAGCACAGTCCCTTCCATACTTCTCAGGCTTAGGGAAGAGCCCTGCCATGCTGGGAAAGCTGAGGCCTCCTCTTCCCATTAGCCTCTTCCCATCTCACCTCCCGACTTACCTTTAGCCTGGAAGTAGCATTTGGCCTGGGAGCCTGGCAGCTGGAGGAGGAGGGAAAGGAGCAGGCAAAGCCTGCCCCAAGCACACCTCATTTTCTGTGCTTGCATGGCCATAGATGGTTGAGCTGGACTTGTTATCTTTGCTTCTCTATTGCCTTTGCTCCTTTGCCTTCTCTTTCTCTTTCTCCCTCTGTGCCTTTTTAATGCTCTTCCCCTGATCCCAATGAGAGATATTTATAAAGTTCAGCTTTACGACCCTGGCCACCAGCTGTGCCCCACTGGAAAAGTTGTAAAACTCATTTCCTGATTTGAAAGCCATGAAAACAAGAGGTAGGATCAAGATTTTTAACAAGCTGTGAAAAGCTGATTCATGCCCTCCAGAAATTTCTCCAGTTGGAAGCCCCTGTGGGTGCAAGGCTCTACAGCAAGGGGATATCCAAAGGTCCCCAGCAGCGTTGCCCTCTGCCGTGTGGTAAGCACGTAAGCAGCAAGCACAGGAGACCCTGGCTCTTGACCAGGAGAGCTCCAGGTTCCCCTCTGGTCATGCTGAGCCGTCACTGCTCCTTCACAGCAAGCCAAGGTTTTGGGACCATCCCATCTTGCAGTGACCAGAGCAGCACAAGCATTCTGCTAACAGTGTGAGATGCAAATGGCACCATCCTCGTTTGGGGATGGAGGTGCTGGCACCCACTACTGAGTACAACATCATGTCACTTTCACCCCAGCCTGCACTGGAGCTGTGCCAGGTTCATAGCCATGCATGGGCAGGGGATGGGAACAGCAGGTTTAAAATCACAGAATCACAGAATCATAGAATATGCTAAGTTGGAAGGGGCCCATCAGGATCACCATGTCCAACTCCTGGCCCTGTGCAGGACACCCCAAGAATCCCAGCATGTGCCTGAGAGTGTTGTCCAAACGCTTACTGAGCTCTGACATATTTGGTGCTGTGACCAGAGCAGACAGTATAGCAACTGCCTCTGATGCATAACAGGAGAGAATGAACCGGGGCTCATCTGAGCAGTGTCCATGAAAGGACTGTGCCTGTGCACCTGGAGTACTCACAAGGTACTGGGGTTGAGCATCCTCTTCCAGAAGCTGCAGACTGGCCCCAGCAGAAGCAGGAAACAGGAGGGATAAAATTGGAAGGCAAAAGTGCTTTTGGGCAACAGGTAACCTGAGAGGTAAACAAGGGACTTGGCTGGAAGCAAGGACCTGTGGGAAGGTGCCATATCACCCAGGGTTGTGCAGGTGGACCTCACAGACCCTCACCCAGAGGGGCTGCCTCTGTATAGAATGATAAGGCTGTTATCAGGTGGCAAAGTGAACTGATGTGCAAGAGGGAGGAGGTCAGAGCCCTGGGAGCCACGTGGCCCCGGAGAGCTACAAGCAAAGGGCTGACTTGCCAAAAGAAATTCACAGCCCTTGTCAGAGGTGCTGCCAGCAGCAGGAAACAGGGCTCTGGGGATGGTCCAGCCGGGGGCTCAGCCAGCGCAGGGCCATGCCGGCAGTGAGGCAGCATCAGCAGTGGTAGCATATGTGGGTCATCTTCCCCTGCATTAAGCTCCCTGTTTCTGAGAGTTTGGGACAAATTTACACCTTGACGCGTGAGGCTCAATATCCCTTCCAGAATTTGAATTGGCATTCACTATTATAGCTGGATATTTTTCTTATCCCTGTAAGTGCCCAATCCCTCATTGAATCCTACTAAATTTTGGCCCGAGCACTTTCCTGTGGCAGTCTAATTAAGCACAGAGTGAGAAAGAAAAATGCTTCCTTTTATCCGCTTTATCCGCTTTGGATTCACCACCTTTGGATTTGAAGGCATAGTTCCTTCCCTTTGGTGCTCTGGGCCCCTTTGCCATCCCATTGTATCCATCTCCTGCAGCTTGTGCTCTCACTGCTGAGGGAGAAGCCCTGGCTTTGCATCCCTTCTTCCCCTTAGAAAATTACCCCAGCCCTGTTGTAGTGCCACGGATGATTCTGTGTCCATCGGTGGGGTTGCTGGATGGCAGCGAGTGTGGGACCTCTTAGGAAAGGCTGATAACAAATCAGAGAAATGCTGGGAATGCCCTGCTGACTGCTAGGCCATGAGCTGGGATGGTGGAGTGTATCAGTGAAAAATGGAACTTGCCCTTTGGTGCTGAGTTGTTACTATATAAGGAGGATAAAAGCGCTCGTTGTCAGAGCAGTTAATTAATATTCCTATTGTATGTTTGGAAAAAGAAGTCTGGCATGCTAATAACTGCAATGAAATAATCCATCATTGTTTCATCAACAAGAACAGCAAATGTTAAAAAAAAAGAAGTGGTGAGTTTCACTCATAGGCCCACAGGATTTGGACAGGCTTCCAGAAGAGTGCTCAAAACCTGGGGTGAGAGCATCTCTTGGCTGTGGGGAACGGCATTGCCCCTGCTCCATCAGGGACATGGAGACGCATTCTCAGGATTTCTGTAGCCATTATGGTTCATTAAATAGAAGAGTAAAGCTACAAGTCCATTAATGGCCATTGGATTTTTCATCAAAGAGCTTTGCTGGGAAAATGTAGAGAAAAAGAGGAGTGTCAGGACACCTCTTGGCACACTGCAGAGGGACCAGGGCAGTGGAGCACTGTCCACACTGTGACTGTGCATAAAGAAAGGAGCTGATGGTCCCCCATAGCCTGTTGACCCTGCTATTCCCCCTCCTGACCACTTTTCTTCCTCCACTTCTGCATTCCTGGGCACCCACCTGTCCCCAGCACACACAACCCCATGGGTGATCCTGAGCATTTTGGTCCAGGTTGTACAGGAGGGAGCTTGTAATTTGGAAAGCAGTATTTGCAATTGGACTTGGTGCTTCAGAGCTTCTGCCTGGGCTCTTGAGAGTACTGTGGCAGGAGGAGCCAGCCTGGAGGAGGTTTTGCTGCAGAGACTGAAAGAAAACAGCTGCTTTTGGTCTCACATCTCGGGGAACAGCTGAGGCCCAGGGAAGAGCCACAGAAAGGATAAAGGAGCTGGAAAAAGTGCCTCTCTAGAAGTTCAGTCACTTTGACTTGCCAGGCAGAGCCCAAGAGAAGGGATCACTGCCTGTTTACATGCCAGTGAGGAGCAGTCACCATCTTTGAGTATCCCAGGACCCCAGAGAAGGTCACATCCATGTGTCAGCATCCTCCCTCCAGGACCCAGCTCTCCTGCCTGGGCTGGGTCTCACTGTAGCTGTGTCTGAGAAAAGCTGAGTGCTGCACCCCACCGAGGGCACAGGTTTGCTGGACTCCTCTCCCAGCAATCCCTCTGCAGAGCAGCGGAATGCCTAGTGCCAGGGATGGGACCCCATGGATGGGGGTTGAGGAAGAGCACCCAAGCCAGTGCTGCTGGGATGAGGTGACAACAGCCCACCCCAGCACCGCAGGAGGCTCAGGGAGTAATAAATCATGCTGGACAAGTTGCCGTCAGCAGAATCTAGGAGGGCTATAAAACCTGAATCTCCTGAGCCTTCAGCTGGAGTTGCAGCTGCAGAGCAGGAAGCAAACAGGATCCTGGCTGGCATTGTGAAAGCAAACACCATAAATCTGAGGAAGTGCTGTGATTGCTGCTTTAGGCACTGGGGAGCTTGGCTCCTGGTGGCCCCAAGGTATTTTATTTTCTCTCTGAACAAAAAAAAAAAAAAAAAAAAAAAAAAAACAAAACAAAAAAAAAAAAAAAAAAAAAAAAAAAAAACCAAAAAAAAAACCACACCAAAAAATTCCACAACCCCAGTTTATCACTGGACCAAACTGCATTGATGCTGCTGTGAACCCTGAAGCAGCTTTGGGATGTGGGCACCTTTCCTTACCCAACACCTTGAGGATGCAAGCAACAGAGTACCCAGGGCACTAGGGCAGGTTCAGGTAGATGCTGGCTCTGAGTGATGACCATTCATGAATGCTCACTGCTCACCGACATGGCCAGATCCTGGGGTCTGCTCACCTCTCCTCACCTGGGGAGAGGTGAGCAGAGGGATGAGGAAGGGATAGGCAGTCAGGAGCTAGGAAGGGAAGAGCAGGTAGGGAATGACACCTGGCTCGTGGTATCCTTCATCCCACAGCTGGCAAGACAGATAGGGTAGCTCGCAGAGGCTGGAGTACAGCCCCACCAGCAATGAGACTGTTGCTCCAAAAAAGGGGACAAAATAGAGGGGATGTGAGAAGAAATTGATGTCACCTTACTCTGCAGACTGGCTGCCTGCTGGATGAAGCTCGATGCCGGTGGAGAAGTATGGGCTGCAAGGCATGCTGGCATGCCTTGTGTTTTCCATGGGTGTCCCTGGCCTCAGCACTCACACCCTGACCCTCCTTGCAAGGAAGAGGTGTTCTGACCCTAGAGGCTGGACACAGCATTTCACAGGGGCTCTACAGCTCTGGTTGGAGGGGGTGTGTGGGTTCCCTGCTATGGGACAGGACCTGCTGTGGGATGGTGTCTGCAGGTCTTCAGTCATGGGATAGGCTCTTATGTCCTGGGCAGTCCCATGCTGTGGTTCACTCAGGCTCTCATGCTCTCTTGTCCTCTCTCGCATAGTCTCATCCTCCCTTGCTCATGCCCATGTTCCATTCCTTTGAGACTTTCCCAGGTCATTTATCATAGCTGTGGCTGCTCTGCATCAGGACAGGTTTTAGCATCAGTGGGTCAGCCATGCATTCCTGCTACCCTCAGCCCTGGCAGGCTGCCGGCACCCACCCTAGCTTTGCAGCACCCTGGGTATCCCAGCATGGGTGTGCTGCAGCCCATGGCTCTGCCTGGGCTCTTCTCAAAGAAACATGCCAGGAGGTCACGGGGTGTTTAGGAAAACAGGCCTTGGCATTTGCTGGCCATACCAGGAAAATAAAAACATCCGGGCAGGCAGCCTTACAGTGACTGTGAGAGGCCGGCACTCCATAAATCCCCTGGAGCAGGTGCTTTGTAGTCTGCACAAGGAAATGAGCATATTATTCAGTTTGGCTTAAACCCCGAAATGTTTCCTGTCCTGTGAGTCAGAAATAACCCTAGGAGATCATTCCTAGGCCACGCAGAAACCGCACCAGCCAAAAAATGCCAGGCACTTGTTGGCCTGAGGACTTGCCAGGGAGGTCAATGGTCCAGGTCCCTCGTCTTGGAGGAGACTTGCTGTGGCAGTGTCATGCCACCAGCACTGACCTCAGCATATAAATGGCCTGGAACATGAGGATTCACAGGGGAGTCCCATACTGGTCCTGGGCACATTGCTTCGTTGGGATGCAGGGACAGAGAGAACCCCAGGAGATCCTGAGGCTTTCTATGTCCTGGGTGGATCCTGCAGATCTCTGGCCTCACTGTGGTATCCGAAACAGGGATCCTCCTGCACGGTGCATTGGCTGTTTTACTGGCACCCACAGGGCCATGCTGGGGTGATATCCTGCTCTAGGGACACTCTACAGGAAAAGCCATGAATGGTTGGTGGCCTCATGGTGGAAGAGACTACCTAGGCATGGCACCGGGACCCCACATACTCCGCCTGGGGATCCCAGAGAAGTTGGAAGGGAAAGCACTGCAGGAGCTGTGTCTGGCTTGGCACAGGCAGAACCCACCTGAAGGGGTTCATGGGTGACTCTTCCTGTCCTGGTGCCCTGCAAAGACACTCCTAGGGTCCCACCATGGGTCTGTGGCACAGAGAGGTGTGAGTTCTAGAGGCTCTCCCCATGGACATACAGTGACAACCCTTGTCCTGAATCAGGGAGGTGACACAGCTGCCATATTTATCCACAATTTTCCCTTTAAAATATTTGCCTTTGCTCTATTTTTTCCATTATTGGCACGCAAACTTCAAATCCGAACAAGGGAGCCCTTCAGACTCCCTGGACAGCAGGAGCACAGGAGGCCCATATGTGAAAAGGTCACCCCATGTATATGCACCAGTCCTGGGTGCTTTGTGCCCACCTGGTCAAAGCCTCTCTGACCTTCTGAAGGTGTTACTCTCCTATTTGGGATGGAGTGGCACTGTGAGCACTGGCAATAGAGACTCCAGCAGAAGCCTGACTTGCACTTGAGTAGAAATGTGAGTCCTCGGTGGTGCCTTCTCCATCCCTGCCCTCTTTCCACACAGCCTCCAGCAGGAAGGGGCTACTGCCCACCCATGCCAGACCTCCCCGTGACCCAGTGCTGTTTGTGCCCTGGCACAGCAGTGTCTGCACAACTCCACCTGGCCCTGGCAGTGATGACTGTGCTGCAGGCACTCACTTGTGTTGCCTGCCATGCTCTTTACAGTCACCTCCTGAGGCTGGCAGGTTTCTGGCTCTACTTTCAGTATGGAAGTGAAGGAGCTTGGCAAGGTCCATGGCCTTGTGCTGCTGCATGCCAGGAAGTGGAAAAACAATTGTCATCTCTGTGGATCAGGGGTTTGGTTATGCTTGCCAGGGGAACATGGAAAAGAAGACTGGAATCTCAGGGGCGTGAGCCCCCCAGGGCAAACAAACATAGCTGTGTCCTCGGTGCCATCATGATCTGGTGCAGTCCTAGGACCAGCATGTGTGTCACGAACAAATATTTGAGATCACTTAAAAAATCACTGGCAAGGGTGTCAGCAAAAACCGAATTTAATATAAAGTGGCAACGTAGCAAAGTTCATTGGCAAGATTTATTACTAGACAGTTACGGCACATTGAGGAGAAAAAATGGAACAACAAACAAAATCCAGGCAATCAAAAGAGAAATGAGGCGAGAACCATCTAGAGTTGTGTTTGTGCATATGTATGTGTGTATGTGTGTGTTTAGGTGCATGTGACAAAAGGCCAGTGAGGGCAACTTAACAACTTAGCAAAAGAACAACACTTTAGCAGCCTTTAACTTAGCTTATAAATTATGACTTTACCTTACTTACAGGCCTAAGTTACTTAGATCTGAGGTACTTAAACACCTAAGAGAGCAGCATTTCTCCCAGATTTGCTATAGCCTATGCACAGGGGCATGCACACAGACAGAGACGGTGCAAGCAAGGTATCTGTGAAAAATTCCCCTGAGAGGTCAGTGAAATGCTAACTTCGGATGCCTTTGCATCTCCTCAACAGGCAAAGGGCTGAGCCTCATGGACTGAGGGTATCAGCCCCAGATCCATCATTGTTCAAGTGATGCTCAAGTACAGCAGACTTGAGTTTGCTGGCTCTGAGAGGCCCCACTCAGAGGGAGGTGCTGGCCACAACCTGCTGTGGTCCAGGGCAGCTCAAAGGGTCTCATTTTGGACTGCTGTTTGCAGGGAGGCAAGAGAGTAGACTTTAGTTGTAACAATGTTTCATCTTTGCCACAGTTTCAGCCTGCACTTTATTTAAATATCTGAGAACAGCAATGTTCTTCTGTTCCGGGAAGAAAAACAGTTGCCAGCACTGTTCATCAAAAACCCAGGAGCTCTAACTGCTCCAGCAGTTCCTGGAAGCAGGGAGTGTTTCTGATAAGCTCAAGAAGAGCTGAGCACAGGTGTTGTTTTTCAAGGTTCAGGCCTAATGAGCATTTCTCAGAATTCAGTGCAGCCTGGAAAAGGGGGGATGCATCACCATACTGGTGATGGACTGCTATGGACCACCACAGATAGCCATGTACCACTACAGACTAACAGGACCACGGTGCTGGGTACAGCCCAGTGCAAGGAAGATTGTCATCCCAATTGGGATGCCAATAAAACTCAGTGTGAGACCATGGGATAGGGAATGTACAAGGGAGTTAGAAAAACCCTAAGGCGTGATAAGTCTGTGTGTATGGTGAGTGTATGGTGAGTGTATGATCTGTGTATGGTCTGTGTGTATGGTGTATATAGTGTGTGTATGGTGTGTGTATGGTGTGTCTGTGTATGGTGTGTGTTTATGGTGTGTGTATGGTGCGTGTATATGGTGTGTGTTTATGGTGTATGTGTATGGTGTGTGTATAGTGTGTGTGCATGTATGGTGTGTATGGTGTGTGTGTATGGGGTGTGTATGGTTTGTGTGCATGTATGGTGTGTATGGTGTGTGTGTATGGTGTGTGTGTATGGTGTGTGTATGGTCCGTGTGCGGAGTCGGTGCGGTGTCCCCGCGGTGTCGCCGCTGGTATGCGGCTCCTTGGCGGTGGCCGGGCCCCCTCTGGTGGCTCACACCTGCACACACGGGGTGCCGCCGCACCCACATTCCCCGTCACGGGCATCTGACGCACTCCATCCCTCCATAAGCGAATCCCCACCGGCTTCTCCCTCGTTCCCTCCACTGCTATTCTTCCCCATTTCTCTATTTTGTTTTACCAGAGTCGTTTCTCCGCTGGCGACATCCTGCCCGCCGCAGGTCCTGCAGGAGCAGCACCACCTCCCGGGGAGGTCGTTGCAGGAGCTTTTCCCACTCAGTCTGTTATCAGCCCCTCTGTGTCCCCTTTGCCCCCGGCCTGTGCCACCGGAGCCTCAGGACAGGAGCCACAGGGCTGGTGTTATGGTTTGACACTGGCGCAATGCCAGTGCCCCTATGAAAATACACTTTTTCAATATAAATGTTGTGAGATGTTACCAGGAACAGAGCAGAGCAGGCCTAAGCTTAATAACAAAGGAAAAAAAAAACTTTATTAAACTACTGCTACTATAGAAGACACACACACTAAATCTAGGATGAAGACCTTCTAAAACCTTCCTCCTCCCACTTAATTTCTAAAACAACTGCTATGAAACATCACCTGGGCTTTCTGATTAAGTTGCTACTCTTCAGATAATCAATACTCAGTCCATCAAGGGAGAGAGGAGTCTCTCTTGCACCATAGACCCCCCAGGAAACACAGTTGCCACCTCCTGTGTTTCCATGTCACACATGGCAACCGCCCGGAGAAAATCTGCCAGTGTGACACTCTCCTTTCCATGTCACAGTGCTCTCACCACAGTGCATGGACAGACTCCTCATAGGGCTCCTTTAAGGATGCTTTGCCACGGACCCAAAGAAACAACAGTTCAGCTTCTCATCCTGGGACTACAGTCCCCCCCATTTTCCCCTGGGGCCAAGGGTCTAAGAACAGAGATCATCTTCCTGAAGACAGGAGGCATCACCATTCCCTCCTCAGCTTTTCTCCATTCTTGCCATTCCTGTGCTGGTTGTTGCTGAAGCAGGTCTCTTTGATTCACCAGTGCATGCCCCTGAAATGCAGTCTCTATTGTAGGATAATTTGGTTCAGTCTATGGCTAACAAGAAAAGTCCAGCCAAAAGCTACTCCATCATCTCTTCCCACTTAAAAATTTCTTCTAACATCTCAGGTCCCGGACTGTCTCTCTTCCAGGAGGAGTAATATTTTACAAAGCCTTCATTTCCCAGGAAAGGGTTAAAAGTTCACCTGAAATCTCTGCCCAGAACTCCAACTCCCCCACTGGGCATCTACCCCCCTTTCTCCTTCTCCTCTGCTGGCAAATCTCCAGGTGCCGTCAAGCTCTGTCTCCCTCTGGGCGGGGGGGGGGGGGGAAACAAAGGCATCTCCGCTTCTCTCCACCCTTCCATCTGCAGGAGTTGGCTTGATTCCAGTCCTTCAGCCCCCTCAGCCTACCTTGACCAGGCCGCATGGCTTCCTCTCCCCGGCCCAGCCTGTGGCTGGGCAGGGGAAAGTCTGCACCCTCCGAGTACTGGAACCAAAGAGAGAGTTCCCCTGGGAGTTCTTGCTTTTAGCCCGCTGTGTTCTCAGAGGCGTGTCCATACCTTCAGTGGTCACTCTAGGTGCCAATATCCAAACCTGACCACTGATTGGTTTGACCCAACTTCCTGAGAAAATTCACTTCCATGTCAAACCACAACAGCTGGTCTGGGGGTACCTGCAGGGTACAAGGTGTGCCACATCTGTGCCCCATGAACAGGGGTGATTTCTCTGACCCTGTGTTCTCCAGTGGGACCATCACCACCCCACCATGCCCAACCCCACACTCTGTGGGGAAGCTCTTCCAGATCTTTCCAGCTTCTCATTTCTGGATGTAATCGCTGTCAGTTGGATTTCACTGTCCTTCGGCTCAGGCTCTGCTGCCAGCTCCATACCACACTGGGCCGAGGTATTTATAGCTGGCAATGCAATCTGTTTGTCTCGAGTTGTGCCGGTCTGGGGGAGCCGAGCTCTGTGACCTCAGAAGCATCACTCCTGGTGGCGACATCTGCAGTGTGAGTGTAGGGACAGCGAGAAGGACTGTGATTCCCGGCAACTCCAGAGGTGGAGGGACCCATGTTGGGGCATGCTGTGGTGCCATGCCCATGGTGCTGCTCTGCTCTGGTGGCCTGCCCCAAAATCCCGGAGGGGACTGCGACATCCTGCCTGCCACTCAGCACAGCATCCCTCACGGGTCTGAACCACACAGGACCTTGAAGGGCCAGTGGCACCGGCAAGACCTGCAGGGCCACCGTGCAGCCAGTGCGCTCCCCCATGCTCCCACACACAAGCATCCTGCCCCACACAGCTCTGACTTGTGGGGAAGGGGCTGGCACCACCCCCAACGCCCCCCTCCAGTCTCTATCGCCCCCCACCTCTGCCCGATGGGAGCAGGCAGCAGGCTGGGAATGCCAGGAATGCACCGCAGGCATGCTGCCTCCACCAAGCCCCCCTTGCCCCACTGAAGCGTCCTGTAAACAAACGCATAGCACCTCTGTGTCCCTTCTGGCTGGGCGGCCCCCCATGGCAGCCCATGACGTACCCTTAGGTCCTTCCCAAATCCCCGGGAGGACCGGCAGCCCCGCTCTGCCCGTGTTATCCCAGTCCCACGGCACCATGGGGGCTTGTACAAGGCTCACTGCACCCTGAGCGCTCCCTTGTGCTCCACTCATATGCATCCACCCTCCTACCCCAGCAGCCCACAGGCCTGTGTCCCATAGCAGAGGGGTTGAAGCCCCAAAAGCTGCATTGGTGACATGCCTGTGGCATCCAGCTCCCTGCCATCCCCTGCCCTCATCTCCCCCTGCCCCATCAGGGCTCACGTTGGCCAGGTCCTGGTGGCATGGGTTCCAGTGCACCCTCCACTGTTGGGGAAACACACTGGATCTTGGTGACATTGGGCTCCCCAGGGCATTCCAGTTCTCAGGGTCCAAATCCCCAGGTGCCTCCCTGCATCTCAAATCCCCGAGGTCATCTCCAACCTCCTACCCTTTCACCAGGGGAGATACCCAAGTACAAAGCACTGGAAGCCCCCACAAGGGAGGCAGCCAGATACCGGGCAACCCCTCCTGAGAGCCTGATTCCTCCTTTATCCAACAACTTAAGACCTCCCAAAAATCCCTTTTGAGGACACTCACACCCAGGATATTCCCTCCCCTTCCAGCTGGCTGTACCCCACAGCTGTGTATCCCTTCATATCCTCGCATCCGTCCCCAGGCTACCCCTTTGCACCATCATGCACATCCCCCACACCCCAGTGACTTCCCCAAACCCTGGGGACCCCCAGCATGAGACATCCCCTCCCCAGTCCCTAGTCATTGGGGTACCCCAGAACCTAGATGCTCTCTCACTGCAGCTCCCTGAACCCAGGTACCTCTTTCTCAATCCCCCACCTGATGGAGACACTCCAAACTCTAATGCGCCCTCCCCAGTTCCCCTCACGGACCCTAGATTCCATGTACCCCTCTTCAATCCCTGCCCACTGGGAGCCACCGCCTCTGAGGACTTCCCTCCCTTAATCCCCCGATGGGACCCCTGAGCCCGCCCCCAACCCCTCCACCCAGAAGCCGGGCACCCCACTCCCCTGCCCCAAACCGATGCCCTCTTCTCCGATTCCCCCTCACTGCACCTCACCAGAACCGAAGTACACCTCCCTCGGTCCTCCACCCACTGGGGACACCCCGAACGCGGATGCCCCTCCCTACCTCCCCTCCCGGACCCCCTAAAACACGGGTACCCCCTCCCTCAGTTCCTGCCTACTAGGGGCCGCCGGATCTGGGGACCGCGGTCTCTAACCCCCCGCTGGGGATCGCGTAGCACTTCGCCAATCTGGAAGGAAATACGCCGAACACCCCGCCATCCCCCCACCACCCCAACCAGCGCCCCCCTCGCCGCTAGCCCCACCCCTGCCCCCCCCCTCTCCGGGGACACCGCCCCCCGCCCCGTCGCCGTGCCGCCCATCCCCGTGCCCGTCCGGCCGGGCGGGGACCGGCGGCGCCGCCCCCCCGGGGGAGGGCGGTCGGTGGCGGTCGGCAGGGCGGGGGCGCGGCGGGGGCGCCGGAGCGGCGGGCGGCGGCCGGGGCGGAGGAGCCAGCGCGGCCCATGGCTCCGCCGCTGCCGCTGCCGCTGCTGGCGCTGCTTTTGCTGCCGGCACCGACGGGCGCGGGGCGGCGGGCGGCGACCCCCGACGGGGCACCCGCCAACTTGACGGTGGCGGTGGTGCTGCCGGAGCGCAACGTGAGCTACGCGTGGGCTTGGCCGCGCGTGGGTCCGGCGCTCAGCCTGGCGCTGGAAGCGCTGGAGCGGGGCGAGCCGCCGCTGCTGCCACGGCCCTTCTCGGTGCGCGTCGAGTTCATGAGCTCGGAGCTGGAGGGCGCCTGCTCCGAGTACGTGGCACCGCTCAACGCCGTGGACCTGAAGCTCTACCACGACCCCGACGTGCTGTTCGGGCCGGGCTGCGTGTACCCCGCCGCGTCCGTGGGGCGTTTCGCCTCTCACTGGCGGCTGCCCCTCATCACCGGCGGGGCGGTGGCCGCGGGTTTCAGCCGCAAACGGGAGCACTACAGCACGACGGTGCGCACCGGGCCCTCGGCACCCAAACTGGGCGCCTTCGTCTCCCACCTCCACGCGCACTTCAACTGGAGCGCCCGCGCCGTGCTCCTCTACGTGGACCGCAAGACCGACGACCGACCCTACTACTTCACCGTCGAGGGTGTCTACCAGGAGCTGCAGGATGGCAACAACCTCACCGTCACCGTCCACATCTACTCCCCCGAGGAGGGCGGCCCCGACACCGCCGTCCACTTCATCAAAGCCAACGGGCGCGGTGCGTGGGGTGGCGCGGCGTGAAGTGCCGGGGGGACACCATGACCACGGGCGGGATCGGGCTGAGCGCCCGGGGAGCAGGGGTGGCGGAGTGGGAGTGGGAAGAGGAAGGGAGAGTGGAGTGGGCTCCTCTCGGGAGATCTGCGTAGGGCTTCGAGAGGGGGAGGCAAAATCCTCCGCGGGGCACAGCAGGGGGCTGAGGATGCGATGGGATCTGTGTGGGGGACGGTGGGGGGCATTGGACCCGCCTGGGGCACAGCAGGGGGAAGGATGGGGTGCAGCAAGGGGACTGGGGTACCGTGGACGACATGTAGGGTACAGCAAGGGGTTAAGGGAACACCAGGACACATCTGGGGCACAGAGATGGGATGGCAATACAGCGGGACCGCTGCAGGACACAGCAAAGGACTGGGAATACAATGGGATGCATGTGTGGCACAAAAAGGGACTGGGGTGGCAGTGGGACCTGTTTGGGGCACACCAAGGGATTAGGGGTAATGGAGATCCGCACAGGGCACAGCAAGTGTCAGAGAGGGCAGTGAGATACATATAGGGTGCAGCAAGGAGATGGGAACAGAGTGTGATCATGTGGGGTGCAGCAACAGTCCAAGGAGACAGTGGCACCTTTGTGGGGCACCATGAGGGTCTGAGGACACAGTGGGACTTGTGAGGGGTCGAGAGCAAAATGGCGCCCTTGTGAGGCACAGCAAGGGAACAAGGATCTAGTGGGACTCATGTGGGGTGCAGTAGGGAGTGGGCAGAGTGACACCTGTGGTAGGGCATGGCAAGGGGCCAGAGGAAGAGTGGGACCCCTGTGGAGCACAAGGAAGGGCTGGAGGCACAGTGGGACCAGTGTGGGGTGTGAGGATGGGCTGAGGACACAATGGGACCCATGTGGGGTACAGGGAGAGGTGGGCGAAATGTGCTCTGTGTGGGGCGCAGTGAGGATTGAGCACATATTGTCACAGTGGGGCTGGAGGAGCAGCAGGACCTGCACAGGAGGTGTGTTCACAGGGGACAAGACAGAACCTGAGCCCCTCCCCAGGCCAAAAACCGTGTCAATGGAGGGGCCAGGATGCAGCAGGAGGAGGGGGCACAGTGTCTCCCTCCCAGGCCCCCAGTCCAGTCAGCCTTTGCCAGCAAGAGCTGGGGCAGACCCCCAGCTTGGTGGGACACGTGCTGTGAGGGGCAGCCTCTGTATTAGCAGGATCAGGGTGACCCAGACATGTCCTTGGAGGCTGAAGCTGATGGAGGGGATGTGGCACTCTGGAGAACAGCATCAGCTGTGGTTATATACCTAGAGAACATACCTAGGTGGCTGTGCTGTGCTCAGGCAGAGCCCCCCAGAATGGCACCTGGGCACCCTGGGCTGTGCCTTGTCCCTGCTGCATGCCCAGGGGGGCTGTGATAGTCCCACCCAGCTGATGGAGGGATAAATCAATTTGGTGCCTTGCGAGTGCCCCAGCAGAGCAGCTATATTGGGAGCGGGAGGAAATGGAGGGGCTTACAGAGGCAGCTGGAGAGCAAGGGCAAGAGCATGATGCTCTTTCATTATTGATGAGCAGGGTGTATCAATCCGGGAGTCAGCCACTCTGCAGTGCTTCTTAATGGATTCTGAGATGCTGTGTCATTAGGAAGGACATCTAGCCTGGATAAGTGGAGCCAGATGGGCCAGCAAGGCTTATGTCCAAGGCTGGGCAGGACCAGACTGCAGGGGGGAGGTGCTTTGGAGTGCTGGACTGGGTTCCTGTCAGGATTGAGGCCAGCGAGGCTGAGTCCATGGGGTTTGGAGCTTCTTATGGGATGAGGGCAAAGGAATCTGCAGGAAGAAAGGCTGAAATCAGTGATTCCCGTCAACGTTTCCATCTTGGTGCTGTAAATCACACCAGTGGGAATCAATCCCTCCTGGTGCAGGCAGGGGGTTGTGGCTGCTGGAGGAGAAGGCCAGGCATGGGCAGAGACCTGAGGGCTTTCTAAGCTGAGGTCATAGTATCACAGAACCATGGAAAGGCTTGAGTTGAAAGGTACCTTAAAGATCATTTAGTTCCATTCCCCTGCCATGGGCAGGGATGTGGAGAGAGTCTGGGCCTTTCTGGCCACTGCTCAGAGATGGTGCCAGGGTGTGGGGCTGAGTGCTTGGCCCAACAGAGATGGGTGCTCAGGGCTTCCAAGCTGGTTATATAGCCCTTTCCTAGCCCATGTGTGTGAGGCAGGGAATGGAGACTTGCAAGGCTGTCCCAGGGGTTGGGACCCCTGCATGGAATGGCGTGGAGACGGAAGCAAGGTCTTCAGCTGCATCCATGTCCATGACATGCAATAACACCAGTATCATCCCTCATGATGAGGCATCACCTTCCTTCACCCAAGTCACTGGCAGGAGTTTGGTGAACATTTCCTAGAGAAAGCTGCTTCCCTGCCCCTCTGTGTTTCCCTAGCACTGCTGGTTCTTGACATTCACAGATCTAATGAATGGGCACGACAGGGGGTGGGATTGCCCCTCTCACTGGTGCCTGGGTGATGTGCAGGGGCCCACGTCTCTCCTGCCATTTGCAAAAGCACTGATATAATTAGAGCTGTGGTTGAGGGAATTACCGGAACATCTGCCTGCAAAAAGCCCAGGTGTCCTGCCTGGGGAGATGGCTGGGTGGTGCTGCAGGAGGGGAGTGCATTTGTTCTTCACCCCCACACTCTCCCTGGGCCAGGGCAATGAACAGTCTCTGTGCTGCAGTGCCCTGTGCTGGTGGGACTGCTTGAAACTGGGATTTTCTGCCTGAACTTGGGATTTGCCCTCATTTCAGGGTTATCTTCCATCATGCAAGGGTCAAGCAGTGTTCTGCCACCTCATCTGCATGCTTGTGGTCCTGCCCCTTCCCTGGGACCTGGCATTGCCACCTATGCCAGAGACACCCCCTAAATAAATGTCAGGGGTCTGGATACACTCCAGCCTTGCAGAACTTCATTCCCCTTGTCCTGGGTGATGCTGGGGCTGCCTTTGGCCATTTGCTGGCCTCTGGTGTGTGTGTGAGCCCCCTAAGGCGCTGCTGGCTGTGCAGGAAGCTGCCAGCTAGAGGCAGCTGCCTGCCTCAGGGAGAGCCCAAATCATTGACCCTTCCTTCTGCACAGCTCATGCAGCCTGTCCCCAGGGAGCCATCTAGGCGCCATCCATCCCCTTTCTTGGTGGCCTTTGACCAGGCAGGCTTTCACTGCCGCCGCAGGGGCTGGCTGCCTGCAGTGTCCCACCATCTGCCACCAGCTGTTGTGGCTCCCTAGCCCCTGTGGCTCCCTTTTCTTGGTGCCTGCGGTGGGATGGGGAGAGTCCTGTCTATGTCCTTGGGTGGAACCCTCAGGCTCTGCATGTTGGGGAGGTGCTGAGCTGTCCACCCTGGATGAGAAATCCGGGGACATTTCTTGATGCAGGACTAGCAAAGTGGAGAAGCCAAGAGTGTTTATTTGAAGTATTGCAGCAATCAGAGGGAACCATTTCAAACCCTGAAGCAGGCTGTTGCTCACACACAGCCCATGGTGCTGTGATTTCTCCCTCCCCCGTGCCCAGAAGCAGCTCCCCACATTGCTGTGGATTCCCTGTGCCCACAGTGGCTTTGCTGGGTCTCTTCTCCCACCTGTGGGCTTCCTCACTGCCCCCGTGGGTGACGCTGCCAGCCCTGCTGCCCACATGGCTGGGTGCCTGCGTGGCTGGGCGCCTTTCAGCAGCAGACCCCTTCCCGGCGCGCAGCACTTCCTTGCTGTCCCCAGCCCCCCCACTCCCCGGGTCCAGCCAGGGCGCTGGGCCCCATGCAGAAGAGCTGTGTGTCGGGGCCAGCGCCCAAGCGTGACATTCCTCCAGCACCCGCTGCTGCTGCCTCCTCCGTTGCTCAATCCTGGGTTCCCAGCCAGACTGGCTGGAGCGGCGGCCCTGGTTTTCCGGGGGGAGGGAGGAGGCAGTGTCAGGATCCTCAGCAAGGGCACGGAGGGCCCCTGCTCGGGGGGTTCGGACACTTTCAGGCACCCATCCCCACAGCCTGTGATGCCTTGTGCCAGCGGCATGCTGGCCCCACACAGCCCTTGGGTGGGCATCCCATGGGGGCTGACCGAGCCTCCAGCAGAGGGTGGGGGCAGGTGGGACGTCCTGACGGGGCCCGGGCACCCCCTTGCCATGTGGATCACACCAGTGAGATGCTCTGTTTCCAATTAGTGGCCACTGAAGGTGCTGGAATCTGGAAACCTGCGCATTCCTGCCACATAGACAGCCGGCCACGAACCCAAACATGGGTTTGTCCCATTCCACAGCCCAGGTTCCCCAGGGGCCTCCGGCACACAGCTCCAGTGCCTCTCCCAGCCCCCCCGATTCTGTGGCTAGGGCTGGCATGGAGCAGCCCGGAAGCTGATGTAGGGGGGAGACATCCTCTGGCTGGCTTTTGCTGGATCAGGGTGTATAGGGTCTGTGCCTGGGGCATCCATCTCATGATTTCGAGCAAGTTTTTCCCTGTTTTCCTCTCTCCCTTCAGTCCGAGGTGATTGATGGGGCAGGAGTGGGTCTGGGCCAGCAGGAGCTGTGGGTCTGGCCATGAGTCGTAGGGAGGCTTGCTCCATCCTGCCCTCGCAGCCTCCCAGTGCTCCCGGGGCTGCTCTGCCCCACCTGCCCCATTCCTGGTTGTGTGCCAGGGCTGCAGTGGGGTGTCCCTGCCCCATTGAAGCCCCCGCCTCTCTCTGGCAGTGGTGTATCTCTGTGGGCCACCAGAGATGCTGCGTCAGATCATGCAGCTGGCACAACAGGAGAACCTCACCAATGGCGACTATGTCTTCTTCTACCTGGATGTCTTCGGGGAGAGCCTGCGGGGCGACTCTGCCCGTGACCCCTTCAAGCCCTGGCAGGAGAGCCCGGGCCAGGACTCAGGACTGCGTGAGGCTTTCCAGGTGAGCTGTGTCCACCTGCCTGGGGACAAACCTCCCCAGCCTGGCCCCAGTGTGTGAATCAGGGTGCTGTGCTTGGTTGCAGATGGTGCTCGTGATCACCTACTATGAGCCCCAAAACCCTGAGTACCAGCATTTCCAAACCCAGCTCATCCTGCGAGCTAAGCAGAAATTTGGGGTGCAGCTCAACTACTCCCTGGTGAGTGAGTCCCCTTGCATGCTGGGGTGGTAGGGTCCCTTCACATGGGTCTGAGGCACCTCTCCAGGATGCAGAGGGTGGGACACAGCCACAGACAATGCCAGAGGGGTCATCCTTGGTGGAAACAGCCACAGGCACTGCCATCCCTGCAGGGTGTGTGTTGGCCCCAGAGTGGTTATGGGGCGGTGGGTGGGTGCATGGTCCTGGTGTGAAGGTTCTGGGATGCTCCTGTGTGCGTGGCTGTGGGTGTGCTCAGATTCCCCCTGGCAGATGAACCTGGTGGCAGGATGTTTCTATGATGGGATGCTGCTGTACGCCATGGTGCTGAATGAGACTCTGCGTGAGGGCGGCTCCAAGAAAAACGCCACCCACATCATCGAGAAGATGCGGGACCGCAAGTTCCAGGGTAACACTGGGATCGGGGCATCTGGGTTGTGGGTGCTGTGGGGTGGTGGAACTCAGTCCCCATCCCACCTGCATCTTAATTTACTGACAGGTGTCACAGGGCTTGTGAGCATGGACAGCAACAATGACCGGGACACTGACTTCAACCTATGGGCCATGAGTGACCCCAAGACCGGGCAGTATGAGGTGGGGGGAGGTTCCCCCTGGCTGGGGTTGGGGGATGGGATGGTGGGGTCTGGGGGTGGCCTCATCTCTCTCTGCCTTAGGTGGTGGGACACTACTCAGGTGTGGAGAAGCAAATCCACTGGCTGGGACGACCCATCCCCTGGGTGAAGGGGGCTCCCCCCTTGGACAATCCTCCCTGTGTCTTTGATGTGGATGACCCCTCCTGTGATAAAAGTGGGTGTCCTGGGTCCCCACATCCCTTGGACCCCAGCAAGCTTCCGTACGGGTGCATGTCAGTTTGGCTGTCATAGCCAGCTGGGCTACCCTGACACATCCTCTCCTGCCTGCAGCCCCCCTCTCTATGCTGGCCATCGTGGCTTTGGGCACTGGCCTCACCTTTGTCATGTTTGGCATCTCCAGCTTCCTCATCTTCAGGTCAGTCAGGACTGGGGGAACCTCTGTCTGATGGGCAGGCAGGCAGGCAGGGCAGAGGGGATGGGGGCCTGACCCTTATGTGTCCCCCAGGAAGCTGATGTTGGAGAAGGAGCTTGCCAGCATGCTTTGGAGGATCCGCTGGGATGAGCTGCAGTTTGGAAGTCCTGAGCGGTACCACAAGGCAGCAGGCAGCCGGCTCACCTTGTCCCTGGTGAGACAAGCCATCCCTGAAACACCACCCCTGACCCTGTGCTGCCCTCCCTCCCTGCATCACACCACTCCCTGTGGATCCCTTTCATGACGCTCTGTTTCCTACAGAGCCACAGCCTCACTGAATCTCCCTTCAACACAGCCCTTCATCCTTACATAGCTCTCCATTCCCTATAGAGACTTACTCCATCCATCCCTGGCATGACTTTCCATCCCCTGCAGAGCCACAGTAGAGCCTTCCTCTACACAGCCCTGAATCCTCTATGTAGCACCATACTTCATCAAGCCCCTATGTTGCCCTCCATCCCCTACAGACATACCTTATCCATGTCCTACACTCCGTGCGGTGCACCATGCCTCATCCTGGAGTCTTCACCTTGCCTACAGAGCATGCAGAGCTTGTCCTGACCCTTAGAGCCCATCCTGCACCATCCCTGAACACCTTGGATGTCCCTGCCCTGCTCCATTGGTGCAGGCCATCCCTCCATCCCAGGGGTCCTCTCCCTAATTCCCTCCTTCCCACAGCGTGGCTCCAGCTATGGCTCCCTGATGACCACCCATGGCAAGTACCAGATCTTCGCCAACACCGGCCACTTCAAGGTCAGCACATCAGGCAGGGAGCTGAGTCCTCCCCCTGAAATGCCCCAGCTCTGTTGTGCTCCCACTTGGCTGCACCCCCATCCCACAGGATGTTGGCACTTTCCTCCCCTTCGCAAATTCATGCAGTGGACATTGACCTTTTCCCCTTCCCAAACACCCCAGGGCAATGTTGTGGCCATTAAGCACATCAACAAGAAGCGCATCGAGTTGACGCGGCAGGTGCTCTTCGAGCTAAAGCATGTAGGTTTGGGGTCTGGGCTAGGGTGGGCAACCCGCTTGGGAGTGCAGGGATTGGTCCTGTGCATGTGGGAGAGTAGCAGGAGTACCCTCCTAGCAGCTCATGCCCTTTGACCTCAAAACTGTCTTGGGTCCACTTATACCTGCAGATGCGAGACATCCAGTTCAACCACCTGACCCGCTTCATTGGGGCGTGCATCGACCCCCCCAACATCTGCATCATCACCGAGTACTGCCCACGGGGCAGCTTGCAGGTAGCGGGGCTTGGGAACACTGCAGGTGACATTTAGACATTCCTGGTGACCCAGCTGGACTGCGTGTTGTGGACAGGGCGGTGGATACTGGTGGCCGCTTGAGCCCTCCCAATAATGCTCACAGCTGAGCTGTCCAAGCAGGTGTCAGAGGCCAGTGGAGGAGTGGGGGTGGGTGCTGCAGACCCCCCAGTCTGGATACTTGGTGAGGCTGCCATCATCATGACCTGGGTGCTTGATGGGGTCCACTCAATGTGCTACTGCAGGATGTCCTGGAGAACGAGAGCATCAACCTGGACTGGATGTTTCGCTACTCCCTCATCAATGACATTGTCAAGGTATCCAGCTGAGGGGTGTGAGGAGATGGGAAGAGGTGTCCGAGACATATGAGCTTCACTGTGTCCATCTGTCCCAGGGAATGGCCTTCCTACACAACAGCATCATTGGCCATCACGGCAGCCTCAAGTCATCCAACTGTGTGGTGGACAGCCGCTTCGTGCTGAAGATCACCGACTATGGCCTGGCCAGCTTCCGCTCGCCCAGCGACAATGAGGACACGCATGCACTCTATGCCAGTGAGTGCCTACCTGGGAGGATCAAGAGGATGGGGTGGTCCTGTCTCACTGCTCCGTTTCTTTGTCCCACCAGAGAAGCTGTGGACAGCCCCAGAGCTGCTGCAAAAGGGACACCTGCCCACCCCAGGCATGCAGAAAGCTGATGTCTACAGCTTCGGCATCATCGTGCAGGAGGTTGCTTTGCGCAATGGCCCCTTCTACATCGAGGGCATGGACCTGAGCCCTAAAGGTGAGGATGGAGAGCACGTGTGTGGAGGTCCTGCCCCACCATGGAAGTCTGGGGCTCACTGTTGGCCACACCCCGGCAGAGATTGTGCAGAAGGTGCGTAACAGCCAGAAGCCCTTCTTCCGCCCCTCCATTGACATCGGGGTGCACAGCGAGGAGCTGGCAGTGCTGATGGAACGCTGCTGGGCGCAGGAGCCAGCCGAGCGCCCTGACTTCAGTCAGATCAAGATCTTCATTCGTAGATTCAACAAGTGGGTGCTTGGCATAGAGGACGGTGGCCCTGGGTGGGAGTGGGGACAGCCATGGGGGTGGTGGTGGGGGGGCACCTCTTCCCACAGTGCCAACTTACTGCACCCTGGCAGGGAGGGAAGCACCAGCATCCTGGACAACCTGCTATCGCGCATGGAACAGTATGCCAACAACCTGGAGAAGCTGGTGGAAGAGAGGACACAGGCCTACCTGGAGGAGAAGCGCAAGGCAGAGAATCTCCTTTACCAGATTCTGCCCCAGTGAGATGGGGACACAAGGGGGGTGTGTGGGTCTGAGGGTTGGCATGGGTTCAGCATGCACCTGCTGCTATGCAAGTATGGGGTCCCTTGCCAGCTTTCCATGGTGGTGTGGGGCAAGGGTTGCAGGGGGAACAGCAGGTTTGGGGTGGAGCTCACCACTTTCCTTGCCAGTTCCGTGGCAGAGCAGCTGAAGCGTGGAGAGACAGTGCGAGCTGAGGCTTTTGACAGTGTCACCATCTACTTCAGTGACATCGTAGGCTTCACCGCCCTCTCGGCAGAGAGCACTCCCATGCAGGTGAGAGCAGGACTTGCGGGGCAGCACCTCTGTAGGGCTGGTGGAGTTTTCACATCCTGGCAGTGCCATCCCTGGGGTTGGGGGATGTCCTCTCCCAGATGTACACATACCCTTGTTCCATCCAGGTCGTGATGCTGCTGAATGATCTCTACACTTGCTTTGATGCCATTATTGACAATTTTGACGTCTACAAGGTGAGTGGTGTGGTGAGCAAGCACAGCCCCCCAGAGTGAGGCAGGCAGCAAGGAGCCCAGGTGGTACCTGACTCCCCTGCCCCCACAGGTGGAGACCATTGGGGATGCCTACATGGTGGTCTCAGGGCTGCCAGTGCGCAATGGGAAGCTGCATGCCCGTGAGATTGTCCGTATGGCCCTGGCCCTGCTCGAGGCTGTCAAAACCTTCAAGATCCGTCACCGTCCCAACGACCAGCTCCACCTGCGCATTGGCATACATACCGGTGAGCCCCCATGCCAGCCAGCTGGGGGGTGCTTGCCTACCCACCCACCCCCCCGCAGAATCCCCGAGTGCCTTCTGTGCCTGCAGGACCCGTGTGTGCTGGAGTGGTGGGTTTGAAGATGCCACGGTACTGCCTCTTCGGGGACACAGTGAACACTGCGTCCCGCATGGAATCCAACGGCCAGGGTAAGACAGGGCAGCTGAAGGCCAGAGCCATGGACTGTGTCCTGTCTCAGCCATGTCTCTCTTGCTCCTTTGTGCTACTCAGCCCTGAAGATCCATGTCTCATCTGCCACCAAAGAAGTCCTGGATGAATTCGGCTGCTTTGAGCTGGAGCTGCGTGGCGATGTAGAAATGAAGGTGAGGGCACAGCAATGCCACTGGGGTACCACCCCTTCCAACCACAGGGGAATGTGATGGGGAGGTGGGTTGGGGCTGGGACCCCTTGTTGTTCTCAGTGCTGGGGATGACACCCAAGAAGCACCTCCAGGGGCAGGCAGGGTCTAACTTGCTCACCTCTGCCTCCAGGGCAAGGGAAAGATGCGGACATACTGGCTGCTGGGTGAGAGGAAAGACCCTTAAGTCATTTGAGCCCAGTGGCTGTGCCAGAGCCCCCAGCTCAATGGGGCCACCAGTGCTTTCTGGTACCCCTGGATGCGCAGGCACCCCCCCCATCACTGCATCCACCTGACTCTGCAGTCCCCCTGTTTCAGCAGAGCCTGGGCAAGGTGGGGCAGCGGCCACAGCACCGTCTGCTCCCCTCCATCAGCACCAGCAAAACCCACCTTCCCCACAATCTCTGCTGGAGTGGGGTAATCAGCCCTCATCCAGCCCAAGAAACCTTGTATTCCCCCCACCCTCTGAGGTCTGCCATCCCTGCCCTCTCTCCTGTGGCTCAGCTGGCTCTGAGCTTCTCCGGGGCCTGGCTGCCCCGCAGGGCACTTTGCCGTCTCTTTTCAGTACCTGGCCCCCAGCAGAAGTTGTGCCCATGTCAACCCCTCCCTGGGGTGGGGGGAAATGGGGATTCCTGCCAAGACTGACTCCTTGGCCAGGTCAGGCTTCAATGCCGCAGCTCCCCCCCTCCCCAGTCTCCCCTTCCCCTGTATATAACCCCACCAGGTCATGTAAATACCCATCCCTCCTCCAGGTGTAAATATAGGACTCGCTGCAACTATTTTGTTGAAATACAAACTTCCCCAGATCCATCTGTCCTGTGGCCTCTACTTCACTCTGCCCCAGCATGCCAAGTGGGGAGGGAGGCTGGGGGAACGCCAGTATGGAACTCAGTTTGGGCTGGTGACAGCTGCCTGAACATCCCAAGAGATCGTATCCTGCGGGTCTGTCTGCAGTATAGGGCAGGAGTGTGGGCACGGGGAGCCAATGCTGGGCAGTCGCAGCAGTGGCTGTTGAGGGCTCGGGCGGCGCTGGAAAGGCAGGGCTGCCATGGGTTTGCTTTGGCGTGAGGGCTGCAGTGTGTTCCTCTGAGCTCATGCTCTGGCCGCCCTGCTGCCACCTCTTACTGGAACACACCTGTGCCTGGGGACTGGAACAATGGCTGCGTGTCACCCACTGTGTGCGCAGGGAGGGGACGTGTCCCAGGGGATGGGGCTGTGCCAGGGGCTCTGCCTCCATGCCTAAGGAGGAAATCTTGGGACCACAATGTGGTCAACAGTGGGTCAACAGTGACTTGCAAGAGGGCTGAAGGTTTTCCCATTTTGCTTCATGCTCTCACGGGATTTGACATCCCAGGGACGCAGTGCTCCCCCTCCAAACATCCAGCTTGAGGACAGCCTTGGGGTGGGCAAGGATGCTGGGACCACCTGTGTCCCCTTGTTTTTTATTGTCTGTGAGGCTGGAACTGGCTGCTCAGGGGGTTGTAGGGGTCACAGAGGTTGAAGGGCTCAGGATGCCCTAAGTACATGGTAATGGGAGTGGAAAAGTCTGCATTCCTCTTGAAGGGAATGTTTCTGCTGAAGAAGGCAGTGACACCCTGGAGAGGAGAGAATTGGAGAGGTCTCTGTCAGCAGCTGAGACTCCCAGGGTACTGGCCGGACAGGGTGGTGGGGGCCTTACTGGTAGTCCACAGGCTTGCTCCAGCCAGAAGCTGGTTGGCTGCTCTGTTAAGTAGTTGTGAGGCTGCAGTGGAAGCAGAATGTGAGCCAGTGGGGATGGCATGCTCAGCAGGACACGCTGAGCCTTGCAGCCTCCCTGGAGGCTGCTGTAAGCTGGCAGGGGGGATGTGTACTGCCTGTACCTGGGTGAGGGGCTGGGGTGTGGACTGGAAGCCCATGGCACAATAGTCCTGGTGCGTGATGGAGATGGATTCCATGCGCCTCGGGCGGGGACGGATCTCCTCCTCCATCTCCTTACTGCAGTGAGAGCAGACCCCGCACCTCTCAGGTCCCCTCCTCTGGGGCATAGCCCTAAGGGTGGGTCTCATGCGGGAGTGCAGGCTTGCCTGTATTTCTCGTAGAACATGGATGCCAGTGTGGCCTTCTGCTGCCCTGCAGATGGGAAGGTGCTATCAGCCTCCCAGCTAAGATTCCCATGCTGTGTTTTTGGGGTGCACCTGGCTTGTTGGGGTCAGCCTCACCTTGCCCCAGCAGCACGGCCCTGAGAGGTGGGCAGTCCTTCAGGGCGGAGCGAGGAGTCCATGGTAGCCACACTGCAAGTCCTCGCTGCCCAAATCCTTCTCTGGTCGAGAGTCCAGGGGATCCATGAATACCTAGGGATGGACAGTGGGGGCTGTGGAAGGGGGCAGGAACCCATGCTGCACTTTCCCATGCCTGCTCCTGGCTTTTAGGCTTTTGATAGCCCTAGAGGCATAAGATGTAAAGAGGTGTTATGGTTTTTCTGGCTAGAAGCCTGGGAAAGCTGGAGCAGGGACACAGCTTGGGCAGGGCTGACCTGTCCTGCCTAGTGGAGGTCAGCCAGCCTTGTATGGCAGTCACAAGCACCTGGGTGCCCAGACTGCCCCTGGGCAAACACTCTTACGGCACTTGAACAACCCATGGAGTCTTCAGGCTGTGGCACAGTTTGGTCCATCAGGTGCCCCCCAGCTTGGCTTGCCCAAGCAACCATCCCCACATCACTGTGACGGGCCATGACACACAGATCCTGCTTCCCAGTAGCAAGATCCCAGCTCCCCTCCTGCCTTACTGGTACTCCCCACATGCCTGCCTGTGCCTTTTCTATTGTGCTGGGCTCAAGGTCGTCCGGGTGGCTATTTAAAGAGATGAGTCTGCCCAGGAGCAGGGAGCTTCACAAGAGCATCATGTGGGACACGATGGGGCCAACTTTGAGGGGCATTTTCCCTTATGGAGTTACCTCCTTCTGCCAGTCATGGGTCACACGGCTGCACTGCGGCACCGACTAGCTGGGCTTCTCTGCTGGCGTGGGTGGGGTGGGGGGCAGCGCCGGCATTGTGGGGGGGCACTTCTCCTCGGGGCTAGTCCCCCACTTTCCAAGCCAGGGAGGCAGCTTGATCCCAGAGGGATCCTTCCCAGTCACTGGGGATGGCACCCTGCTGGGCATGAGTGGTAGGGCCACAGTAGGCAGCTCATCTGTGTCTGCTATCTCCTGGGGCGGCTTGGCTATGTCTGACATCTCCTGGAGCCTCCTGGTGGTGGTTATCAGCGGACCACCGCGGCAGGGGAGCCTCTCCACGGGCACCTCACCCTGGACCGGCAAGGGTTCATGACCCTGGACCCTGAACGGTGGCCTCTCCCCATGGCCTCTGGGACCCATATGGCTTCTCAGAGCGCCCCTGCTGCTGGGAACAGACCCTGAAGAAAGGCAGAGGGGCGCTTCCGCCGTTGCCAACCACGTCCCCAGCCCCCACCAGCACAGGCAGCGTCCCGACCCCGGGTCCTCTGCAGTGTCACATCCACACTGGGGCAAAGGACAAGAGATCCCTCTCCTTTTGGGGAACAGAAGCAGTGCCTGCTGCTGGGTCTGTCATCTCGAGGGGTCTCCCCCTGCATAACTCCCTTCTGTTCCCTTGACCTCCAGCAGAAACACGCTTCCCACCCCCCTGCCTGAGCTCAGCCCCCTGCTGCGACCTCCCCACAGACCGGACCACCATTTTCTCATTCCCCCCTGGCCCCTGGCGCTCCACAGGCCCTGCCCCCGACTCTCCCCACCGGGGTTACCCCACGGGGTCTCGCTGCCCGCAGCCTGGGCCGCACCCCCCGGCGCAGCCGGATCCGGGCTCCATTGCGCGTGCGCGCGGCGGGACACCCCTCTCTCCATGGAAACGGTGCACGGCGGCCGCGCGCTCCGGGGTGGAGCCGCGCGCGTGCGGGCCTCTCATTGGCGGAGAGACCAGGAGAGGCGTGGCCGTATCGCGAACTGGGCGGGGCAAAAGTATTAGTTAAACAGATAATGGGCGTGGTCTCGATGGAGTGGGTGGGGGTGGGGCGCGGTCGGCGTGAGGGGGTGCGGTGAGGGGCGACGGGGCTGTATGGGGGACGGGGTGCAGGGACACGGAGGGAAGTGGGTGCAGGGGACGGGAGTGCGGAGGTATGGGAATGTCGGGGGATGGGGACGCGGGGCTACAGGGACACAGAGGTGCCCGCACTGCGCTACAGGATCAAGGCTGTCCCCCCTTTTGGGTCCGTGTACCCCACGCCATCTTGTACCGGTGCCGTGGGGCCACCACTTAGGACAGGCAAGAAGCCGCAGGGCTTCTCGGGGGTGCATCCTACCTGTGCAGGACCAGCGCAGCCCCACTGGGGCAGCAGGAGGGACGTGCCCAGAGCCCCTGGGGACACACTGCTCCTCACGGCTTGCCCCAAGTGACCCCCACACCACTTGGGCCTGGCACTGGAATATGCCCGCTTGCCCCAGGGACCCCCAGCTGCCCTAGGGTGATGGGGCGGAATGTGCCTGGCGCCTGGCTGGGGGCAGCGCGTGCCTGCCGGCATGGAGCAGCAGCCTCCTCTCACCACCAACCCTCGATGGGCCCCTAGCCCCATCCCCGCAGAGGCCAAGCAAAAGAAGGGCCCTTTGATTGCAGGCGGCAGGCTTGGGAGTGAGGGCTGTTATTCCAGTGCTTTGCGGTGTGCGCCGATGGGGCACCATGCACTCCACACCGGGGCCTCTGTTTTTCCTGGCTGGGGATGTGCTCGGTCCTTCTGGCCTCGGCGGGCCAGGGGGGGCCCCACTGGGGACTGCTCCTCCCTGCGGGCCCTCGGCCCTGTGCCAAGCAGGGGCTCCTCAAAGCCCATCTGCTGCACAGCTGCAGGGAGGAGGGAGAGATGGGACACACGTCCTGAGCTCATCTCATGGCTTCCCCATGCTGGGGCCACATCAGTCCTGCTGCCCCTGGCAAGGGGTTGGTGGTGCCAGGGCAGGGCAGGGCTAGCAGCTGACTGTGAGGGTTCTCGGTTGCATGCTGTTAGTCATGCCCCCATGCATGACTAACACATGGGCCCTGTGCTGGTCCCTGAAGTGCACCCCTACACCAGCTCATGCTGAAGGGGTGGCAGCTTGGGGACCCTGTGCCAGCTTGCATCCCTTGGTGGTCTTCCTAGGAGTATCCCCAGATTCCCCACCAAGCACCCGTGGGCTTACCAAAAGCCTGGCTAGGCGGCATGGGTGCCTGAGGGATACTGAAGGGACACCTACAGCACCAAAGTACACTGTAGGACAGGGAGCCTGGCGATGACACTCCGAGCATGCGCAACCACTGTGGGGCAAACCACTCTATGGTGGTCTATGGGGCATCACTGTGCAGCTGTGCTCTGGCAGCCTCAGCTCGGGCAGCAGCCCTGAAGCTGCTGCAGTACATCTGGCTGCCTCTCGCCGCCGGCTGACACATCCCTCGCAGCCCCCCCGCCCGGCTCTTTTGGGAACTTGCGTCATTTGGCGAGCCTCTCCGGCTGAGGAACCAAAACAGCCGTTGTCCCCCGTCCCGTCCCACCCCCCCCCCGCCTCGTCCCCATGGGGCTGTGCCCACTGTCCTGCCCTGCCGCTGCTCGGGGACTGACAAAATAAACCTGGCAGAGGAAGAAACACGATGGCAGGCAACTGGCCTTGACCTCTCGTGCCAGCCTGTGCCCTGTGCCCAGTACAGCACTCCCTGTGGAACTGCTCTGGGCGAGCCCTGGGGGATGATGCCCTGGTGATCCCTGGCCCATCTTTAGCAACCCCGCCTCGCCAGGGACACCCAACCCTCTTTGGGATACACATCCCCAAGGCAGGGCTGTCCTGAGTTCAAGAGTGGCCCCAGCCCACACTGAGCCTCAGGCAGGAAGCAGCAGTATCAACAATTTTAAGGCTCATTTACACCCCGAAAACATTCCCCATACTATACTGGGTGTGTATGTGTGGGAAGTGACTGGGCTCTGCCACAGCCGCACACAGCTCCTGGGGGCCTCCCGCCGCCAGCGCCACCGAGCCGGGGGATGAACAGAGCCACCATTCTCCCCGGCGGGCTGCGGTCCCCTGCGCGGCGGCTGGCGGGGGCCCAGGCGGTCCCGACGGCGGTGCCAGGTGCGCCGTGCACCGCGCCAGCACCGGCCCCTGCCACTAAATATAGCCACGGCACCCGGCCACGGCCCAGCGGGCACGGGAGGCACGCGGCAGGGAGCAGGCGGCCGCATGCGCCAAGCCCCGCGTGTGCTCCCCTCACGGGGCCGGAACGGACACGTGCGGGCACGAGACCACGGTCAAGGCCTGTAAACAGCGCCGTGTGTTTACAAAGCCGGCTGGGCTTTGTGTGCAGGGGGGTCTGGGGTGTGCAGTTTCCCTCCGTGGTTCACAGCTGTGGGGTCTGGAGCGAAGGGTATGATGTGTTTTCCTCAGCGTGCGCTTGTGGGGGCGGGACTGGGGTGAGCAGTACAGTGAGTTTCCCTTGGAGGTAGCTGGGGTGTCTGGGATGAGCAGTGCAGTTGAGTTTTGCATGGCAGTGCAAACACAAGCAGTACAGTGGCTGCAGTATGGGGGAGTACATAGGTTTGTGTACATGGCGGGGACAGCAGGTCCACCCACCATGCAGCCTGTCCTGCCCTGTGCTCTGCTCAGGGTTATGATCCTCCTGGGAGCTCCCAGAGAGGTCCGTCTGGGGTAGACAAGAAGTACATGTGCAGTCAACAAGCCTGCTCCAAGGACATTTAGATCAATCTAATGCAATTAACTGGTTTTAAAAAGCAGGGAAACATCAGTGTCCAGTGCAGGGACAAGGGGGCTGTCAGGACGGAAACCTGAGGTAGAACAGGGGCATTCAGGGATGCTGGGGCTGGGTGAGCAGTCTTGGATGTGGTGCACTACTGACACCCCTAGGATGTTCCCCACCTTGGGGACAACCTTGTGGCACTCAGGCTGCTCCCCCAGCCCAGCACCAAGATGAGTCTTTTGCCTGTGAGCTGTGGGCAGCCCCACAAAACCCTTCTGCTTCAGCTGTGGGGTTGGTACATGAGGAGCCCAGACCCTCTGCAAAAAGCAGGGTACCAACTCTATTGCTGTGACAGTGGAGGCCAGCCCTGCCCTGCCCAGGCCAGCCACCTCCACCCCCAAAAAAGCCACCCTGATGCAGAGCCACTGAAGTCACCACCAAGGAGATGCTTTACTGGGGAGCAAGTGGGTAGTGGACATTAGCCAGGGGGCCAGCCCATCTGCCGCCCCCCCAGCACATGGAGGTGCAGGTGGTAGACAGACTGTGCGCCATGCTTCCCATCGTTGATCACTGTCAAGAGAAGTACAAAAGTCAGGCCACCCCCTTTGTCCCCAGCCCCCCAGGACCACCAGTGAGGGTCCTGCCCCACAGAACAGTAGGGGATATGTGGATGATAGGGACAGGCGAACGGAAGATTTCAGGATGTAACGGAAAACAAGACCCCTTCCCCCTCATTCTGCGATATGTAATCAATCACCCCTGAGACATGTAGCCCCTCCTAACACCAGTAGTCCTCCACTCCCTACTAACCCTAGCCAGACCCACCGTCCCCCTTTTGACGTAGTAGGGCCCCTTGACTATTTAACCACACGAGATAAAGTAATAAACGCCATTTTGACCATCCACCACACTGGTATCTGTGCATGTCAGTGGCCCGAGTGACCTGGGCGAGGCCGGGTTACCGTGCTGTGTCTTGAAACCAAGTCGCCTGCCTTCTCAGCAGAAGGCAACAGGGATATCAACTCACCAAGGCGGTAGCCATCAGCCAGCCCCTCTGCCTGTGCTGTGCGTGCCGCCACCACCATCAAGTGCCCCAGCAGCTAAAGAAAGGGGGAGCAGCAGGGTCAGCACTGTATGACCCTCGCCACCAATGTCCCAGGGACCTCTCCGGACTCACCTCAGTGTCTTGGGGACCCACGTGGCTGATCCGGGGGATGGGGCGCTTGGGGATCACCAGGAAGTGCACAGGTGCTTGGGGGGCCACATCACGGAAGACAAGGCACTACCAGGGGGAGCAGGGTAAGCCCCACACCCGTGGGTTCTGCCCCCCTGCCCCAGTAGGGATGCAGGTCCTGCTGTCCCAGCTACCTTGTCATCCTCATAGAGAATGGTGGCAGGGATGGTGCGGTCAATGATCTTGCTGAAGATGGTGGACTGCCCTCCTGCCTCCTTGCCAGCCGCTGCTGCCTGCTGTGCCTTGCCCACCTCCCCGTCCTGCCTGCCGGGCGCCGACATGCACCGCTGGGGCTGAGGAGCATACCTGGCTTACAGCCTGTGCCCGCGGGGACAAGGACAAGGACACCGCCGTGGGGGTGGGTGGGGGCATGTGGGGGAACATGCGTGCAAGGTGGTGGAGGGGAGCACATGGGGGTGATGGTGGGATGCACGTGGGGGTGGCAGGGGACACGTGGGGGGATGCACATGGTGGTGACATGGAGTGCACGCTGGGATATGGGCGAGGGATGCATGTGGGGGTAATTAGACTAATGCATGGAGTGATGGGGGATGTGATGGGGGATGCATGTGGAAAGTGGTGGGATTCATACAGAAGCCCTGGGGGTGCACACAAGGGTGATGCTTGGCTGTGACAGGCCGTGCAACATGGGGCAACAGAGAAGTGCACAGGGGGTTGCATTCATAGCGGTAAGAGGGGCAGATGCCCAGGGGGCTGGTAGCGAGCTGTGCTGACAGGGGCGACAGGGGACTGTCCACAGCCTGGACAGTGGGCTGTGCTCCCAGGGGACTGTCCACGACCCTGACAGAGATCTGTGCCCTCGGGGGTGCGGCTGTGCCCGCGGGGGCGCAGGCTGGGGTGGGGGTGGATACCCACGGGTGCTCCGAGGCCCCGTGCCGTGGCCTAGGGGTGCGCGGAGCGGCGCTCATGCCCGCCGCGGACTTTGCCCGAATGGCAAGCATGGTGCGGACCCGTTCCGGTGCCCCAGCTACCCTGTACACCCCGGTGTTTCCCCCTTATCCCGAGACCCACCCCGTCCCCGCGTCCCCCCGTGCCCACCTGCGCCGGGCGCAGCGCGCCCCGCACTAGCCCACGCGCCAGCACCGCCGCCATGGCCGCCGCTCCCGCCCCCGTCACCCACACCCGTCCCCGCTCCACGCCCCCTTAAAGCGCCCGCCTGCGACCACGCCTGGCAAGTGGGCGACCCTCGCGTCGGAGAACCGCCAACCGGGAACGATAGTCATCCCCTCCCTGAGGGGAGTCCCGAGGCCAGGCATCCCGTCCGACCTCCCTTGCTCCTAAGGGTGGGTGCCTTGACCAAACAATTGAGGACCCTGGGAAAAAGGCTGTGCCAAGCAGGTTTATTTGCACTCAGAAGCCCATTCGTGGGCGCTTGCGACGGGGCTGCGAGGCAGAGGACAGCTGGCTCTGTGAAGAAGGGATGCACAGCTGGCTGGCCTGGCTGCCAGGGGGCTCTGGAGGCTCCGGGGGCCCCTCGGCCCACACAGACAAGTAGTCCCGCAGTGTTTTCCGCCGCTCCTTGGGGATGCCGCGGCAGCGCAAGCTCTGTGAAGACAGCAGGGCTTCGTCGGGTGCTGGTGAGGGCGGGGGGCTGTGAATTGGGGGGCTGCCTGCTGGTGGTGAGCCCTCCTGGGAGAGAAGAGGTGGGCAACTGTGTGAGAGCTGTGAGGGGCCCACATCACTCAGCTCGGACAGCTCAGACTGATAGGTGAGGGAGGAGGTGAAGCTGGCCGAAAGGCTGTGGTGGCCCTGGGCTCGCTTCTGCCGCCGCCGCCGTTCCCGCAGTGCCTGCTGTCTCTGCGCTACACTGAAGCTTGTCCTCTCCTCCCACCACTGCTCCCAGTCCCCAGCCCAAGCTGCTGTCAGACGGGTACTTAGGGGATCTGGACCCCCTGGCAGCTCCAGGGTCTGTGGCAGGGGAGGGGGCTGGAGAGCCAAAGGCTCCCAGCACTGGATGCGGCCACGTTCCTGCATGGTTTGGCACAGCTGCTGGCGCATCTGCCTCTGCAGGCTGCTGGGGCCTGCTGGCACTTCCAGATCTCTGCGGGTGAAGAGGCGCCTCTGGCTGAGGCTGGGAGGACAGGTGTGCTGGGCAGGCTCCCTCCAGGTCCTGAAAAGAGCCCTCAGCCAGCGGCGGTACCGCAGAGCTGCAGCTGGGCTGGGCACCGCTGGGGAGGGCTGGGGGCTGGCACATGTCTCCTGCAGTAGTTCAGCTTCCTCCAGGGGTGCTGGTGTGCCCATGTCCTCCTCCTCCTCCTCCTCCTCCTCATCGATAATCACCTCCAGGTTGGGCAAGTAGAATGTTTGCTCTTCCTCCTCTTCTCCCTCACTGCCCAAGCCATGTGGGCTGCTGGCTGGAGCCTCGAAGAGAGGGGAAGAGCCAGGGGCTGTTGTGGCCTCATCCCTTGATGGGGGTACAGGGGGCTGTGCTGCCTTGTGGATCAGCCTCTGGCAGAAGACATCCCCAGCCTCAGAGAGCTGGAAAATCAACATGGACTTGTGCGGTCCATCCTCCTGCAGCATGGCAGCCAGCCCTGCAGGAACAGAAAAGGCATTGTTACCAGGGTTCCAGTCCTGGGAATACTCCAGGGACCTGGCCAGCAGTGGGGGCTGCCTCCACCC
Organism: Vidua chalybeata; assembly: GCF_026979565.1. NCBI lineage: Eukaryota > Metazoa > Chordata > Aves > Passeriformes > Viduidae > Vidua > Vidua chalybeata. The sequence continues at coordinate 41,277,297 of NC_071570.1, forward strand.
CTCAGTGGGCACTCTCACTGCTGGTTTCTGCCCTGTACATCTTTTTCCATGTCATTAATCTCTTCTGCAGGATTATTCTGGGGCTTTGCTTTGCTTTTTCAGCCACAGTCCAGACAGGCCATGACAAAGGCTACACTTCCACTCTGTTCCACCTTCTCCCCGACCAGGACCTGCAGCCTGGGGCAGAGTGGGACACTCACCTGCTGCTGGAGCTGAGAGGCGCTGCTGGAGCAGGTGGTGGCGGTGTGGGAGCTGGGTGGGCAGGTGCTGCAGGCACCCTGCGATATTGTGCAGCTTCTGCGGAGTCCCTGCCAGCTGACAGGCCGACTGGCTGCCCCCTGAGGAAACACCCCAAACACTGGCACACATGCCAGAGCAGCAGCTGATCCCAGCAGCAAAGAGGCTAGGACATGGGCACAGAGGAGCCCTAGCTCTGGAGCACCCCTGGAGCTTGATCTCTTACCCCGGTATTGCAACAGCAACAGCTCCTGGGTGCGGGACGCACCGAGCAGCACCTTGTGGCTTCTCTCGGGCTTCCCTGGCATCAGGTGTGCAAAGAGTGGAGGGGCCTTCATCATGTGTGCCCACTTCAGAACGGGCACCAGTGGCAACCGCTCGTCCAGCACATACATGGAGAACTAGGACAGAAGTCTTGGCTCAGACAAGACACACCCCAATGCAGCTCCCCTCAGCTGGAAAATTCTCACGCCCCATAAGCACTGAGAGACACAGCTGTGCAGCGTGTCTTCCCCAGCTCCCAGCTGTGGTGGGACTCACCTGGGTGGTGACAAGGTACTGTGAGGGGTGAGCCCTGCCCAGGTACATGGGCAGCACCACACGCTCGCCCTGCTGACAGCCAGCTTCCTCGCCCACCTTGAACAGGTCGAAGTGGCATCTCTTGGGAGCCTGAAACAGTAGAACAGGGCGCAGTCAGCACTCTGGGCTGTGTAACCCTCTCCCCTGCCTGCCCCAAGCACCACGCCCACCCTCCCAAGCTTACCCGGGCATCCAGGCACTGCACACCTGTGCGGTCAGCACAGCTGAGCACCCGTGGGTGAGCTGTGAAGTCACTCCAGCGCCAGGGTGAATGGTCCCGAAAAAACATGGTCTGGGGGTCATGGCGGAGCTGCTGCAGTCTGTGGGGAGACAGCAGTATTGGCATGGGGCAGGGCTGCCCCAGTCACTTGGGTCTCCCACTCCCTGAGACTCCACTGTCTGCATGAGCCCCTAGCCAGCCCTAAATGGCCTATCTCACCCGGTCTCTATGCTCCAGAGGTAGATGGTCCCGCTCTGGGTGCAGACAGACAGCTCCCCGGGAAGGTGAGGGCTGCAGGACAGGGAGCACAGCATCACCATGGGGCAACAGAACCCGCCACACAGAGTAGGGCTGTGCCAGCAGAGCACCCCCCTCACACAATCCCTTCCTCCAGCACCTACCTGACAGTGAGGCAGGAGGCAGGCACATCAGTGCGGATCACCTGTAATGGGGCAGGAGTTGCCCCTGTCTTGCCTGGCACCCTCCAAACACCACAGTGATAGTCTGAGCGAACCCCAACAAAATCTGTCAGGGGGAAGGAGGTGGCATGTGATCTGGCAACATCCCAGGAGTCCCCTGCTGCCCCTCCTCCCTATATCCTGTCTGCCTTGAGATGTGGATGCTGGGGCTGGCTCACCTTGTCCATCCACACGGGCTGCAGCCACTTGCCGGATGCGCCCGCTGAGCTCAAACTGCACTGGGGAGCCCTGGGTGTGGGGCAGCTCCTCCAGCACCACATCCTGGAAATCTGGGATGCTGGCTAAGGGTGGTGCAATACAACCCCCACTTCCCTCCCCAGGGACATCCCATGGGGAAGGATACAGAGGCGGTTCATGGCATGCCCTCCAGGGTGCACCAGGCGGCCCACGGGTGTCCCCACGTCTTCAGGGGGCAACCAGGCCAGTGCCCCCCCAGTGAAGCTGTCATCAAAGAGCAGGTTGGACCACTGCTGAGTCAGCTCCTCGTGCAGGCAGTCTGCCAGCAGCCCCAGCGGCACCTCAAAGAGCCAGTCACGACAGAGGTGGGAGAACCAGCGCAGGCGGGAGGCCAAGTGCTGCCGGGGGCAGCCGCTGCAGGGCATGGACAGCATCAGGTGGGGGGACAGAGCAGGAGTCCCCCCAGACCTCTGCAGGGCAGGGGATAGAAGGACACTCACCGTCGGGCCTCCAGGCGGTCGATGTCCTCCAACAGGGCTGTCATCCGGATGGTGCTATTCCGGGCTGGTCTCTACAGGAGTAGGGGACAGAGATTGAGATTGGCAGGGGAAGGGTGGGGAACAGCACTGTTATTCCTGGACAGACAGTGACCTTCAGCTTGGTGTTTCCCAGGTAGAAGTTCTTGTGCAGCAGATGTCCCAGAGAGCCAAAAGCGTCTTCTGGGTGATCCACAAAGAAATGGCCCAGCTGTGTGGGAGGAAGGGGAAAGGGTCAGTGCATGCAAAGGTCCCACGCTGCCCCCTAGGTACTTGCCAGGATGCAACACCTCAAATCTCACCTGCCTGGCGAAGTCCAGAGTGGCTCCAGACTTGCCTGCCCAGAGCTTTCTGCACAGGCTGCTGCGGTACAGAATGTCCTGAGGCGCAGGCGAGGGGATCCAGCAGCCTGTGGGGAGAAGGCAGAATCCGCCTGGCGTCACACGAGCACAGGGACACCGCTCAGCACTGCGGGGCAGCAGCAGCGATAGAGGTGGAAGGCATGTTTCCCCCAGGCTCCGTGCAGCGAGCTGCCACGGCTCTCACCCCTGCTGGGCAGCAGCACCGGCACGGCCGCAGCGTCGGCGGCTTCCCACCTTTCGCCCGTCGCGCCGCGGTAGGGCACGAACGCCGGATGCACCTGCGGGGAGCGAAGGAGGAGAGTCAGAGCGGCCCATGAGCGTCCTGCCCGTTCCCTCGGCCGGCCGGAACCCCCGGCAGGGGCTCACCTGGCGGCGGCCAGGGACACCCTCCAGCACCTGCCCGTGCTCGCCCCAGCCGGCGACCGGCGCGGGGCCGCCCTCTTCCCGCGGCGGGCCGGCGCCGAAGTAGGAGGGGAAGAGCGCGGCCGGGAACTCCATGGCCGCGGTACCGAGCACAGGGGGCAGCACGCGGCCGGGCCGGCGCTCCCGCCACCCCGTGGGGACGCGCGGCCACCGCGAATGGCGTCACCGTCGCGCGCTGCCGCCGCGCACCAATCAGCGCCCGGGAACAGCACGGGACAGAGCGCCGCCGGCGGCACAGCCACGCGGGGCGCTACTGCCCCCTGACGGCCGGAGGGTAAAAACGCACGGCCGGCAGCGGGACCGGGATGGGAACGGAATAGGAACGGGAACGGGCGAGGGAAGCGGTGGGACTGGGATGGGAACGGGACGGGAACGGGAACGGGCGGGAGAAGAGGTGGGACCCATTCAGGAACGGGAACGGGCAAAGAGAAGTGGTAGGACCGGGACGGGAACGGGCGGGGGGAAGCGGTGGGATAGGGATGGGAACAGAACGGGACGGGTAGGGGAAGCGGTGGAACTGGGATAGGACCGGGCACAGGGAATCGTGGGATAGGGCCGGAGCAGGACTGGCACTGGAGAATTATCGGGTCAGGACCTCCCCGGGGCACGGGCAGGAGTATGGATATTGTTTCCCTCTGCTCGCCTCGAGAGCAGTGAAATCCCCCTGTGAGACCTGCCAAGGGCACACCTGGTATTCCGTGGCCCCAGTTGTATGGCCATGGGGACAACGGTCCTTGTACATCTCTGTGCCAGAGGCCACTGGCCCCAGAGCTGTGCTGGTGAGGTCTGCATTGGTGAGGGAACTCCAGCCATGCCTGGAGGGGGTCTGTGCTCTGGGGAGGGTTGCTGGGCAGTCAGGCTGGGACATGGTGGGGTGGCTGCTCCTGCTGCAGCTCCCAGGGTGCCCCGTGGGGAGCACAGGATGGGAGAGGAGCACTCCCATTAGTAGTAACCTTCTGCCTCCAATATGGCCAAGGAGGATGGTGATGCCAGGGGAGTCTGGGGATGATGTCAGGGGAGTTTGGGAAAGTGTGATGAGATTGTTTCCAGTCAAGATGATCTCATCCCTGCAGGTGGTGCCCAGACCCCCTCTGTAGGACACCTCCTCTCTAAGATACATGCTACAATTTGCTTTAAGAAGGTGGTAGCCACTGGTAGAAAACCACCTGACCCCCCCTACACAGTCACCCGTGGGGTAGGTAGCCCCACCACCTCCAGCTCCATAGGTAGCCCTCACTGCCTTCCATCCATTTCCCTAATTCCAGAGCGTGCCAACAGTTCCATGTCCCTCTCCATGATATATTTCTGTACCCAGGACATATTTCTGTGGCCAGGACATATTCCTATCCCCAGACCCGTGTCCCTATCCCCTAAACCCACATCACTGTCCCCAGTCATTGTTTCTGTCCCCAGCCCCATGTCCCTCTCCCCTAACCTATGTCTCTGTCTGCAGCCCTATGTTTCTGTCCCTCAGCCCCATATCTCTGTCCCCAGCCTATATCCTTGTCCCCAGCACCATGTCTCTGTCCCAAGCCCTGTGACCCCTTCCTGGCCATATCTCGGTTCCAGAGATATGTCCCTGCCCCAGCCCCGTGACCCCATTACCGGCCCGTATCTCAGTTCGACCACCATGCTCCTGCCCTCAGCGCCTTGTTCCTGGTCTCAGCCCATGTCCCTGCCCCAGACGGTGTCTTTGTGCCCTGCGCCCCCGTTCCCAGCTCCTATCTCCGTTACAGCGCCATGTCCCTGCCACCAGCCCTGTGCCCCAGTTCCCGGCCCATATCTCGGGTTCCAGCCTGGTGCCCCTTTCCCGCAGCCTCCCATCTCCATTCCCGCCCGTGTCGCTGTCCCCCCGTGCCCGGGTCAGCGCCGAGTCCATCCCGGGGAGAATGGAAGGGAGGAATTGTCTCTCGGAGCGGGCGGGGCGTGGCGCGCCCGCCGATGATTGACGTGCCCGACGACCAATGGCGACGCGGCAGGCGGCCTCGATGGGCGGAGCGGGTGACGTCAGGGCCGCCTGTGCGCGGTGGGGCGGCCGGAGGCGCGCGCCCCACGGCAGCCGCGGCGGCGGCGGCGGCGATGGCCCGGCGGGGCGGCGGGAGCGGCGGGCAGAGCCTCCCGCTGCCGCTCCCGCTGCTGCTCCTGCCGCTCCTGCTCCTGCCGCCGCCCGCCGCCGGTGAGCGCCGCCGGGAGACTGGGGCGGGGGGCGCCGGTGTGGGGCGGCGGGGCGAGCGCGGGACGGGGCGCAGGAGCGCACGTCGAGGGTGCCGGCGCGGCGGGGGCGAGGCGGTACCGCGGAGGAGGTGTGTGTGGTGGGTGGGAGAGGTGGTAGAGCGGAGAGCGGGGGTCCGTGCGGCGGGACGCGAGGGATGACGAGCTTGGGATGGGTGTGAGGTACCGGAGCCCTGGGGTGTGGGGGGTGCGCGCAGTGGGGCGGGTGGGATTGGAGCACAGGGGTGTGTGCTGTGGGCAGCGGGGCTGCAGGGACGGGGTGCGGAGGTCCGTGCGGCGGAGCACAGGACAGCGTGCCGTGGGGCAGCGGGATGAGCGTGTAGTGGGCGTGAGGTACATGAGCAATGGGATGTGGGGTGTGCACGCAGTGGGGCGGGGGCCAGGTGAGAATGGAGCACGGGGGTGTGCGCGGTGGGCAGGAAGGCTGGAGGTGTGAGTCACAGGGCTCCGTGGGGAGCCGTGAGGCAGAAGGATGAGCTTGGGATGGGTGTGAACCAATGCTCTCCCCAGTCCTTTGCCCTATCGAGAGCCCCTTGGGTCTCCTTTGCAGACGGGCTGTTTGTGACCGACTACTTCACGAACAATGGGATGCAGTGGGGCATGGAGTGGGTGAGATGCGGTGGAGAGAAGGGCTGCAGGTGTGGGGTGCGGGGGTCCATGTGGTGGGGCACAGGGGATGGACTTGGAATGGGTACATGCCTAGCCTGGGATGAGCTACATGAGCAATGGGATGTGAGGTTGGCATGCAGTGGGGCAGGGTGCGGGTGAGAATGGAGCACAAGGGCGCAGCTATGGGGGGATGGCATTCTGGGATGTGGGGCGCACCTGTGACGGGACACAATGAGTGTGGCACAAGAGATGGGGCCAGTATGCAGTGGCGTTTGGGGCAGATATGCTGCAGAGTACAGAGGTGTCCCCACTTGGGTGTGGGGTGCCATGGGGCACAGGGTACGCCTACACTGGGACATGAGGTGGGTGCAGTGGGTGCAGAGATGCGTCTGCAGGGGGCTGTTTGCATAATGGAATACAGGGATGCCTGTGTAGAGGGTATTGGATGTCTGTGGAATGGGATGCGTGGATGTGCGTGCAGTGGGGCACGTTGTACCAATGCAGTAAGGCATGGAGGCAGATGAGCAGTGGGGTGCAGAGTTGTGCATGCGAGAAGGAGGCAGGCAGTGCACAGGCAGTGCACAGGCAGTGGAACATCCTGGGAGGGAGGCGTGTGCGTGGGCAGTGAGTGGGCCCGGGGGGTTGCAGATGCAGGGCAGAAGGCTATGTGCGTGTAGGGGGCAGTGGAGATGAACAGCCTGCAGAAACGGGGGTGTGTGTCCAGCGGGGCGTCAGGATGTGCAGGGGATACATCAATGGCAGTATGAGACCAGGAGCAGGATACGCGGCAGAGAGATGGCTTAGTGACCGGGATGCAGAAGGGTACTTGGGGGCTTCGAGGGGGCATCCCCTGGGAAGGGGGTAAGGTGGCCGGGGGCTGCCGGTTCCAGGGTGCAGCACGGGGGCGGCAGCGGGAGCTGTGCGCGGTGCTGACCGCCGGCCGCGGAGCTGTCCGCGGTGCTGACACTCGGCCGCGACCTGAGGCTGTAGCAACGGGGCCGGGGTCCCGCGGCTCAGGCCGCTGGCCGGCCTGAAGCAGAGGGGCTTTGGCTTTTCTCTTTCCATCCACTCCGCTTCCGTGGATAGCAGTCCCACTCCATCCTTCAGCACCCCTTTCCCGTGCCCTGACTGCACTGCTATGCTGCTTCAGACTGACCCTCTGCGTGCAACCAGTTCCCTCACCTTGCCCTGGACGAGAGAACGTGGGGGGCCTGTGCTGGGACTGGTTAGCTCCGGGTCCTTCCCCCAGTTCCCCTTCTGGAGTTGTGTTCAACACCCTCCCTGGGGTCCCCTGCCAGGTCACTCTCCCCACGTGGGGCTGTGGGTGACCAGGTCGTTCCTGGTGGAGAAATTGGGATCAGATGCTCTTGCATTGAGGAGGCAGGTGTTTCATGCCTGTCTTGTGCCGGCTGGGAGTGAGGGGAGGGGGAGCTGCCTTTGTTCCAGACAAGGGAGCAGATGCATGTCAGTGTACAGCCTGCTGGGGCTGCACACACGCAGCACAAACACACATGCATACAAGCACATGCGCACACTCCTGGCCAAGAACATGTGGTGCAAAGCAGACCCTTTTCTCAGCTATCCCACTTCATGCTGGATGAGTCTTCCTGGGCACAGACCTGCTCCCAGCCCACCCTCTGCTGGCCTCCCCCTTTCCATCAGCTTGTGAAGAGGGGTATCTCATTCTTGCTGTGTGTCTAGAGAAAAATGGATGGGTCTCCCAGGCTGGCGCTGGTGTAGTGTGGTAATTGTAGGTGAAGTTATGGTTGCTGTCTCGAGTCCTGTTCTCCCTTGTGACAAAGAAGTGGCTGTCTCACTGCTGCTGGGGCTCCTGGAAATCCCTGAAAATCGACCTGTCAGGCAGCCGGTCAGGGGGAGGTAGCCCCCACCTGTGCCATGGGCTTGCAGGAAGCATCTTTCAGACATGGGACTGTGCACAGGGACACACCCTCATGGACATGGGTTTGCATGCCTCCACTCTGCCGTGCATGCAGACAGCACCCACGTGTGCATATGTGCACACATATGTGCACCGTTCCTCTTCCACAAAACATGGGAGAGCTGGGAGGTGGTGCAGGAAGTGCTCTGCTTGCTCCTTCTTCTTGTGGCTCGAGGATGAAACTCTGCACTTTATGATGGGCTCGATGCTGAGCCTCCCCAGCAGGCAGATGAGGGGGAATGTGTATTCCTGTGGGAGCTGACCTGCTAGGGCATAGCTGAAGCCATGAAGAATATCCCTTTACTATTACAGGTAAAATGCAGGGAGCAGAGCATGAGCAGGCAGGGCCATGGGCTCCTCAGGCTACTGGCCATCAGCACCCACAGCTTAGTGAACTGGACTCAAGGCAGTGCTGAACCAGGAATGATGCAGACTGTGCCAGGGCTGGGAGACACAGCTGGGGACAGCTGACATCAGCCCTGGGGATTCACTGAAATGGCACTTGTCTCAGCCCTTCCTGCCTCCATGCTGCTGCATGCTTGTGACACATTCAGAGCCTGGGTGGTGGGCCTGCTCGGGGGGGGGGGGTGCTCCACAACCCCCTCCCCAATCCTTTGCCTTACCGAGAGCCTCTTGGGTCTCCTTTGCAGATGGGCTGTTTGTGACCGACTACTTCACCCGCACACCACGCAAGCTCAGCCCCTTCCGCTCCTTTGCCAGCATCGAGCTCTTCCACTTCCACATTCCTGAGGACACAGTCATCGCCGTCTGGAACCTCATCACCTTCAAGGAGCAAGGTGGCACCTTTGGGGATCAATGTCCAGACCGCAGCATCACCGTGTGAGTAAGCAGCCTAGCCTGCCTGTATCCTTTTTTCCTGCCTCTACTCCTCCTGCCTGGATTTGCCCCATACCTTGTCTGCTCTTGCCTGCTTCTTTGCTTGCACAAGCACGTGTACCTATGGAGTCAAAGAATCATAGAACCACAGAATGCTTTGGGTTGTAAATGACATTAAAGATCACCTTGTTCCAACCTGATACCATGGGACATGTTCCACTAGAGCAGGTTGCCAACTGAGTACCACACAGCTGCTCGCTCATCCCCGCCCTGCTCCCCCGGTGGGGAGGCGAATCATGGAAAAAAAGTAAAACTCGTGGGTTGAGATAAAAACAGTTAACTAATCAAAATAAATATGCCAATAGCACTAATTATAAAACAGCTACAATAATAATAATAACAACAACGGTAACAAAAAGGAGAGAGAGAAATAAAACCCAAGAAAGATGGGTGATTCATCACACAGTTGCTCACCACATGCTGACTGATGCCCAACCTGTCCCCCAGCAGTGGTTGGTGGCTCCATGCCAACTCTCCCAAGTTTATACACTGGGCAAGAGCCTCTATATGGAACAGAATATGTTCCATATGGTATGGAATATCACTTCAGTCAGTTTGGGTCAGCTCTCCAGGCCATGCTCTTTTCTAGCATCTTGTGCACCAGCTCTCTGGCAGAGCATGGGACACTGAAAAGTGCTTTAGGGTAAGCACTGCTGAGCAACAACAGTGTGTTATCAACATTATTCTCATACTAAGTCCAAAACACAGCACTATACCAGCCACTAAGAAGAAAATGAGCCCTATCCAAGCCAAAACCCAGACAACATGTACACTCTCTCCCCATGATTCATCTTCCCAGGACCAATGCAGGCTCCACTTTTCTGTGCATCTCATAGATGAACTGCTTTGCTTGAACACCCACTCAGGAAAGCTCAGTCTCCAGAAAGGTCCCAGCTTCCATGATGTATTTAAGCATAGAGGAAGACACCCACATGTAGGACATACTGGCCCTGCCACGATGCCCAACCTACCCCCTGCTGACTGCTGTCTCTCCTGCAGGTATTTCCGCTCAGGGGCTCCCTCTGTCATTAACCCGCTGCACACGCACTTCCCCAGGGACACGGCTGTCCCTGGCTCCTTCGCACTGACCCTCACCTGGACCCTGCCCAACCGCACCACAGGCGTGTTCAATGTCACCAGCCCACTGCCCGGGGACTGGTTCCTGGCTGCCCACCTGCCCAAAGATGAGGGCAAGATCTCCGTTAAGGTGAAGGGCCTGGAGGGACCATGGTGGGGCAAGGCTGAAGTCTGATTGCTCTGGGCTGGCAGTGCCCAGGGCAGGTGTCCCAAATGGGGGCAGTGCCCTGTGCTCCTTGCCCTGTGATGACTCTCCTCTGCTGCAGGGACTCTACGAGGAGTGCCAGTATCTCTTCCAGCCACAGCTCATTGTGCAGCGCCTGGTGAACATCGCCGTGCTGTACCCCGGTCATGTCACCGAGCAGAGCATGGCCCCCCACAACCGCTCCTGCCTCTACAAGTGAGTGTGAGAATGTCACTTAAGGAGGGGGCATTCTTAGGGTGGGGAGATGAGGGTGTCCCATCCCTCTGGCTTCCCTCCCCAGCCCTGTTAGTCCATAGTGATGGGCACAACCTGGCACTGCTGTCCTGCAGGGTCTTTGTGCCCAGCTACACATCGCGAGTGCTCGTGGAGGTGCTGCGGTGCCGTGGGGCTGAGGGCTGTCCGCTCTGGCTGCGTGTGCGGGCCAAGGCTCCCCCCCTGCACAACTCCACAACCCTGGACTGCCGGGAACACACTCCTTGCCAGCTGGCACAGGACCTGCCCTTCTGGCAGCACTGGTACTATGTGCTGGTGGAGAAACACCCTGGGGTGCTGGGCACCGTCTCCTTCCAGGTCACCGTGCAACTCACAGGTGAGGGTGCATGTGGAGGTGTGGGTGGAGGTATGGTCTTGACTCTGCTTTGGTGTAGGGGCTAAAGGATGCCCACAGGATCTGTTTGCAGCTGGGCACAGGGTTATACCCAGCTCTGCTGGGATGGGAATGCCGCGAGATGTTGGGGCTGGGTTGCAAATGGAGATGCATGGTGGGCAAGAAGGGAAGGTGGGAACCAAAAGTAGGCTGGAGCTGTGTGGTGCCTAGGCTGATGGCTCTGTCCCTTCAGACTGTTCCCGACCCAGCCTGGCCCGGCCACCCTTCCTGCCCTCCAGCACCTCCATGAACATGCCCCACTCCTTTGGCTCCGCGGGTGGGCTGGTGCTGGGGAACAGCCCTCCACCCACCAGCCCCAACGACACGAAGCACCCAGTCCCCATCCCTGTCACCTTACACACCGGAGAGCGGTGCTGGCCTGTCCGGCCCACGCTGCGCAACGAGCTGGACACCTTCTCTGTCCACTTCTACATCTTCTTTGGGCCCAACGTGTCAGTGCCGCCGGACCGCCCCGCTGTCTTCGTCATCAACCTCCTGCCAGTGCTGGACAGTGGCGGGGTGCTCAACCTGGAGCTGCGTCTCAATGTGGTGAGGTGGCCACATACACCCTGAATGGGGCAGGGTAGCTTGGGCCAGGGGCAGGAAGGGAGATGGGTGATGTCAAGGTTGCAGCAGGGCAGGGAACAGGATTTGGGGTCACAGGCAGTGGTTGTGAAATTTTTGGGTGATGGAGAATGGATTAGGGTGCTCCAAGGCCCAGGTTCGGGGTGTTCTTGGGTGAAGGGCATTGGTGCTAATTGGTGTGCTGTGATCCAAGTGCTGTCAGAGTAGGGGACATCCTTAGCATTGGTTTAAGGCCATCTCCTCTGCCATCAGAGCTCCCTGTGTGGTGAGAATGTGACAGTGTTTGGGTGTCTAAACCATGGAGTCCCACTGACATCCGGTGACAACACCTCGGTCACCTGTGAGACAGGTAGGCTGGGCTGTGCATGTCCATCCTGCCATGTCCATGGGGTCACAAGACCCCATGTGTCTGGCAAGAGGCTGGGTGGGGGAAGGCTGCAGAAACCATGGGGGCATGTGGCCCTGGAGCCTGCACAGGGTACTCTGTCCCTGTTCCAGCTCTGTCCAGGGCAGGGGCTGCACCTTACTCTGTTCACCCAGAGCTCTTCTGGCCCACAGAGTCTCTGGCAGGCTTCCTGCTCTCCGTTAATGCCACAGCCAGCCTCAGCCGCCTGCGGATCCCCTATCCACAGACAGGCAGCTGGTACCTGAGCCTGCGCTCACTCTGTGCCACGGAGCACGGGTAAGAGCCCCAGCATATCCCCTCCCTGTGCCCCGAGGGGGGATGTCCTCACCCTGACCTTCCTCTGTGTGTGCAGTGGGTCTGTGGGTGTGCCTGTGCCCTGCGCTGCGTGTCTCTGCTCATGTGTGTGCATGTGGCTTTGTGGGCTGTGTGTCACCGTGTGAGTGCTGCGTGGGCATGGATGGCTCCAACTCACGTCTGCCTGACCATCTGTGGGTCCCCGCGGCTCTTCCCTCTGTCTTGCAGTTAGGAAGTGCCTGTCAGCTCGCAAACGCTGGGCATCTGTCAGTGCCTCTCTGCCTCCGCGCAGGGCCCATCTGTACCCATGCCTAGGCGGGGACCGGGCTGTTGCTGGGAGGACAGGGCTCTTATCTGTGAGTGAGGGGCCATCTCTGGTCAGGCTGGGGCTCTGCTCAGCATCTCCAGGCACTGATGCTCTGCTGTGGCTCTGCTCCTGGTCTCTGTGTCTGCCTGGAGCCTTGTGGAAGAGTGAGACTAGGGTGTGCGTGTGTGTGTGTGTGTGTGTGTGTGTGTGAGCAAGGATGCATGAGTGCAGATGGTGCTGCATGCACATTTGGTGCAAGCGTGCATGCAGCACTGCATGCATGTTTGGGTGCAGCCAGCTCTGTGTGCATATTCTGGTTTGCACAAGCAGTCAGGGCTTTGCTGAAGCACTCAGGGCTGTATGTTCTGCACACATGCATGTGCAGATCTGACTATGTGAGGACACAGGCAGTGGACACAGGTGCAGCTGGCACTGTGTGCATATTTGTGAGAGTTGGGGTGCCTGTGTGTGCCCAGCCAGCAGCTGGTACATGCTGTCAGCCTGTGGGGCTGCCTGTGCTCCTGGTGTGCTGGAGCTGAGGAGGTGCTGGCAGTGCCCAGGGTCTTGTGCTGGGGCAGCCCAGGGCAGTGGGGTTGGTGTGCCTGCTCTGACTCCTCCGTCAGCTCTGACTCCTCTGCTGCATTTCTAGTTCATGCTGAGTTGCCTGTCAACAGTCAGTCCTTCCCTGATGGGTTCACACATGGGCATTGCAGGGCAGGGCACAGTGTTTGCACAGCAAAGCCCAAATGAAATAGGAACCAGCTGAGTGTGCAGCTCTCAGCTACCACGCGCAGCACCAAAGAATCTCATTTTCAAGCTTGCCCAGTCCCTGGGTCTCCCATCACCTGCCAAGTCTGCATGAGACAGGTGGCTCTGGTAGAGGCAGGAGCTCTTCAAGGGTACAGGGTGAGGGCTGACCCCCTTCTCCTGCCCCACAGGTTTGAGCCCTGCACCAACGTGACAGCTGAGGTGTACCTGCGTGCCTACCTCTCACCCTGCATCAACGACTGCGGCATCTACGGCCAGTGCAAGCTGCTGCGCACCAACAATTACCTGTATGCTGCCTGCGAATGCAAAGCTGGTGAGAGCTGACCCAGGCACCCACAGACCCCCAGCATGCTTCCCCTTCCCCTTGGATAATACTCGTATCCCAGTAGTCCATTCATGCCAGGTCTCTGCAGGGTGCTGGAAAGGGGTTTCCCTGCTCACCCCCCCAGACCCTGCCCTGGTGACGGCAACTCTCCCTGGTCACAGGCTGGAACGGCTGGGGCTGCACGGACAATGCTGAGGCTTTCTCCTATGGGTTCCAGCTCCTCTCCACGCTGCTGTTGTGCCTCAGCAATGTCATGTTTGTGCCTCCCGTGGCCATTGCTGTCCGCAGCCACTACCTCCTAGAAGCTGCTGTCTACATCTTCACCATGTTCTTCTCCACTGTGAGTGTGGCGTGGGGCAGGTGAGGGGCAGGTGAGGGGCTGGGGCTATGCAGGGCAGCTCTCACACTCTTTCCCTGCTACCCCAGTTTTACCATGCCTGTGACCAGCCGGGCATTGTGGTGTTCTGCATCATGGAGTATGATGTGCTGCAGTTTTGTGACTTCTTGGGCTCTCTCATGTCTGTCTGGGTCACTGTCATCGCCATGGCCCGGCTCCAGCCCATAGTCAAGCAGGCAAGTGTGGGGAGGGAGCACGCAGGGCAGGCATGGAAGAGATTTATCCTGATGGGTGCCCCACTGCCCCACAGGTGCTGTACCTGCTAGGGGCCATGCTGCTCTCCATGGCTCTGCAGATGGACCGTCATGGGCTCTGGAACCTTCTGGGGCCCAGCCTTTTCGCTTTGGGGATAATGGCCGTCGCCTGGGTAAGATGGTGCCCCTTTATGTCCCCATCCTGGCTGCGCTCAGCATCCTGCCCCTGCCAGCATCTCCCCTCTGCTGCCTTCACCCTTGCCCATGACCCCCTCTCCCTGGCTCCTGAGGGGTGTGTCACCAGGGCACAGAGGTCATGCCTGTCCCTGCTGTGGGCCCCCTGTTCCAGCCTGTCCTTTCCTCACCACAGACGGCTCGCACCATCCGTCGCCGCCACTGCTACCCACCGACCTGGAAGCGCTGGGCTTTCTACCTTTGCCCAGGAGCGCTGATCGCAGCGGCGGCCGTGCTGCTCTACGCCTTTGTGGAGACAGAGGAGAACTACTTCTACATCCACAGCATCTGGCACCTGCTCATCGCTGGCAGCGTCGGCTTCCTGCTGCCGCCCCGTGCCAAGCCCAGCAGGCGCCTGGGGCCCCTGCCCCGGCGCAAGGGATGTGGGTACCAGCTCTGCATCAATGAGCAGGAGGAGCTGGGGCTTGTCGACCCCGCTGTGGCCTCCATCAACAGTATTTGTACTAGCTGATGCTGAAGCCAGCTCAGACTCCTCTGTCATGGACAGTAGCCCTGTGGGGCTTGGCACCCACTCTCTTTGCTGGCCACCCATCTCTGGGGGTGCCAGGACTCCTCTGGACAGGCACACAGCCACCTGTGCCAACCTGTTCTTCCAATTATAGCCTGATTGAACTTGTCTCCAGGGGTTGCTGTGGCTCAGTCTGGGGCAGAGCTATGGGGTCTCAAGGCTGAGCTGGGTCAGATTCCTCTCTTTGCCAGGTCATGGAGTTGCTGAGGGGATATGGTTCAGTGTGGAGGGGAGGAACGGCAACAGCCTCTGGCTTTCAGTCAGAGCTGCTATTCTGTGGTGGCTGCTCGAAGCTGCTGCAGCTCCAACAGAGCAAAGTGGCTGGCAAGAAGTGAGAAGCAGAGGCTGCAGTGTTTTGGCTTCTGTCATGACAGGTTGTAAGGCTGGGATGTCTTTGTTGGGGCACTGTGCTCTGACAGGATGGCTGTAATGCCTGACCCGGGAGCAGCTGTGCTGTACCAGGGCATCTGGGATCCTCTCCAAGCCTGCAGAACTGTGGCGAACCCATAGCTGTGGGTGTCATTGGCTGCTGCTGCTGCTGCCTGCTGTGGCAATGTGCAGGTCTGAGAGGCCTCTACCTTCAAAGGCTACATGCCCAGGAGCCCACAGCCTGTAAGTGTCACCCCACTGCCTGGGGCAGCCTGCCTCAGCACCCCACGCGTTGCTACACCCAAGGAGCAGTAGACTAGTGACGCTGTGTCCCTGCTGTTGCCACCAGCCCTGTCTCTGCAGGACACTAGGCTCCAGTGGGAGGGGCATTGCATGGACTGGACCCTGTGACCCGGTTGGGACAGCCCTTTCTCATCCCCTGCTCCTTGTCTGGCTTATGGTCAGACCTGTGGGCTCAGCATCCACTGCCGCCAATGGTGACCATGGTGTGGTGACAGACACTTGGGCTGTGTTTGTACCTCAAGGACAGGGGGGTTTCACTCTACGTCAGCAGCTCAGAGGGGTCCAGGGAGGACAGGTAAAGTTTCACTGACATTTCTCACCCCTCTGGGGACTTCCCCAGTCTCCTGAGAATTTCTCAGCCCTGCAGGGGTCTTCATGGTGGAATCCTGAGACAAAGCTCTGCATCCTAGCAGCCACATCCCAGCTCAGAAGAGTCCACCTGCCAGCAGGCCCCCCTCCCTGTACCCCTGTGGACAGAGCCCGGCACAGGAAGATTCACTGGATGCTTAACAGGATTAGCAACTGCAGGCAGGCAGCTATGTAATAGGATTGCAATCTAATTAAAACTGCTTCTTGGGAGCTGGGCCCCAGCTGGCCAGAGCAGGGTGGGCTGGAGGGTTTGTGGGGGCAGCTGGAGACAACTGTGGGGATGGGATAGGTAGAGCAGGAGGAGGGATGAGCTAGTGAGGACCATGGCAGTGCTGGTGAGTTCAGGGATTTGCTGCCTCTGTCTCTGGGCCTTGGTGTGGGTTATGCCCATGGGGAGCCAGCCTGGCGTGGAAGTGTGCTGGGCAGCCTGGGAAGGAGCTCCAGTCATCGTACAAGGACTGGGGAACCTGCATCTGCCACTTTCCTTCCCCCCTGAGCTCACTTTCCAGCCCTCTCTTTGCCACACAGAATGTCCTGTCTGGCCAGATGGCAGATTAAGGATTAATTTTTTAATTAAGTCTAATTGTACCCCACTGGCAGTAGCAGCCCCCAGAGGATAAGGAGCTCAGCTTTAGCTTTCCCTTCAGCAAGAGGGTGGAGTGGAGCACACACTGGACACAAGCTTGTCCTACACCAATGCACCCCAGGTTCATGGAGGTGTTGGGGCTGCATGCAGCATGCTTACCCATCCCTCATCCCCTGTCTCACTGCTGTAGGGCTGAAGTGCAAACCTGCTGCTTGTCAAATTTGTGAAGACTCTACAATAACAGAGCCAGTGGTGGGATGAGCTATCCCTGTGCAAGCAGCTGCACAGCCCCTGGCCTGCCCCACAGCAGACACCACGGGGGTGGCACATATGGGTTTGGACCCTTGAGGGGTCCTGGAAAAGGTGGGCAAGAGTTTTAGCCAGGAGAGCTGCCCAGGGAAGCCTAGAGGAACACACCAACTCTGCTAGACTCTGCTTTTCTGGGCTGCTGGTGCTACTCAGAGCTCCCTCTCTTTTAATTAAACCTGCAACTGCATTTTTCATCTCAAGGACAGGCCACACATCTGACCTCACTGTCCAGGAGGGAGCTCAGCCAAGCAGCACTGCAGGGGATCCATGCATTCTCTGCCAACCCAGCTTGTCTCTGGGGGCCCATGGGCTGCCTGCTGAGAGCTGGGAATCCCCATTCTCACTTCATCTCCCAGTCCCAGGGTGGGCAGAAACCCATTCCCCTGCCCAGGAGGTTGGCACAGCTCGGGGCACAGCTTGGTGCATTGCAAGTGCAGAACACACAGTACTGCTGGACAGAAAGGTTTTTTGCTCACTGCTCTAGGCACCAAGTATGGAGAAGGAGGTCTCTCCTGTGGGACAACCAGCACAGGGTGTGTGTGTCTCTCTCCCACCAAGCCTGTCTGGGAGCATGCTGGGACACACCACGGGAAACTCCAGTTCTCCTCAGTCACCTCTCCCTTGTTGCAAGGTCAGGAGCACCAGTGTGTCCATCCCTATGGGTCTAGTGAGCTTTTCTCTCACGGTTCCCCATAGCCTCCAGCCCTGCCCCATGAGGATGCACTTGGGGTGAAGGCTGGACTCTCCCACCTTCCCCTCCTGCTCAGAGAGTTGGGATCTTTGTGACTCCCACCCTCCTAGTGTAAACAGCTTTCCCGATGTTCCATCCCTGCCTCTGCCAGGCACAGCAACCACAGAACCATGGCAACAGTATCCCTATAACAGCCAGGTACATCTTACGTCCCCATGGCAACCAACTCCCGGAACAGCCGATGAAGAGCTTTGCTTCCTCAATGCTGGAGAGGGATGGGGTGGATTTGAGACATATCAGGTCAGGTGGTGGCAGGGACCTGGGGACAGATACAGCTGGGTAGAGTTTCTGAC
The DNA here is from genome assembly GCF_026979565.1 of Vidua chalybeata. Lineage (NCBI taxonomy): Eukaryota > Metazoa > Chordata > Aves > Passeriformes > Viduidae > Vidua > Vidua chalybeata. Next base: position 41,294,934 of record NC_071570.1, read on the forward strand.
TCGTGTGTGGGGCAGCATAAGTCTCTGCAGCCTCTGTCCTGACAGGTAGGATGCAGTGGACACAGGATATGCATAAGAAGGAGGCAGCCCCGGGAACAGTATCATCCTGATTCCTGCATCCCAGCTCCATCCTGCCTGCTGGGCTGTCAGTGCCGTTGAGCCAGCACTCCTTGCTCCAACACAAGTTTATTGGAAATGTGCATCCCAAACACTGGTATTGTGCTTCCTGCCACAACTTCCTCCCACCCCAGTCCCCACTAAAGAGGTGCTCCGTCTGTTGCCCTCACTCTACACTCCTCGGGGGCTCCCGGACCCTCCCACCACTGCCCGCCCAATGACTGTTGTCCAAACTCATCACCCAGCAGCCCCGACGCAGTCTGTCGTTGCAGATGGCAATTGCATACCATGCAACTTTAATGTGTCAGGCCTGAATTACTGAGCGCTGCAGCAGACTGTGTGCACGCAGGCAGCACCCAGCATCCCTCCTCCTCTCCCTGCCCTCCTCCTCTCCCTACCTGACCAGGAAGCAGTGAGTGGGGGCTGGCGAGAGGTCCAAGGTTTTGGGATCTCTCTGGGTGCACAAAGGTGCTGTGCCCCTTGCTGATCACCGTGTCTGGGAGGTATGGGAGGAAGGGTGGCTTGTGGTGTCACCAGATTGGTCACCTGGGGGTTGATGAGTCCCCAGGCAGGTGTGTAGGGAGGGATGTGTAACCCTGCTGTGCCTGCCTCAGTATTTTCTCCCCGTGTCCTCATGAAATCCCGGGTCTAGAGGCACAGATCCCCTGTAGTTGCCCTGGAAGTTTGCAGCCCTCCTGCTCACTGTGCTGCCAGACCCCAGGAAGGCAAAGCCTTTCCACCCTGGTCAATGTAAATCCCATGGTGGATGCAGAGCTTGCTCCCTGGCCAGACATGGCTGTCACTGTGCTGCTCTGGGATGATGAAGGGCTCAGAGAATGCCCTGGCTGCTCTATTATTTTTGCAGCTTGCCTGAAGCACCCTGCAGCCACTCAATGATTTTCTTATCAGAGCAAGGCTTGATTGCCCTCCCCACACAGACCCATCCATCACCCACAGCTGGCACCACTGTGCAGCTCACAGGCACTGGACCTGCCTGCCCTGTTCAGTCCCTGGCTGTCCCTCAGCCCTGCAGGCAGTGCCTGTGCCGTCGGCAGCCTGAGGGAGCAGCTCTGTGCATGCAAAGGGACCCTGTTTTCCCTGGGGGACCCATGCACAGTCTGCTTGCTCACCTCTCCTTCTCCCCCAAGCCCCAGGTCCAGGTCTCATCCTCCCTGCTGCCATCCCCAGCCTTCAGGGGATGGGATCAGGGACCCCTCAAAGCTTCAGCCCCAGCGTGCTGCATGCTGGGTAAGGATCAGGTGGGAGCCAGACACTCACAAGTGGGAGATACAGCTAGAGAAGGAGAAAGCCCAGCTCCAGCGCCATGGGGTGACTCTCCAGGGCCCTGTTCCTGGGAAACACCCTGCCATGGGTACCTGTCCCATAGAACTGAGACAGAGCTGAGCATGACAAAGTCAGCCCAGAGCAATGACAAGGGGTTGTCAGGGGGACCCAGGGCACTGAGAGCCAGCATTTCCCAACAACACATCATGCCACAACACCTGGAGAAGTGAGGAAACACAAGGGTGGCATGGCATGCCCAGTTTTGCATGAGGGTAGGGGGCCAGGGGCCATGGAATTGAGGGACAAAAGGATTGGCTATACCCACAGGGACCAGAGCATTGCAGGGGGAATGTGTCAAGGGACAAACAGCAGCTGCCATGGTCACATGGCTGGAAGGGAGCAGCAGATAGGAAAGGGGGACACTGAGACATGGGAAATCAGGAAAATGTGCTGGTGATGCAAAGCTGCTGTTAATTGAGTTTCTTGGGGAGGTTGGTGGAGAAACCCGTGGGGGGGCTAGATTCAGGACTTTATTCCTGGCAATTTAGAAGAGGGTTGTTGAAGACCCGCTCTGTCGAGTGGAAAAACCACTTGAGTCGTGCTTAACTTCATCAAGGGAACTGCATAGAAATCAGGGAGCTTGCTAAGAGAAGTTAATAGAGCAGCCAGGGGGACAGACTGCCTGCAGACAGCATGAGAACTGCTCAGATCCGCATGCTGGGGACTTACAGTAAATGAACACGTCCTTTAACAAGATTTGCAAGGCCAGCATGGCAAGGAGTGGAGTGAGTAAATGGATGGGAGAGGTCATTCCTCAAGGAAGGGAGCTGTGCCAAAATGAAGAGCTCATGAAACGGGGGGAAGGTTACATGAAAAACCAGAGCAAAACCACCCGCAAAGAGCCTTTGAGGAAGATCTTGGCAACAGTTTAAAATTTCAAATAATTTTGCAGTGCTAAATTTGCTAAATAGTTGCCATAGCAATGAGAATTTGGGGATGTCCAGGGGTGCATCAGAGTGGTGCAGCTTAGATTTACCCCTTTGGATGAATCTTGTGGTAGGATCTGTGAGTCCTGCAAGCTCTTTCTGTTAGGACAAGGAAGCCAAGTGCTTTTATCCCCAAAACAGATATCTACAGCCCCCAGAGGGGTGATGCTGAAGGAGCAGCCTTGGCACATCCTGGCTGGTGAGCAGAGGAAGGGGTGGGATTGCAAGGACAAAGTCTACAAGTACAAAATGCAGCTGCACTTGCTATCAACTGGTAGGAAATTAAGGCAGTTGCTCTTGTGAGAAATCAGCCTTGCACCCACAGAAACCAAGCTGTTACACCAAATGCAATCCTGGATAAATTTATCTTAAGAAGCAAGCCTGCAGAGGAAGATAAAATTGTATTAGCAGAGGCTGAGAACATTGTCTGTGGGACGAAAAGCCACTGTTCCCTTTATGGCTTGCGGATTAAAGTTTTCCCTTAAAAATAATTTCCCCCCACTCAAACACTACCACTAAAATTTCCCTTGAGTCCCAAGTGCTAAGCAATATGTTGTTATGTATGAACAGAGCTCTCAATGGAGCCTGTATTAAAGAAATCATATTGAAGCTTCCTGTTGGACTGAGAGAGGTGCCTACAATGAGAGGAATATTACAGATTATTCTTACTTTACATAGATATGCTTCATTACCTCCACAGCTAAAACACAAGGCTCTGCATTTTGAAGAGGAATGTTTTTGGCTAAAAAGGGCTTGGAACAAATGCAATCCAGAGGCTCCTGGCTCAGCAGGAGGGGAGGTAAGTCCTTGAGGGCTCCGTGAGAAGCTTTGAGAAGCTTTGCCCCAGGGCTTGCCTGCAGTCAGCAAATCTCCTGCCAGCACAACTACAAATCCCAGATGAGCCCATGAGGATTGTTGTTCAAATTAACAAATGAAGTTGTCTCCTGTTGGGAAGATGAATAATCTGAGCTGGAGGCTTCCTCCCTCTTGTAGGGGAGGACCTGGAGCAACACCCATGTCCTCTCAAGGGACCTTATAAACGTTTGTACACCCCGAGGTTGTACCTGCTGCAGGGAGGTGCCAAGTGCTCCCAGGCACAGCACCTCCCTGAAGGCACCCTGCCTTCAGCCTGCCTTCAAAAATCCATCTGACCCCCATCCTCTGTCTGGCAGGTCCAAAGGCAGATTGGCTGCTCTCATCCCTGAGTTTTCACTTTGGTCTCATAGTTTTCAGGCAAATCACAAGAGAAAAACTAACGTTTGAGGAGGGTGAAGTCTGTGCAGGATCTCCCTGAGCTGCAGCCATGCACAGCACAGGAGGATCCACTTCAAAGAAAGGAGCCACTTCATTGAAAAAGAGAACTAGGGCTTTTGATATCAAGATAAACATCCTGATACACATCAAAGCAGCTTCCTCTCCTTGTCCTTAGACACCCTCTCCTGCTTCACTTAAGTTCTGGATTTTGGAATTATACCTCTGCCTAATCCATGCTGTGCTGCATTCCATCTGGATGGTTCGGAGGGGGAGATTCTGAGCGCTGTTTTGTGGCGTGTAAGACCTTCAGTTCATGTTAATGAGCCTAAATACTCTGTCATTACCTTCTGTTCCATATATGAAGAACTAAGAGCTGCTGGTGAAAGTGATTCTATTTCCATTGAAAAACATCATGTTTTTAAATAAAGTGCAATAGAGAAGGGGCCAAAGGCCAGCTGGGTTGCCTGAGAGCCCAGTGGCATCCATCCCTGTGGACACCCTCCCCGAGTGGCTGCAGGCCCATCCTTGGCAGCAGGTTGGGCATCCAATAGCTTGGGAGAGAGGACTGAGGTGTGAACACTGACCACTGGCACAGGGACAAGCGTGAGGATGCAGGGGCAGTGTGTGCACAGGGTGCTGATGGGAGTCACACCCACGATGCTAAACCTCTCCTCCAATATTTGGAGATTATGAGGATTTCATAAGGCTCAAGAGCCATGTCTTGTTCCTAATGCCAATACCTCATGCTTTTGCTGTGGCCAGGGGCTTTTGTCAGGATGGCCATTGGAGCTGGGCTGCAGGGTGAGCTGTGGCCAGGAGTTTTTTGTACCCCTCACCAGGTCACCCCAGGCCTTGGGGGACTCTTTGGGACAGGAAAGAGAAGAGAAGTGGCTGACACAGTGGTGAAGACACAGGACTGAACATTCACCTATTAGCAGCCAACTACAGACACAGCCCAAAGCTGCTCTCAGGGCAGTCATTTGGGTCACACTAGCTGTACTCCACCTTTGTAAGATGGGACTAGGCTCAATTGGGCACAGAGCATCACCTCCTGGTTACAGTGTGCTGGCTGGGAGCAAGGTACCAGGGCAAAGAGCTTGCTGCCACTGGCAGGTAACTTTATTATTTCAATTCTTCTAGACATTAAACATAGGCTCTGGGCATGGGGCATGCCATGCAGGAGGGAGAGGATCAGGAGAGTGGTACAGCTTTGACTTGTTCCAGAATAGGTTAAAAACAAGGAAAAATCCTCCAGCCAAGCCTCCACTACCCCAGGGATCCATTCTAGCTGCCCTGGCAGTTTGCTGCTTTGTTTCAGCTGCTCTGTTGCAAGCTGCTGTGTGTGATGGAGGCAGGAGTTGTATGTCCAGGCTGCCCAGAGCAGCATCCTCAGGGCCCCATAGCCCCTAAACAGCAACACTGAAATCCTGCTGAGACATGCTGGTGCTTTCACTTGTATTTCTAGCCTGGAGAAGATCTTGCATGCCCCAGAAGAAGACCACCCTTTTTTTCCTGTGTTCTCCTGGCTGTCACTCCAGCCCTGCAAGTGCAGACCCATCACATATGCCTGGAGCGGGAGGGTCTCACCAGGCAGGGCTTGTGATGGAGACCCCCCCTGAAAAGGCGACGGCTGTGTCTACCTCAGATCCTTCCACACCTGCATCCCCTTCTGCCAGCCCGGTACGCTTGCTGGAGCGGCCACCTGCATTGCATCCCAGGAATCGGGGCTAGGTGGGAAGAGACTGGAGTCCAGCCCTGTCCCACCGCCCCTTTGGCACCGCCCTGAGCCCCAGCTGGAAGGGAGCAGGGGGCACGGGAAGCTTTGCGGGCACAGGGTGCCGCGCGAGTGCCACAGCCCGGCCCTGGCAGGACACCCCACGCTGCCCAGCAGGCCCTGTCCGCAGGAGATGGGCAGTGAGGCAGAGCCCGCAGGGGCGTGGCGGTGGGCCAGCCCCTTGGCATGGGAGCCACCATGCGGGGGCGGCGATGCCTCCCTGGGCCCAACCGGACTCCAGGCCCTCCCGCAGGAGCCCGGGGGCTGCCCCGGCCTGGCCCCACCGGGGATGCCCCGCCCGTGACGTCATGGAGCCCCGCCCCTTTCTGCACCGCCCCACCCTGTGCGATTGGGTGGCGTGCCCGGGAAGACTCGCCCATCCTCTCCTTTCTGAGTTCCTATGGGCCGCTGAGCTGTCACTCCGGACAGACCACGCCCTGCACCGGCAGGCAGGGAGCAGCGCCCCGGAGAGCGCGGTCCCTGCGCTCGCCCCGCGCCGCAGTGCATCCCCTTTGCGCCGCTGTGCAGCCTCGGCACCCTTCACTGCACCCCGGGCACCCTCCAGTGCCACTCACTGCACTTCACTGCAACCCCCTGCGCCTCCCACTGCACCCCCTGCGCCGTTCACTGCTACCCCCTGCACCGCACTGTACCCCCCACTGCAACCTCACTGTAACCCCTTTCACCCCTCACTGTAACCCCCTGCACCTCTCACTGCACCCGTTGCACACCATTCCGTTGAAATCCCCGGTTCCCACATTGCTATGTCCCACTGGCACCCGCGGTGCTATCCCATGCACCCCTGACCTGCAGCCCCGAGGACACCCCCCTCATCCCCCATGTCCCGTCCTTGCTGCAACACCACCCTCCTCAGCAGCCAGCCCCCTCCTGCACCCTCATCTCAGAGCAGCCCTCACTGCCCTTCACCTCCTGAACGGAGAGCCCACCCCACTGCCCCAGCACACCAGAGCTGAAGGATTGGTGCTGTGGTGCCCCAGGGCTGAAGGAGTAGGTGTAGACTCAAGCAAGGAGCATGGCAGAATGGTCGGGAGCAAGCCAGAGTGTTGGGGAGTGTGATGGGATGATGGGGATCACAGCAGGCTGATTGGGAGCACGACAGGGCAATCAGTGGAATGATGGGGAGCACTGCAAGGTCAATGTGGAGCATGGACAACCACAGCCCAACCATTGCAACTTCACCAGTGCAAGCAGCAGGGCTCAGGAAGAGAGATCCCACCTTTCTCTTCTCTTTGCCTGCCCTGATAGGTCCCAGGAAGAGAAATCTGGGGCAAAGATGTTTGCAGGAAGTGGCCCCGTCGCTGTGAGGCCTGGGGCCAGAGCTGCTGGCCAGGAGCCAAGCGGTTTCTGCTCCCGCTTGGGAGCAGAGTATGTTTTGCATGCAGTGGTGGGAGCATCATGCCCACCAGGGCTGGCCCTGCTCCCAGCAGCCCCCACAGACCCCAGCTCCCTGTCCACCACATCACGAGGCCTCTGTGCCTCTGTGGCATGCCTTTCTCTCCCACTCAGGGTGCACAGCTGGTATGGGATGAGGGACAGTGCCAGTGGGGTCAGGGACCTTTCCAGCACTACCTGCCCATGTTTCTCCCCTGCTAGATGATGTCTGGGCTGTGATGTTGTTGCTCACTGCTCCTGTGACACCTGTTGTCCGCCTGCCACTTTGCTGTTGGGCCCTGTGACTGTGCCCCTGGTCCCTCTTCACGGCTTGGCCACATGTGGGGTGCTCCAGCCAGCTGGTGTGTGCACCTGGAAGATGTGGGGTGCCCTGGCAAACTCTGGGAAGATGGTGGGACAGGGTGTGCAGTGGAAAGGGCAGGAGTTCAGGGACATCTAGTTGGGGAGCTACAGGGACATGTACTGCAACCTCACCCTGAAGGTCATGTATGGCATCGAGGCAGTAGATTCATCATCCACACGTCCTCAAGACGGGATGACAACTGCTTCAACATGGACTGCTTGCCCATCTTCCTGGCTGGGCTTTATCTGGCATGGACTGGCCTCTACATGGTCTTCTTGTGCTTCTGGGAGAAGTGGCAGGCCACCTGCCAGCCCTCCAGCACGTGGTATCTGGCATGGCAGGACCATTTTCCTGATGTCTACACGATGTATACTTCCACTCCCTGGATGTGGCAGAGATTCTGGAGGCAGACAGCACATTGCCCCATCCCCATGGAGGACGTGCACAAACTGGTGAAGGTGGTGGGGTCCAGGTGAGAGTCACAGGTCCATTCTCTAGGCACATGCCATGGTGTGTCTGCAGCTACTATTACCTGATGATGATCTACGTACTGAAAGCAGGAGGATCCCTCCTGGACCAGGAGGGCCTTACCAGAGCATGTGGCAAGCCCACAGTACTGGGTGTGGAAGTCCCAGTTTGTCCCCTGGAAGAAACCTGTCAAGGACCTGGACACTAAGGGGCTGTGGTTGCTGCACACACTGCTTCCCCAGCACAGCATCATCCACCCTAGCCTCTTCCCTTGGAGAAAGATGCAGCCTGGGCTTCCTGGTCTCCACTCCTGGCAGTGGCCCTGCTCTGCTCCACAGCCCAGTAGCACATCTCCCAAGAGGGTGTGATGACCACCCCAGGCGCTGCTGTAAAGGGTAGGAAAAGTACATCTGCCCCTTGCTGTGTGCGTTGGGAGTTTCTCTAAGTCTGTAAATAGCTGAGTTCCCCTTGTGCTCATCTCGAAAGTGATAAGGGGAACATTCCCCAGAGAGGGGGAAAGAATTGGTCAGTTGCCATCACTGCTAGAAAAGCTATTTTTAATTTTATTAAAATGTCTCTCTAGTATAAACTTTCAAAATATCTGGAACCTCTGATATAAAGATTTGTGCCAAGCTCTGTAGTAAAGTTGTTGCTCCTGGGGCGAGTGATGGTGGCACTCAGGGTGGGATGCACCTGGCATCAGGGGACAGCTGAGGCTCCTCTTTGTGGTCCGGGGAAGTGTGGGGAGCACCAGGGGAGCAGGGCACTCCGGAGCCACCCTCAAAAAGGGGCACGTGGGGGACATAGTGGCCAATGGGGCCAGGATGAGGCCAGAGCAGGAGTTGGTGCAGGGTCTCGCCCACCTGCACGAGGCTGTGGGAGAGGAGGTGGAGGTGGGAGACTGTGTCGCTGGCCAGGCTCTCCAGTAGCGCCTGCTGCTGCCGTGATGTCTGCAGGATCTGCACCAGCAGTTGCTGCACGTTCTGGAGCAAGCCTGCCATGCCAGACCCTGCAGTGAGAGAGGGGTCAGTGGCACCTCACCATGGCTCCGAGAGCTCCCTGTGAGGCTGCTGGGAAGCTGTAGGGAGCACCCAGCATGCAGGCTTGTGTCTGATGCATCTTCACCTGCTGCTGGCTGCTCACTCATGGCTGCTGTCCTGTGGGAGCCTATGGCTGCAGCAGTCAGTGGCAGCACTCGGTTTCCTCTTCCCATCCTCAGGGATGTTTCACCAGGAAAACCTGTCACGAAAGCTTGGCATGGAGCAAACAACAAGAGTGATGGAGACACCCAAGCCCCAAATTTAGCCTGACTACGACACAGAGCCCTGGGAGGGCAATGCCTTTGGGAGCCCATGCCTTTCTCACTGGCAGGACAGGATGGAGCTGTGCCCTGGAGCACAAGGACTCACACAAAGCTGCAGACACTTACTGGCCTTTCCCTCAGCTCCTTCCTGCTTCAAGTCAGTGTGACAGCCTGGAAGGAGAGCAGACACAGCCTGTGAGCTGCAGCCAACTCTTGCCCCAGGGCACACAAGCATGGTAGCCAGGGCATGGTACTCACCCAGGAGAGAGAGGGGAGAGAAGCAGCAACCAGTGTCTGCAACGAGAACCATATCAGACCCTGCTTGTGGGGCTGAGGGGGTTTACTGGGCTGAGCAGAGCAAGGAAAGCCTTACGTGGCATGGCAGGGGGTGTGGGTGGCACTCCAGCAATGTGTTCCCCACCAGCTGCTGGGAGAAAGCAGAGAGGAGAGATATGCCTTCTGAAGGGACCTGCTGGTGGATCACCACCAGCATGGGGTCTGCCCAGCTTACCCTGGCCAGCCCCTCAGCCTGACATGCCCTAGCCACAGCTCCAGAGCACCCTGCAGGGCCCCAAAGCACTTCAGAGCTAGGTACAAAAGCAGGAGTCACTCACCCACCACTGCAATGCAGCCACCTCTGGGCTGGAAGGCAGCAGCGGCGGAGCAGCGCGCAGCAACACTACACAACAGACTAGGACTGGAAGAGAAGGAGAATCCCACATCCACTTGAAACTGCAGGGGGAATTTGGGGAGACAGAAGGTGGTTACCCAATGTGGGAAGATGGCTGGGGAGCCCAGGCAAACCAGACTCTGGGATGTATCCTGCATCACCTCAGTGCCAAATCCCCAGGAGTGTGAGCAGTGAGGGGTGTGCAGGTTACACATGTGGGTGGGCCAAAAGGCAGGGGAACTGCTGGCAGCTCTGGCCCTCACACACAGCCCAAACTCAACTGAAACTTTATGGTGTTACTGGGCAAGTGAGGAGCCAGGAACTGCTGAAGAGAAAGGAATCACGTGCCCTGCAATGCCACCAGCCACGAGATCCCTGCGCTGCCCCTTCCAGACCTCTCACCTCATGATCTACCATAGGGCAGCCAGCAGCCTTGCCATTCCCTCAGACTGGGACCCCCTCCTGGCCTATCCCAACCATCCCTACATGCTCTGGGGCTGGTCTGGAGCCAAAGCCGGTGGAGACAAGTCCAAACACACCAATCACTGACCATCCCCACTGAGGGACACTGATCCTCTTAGCCTCGCACTCCTATCACGCTGGCATGGGCTCGGGCTGGAGCCGTGGCCATGCAGCTCAGTGCAGCCATGTACTTACGGCTCTCTGGCTTGTCCTTTGCACACTGCAGCACGGGTGACAGCAGTGTGCTGGGGGTGTCCCCACCAACGTCGTGCTCTGCAGAAGGAGGTGAAGGGGTGCAGAAAAGAGCTTCAGTAACTGGGGGAAGAGGGGTGTCCGCCACCTCACATCCAGGACAAGCCCCACTCCAGTTGCCTGAGCCCACGAGTACCTGGTGGCTCTGGTGAGGATGGAGAGCGTGTGGCAAGGGCTGACTTGCGCCCTCTGGAGGGCAGCTTCACCACGTCTAGGGGATTAGAAAGACCATCAGCAGACCCTGGGTGTCCACTCAGCACCGGTGCTCCACCAGCACCCCACGTCCAGCCACCCTGCTCAGCCCACAAGCCCGTCCCCGGTACCCACCTGGCATCCTCCGTTCGCCAAACACGGGCCGCCCGGCTGCCTTCCAGATGCTCTTCATGGCTCGGTAGTGCGGCGGCAGCCGGGGCGAGTGGTGTCCTGCCCTCCGGCGCGTCTCCCGCTCCGAGTGGAAAGCCTGCTTGAGTGCCTTCCACTTGGAGCGGCATTGGGCCACGCTGCGCCCGTAGCCGGCCGCCGCCAGACCCCGGGAGATCTCCCGCCAGAGCGCCTCGTTGGGTCGTGACGTGGAGGCCATGAGCAGCGCGGCCTCCCCCGAGCCCCCCACCAGCGACAGGAGGCTGCTGACCTCCGCCTGCGTCCAGGCTCGCCCGCGGGGCATGCTGCCGGCCCGAGGCGGGGCTGCTCGGGATCGCTCGGGCCCGGGCCGGCGGCGGGGCTCGGCCGTGCGCTCCCGAGGGCGCACCGGGAGGATGCCCCGCCGGGGGCGGCACCGGGAGGCGCTCAGGGAACTGCGCCGGGAGCTGCACAGGGAACCGCCGGGAACCGGCCCGGTGTCTGCCCCGGGATCCGCGCCGGGCAGCGCCGCGCCGCCGGTCGCACCGGGAGCCGCACCGGCAGCCCTTCCGCCGCACTGGGCGCCGCGCCAGGAGCTGCCGGGAGCAGCATCGAGCATGTGCAGCCCCGGGAGGAGCCGCTGGGAAACGTAGTCCTGGACGAGATAGCCTCCTGCAGCGAAAGCCGCCAGCTCGGAGCGGGGTCGTTGTCTGCCCGCAGGCTCCCGGGGGTTCGGGGGACTCTGCCGCTCCGAGGGCACGGCAGGGGTGCCATGCGAGGGCACGGCAGGGATGGCCATCACGGCAGCCCTGGAGGCTGGGAAGGAGCACCCCAACCCCCCATTTTCCAGGGCTGAGGTGCAGCTGTAGCCCCATGCAAAAAAAAAGGGGCTTGTAAGCCAACACGCCGTGGCCATGCTCCTTGGAGAGAGGGGCAAGGGAATGTGTTCTGTGCCACAAGGATACCCAGTCTTCCCTTGCAGTCCCTAGGGCAAATCACACTGAGACAGCCACGCTTGTTCTGAAGCGATACGCGGAATAAATAAATAGACTCCATAACCTGGGGTAGTTATGAAGTGGGTATGTATGTCAGCACCCGGCACAAGTGAGATAGCTCTCCAAAACTTGTGCCCCGAGCCTCGGTCTGACCCACACCTTTATTCCCAAAGATGTTCCATATGCAATACATTGCACAACTTTTTCATGCATATTCAACCCCTGGCTCCGCCCGTCCTCTCCTCTCATGCTAAATAAGTCCACGCCCTTCTGGGCACGGGTGGTTTGCTGTGGTGGTCGCACGGGGGTCTCTCGGTGGTCTTGAGGCTGAAGATTGTGGTCTTCCTCATGACTGAACTTTTTGAACTTTTCCTCTCTGCGCGTGCACTTTCGGTGCTTATCTGAGTAGGTCTGTCAGTCTTGATAGGCTTGGAGACAGAGGAGCTTCTTTATCTGGGTTCTTTGCCTCTTCTGGTATTGTTCTTTATGCAAGAAGCTTCAGAAATTTGCATTTTCCTATGCCCTTTGTACCAGGCAGAGGTTTCTTAAGTAAAAGGTTAAAATTCAATACATACCTCTACAAGCTAAATTGTAAATGCTTAATTCATTTTGTTAACTTAACTCCAAAAATCTCTGTTTCAGTTCAGCCTGGAGAAGAGAAGGTTCTGGGGAGACATTAAGCAGCTTTACAGTACCAGAAGGACTAAAGAGAGATGGAGGGGGACTTTTTGCAAGGGTGTGTAGAGATAGGAGATGGAGGAATGGCTTCAGTCAGAGGGCAGGTTGGAAGGGACCCACTGGGATCATCAAAGTCCAGCTCCTTGCACAGGACACTCCCAACAATCCCCCCGTGTGCCTGAGAACATTGTCCAAATACTTCCTGAACTCTGTCAGGCTTGGTGCTGTGATCACTTCTCTGGGGAGCCTGTTCCAGTGCCCAACCACCCTTTGGGTGAGAAACCTTTCCCTAATATTTCACATAAACCTTTCCTGACAGGATTCCCTCAGGTCCTGTCACTTGTCACAAGAGAGAAGAGATGTCTTGAGAAGAGTGTCTGCCCCTCTGCATCCACTTGTAGACTGTGATGAGGTCTTCCAACAGTCTCGTTTTTACCAGGCTTGAGCAAACAAAGTGACCTCAGCTGCTTCCCATATGACTTTTCCTGTTTTAGGAAGAAATTATTGTGAAGGTGGTGAGGCACTGGCACAGGTTGTCCAGGGAAGCTGATGATGCCCCATCCCTGGAAGTGTTCAAAGGCAGGTTGGATGGGGCTCTGAACAGCATGGTCTAGTGGAGGGTGTCCCTGTCCTTGGCAGGGGACTTGGAATGAGATGACCTTTAAAGTCCTTTACAACTCCATGACGTGGCTGCCTAGCCCAGCCCTGGCTGCATGTTTGAGCCAGCAGCCATTCCCACTGCTTGCTGACCCAGAGCCAGGAGTGTGTGGTTCCCTCCTGCTGGGATGCTGCCCTCACAAGGGCTGCCCCTTGCCCCAAGTGTCTGGCAGTCCCACAAGCCCCCCCGGGTTTTCTGCCAGGTGGTGCCTCTGGGGACCCCACCAGGAAGTGACACTTTCCATTTTGCATCACAGCTGTCTGAGAAGCAGGGCTGGGAAAGAGTTGTCACTGTCCCTGAGGGCTGCAGAGCAGGAGACCAAGGAAGGGATGGAAGAGGGTGTCATGTATGCTGAGCTGTGCTTTCCCCCCACACCAGATAATGCCCCCCTCAACTCTCTCAGTGGGTTCCCTACCCTCCTGCAGCCCCTTGCCTTCCCCAGAAATGTCCTCCCAGTCCTGCTCCCTCCACTCCCTCTTTTTATCCTCTCTCAAACAGCTCCTCTCCAGCCCTGTTGCAGACTGCCTGCTCTCAGGTGGGGGCAGGAGGGGTTCAAGGGCAGGGAATGCCCACTGCACACCCATGCCACAGCACAGACACTTCCACTCTCCTCTCCCCACCAAGCATTTCGTGCAGGGAGATAACTTCTAGGACAATCAATCTGCTGCAAACGGGCTCTTCCTTACTTTCCCAGGCTTCCCCACTGCCTCCTGACATCCCACCTGGGATTCATAGACATTTCCTGGCTCAAGGTTCCCCACTGCTCCCTCTAAACTACCCCCTCCTCCCCCTTCCAACCCCTGTCTATGTTAACTCCTTTTCTCAGCGCCTCAGCAGTGAGCGTGCCTACCCTGGTGCTGGGCAGCCCTCAGCCTGGGTCTCCTCTCCCTGATGCTCCTACTGGCACAGATCATCCTTGTCAGCCTGAGTTTCCACTGTAAGTACCAGCTATCCAGTGCCCAGATCTCTGCAGAGGGGGTCCTGGGGTCAGGGTTGGCATCACTGCACTTGTGTACTGACAGCCTGAGCTGCAGCTTTCTCATGGAGCTGGGTGCTTCTCCTTGGGGCTGTGGGCATCATGGGTTCTGGGGCAAGCAGGAAAATTGATGAGGCAAGACACCATCTACATGGCTGGAAAAGGAAGCTGGGGCGACAGCGTGGGCTTGGGGAAAGCCACTCCATCAGATGGCAGTGAAAGAAAGGCAGGAGGGAGGGCATTGATACTGATACTGAAAGACAGCAGCACTTTCCTCAAAAGCCTGTTGCATGGAAGGCTTGCATGGAGAGCTCCCAAGCACAGCAAAATCTGCAAGGATCTTGGCAGGCTTGGTGTACCTAAAGCAGGGACACCTCACCTACAGCCATGAGGCTATCCTGTGGGAGAGGACACTGGGTGCTGCTGGCAGCAGGAGCCCAGAGTTGCTGGGACACACCTGTGCTCCTCTGCTGTAGATTTAGTGCAACAACAAACAAGCTGCATAGACAGTCTCTGGAGAACAGAGGAGAGTCCCAGCTATGGGAAACAGACACTGGAAGGTAAGAGAGCCTGGTGGGCTCCTGGCTGCTTCTTTCAAGCAGCAGGATCTGTCAGTACTTGAGGATGTTTCCCTGAGCTCTATCCTTACACATTCCTTCACCTTTACTGCCTGTCCCCCGGCTTGTGGTGTGGGGAGCTGCCCTAGCACTGCTGAATAGGCTGAACTGCTGGGATCCCTTTAGAAGAGATGACCCCAGATAGCTCAGTGTTACCTGGGCACACCACCAGCACTAGGCTCCTGGATGCCACCAGCATTTCTGTGCCAGATGACATCAGTTTCTGGTGCAGCTAAAACCTTATCTGAGTTCCCAGCACTTTGGAAATTGTCTTTGTATGACCTCCCCAAACCTGCAGCTCCCCACCCTGCTGAATGCCAGCATGTTCCTGTAACTAGCTCCTCTTCCCAGGGCTCTGGGACTGGAAAGTTGTAGCTGGGCTTGCAAACGAGGGCAAATGCAGAGTGGTCTCTGTGGGGCAGACATACGAACATGATGGGTTGGTTGGTGCCCTCACTGCCCACTGTCACTCTCTTGTCCCTTGGGCTGGGGTCTAGTGGCAGCCCCTGCTGGATGCCCCATCCCACCCGCTGTGTTTCTCGTGTGCAGGGCAATGCCAGTTTTGCCTGGTTGGCTGGCTCTGGGATGCAGGGCAGTGCTACTACTTCTCCTCTGCCAAAAAGAACTGGGAGCAGAGCAGAGAGGACTGCTGCTCCAGAGGGGCACAGCTGGTCACCATCCAAGCCAACACCACCCTGGTGAGTGCACCCAGCCTGGCCTGTCCAACTCCCTGCGAGCCACTCCCTGGTGGCCTGTCCTGGTGGCCACCTCACGGTCCCTCAGCAGTCACCCATGCACAGCATTGTCTCAGCTTCCCGGCCCATGTGCCCAAAGCCTCGCAAAGCCTCCAGGCAGAGAGCTGGCAATGCTGTGCCCATACAGCACAGCTCCCATCACTAATCGTGTGGCTGGGCTGGATGTCCCCCCAGGGGGCTCATGTAGGTCCTCTCCTATGCTAGGCTTTCCTGGTGCACACAGCTAACATGGATGCCTTTCATGTGGGGCTGAAGCAGTTTGGCTTCAGGTCTGCGTGGAAGTGGCTGGATAGCATCACACTGGAAGGGTGAGGCTATCAGCTTGTTCCCAGCTAGGTGTGCTGAAGGTCCATCATCAGGGCTCGGGGTGGTGACGGGGGCAGGCATGCAGGGATGTGATCCATATTTTGGCTGCTTCTTTTCTTCCCAGGACTGCATTGGGGCATTTTAGGGAAGGGGCATTTTTAGCAGGGTGCACCTGACCCTAGTGCCCACACTCTGCCTGGGTGAGGGGCTGCAGGAGATTCTGCAAAAGCAGGGTTCCAGTTTGGTCAGTGCTGAGCCCTGCTAGGATTGACCTGGGGGTACGTCATGAGTGATGGAGCTGGGGGCATCAGGGCGTGTGGCCCTAATTGGGAGGAGGCTGGCAGGAGACTGTTCTCCATGGGGAGGGTGAACTTTGCCTCCATAGCATCCCTGTGCAGTGTCTGATCCCCGGCTGCTGGAGCTGCTGATGGGACAGCCTCAGTTCTTCCTGCCCATCCCATCTCAGCCCCCTCTCTCCCTTGCAGGATCTTCCTAGTCCAGCGCTACACCAGGTCTTTCCAGGCTTGTGGCAGGGTGTCAAGCTTGGGACTTCCAGGTGGTGCATGCACAGAAGCCCTCAGATGGGTCTGTGAGCAGAGTGCAGCCACCATGCAGTGGCTCCAGTCCTTGCCTCCTGCCTTTCTCTGGGGAAACACCACCTACAGCTGTGTGAGGCCCTGATGGCCATGGTGACCCCCAGCCTGTGCCACCACCCTGTTGCCTGCCTGACCGCAGTGCATGGGCATTCCCAGGCTCTGCTGCCTCCTGGCCCAGACCTCTTTACCCTCCAGAACTCTGCATTTTGCCAATAAAATCTGCCAATAACTGGCTTTGGGGTGTGGGGGTGATAAGATGGAGGTGCATCCTCCAGCTCTCAGGCTTGTTTGTATCACTCACAAGTGGGAAATCGCATCCTGTGGCCAGGAGCCAGCATTGAGCCAGCAGGAATCCAAGCATGCCCATGGTGCCACAGCAGCATTCAGCAGCAGCTCCTGTGCAGGCTGGCACAGATCCCATGAAAGCTGTGGACTTTCTGATCGTGGTGGTTGCCTGGGGCTTTTGCTTCTTGGGGCATGCTGCAGAGAGGTGACCCTTTGCCTCTGCAGTCCCATGGAGGACTTGCTGGGCAGCAGCTTATTTGCTGGTGCCTGCCCAGTCTGAGGAGGTTCCAGCAAACACCCTCACTTTGTTTTGAGGCTGGGTGATGTGTGAGAGCCTAAAAGTCCTGCTAGGGCTTGATTTGGAGTTGTTTGGTCTCAGAGGCTGTTCTGGTTTCAGTATAGACCACTGGGTTGTTCCAGCAGCCTGCTGCTCTGGCACAGACCTCTCTGGGACTCCCTCCCAGCACATGCAAAAGACCAAGCCCACACAGCCAGTGCACCCTGTCAGCCTGAGCAGGACTGGGAGGTGGAAGGTGATGCATGGGGAAAGGTAGCCCTGCTGTGGCCTGTACTCAGGGGCTTGGGCTCTTCACAACCTGGGGACCTGAACACAGAGGATGCTGAGCAGGAGGGAGCTCATTCACCCCCCACCCCTTAAAAATGAGAACATATGCAGGGAAATAAAACACTTTTTGCAAATAAAGCAACTACTTCTGCTTTTCTGTATATGAAGATGTGTCTCCATGCAGTATGGTCTTAGCCACACTATGCCACCTGACCACAATAGAGAAGGACAGGACTGGGTTCCTGCACTGCTGCTGCTGTGCTGCCTGCATGGCCCAGAGTGGGGCCTACACTGACCTGCAGTTTGCTGAGGCTCCTGCTTGCTGCCCCCACACTATCTGCAGACCCCAGTGAGGACGACACTCACTACAAGAACCTGCTGCTGGGGCTGGTGCTGACAGTGTCCAGCCTGGGTGAGAACCCAGCTGCATTCACTGCCACAGAGATGCCCCAGCATAGGGTGAGCACTGGTGATGGCAATGGGACCATGGGGGTTGACCATGGGCACTCATCTTGTCACAGGTTTCCCATGGAAGAGTCTCAGATGTCTCATTCCACAAAGCCATTTATTCACAGCACAGTATTACAGAAGCAGTTTGAGATGGTTCCTGTGAGGAGGGATGCCCAACAAAGGAACACCTGGGCTTTTATTCCCTGAGTGTCTGCTTGTGCTCAAGCCTTGCTCCTCCTCCTCCTCTCTTCTCCTGCCCCCTCACTGTGTCCATCCACCTTGCTTTCATCACCTCTCTCCTTCATTATCCAAAAGGTCAGCAATTCCTAGCTCCTGCTGTGTCTCTCAGTGCCCATGTATCTGTCTGGCACCACTCATCTTTCTGCCCTTTGCTATCCCAAAGGTTGGCAGTTCACAGCCTCTTGCCTTGAGCTCCCACCCCAAGCTCAATCTGCTTTTCCATCTGCATCTCTAGCTGCACTGTGCAAGCCCACTTGCCTGGAACAGAGGTATACCTCAACAAGGGGATGTCTGCACCAACCTTTCAGCTCACCTCTGCTGCCTTCCACTGGGGGTGGTTTTGTGAAGGTAGGTAAGATGGTTTTCCTGGCTGCCCTTGCCTCTGCCACTATTTGCTGCTGGCTCCTGTCTTGCCCTTTCTTATCCCTCCATCACCTATCTGGAGCTGAGCTTTGTTGTCCTGCCTTGATACCAGGAAGAAGATGTAGCACACCTCCTTGGTTTACGACCATCCAGTACGGATGGGGGAAAGCGAGGCAGGATTTACCAAGGGCAGGCAATGCATGACTGACCTGCCTGCTGCTGTGGGAACAATGGGCTGTGGATAAGGGAAGAGCAATGGGGGACATTTATCATGAACCTTTGAGGTCTGAGACATGATTTTCCATGGTCTCCTCACTGGCAAAGCGGGGATATATGAGGTCAGGAGAAGAGGAGAAGAGTGTGGTTGGAAAACCTGAATGGTGTGAGGCCTGCAGTGGGTGTCAGTAACACCCTTGTTCCCCTGGCAATCGCTGAAGGGTTGATCCTGGGGTTTGTGCTCCTTGGAGCCTTCATCAGTGCACTGGATGAGGGGTAGGGGGTGGCCTCAGGCAGCTGGGGGGCAATACCAAGCCAGTATACACATTACTGGACTGGAGTACAGAGAGGCCTAGAGAAATGGCTTGATCGGAGCCTGCTGATACTGGAGTGGGTAAAAGTGCAAATCCTGCAGCTGGGAAGAAAGGAGAAGCCACACATCAAGATGGGCAAATAAGCAGCCATGCTGAACCAGCCTAGGGAAACCACGGACCAGAGGCGAGATGGGGTCTGCACTGTGTCCTTGTGGTGGCAACCGTGACACTGTGGGCAATGGGGGCTGGAGTTCAGGGCTTTAGGAGCAGAGAGGATGTCTGGACTCTCCAGGACAAGCCAGACACAGCAAGTCTTTGTTTTGCATGATAGCTGAGACTGTAAGGGACCTGCAATCCTGTCCCAGCCTTGCTACACCTTTGGGCTGGCTCCACCAGCCTCCTTCTATGGGAAGCTCTCCTAGGTGCTGTACTCTCAGTGTGAAGCCATTTCCCCTTGTGCTTTTGCTACAAGCCCTTGTGTAAAGTCTCTCTCCAGATTTTCTGTAGCCCCTCTTGGTACTGGAAGGCCACAGTAAGTTTTCCCTGAAGCCTTCTCTTCTCCAGGCTGAACAATCTCAATTCTCCTCACAGCAGAGAAGCTCCATCCCTTTGATCATCTCGGTGGCCTCCTCTGGGCTCACTCCAGCAGGTCCCTGTCCCTCCTGTGCTGGGAGCCTAGAGCTGGATGCAGTGCTCCAGGTGGGTCTCAGCAGAGCAGAGGGGCAGAATCCCCTCCCTGCCCTGCTGCCCACAGGGCTCTGGATGCAGCTCAGGACACGTTTGGCTCTCTGGGCTGTGAGTGCCATGGCCGGGCCATGTGCAGCCTCTCACCCACAGCACCCCCAAGCCCTTCTGGGCAGGGCTGCTCTGGGTCTGTTCATTCCACAGCCTGTGCTGGTACCAGGGCCTGTCCCAGCCCAGGTGCAGCAGCAGCACTTGGCCTTGTTAACCTTATGATGCTCCCAAGGGCCACTCCTCAAGCTTGTCCAGGTTCCGCTGGATGGCATCCTGTCCTTCAGGTGTGTCAAACCACCTCAGCATGACGTAATCTGCAAACTTGGTGAGGGTGCAGTTGATCCCACTGTTCATGTTGTTGACAGAAGTACTAAATAACATTGGTCCCAAGGTGGATGCCTGAGGGCCAACATTATCAGCAGTGTCCACATGAGGACACTGAGCCATTGACCACTATCTTCTGGATGCAGCTGTCCAACATTACCCACTGAACAGTTCAATCATTGACTCCATTTATCTCAAATTCAGAGGAGGACTGTGTTGAAGGCTTTACAGAAGTCCAGATAGAAGACACGTGTAGCCCTTTCCTTGTTCACGGATGCAATCACTCCATTGTAGAAGGCCACTGGGTTGGTTGGGCAGGACTTGTGGTGAAGCCATACTGGCTGTCTCAGGTCCAGCTTAGCAAAATGGTTGTAAACACATTCCTCTCTCTGCAGAAACACTGACTGAGACATGGAGAGTCAGTGCTGCTTCTGGACTCCCCCCACACCCCAAATGGGTCCTGTACTGGGTGTCTCATCACCATCTGGCAGATAAGGTCCCACCACATTCTTAGGGATCTTTCCCCTTGGTGGGAGGGGTCTCTGCTTTTCCCCATGTTCCCAAGTCTCCCTAGTACTCCTTCCTCTCTCCCACTGTCTTATCAGTACACCTCAATTTTTCCAGGACCACCCTCATTTGCATTTCCACTGCACTCCCTTTTTTTCCCACGGTCTCAGGATTCCCACATTCAACTCCCACGGTCTTAGGGCTCTTCATTGCTCTCATTTTCCTCCCATGATTTCAGAGTTTCCTCATTCATCCACAATGTTCTCAAAGCTCCCCAGCACTCCCCCACTTCCTATATGGTCTCTGGGCTTCCCAGCATTTTCTCATGCTGATGGCCTCACTGTCAGCACCCTTTCCAGGCAGGACCCAACACAAAGCCCTGGGCAGGTGATGAAGGCAGAAGAAAGGGCAGGATGAGAGCTGTGAATGCTGAGAGAAGGGACAGGCTGTAAATCCACAGGTCTCCCCAAAATGGATAGTTTGAGGACATCAGTGTGTCATTCCCCAGCTCCAAAAATATGCAAATGGCAGATCCTGCACGCCTGGCAGCCTTGGGGTAACAAAGAAGGTGAGAGCTGGGCTCAGCACTGGAGACCTGGGCCAGAGCTGCATTGGCCAGGGCACACAGGGACATGCAGTGGCACAGTACAAAGCAGTATAATATATGTTTGCATGAGTGTGGGAGAGGGGAATAAGGTCTATTTTCCATAATCCTTGCTTCGAAATAGAGACATTTTTCCCCAGCAGTTTTGCAACGCAATTGAGGCAAAGCATGCACCGGGGACAGGATCTCAGGGTGCATACCCAGGTCCGGTTCCTGAGTCCAATGATGAAGGGGGGTGGCAGCAGTCAGTCCTTGGTCAGAAAAGGAGGTAGAGTCTCAGAGGCACTGCTCAGCTCTGGGGATTTCTCGCAGATCCACTGGTAGAGATTGTCACACCGCATACCCCACATTTCCCCATTAACTACTGACCAGCAGTTCGAAGTAGGGCGTTTCCTAGGAAAGAGAGCACATCTCAGGGCAGCAGTGACAACCTCCTCACCATGGACACCACTTCCCATAGATCCCGGTGCTGCTGGGGCAGGCAAGGTACCTGGCACAGAGATCAGCCTTAGGAAGTGTCACATTCCTCCTCCTGCTCTTCTTCTCTGCCACTTGGAAATTTGGCACTGCACCCCACAGCTTGGCTCTACCCTCATCCCCCCTCCCTTGGGACACTGGTCATAGGTGTGCATCAACCCTTTTATTGAAGGGTGTTACAGGGGCAAAACAGCATCTCTTTAGTTTGGCAAAAGGGCAGGTGCTTATGCCAAGGACTCTTGCACTTACAAGGGTTTGCTGTCCATCCGCATAGATCTCCTTGCCGTATAAAAAGGTTTTCCTCCAATCCAGTAGTATGCCTTAGATGCATGCACAAAATACTAGGGGGGAGAGAAGCTGTCAACCACCTACTTCATGACCAGCACTTGCCAGGTGCCCAGGAACCCCAGGGCTGGCTGTGCTTCTCCCATCAGACTGCCAGGATGGGAATCTGGGGCTCATGGTGCCACCCTGGCACCTCCACAGATACTGCTGCAGCTGGCCCTGTGGGGCTCTGCCCAGCGCCACCCTCCTGGGGTATCACAACCCCCCTGCTCTGTACCGGCACTGTCAGTGGTGTCCAGTCATCTTGGACCATCAGCTGAGCAAATCTCCCTGCACAGTCTTCCTGGCTCTGCTCCCAGGTCTTTTTTGTCACCGAGATGAAGAGACACTTGCTCCTGAAGAGTACCCAGCCCCTGGGGCAGCAATCTGGGGGCAGGGGCACAGCTCAGGTGCTCATCCTTCTATGGATGGGGAGCTCAGCCTGGCTGAGTTCAGCCTCTGCATCTTCGCAGCAGCATCTCCTGTGCCCCAACCATGTCATGCTCTACCTGTGTTCACGCAGGCAAGCAGGCTCCTCACATTCCTCTCGCTGTTGCTGAGCTTCCCCTGCACCACCTGCATCTCCTCTTGCAACATAGCCAGCTCCTGCTGGGTATGCCCCAGCTCAGCATTCCTGCTTTGCAGCTCCAGCTGGCTGATGTTGCCCTCGTGCCACGCTCGCTGCAGCTCTTCTCTGGCCCATGCCAGCTCCAGTTGTGTCTGCTCCAGGCTCTGCTCCCGTGCCCTCAGCTCTTGTGACAGGCGGCCCTGCTCGGCCATGTGCTTGCGGGAGGAGTCCTGCAGACTGCGGGTGACCTGCCAGTCTGGGGACAGGGTGGGTGAGCTGGACATGGGCATTGGGCCCTGCTTGGGGCATGCCTCTTGCAGGTGAGAGTAGGGATAAGAGTATCTGGCTGTGGGTGGAGATTGTCCTGTGGGTGCCAGTGGGAAGGGAACGGAAGCCCCAATGATGGCAAGTGGAGGGGAGACATTGCAAGACAGTGAGAGACGGTGGGAAGAAAATGAGAATCAATGAGAAGGCTGTGGAAGGCAGTGGGAAGCAATGGGAAGGCAGCAGGAGGCAGTGGGAATAAAATGGGGAGGCAATGCGAGGCAGTAGGAGGAAGTGGAAGGAAGTGGGAGGCAAAGTAAGACAGTGGGAAGTCAGTGGGAGGGAATGGGAGGCAGTGATGAGAAGGCAGTCAGAGGGATTAGGAGGCAATAATTAGGGAAGGAGTAGAAGGCAGTGGGAGGAAATGGGAGGCAATGGTTGGCAATGGGAGGCAGTGGGAAGACAGTGGGAGGAAATGGGAGGCATTCATAGAGAGTGGGAGGCAGTGGGAGGGATTGAGAAGCAGTGGAAGGCAGTGAGACGGCAGTGACTAGGCAGTGAGAAGACTGTGAGAGGCAGCGGGAGGCAGTGACACGGAGTGGGAGGCAGTGGGAGGGATTGGCAGGTATAGGACGAAGGGGCAAGACCATGGGAAGGGGTGGGAGGCAGTGGGAAGTCAATGGCAGGCAGTGGAAAAGACTAGGGGAGACAAGGGGAGATAGTGGTAGGCAGTGGTAGGCAGTGGTAGGTAGTGGGAAAGGCAGTGGGAGGCAGCTCGTGGTAGCCATGCAAGAGCCTCGGACCCCAGCTCCAGGCACGCCTCCGCCCTGACAGCCCCCCGCAGCCAGTCCCTCGCCCAGCCCGACGCCCGCTCCTGCTGCCGCCCTTCCGGCTGCCCCCAGCCCGCGGCAGGCACCGACTCACGGCAAGCCCCCAGGGCCACGACGGCCACCAGCAGCAGCAGCAGCAGGAGCAGGCTGGTTGCCAGCAGCGCTGTGGGGACGCGCCATCGCCGGGTCCAGCGCCCTGCAAGAGAGGAGCACCGCAGGCATCACCCCGTGGTCCCCTGCCACCGCCCTGCGCCGGGACCTCCCCGCGACAGCGGCTGCTGCCCCTTCCCACCTGGGCTGGGCGCTGCTGTCACCGGCCCCAGCGGCACGTTCTCGTACGGACTGTCATCGTCGTCGGGGACGGTGGATGAGGGCCCCGCGGCAAACTTCAGGTCGGCATAGACCACACTCTGGGCCATGCCCCGGGCGGCCGCGTTGGCCCTGCGGGCTCTGCTCCGCTTCAATGGAAAACTGCAGCTGGTTTCTGCAGAAGCAGAAGTGTGCTGAGTTCTGACGGAGGGGAAAGTACGGCCACGGCACCGGCGCCCTGCCATTGGCCAGGCACCACCATCTCACTTCCTTCCACCCCCCAAAACTGCTCAGTGTCCCCTGGGATGGCGTTGGGGCAGTGCAGCTCGGGGCTGGAGCATGGGGCAGAGCTGTAGGGTTCAGCCTAGAGAGAATTCATCAAATTTCCTAGGGCAGGGGAAAGCAGGTCTGGCTTCCAGCTGGGAACAGGTAGCTCTCCTGCTGACTCCATCCAGGATAGAGGTTGCCTCTTCTTGGTGCTCTGCTCCAGGATCTGAGCATCGCTGCCCTAAAGAGACTTCCACATTGCAGTATAAGCTTTCACTTCTCCTCTCATCATGGCCACATCTCTCCATTCTGCCACCAAGTACACTGTGGAAAACCACATCCCCGACACTGAAGGGTCATGATAAATGGCCCTGTTGCTTTCCCCTTGACCCCAGGCTAGTGCTTCCAAGCAGTAGGAGGAACATTGGGCAGTCACCCAATAAATGCCACTGGCCTTTCCCCTGCATGTCCTCCCTGGGTCTGGGCCCCTGTATGCCCAGGCGGATATGCTCCATTTTCTTCCAGGAGGTTGAGTAGAGACTGCCCAACTTTTAGCTTTCTAAACCTCCTTCCTGTCCCCTTTGAAGCTGGCTTTGATTTTTGCCTTTCTCCACTGAGGAAGACCTTCCTTTGCTCTTGCAGAAATGATGGACAGTGGCTGTGTAACACTGTCCTCCACCAACACTACTGTGCACCTCCAGTGCTGTCCCAGGGACTGGCTGTGTTCAGATGTGCCCATCTGGCCTTCTGGAAGACAGTGGGAGGCAATGGCAAGGCAGTGGAATGGAGTGGGACGCAGTAGCAGGCAATGGAAAGCAGTGGGAGGGTTTGGGGGCATCCCTTCTGAAACCTGCCCTTCTCTGGATGCAGTTCAGTAGAGACCTCTGACACACTGAGAGCCTGGAGGGACCAAGAAGGTGTGAATGCTGGGATTGTGGTCTTGGGAAGGGAAGGCAAAGGGGACGTCACTGATTTTTGTAACTCTTTGGGGCTCTTTTGGAGCAATGCCAAAGCTGGGGTCTTCATTGGAGGGGTCCAGGGAGGGGATGAGGGGTAGTGGAACAAAATACATGATGGGGAAAGTCCCATTCTCAGAGGCTGGGAGAGGAAATCTCTATCTGTGAATACCTCCAGCCCTCCACGAAGTGGAGGTATTCACACAGCAATTTGCTCCTGTATTTAGGATGCATGCTCTGCCCCGTAGTTCACAGATTTGGGTCTATCCTTTGCTCTTGCAGTGACACCTGGCTGTGATGCCCTCACCCTGCCCTGTGCTTAGGGGGACCATGAGCACTTTTAGGGCGTGGGAGGGGACGGGCTGGTGTTTCTGGGACCAATGAGAGGGCCCCGCAGCCGTGCCTCACTAGTCCCATCTACTACAGTGCAGAGCAAACTTCTGCTTCTGCAGATGCTGGCTGCACTTCTCATTTGCACCTCCGAGAGACGGCGCAATCACCGGGAACAGGGACATCTCAGAAAGGCATCCCAAGGGTGGAGCCGGAGCCAGCGACGCTCAGGGCTTGCCCAGCGTTTGCCCACATGGCCCAGCTTTATGCTGACCTGAGGTTTGCCAAAGTGATGGGAGGCCGGAGCATGGCCAGCCAGGCGCTGGAGGCAGGTGAGAGCCCACTGGCCCCGCCATGCTGTCCCTGCCATGCCCAACCCCACAGCCTCAGCTGATCTCCCCTGCCTTCCTCCAACAGCTTTCAGCATGAATGAGGCAGAGAGCCCCTTTGAGAACACGCAGCCGGCACTGGCAGGGCAGGATGGGGATGGAGCAGAGCCCAACTCAGGTGAGTATCCACCTGGATTTCAGCAGACCCAGGATGGTTCTAGTGTGGGTTGTAGGTGGTGTTTTGGGGGTCCTCCCACTCCCATCACCCACACCATGCCATCTGTGCTGTCATGCCACCACTCTCCTACCTGTATCCAGGAAGGAGGTCTGGGGACTGTCACAGGTTTTCCAGCTCTTAAGGTGATGTCTGTTGTCTGTTGTGTCATGCAGGGTGCTGGTCCCGTCGATGGTGCATCCCTGTGGGTCTGCTGGCAACTTGCCTGCTGCTGGTGGCCACTGTGGCCCTGGGGGCTTGCTGTGAGTTGGGGGATTGTGAACATCTAGGGCAGAGAGTGGTTGGGTCAGGGAGGCATCTGGCTGGGGTGGGCACTGTGGGTGAACAGAGGCATGCTCATGCACACTCACTGCTGAGTCCCTGTGCCCTGCCTGCCACAAGCTGGCCTATATCCCTCGCACATCCCTCGCACCTCCTTTGCCTCCCATTATCCCTCTTCCTCACCTTACTTCTGTTTCTGCTCCTTTTCTTTCCCATCCTGGCATTTCCCATATTGCTGCACCCTCCCTGCCCTTAACCTGCTGTGTCGGTTCCTACACCCCATTCTGCCTTGTCCTGCTCTCCCCTGCCAGATCCTGCCCAACCCTTAACTGTGCACTTCCCTGCTGTGTCCTTCCCTCCCATCCTTTCCAATTCATCATGGATAATTCCCTGCCTTGGCCTGCCCATCCCACCTCCCTTAAGCAGGGTCAGTCCCACATCCGAACTGTCCCATGCACATATCTTAGCTCACCCACCCTGTCCCCAGACTGGCAGGTCACCCGCAGTCTGCAGGACTCCTCCCGCAAGCATGCATCCGAGCAGGACCACCTGTCGCAGGAGCTGAGGGCACGGGAGCAGAGCCTGGAGCAGACACAACTGGAGCTGGCATGGGCCAGAGAAGAGCTGCAGCGAGCGTGGCACGAGGGCAACATCAGCCAGCTGGAGCTGGACAGACTGAACACGGAGCTGCGTCGCGTCATGGCAGTCCTGGGCAGGACAGAGAGGGAGATGCAGGAGGTGCAGGGGAGGCTCAACAACAGCGAGAGTACCGTGGCCCTCCTGCGCTCCTGCACAGCTATAGGTAGGGTGGTGATGGAACAGGGAGGGGGTGCTCCAGGTGACTGGCACCACTCAGCAGGTGCCAAGGGGCGAGTACTGGCTTTTTTGACCACATGGTGGGACAGGGTGGTTCAAGAGCTGAAGCAATGCCTGGAGTAGACACTGAGCCTGTGATGTCTGCTGGGAAGGTGTGGAGCTGTTCCGTGTTACCCCCCCAGGGTACCTGTGGCTGAGCAAGCCCCTCAGCTGTGCCCCTATCCACAGATTGCTGCCCTTCGGGCTGGCTGCTGTACAGGGGCAAGTGCCTCTTCATCTCTTCAGAGAAGAAGACATGGGAAGACAGCAGAGATGAGTGTGAGAAGACATATTCTCAGCTCCTGGTCACCAAATCCTGGAGTCGTTGGACTGTGCCGGTAGGGTGCTGGGGGAGCTGAGGGCAGGAGATGATGTATCCAGCCATTAGGTGCCCAGATGGCTAGCATGGTTCTGGGGGCTCCCTGTCCTGCCAAAACATTGGAGGGTGCAAGGCTGTTCTCTGGAGCACATGGCTGGTGGTTGACACGGGATAGAAAGGCTCTGGCATCCCTGGATGTTTCCCAAGCTGGAGCAGGGCTGGAGGGCTGCTCAGCTGTCCTGCTTCAAGAAGCTCCAGCCCCAGGGGCTCCTTTGGGAGATGATCACCCTGCTGTGAAGTATATAGTACTGCTGTACATGGGTGCCATGGAATAAAACATGGAAAAGCACTTTTTCTTCTTCTCCAGACCTTCCTGAAGAATGCAGATGTCCCATACTGGATTGGATTGCAGAAGGGCAGTTTTCCTTGGTACGACTATGGCTGGCTGGAGGAAGAGGACCCAGATGGTGAGGGGGCCTCAGAGGCCTGGTTCTGGGTGGATGGCTCCCTTTACGAAAGGTACGTGACAGCGTTGCCTTTTCCCAAAACTCCCCTCCTCTGTCATGGCTCTAGGAAGCGTTTTAAATCCCACCAGTACCCAGTTCCAGGCACAGGCCCTGGGAGACAAAGAGCATCAGAGCAGCGGGGACTGTGGGAAGGTGGGTGCAGTGGTGAGCTGTGGTGCTTAGAGGACACACAAATGGAAAACCAAGACTAGAGGGTGGGTAAAATGCAGGGCATGTGAAGCAGGAGGCAGCAAGAGCAGACAGAAGAAACCTCAAATTTTATTTGGGTCCTAGGCAAGGTGTTTGAGCACCACCTCTATCCCCCACATGCCTTCTTGATTCCTTTCCAAAGGGAGATCAAGCCTTCCTGTCTGTGGAGAATCCTGGGCTCCTCCCTGCCACGTGCACCACCTCCTCAGCTCACTGCCACTCCCTCTTGCAGTGTCTGAGAGCACTGGGGAAGAACAAACCTGTCTGGCCAGGTTCTGGGTACCTGGCCCTCCATCCTCAGCCCTACCATGGGAGCTGTGCCCATGGCCCAGGCCAGCTCCTCTGGTCATCCACGTGCCTTCAGGGAGGACCTGGCGCTCCCCACTGCAGGCATGGAACAACCCCAAGCAGCGAAGCTGCTCCACAGCCAACCCCACACCTGCATGGCACACTGTGGATCTTCCTGAGCACCACGGCTGGTGGGCAGTGGGGAGCTGAGAGGGGGGAGGCTAAAGGAGTGTCGCAAGCACTGCAAACCTTTTACAGTGTTTCTCAGCCTGCCCGAGGAAGTGCAGGGATGCCTCAGCTGAGGCTTCAGCCTGTGAAATCAGTAGGGGAGGACTGGCGGATCCCCTTTTGCTTGCAGCATCCAACCCCTCCTCTGCCAGTGTACAAAAGGCAATTGTCAGCAGCCACAGCTGCCTCAGCAGAGTTTGTAGAAAGAACATGTTAGTGCCTGATGTGTTGTTTCCCCATTCAGGCCATGGCAGTCAAAATCAAATGGAACCTGTGCCATAATAAGCCGTGGGAGCATCAAACCTGCCCAGTGCACTGGTCCCAGTGACCTGCACCTCTGGATCTGTGAGAAGGCAGCAGGGCCAAGCCTCCCTTTCAAGTGATGGTGGCTGCTGGCCCCAGCACTGCTGTGGTGAGTCCTGCTGAGTCAGGGACACACAGGCCCTGTGGGGTGTGCCTGGAGGAAAGCAGGGGGCTTGCAGCTCTGCCTGGGGCATGGTGAGCCCCTCTCCCTTGGAAAGCGAGAGGAATGCAGTCACCTCCCTGTGCTGGATGGAGCCCGCCTCCATCCCTTTGCTGTCATGGGCATTCTGGGTCCAAGGTAGCTCAAGAGCTGAAGCCGTGGCTCAGCAAAGGGGCAAGATGGGGGAAAACCCTTGGCGAGGTGCTTTCCCAGCCCTGTTGCATGTGGTGGAGGCTAGGCAGCATCTCCCCCTTACCTTACCTCACCCTCCTCTGCTTTCCTTTGCAGCACCTGCACCCTGCACTGCCTCTGCTCCACCCTTGCTGTACCCAGGATGTCCCATCCATTCCAGCCAACCACTTCCCTCCCACAGCTCACTGCCCCTGGGCCACCCAGGTCCTTCCCACTGATGCTCTGCGGCCCTTTGCCTCCAGCTGATATGCTTTGGCTGAGTGGTAGAGGCTCCACAGCCAACCCCACACCTGCATGGGACACTTTGGATCTTCCTGAGCACCATGGCTGGTGGGCAGTGGGGAGCTCGGAACCTGCTGCAGAGTGGATCAAGCACTGATACTCAGCGCTGGAGCCATGCCACATCCCCAGCATGGAGAGAGATGCAGTGCTGGCATGTCAGGAGTGGGAGCTGGGGATAGCAGAGCCCCACCCCCCCACAATCCCCTCCCCACAGCAGGAATTTTCCACCTGACCCCATTGCAGGAGCAGCTTGGTCACGGCTTTTTAACCCAGCACTCAATGGCCTCGGCAAAGCCTCAGCACCCAAGGAGGGAAGCCGAGCCTGAACTGGCTGGTGCCTGTGCTGACGTTTAGGGATTTTTTTTTTTTTTTGCGCTAATTAGAAAGTAGAGCAATGACCTTTAGGGTCCCGTGGTGTGATTGGGCCTTTCAAAAGCAAAAGTTAACTCAGGCACTTGTAGCAGGCTGATGCTTTGCAAGACAACTCATCAGGACTTTAAATAGCTGCTACGCACATGCGCATGTGAAGATTAGACAAAGCAGCCCTGATGTAACACTGTGGCCAGGTGAGAGCACAGGAAGTTATGTTCAACCAGGCGAAAATGCTCTCGGTTTATGATAAGATTGTGTGTGCCATATATAGTTGATGAACTGCTGTGTGAGTAAGCTTGCATGAAGAGCAAAAAGGTGTTAAAGGCAGGCTTTTTGGAGGGGGCATGTGTCACTCATCTGTCTTGTCTGCTGGCTAAACTCACTTGATAGCAATAAAGAGACCCAGTTTGTCTGCTCTTTGTTTTCTTGTACACCACAGCAAACACAGACTCAAAGGCATGAACTCAAAGAACCTAAATAATGGAAAGGAATTTGTCTGAAGCCATCTCAATCAAGGTGGGTGCTTTAGAGGAGTTGAGGTAATGGGCTGAGCCAGGCTGGTTTACAGTTCTGGAGGAGTTCCCCAGAATGCTCAGGCAAGACCATGCAACCTTCTGGGCCCACATCTGATGTGCATCCAAGAGACAGAACCAGCAGTCTGAGTTGCTAGGACATTCAGGTTTTAATGATCACTTTAAATAAGCTGGGTATATATTACTAGCAATTATTATTAATAAAAACCACAAAGAGTTCTGCATTCGCCAGTGCATTGTGCAGGAGGGAGGAAAGCTGGCTCCCACCCTTGCTGGGGGCCAGGCAGCCTAACTTTGCTGCCCACTGGCCCCATCCCCATGATGCCAGGATGGCATCCTGGCCCCTCTGCCAGCATCTTTCTCCCCAACCTGCATGCCAGGGAGATGTGAGGCACTGTGCTGACTCAGCACCCAATCCTCAGCATCGGTCAGGCAGGGACAACCCCACTGCTGGCAATCCTCCCCGTGCACTGCCCACAGGCATTGCCCCTCTATGGTCCCCTGCCCTCTTCTCCCTATGTCAGGGACTGGCTGTGTTCCCCATGCTTGTGGACCCACATGGGTTCACCCACCAGCCCCCCAGGATCCCCAAAAACACACATACACACACTGACCTCTCTACCCCAACCCAGTCCCTCTCACCCACTTGGGTGCAGGGAACTCCCAGCTCTCCCAAGATAGCAGGCTCATTGTATACCCCTCTGCAAGATCCTGCAGAAGGGTGAGCCCTTGGGGAAAGGGGGTCCTGGATCCAGGGCTTGAGCCCTGTGGCCCCCGCAGGGGACCAGCCCTGCCGCTTGGGCAGTGCTCGGGGCATCAGTGTTATTGCACTTTGGTCCCCAGCAGAGACCCAGCCCACCTCCAGGGTTCCCTGCAGATCCCCAAGGCTGATCCTGGTGGGGTGGGTGCCTGAGTGCCTGGGCGGCACCATGGCAGCCACAGCACTTGGCACCATGGCCACTGGTGGCCACCATGTGCTGAGTGATGGCAGACTGTGGGGATGTGCCAGGCTCCTGCACTGCCCAGTGCTGTGGCTGCAGAGGGGTGCAAGGGGCAGCTGGATTCAGCCCCACTCCCCAGGGTCCCCATCACTAGGACTGTGCCTCCGGCAGCTTCAGGCTGGGCTCAGCCAGCACGGGCCCCGGGGCTTTCTGGTGTTGGCCCCGATCGTGGCAGATGAGGCTTTTGGCCTCGCAGTTGAGGTTCTGGTAGCGGGGCGGGCTGGGCGCTGGCCGGTGGCAGATGGAGGCAAAGCTGAAGCTGAAGGGACTCAGGCAGCAGCCAGGGCAGGGCAGCACTTCGTCCTGCTCCAGCATGGCACCAGAGCTGTGCCCAGGCAGCATGGCTGAGTGCTCCGTCCGCTCCAGCGCTGCTGCACAGGAGATGCTGAGCTCAGAGAAGCCGTGCTCCAGCCCACTGCCCCAGGCCAGAGGTTTGCTGACCATCATGTGGTTGTTGTTGATGAGGAGCCTGTTGGGGGCCCGCACGTCTGGCTGCCAGGCCCGTGTGCCCGAGGATGCGGTGCAGATGAAGTTGCTGTTGAGGGGCAGTGGGGTGGGCTGCACCGGCTCAGAGCTGTCTGGGCCACAGTCTATCCACTCCTCCGCCTTGGAGCTGGGGGTAGAGGCTCCTCCCCACGCTGGGGGAGGAAGGAGGGTGTGGGGCTGGGGGTCGTCAGTGGGATGAGAGGACCCCATACCCAGCTCCAGGCCCCCCCGGTGGGGCAGCTCAGGAGAGGAGGGCAGAGAGTGGCACTTGCGGGGGCTGGTGGTGGGTGCTGAGAAGTCACACTGCACCTCCACGGCGGGCTCAGGTGTCACAGGGTTGCTGAGCTGCAGCGGGGCGGGGGGCGGCAGGTCGAAGGTGAGCGAGATGACCGACTTGCTCGGTGTATCAAAGAGCTTGATCTTCCCCCCCTTGAGGTCCTCACGCTGGGAGAAGGGGTTGACACGGGGGGATGTCTCCTTGGACCTGGCCCCACTATAAGGCTCCAGCGGCCACAGCAGGGCGGGCGACTTGGAAGGGAACATGTCAGACTGGCTGCGGGACAGGCGCTGGTCTGGCTGCAGGTGCTGCGTCCCCAGCTCATGCAGGGGCGACTGCTCGGTGTGGCTGGCTGACCTCCTGGCCACTCCTGGGCGTGGGCACAGGAGAGTCTCACCAGCAGACAGCAGCTGCCCATGTGGGGTGCTACCGGGTGTTGGGCACCCAACAACGTGGGGGCGCACCCCAAGGGAGGAACAGGGACCAGCTCTATCCTGCAGACCTCACACACCCCTGTCTCCTTCCCCTACAGCTGATGGGGTGGGATGGGAAACCCCACACTCCCCCATCTTTACACCCTGCTATGGCCTGTCCCCGAGGCGCCCACGTACCACTGAGTGTGGCTGCGGTTCCAGATGCAGGCAGACTCTCCCCAGTGCCGAACAGGGTGGCCCTGGCACCCTCGGCGCCCAGCTGGTGCTGCAGGATGCTCTCCAGGCACTGCGTGATTTCCAGGAATGAGGGGCGGGAGGTGGGCTCCATCTGTGGGCAGGAGGAATTCCTCATCAGGTCTGTGCCTCCTCAAGCACCCCAGGGAGCCCTGCACAGCAGAGGCAGCTCCCTGCTCGCCCTGTGAGCAGGCAAGGCAGCCTGTCCTGCCTGCCTGCCCTGGCCGGGAAGGGCAGTTGGTGGAGGTGGGAGTCTCACACTGCAGCAGTGAAAAGCCAGCTGGAGGAAGGCCGCTGGGCAGTCAATTCCCACCATGGTGCGGAAAGTGGTGACATCCAGACCAAAATCCTGCACCAGGGAAAGGAAGAAGAGTAAGGTTGGGTCTCCTGTGGCACCACAAGGCCCAGGGGACCCAGCACTGGCTGGCCCCCTCCCCCCTGCACTGTCATGCAGGACGGTGGACCTGGAAGCACCCCAGTGGGGACACAGGAGGGGAGCACACTGATGTCACCCCAAACTGGGCTAAGGTTGGGGGATACTAGGACACAGATACCGCTTCTGGTCTCTGCCTGAATCCAACTGCCCTGTTCTCCTTTTCAGGCTCACTATGGGTTCTGCGGTTACTGGCAGAGACCATCCCTCCCTGGGCAGCAAGTGGAACACAGCACCCCGGCCCTAAGATGTGGGACCAATCCTGCACATGGGTTTCTGCCCAACACAGAATGACCCCCCCTTGTTTGATGAAGTGGTCCTAGCCTCAGTGCTACTACCCACAACTCCCCTATTCCCATCCCAGAGAGTCACCTCAGTGCGGGGCAGGTAGTCAGGGTCAGCTGGCACACGAGCAATGGTCTCGCACAGGATGATGCCATATGCAAACACATCAGCCTGCAGAGAGTGGGGAGTCATGGGGGTGCCCTGCAACCTCGAGGTGATGTGCTCACCACTCTGCAAGGCCACAGCTCTTCTCCTCCCTCTAGAGCCACACGGGGGGTCTGGCACCTTCTCACCAGAGGGATGCCCAATTCCTTCCCTCTAGGTGCACCCCAGGACTGCAAGCTCTGCAAACCACTGGCAGAACAAGCCTGAGTAAAGCCCCACACAGTACCTCAGGTGAAGAAGAGCCTCACCTTCTCGTTGTAGATCTCCCCACGCAGCACCTCAGGTGCCATCCAGTAAGGGGAGCCCACCACGGCCAGCGGCTCCTTCTCGCTGCCCTCACTGGGAGACATGGTGGAATATCAGAGGCTGCCCAGTTCCCCAAATGTCCAACTTCCCATCCTCCTGCTGCAGCAGCCCAGATCACCATCTCCATCTCCCTTCCTGAGCTAAGCCTTTTCCATGCACTCTACAAACTCATCTCTCCCCAGGTCACACCACCCCCTTCTCCATCCCCTCCTAGCCATTCCCAAACTGCTTCTGGAGTCCCCCCTGCCAGGAAGTATCTCACCACCCCCATTTCTACCCTTTTAGCTGCATCCCCAATGTCCATCCCTCTCCAGCTTCTGCTCTGAGTGGGCTCCAGGGATGGGGATGGACAGGTGGACGCTGCCCACGTACCTGTAGGTGGGGATCTTTTCTGCCAAGCCGAAGTCACCCACTACAGCTGTGTAGCCACTGGCCTCGCAGCGCACCAGGCAGTTCTGTGGGCACAGGAGGACCTGTCACACCAAGTGCACCAGCCCTACTTCCCTGGCCACCAGTTTCAGGATGCCCCAACATATCACAACCTCCTGCTCCCCAGCCTTCCATGTCTGGGGCAGCAAGGCTGCAACACGGGTATGGGACAACAAGGGCAATGCGGTGCCTTGGAACATCCTGTACCTTGGAGGTGAGGTCACGGTGGAAAATGCCCTTGGAGTGCAGGTAGTGTAGGCCATGGGCGATGTCGAGGGCCAGCTTGACACGCATGGACCAGGAGAGGGGCACAGGGCTGTCCAGCAGCTGCTCCAGGTTCCCACCGTTGATGTACTGATGGGAAGAGCCCGGCCATTGCATCACAGCATCCCTCCCCCCCATAACACTGGATACCCATCTCTCATCCTAATGCATACTCCAACCACCCCACACCATAGCCTCCCAGTAGGCCTTGCCTGCACATGTCACAGGCCAAGAATGTGTCCCCATAGGTATCACTGTCCCTTCCCCAGGCTTGGAGGAACCCCGAGACTCATGGCTGTTGCCACACTCTTACCTCTGTCAGTGCATGCAGCTGTCCCTGGTGCACACACACCCCCATGAACCTGCGAGATAGAGGGTAGCTGTGGCAGGGACTAGCCCCAAGAGCTTATCTAGTGTCAGCAGTAGCTCCAAACCCCCAGGCTAGGGAAAAGGGGGGGCCAGTAGTGAGGAAGCAGGTCCTACCTGAGGATGTTGGGGTGTGAGAGGCGGTTCATCAGCTGCACCTCCCGCAGCATGTTGCCCCGGTTGCTGGTCAGCTTGTTCATCTTCAGCACCATGATCTGCCCCGACTGGCGGTGCCGCACCTGGAGAGGGATGCAGGGAAAGCTGAGCCCCACGTACCTCTGCAGCCCCCATGGACACCAGGCTTCACCCAGCTCCCACCCCAGCCCAGAGAGGAGAGCTAAGCATCCCATGACACCCCAGGGACCACTAGTGCTAGGGGGGCACTTTCCCCACATCTCCAAGCACTCCCAGTACTGATGACACACAGCCCCATCCTTCCTGGGGCTTGTCATGCTCCCTCCACCCTGCTACACTGCCCTGAACTCTTGAGAGGCAACAACAGCTCCCATAAGCTGTGAGCCCAGCTCTATTGTAATAACAGGCAGGTACAGTATTGGGGAGCATCAGGAAGGATTTGTTTTGGGTCAGCAACACCAAGCCAGACCCTACCAGCATAGGGTGGAGAAAAGAAGGGGTACACTGCCCCTCTGAACCAACTCTAGGTGTGGCCAGCTGTAGTGCTTGACCCTAGTCTGGCAGGGCATGGAGCCTAGATGAGCTGTATATTTAGCCAGCCCCAGCCCAACACTGTCATGTGATCTGGGTGCCTGGTCCCCCACCAAGAACAGCAGCTGAAGCATGGCCAAGCACGGACACCCCATCCATCTGCAGCTCCCTGGCATGTGCAGGGCAAGGGAAGAAAATGGGATGCCCTGACCTAGCACTGTTATGGGGGGGCCAAACCAGTGATGAGGGTCCCCTCCTGAGCAGGTGCTGGGGGTGGGATGCCAATCCTGCCTCAGAGCAGCAGCTGCCTGGGGGTCAACCCAGTGGATCCCAGCTGCCCCCCAGCACACACAGAGCTGTGCACGGAGGCGCAGGCATTCCTCAGCGCTGCCGTCAACTCCCTGCTCTTCTCCTTTTTAGTCAATGCTGGCTGAGGCTGCTGAGCCAGTGCCAGCCCCTGGCCAGCCTCACAACACCCCCACAACACCCCTCACATCAGGGATTGCCTTCCCAGGCAAAACACAAGGTGTTGGCTGGAGGCAGGATCCCCAGCATCCCTATCCTGCTCACAGCTTGGCCCTTGTCCCCACCACAACAGAGGGAGGCTGGCATGCTGACCCCTCCAGGGCTCTCCTCTCACCCCATGGCTGGCACTGCTCCTGGGGTGCATGCCATGATAGGGATCTATCCAGCAGAAAATACCCAGGGGATGGGGCAGCAGCACATCCCTTCAAAAGGCTCTGGGGAAAATGAATGCTCTATGAAGGTCCTTCTACATGTCTGTGTGCACTGATGCCAAACCAGTCCCAGTCAGAGTGGAAGTGAGAGGCAATAACTAAGCTGTGCCACCACCAGCTCACTGAGCTCATGGAGAGGCTTTGAATAATTCAGCAGACACCTGCCTGTGGGCACCCCGCTCCAGTTACACCTGTGTCACCTCCAGCCAGCCCCAGACAGCCAGCTGGCACTCCTGACACACCAACAGGGGCCACGTGACAGCAGAGCTCAGAATGGGACCCTGGACGAGTGGGAAGGGGACACCCCGGACACCTGCCACCACAGGCCCCTATCCTGGCACCCCACCATGCTGCAGGAAGAAGGGAGGGTGGATTTCCCCATGCCTCCTCCTTGCTGAGCACCGGACATACTGAGCTCCTGGGCTCAGGGAGAGCCTGTCCCAGGGTTAAACTGCAGTGCCTGCTGTGGGGAGCACCCAGCAGGTGCTAATGGTGCTCCAAATCATTCCTGTGCTCACTACCCTGCTCACCATTGCACAGCAGCACCTGGAACTGCTGCCAATGCCATCCTGACACCCTAGGACTCCTTGGTCACACCTGGACCAAGGGCAAGGGGCAATCCCACCCCATCTCACCCATCTTTCCTCCACCCCATCCCTGTAGGTGGGGCAGCTGAGGGCAGCACCAGAAACAGAAACTGGGCTCTCAGCCAGACTTCAGTGCAGGGCTTAAGGAGGTGGCCTGTGTGACCAAAGTAGGGTGGGCACAGTCTCCCTTGGTCCCTCCAGCTCCCCATGGAGCCAGGGGTTGAGGAAGGCAGAGCTTGGACAAGGCCAGCAGGATCCGCAGCCTTGCCAATCCTCTGGCACTGGGTGC
Organism: Vidua chalybeata; assembly: GCF_026979565.1. Classification (NCBI taxonomy): domain Eukaryota; kingdom Metazoa; phylum Chordata; class Aves; order Passeriformes; family Viduidae; genus Vidua; species Vidua chalybeata. The sequence goes on from NC_071570.1 coordinate 41,332,140, forward strand.
TGCCCAGCAAAACCCATCATTCCTGCCCTAGCTCTCCTGGTGGCAGTGCTTCCTTCCCTTCCCATGCCATGAGGGGCTGACAGGACTGGCTCAGTCAGTTTGGCTGGCACCAGCAGCTGCCAGACAGCAGGACCTGGCTCAGTGGCACAGGCAGGCTCATTCCCGCTGGGATGACTGGAGGCGGCAAGGCTCCGGTGCCACGTGCCCATGTCAGGAATGCTGCACAGCATGCACAATGTTGGCACTTGGTGGCCATGTGCCGTAAGGCTGGCCAGCTCCCTGCCAGCAGTGGCGGCCCTGCATCAGGGAGCAGCATCTGGTGGACATCAGCTCAGCCCCACATGGCTGGGAGGTGCCCGTGGCTTAATTCCTCATTAAAAAGCCAACTGCCATTGGAATACGCTGAGTGCAGTCACATGGGGTTGGACACCTTAAGACTGGAGGAGAGGCAGCCTGGGGGAGGGAAGGTCTGGTGAAAGCTGCTTCTTCAGGAATTATCCTGGGGATCCCAGGAGCTCTTGTCCAGTACAGCCCTGCTCCAATGTCTTTTTCCGTGACTCCATCCCCATGGGGCATGATGTCCTTGAGGCTGCCCAATGAGCTCACCTGCAAGACCCCGTTCTGCCATCTCCCCTGCAGGGCCAGCCCATACCTGGGACAGCAGGGAAGGAGTTATACTCCCTTTCTATGACTCCCACAAGCACTGGCCAGTTTACCCAGTCTGTCCAGGTGCTAGCACCAGCCTAGCACCCTGGCCACCCTCTGACACAGACACAGCAGCAAAGGGCATGAGCCATGACTGCAGGGGGCTTGAAGCTACTGAGGAGGTTTCCTCCCTCACCGACATCCAGAGAAGGCAGCAGGCAGCACAACCTCCTCGGGCAGGAAGGTGTCCCCTCTCGCCTCTCTCATGCACTCTGGCATGGTGCCCAGGAATCCCAGCAAATTCCCTGGAGCTTAGCTCAGCTGGGCAGCCTGTGGGGCTGCAGGGGGAGGGCAGGAAACAGGCAAGTCCTCCCTCCTCACGGATGCTCCCTGTCATCCCACATGGCTGGTCCACGGGGCACTTCATGGGGTACTGCGGCTGAGCCAGGGTGCCGTTGGTCCCCATCCCATCTACCGCCAACACACAGGGCTGGGGGATGGGCCGGGCTGGCAGCAGCCCCAGCTGGGCACAAGGGATCTGAGCTCTTTTAACAGCGGAAATTAGAGTCTTATTTAAAAAGCATGCTAATCAGAGCAAGCAGATGGCCTGCTCCCTCCCCACAGCCTGCACTCCCATCTAGACATGGGGCAAAGCTCCTTGACATCCCCCCATCCGGAGGTCTCAGCAGCCATCCCCCCTGCAGCCCACACTGGGGATGGCCTGGCACACAGCCCCACTGTCTGCATATTCCCTTGACCCCTGCCGCACACAGGCAAGGCACAATCACACAGGGACACCATCCTGCACCTGTCAGCCCAGAGAGTTCTGTGGGGAAGACAGGAGGGGAGCAAGGGAACTAGCAGTGCTATTGGTAACCCCACAGCCACCCACAACAACTGCATCTGAGCTCTCAGGAATCCCAATAACACAACTGGGTAGGACTGGAAAACGTATTCATCAAATGGAAAAGGCAGAATCAGTCAAGACAGACTTTCTCTGAGGAAGAGACAAAGCATCTGCTCCTGGAGGGTGTTTGAGCATCAGCAACCCCCACCTCCTGTTCTCCCAGGAGTGGCACTGTGGGCACAGCAGAAGCCGGGTCAGTGCCAGTGTTACACAGTGGTGGCAGATCACGGGCTGGCCTGACTGGCAAGCCTGGAGCATGTCCTGTGACAGAGCAGGAGAGGGGCTGGCAGCTCTCCAGGTGGTCAGCACACCACGTTTCCTGTGCCCAGGACTCCCAAGTGGCAACTGCAGGGCCAGGGCTGCTCCCAGCCTTGCCATGGCTGGCTGACCTTGGCTAATTCACTTCCTCCCTGCTTGCCTTAGTTTCCCCATCAGTGTCACACTGCTTCATTCTGCTGTGTAAAACAAGGCAAGGTCCCTGATGAAGGGCAGCAGATAAGAGGAAGGGACTTGCTCCATTAGTTGCACTGGAAAATTGGAAGTAAATAGAAAACCCCAAAGGTTGGCGGGGAAGCGAGCAGAGATGGGCAAGTGACAGTGATGTCAAAACCCTATCCTGAGCTCTGCTCATGCTGGGAGCTGCTGAACCACACAAACACACACACACACACACACACAATGCCATGGAAATGGGGCGATGGACAGAGCACATCACAGAGCTGCACCCTGGGAGATGGCATTTCCAAGAGGATGCGCAACATCAGGGCATGAGGCTGAGATTCAGATGAGTGAAGGCCTCTGAATACAGCTCCAAGGATGCTGCCCACAGCCCCTGTGTCTGCTGCAGACAACACATGGGAAAGTAAGAGAGGGATCTGGGGAAGAGATGCAACAGTGGTTTAAGGGCTGAAGAAAATGCCTGGCACAAACAGACCTGGCTCACTCTGCTCAGTCAACTGGAAATAGAGAGGTGGCTTCCTGCAATGTCTGTGTATCTGAGAAAATGGGGGGGCTATTGCCTCTGAAATTGCACAGGGAAAGGCAATGAGAACCAGCTGCTCCAGAGGGAAAACAGCCCTGCTCTGCAGCAGAGTGGGGGATCAGCTATGAACAAGCGCCATGAAAAATAGCAGCTTCTTGTCACTGGTGTCTCCTGTTTGCTCTGGACAGCCTTTCTGAGAGAGGTGCTTGACTGGAGGGGCTAGCTTGGGACACCAGGGCTTGGATACACTGAGCCCTTTGGCTTTCATGCTGAGAAGCCAGTCAGATGCTTGTCAGCACCCTGCCTGACCCTGGCTCAGCTCCACACCAGGACTGAGCTACCTGTACAGGGGCAGAGATGTCAAGGTCCCCTCCCTGTCCCCCTCACCCACCAAGGCTGGAATGACGTACGGCTCAGCAGCCACATAGAGCAGATTCAAGTGCCCACAGCCTTGGAAAGCTACAGAAGGAACAAGAGAGGTGGGAGGAAAATGGGTCCTGGGCTGCCCTGCCAAGCTCTGTTCTCCTTGCAAGCTCTGGTGGCCAAACCCCAGCTCAGATCTCAGGCTTACCCCACCATCCTTCTGAGCTCTTGGACTCAACCCAACACATGAGCACAAAGCCCCATCTGGCCCCCTCCCATTCCTGCTTCCTTGCCACCACATGTCGACTACTGATCCTGATCCCCTTCCCACCCCTCAACCTTTGCCAGTCCCCCAAATCCTACATGCCAGTGGCCCCACAAGAACCTAAACAACATATGGGAGAAGGAGCATTTTGTGGCTCCCATAGAGACTGGAAAAACAAAGAGGCAAGAAGAGGCCATGGCCTTGCTGAGACACAGGAATATCCATTATTAAAGAGCCATATCCATGCTTGACATTATTAAATGCCTCCCTCTGCTCCAAGGTGCTGCTGTGCACTCTAAGCCAGAGATCAATAGCAAGAACCCAGCCAGCAGGGAGGTCATGGCTCCACTGGGAGCTCCAGGAGGGAGCATGGAGGAGAGGGACCTTTATGCACATTCTCTATGGCCCCTCACTGGACACCTCTTTTGTGGCTGAAGAGGAAACGGGTCTTGGGGTCTCTCTGCTGAGTGGGGAATGGTGTCAGGGCTGGAGAAGGACCCCAGGGTACTGCCAGGATGTGAATGCCCTAATGGTTGTGCTGCCTGTGACCTCAGTGACTGTGGTGGCAGGTAGCGGGGGTTGTGCCCAGCCCTAAGCCACTCTTTGAGGGACATAAAGCCACTAGATCACCACTTAAGGGCAGTCCTAGCCCAGTGGCTTCTGGTACCTTAACTGATGTTGAGGCTCAAAACAACACATGCACACACCTCCCCTCTGCCGGGAGAGGCAGTGGTGACAGTGAGGCACAGCCCTTCGTCCCCAGCAGCAGTGCACTGGCCTGGTAGGATATTGCCACCATGCACCTCTGTCTCACTGTTGGAGACACTGAGCTCCCCACCAGCACTCACACACCCCTATCCTGGGCATGGGCCGCACACAGCATCCCCAACCTGACAGTACCAGAGAGGATGGAGGACAAAGGCAGCTCTGGAGGCTCAGCCAGGAGTCAGCCCCGTGCTCTTCTACGGCATCACACCCCTGTCCCACATCCAAACACCTTCGTGGGGAATCCTGCACATCACCTGCTCAGCAGGCCCGGCAACGCCGGACATCACCTTGGAGTGGCTAGGAACACTACCTGGATTCCCTGCCACCGGCACACCCCGGGCGGGCTCGGTTGTCCAGCCTTTTGACAGGGGTCCCCGGGGCTCGGCTGCCCGCCACCCGACCCCCCGCGCAACCCACGGGGCAGAGCTCGGAGCGCTCAGACTCCCCGGCTGTAAACAGCGCCGGCGCTCCCCTCCCCCTGCTCGGCGGGATGGAGGCACAACGCCCCGGCCGGGACGGGGCGAACGGCGGAGTCCCCACGTCCCCTCCGCACGGCATCGCCTCGAACAGCCCCCAGCCTCGCCCGGCTGCTGGGGCTGGAGGGGGGGATCACAGTCCTCAGCCGAGGGCGCGGCCGGGGCCGCGCTGTTGCCGCGGTCCCGGGGGACGCCCGATCCCGGCGGGATGCCCCGCGGCCCGCCATCCCCGCTCCCGCCCCACACACCTTGAAGACCTCGGAGAAGAAGCCGGCCCCAATCTTCTCGCAGTAGAAGTCGTCGATGCGCGCCAGGGTGGAGACGGCGCTGCGCAGCGCCCGGTACGAGGAGGGCCGCAGCCGCCCGCAGCCCGGCCACGGCCCCGCCGCCTCCCCCTCGCCATCCCCGGGCCGCCGCGGCAGCTTCTCCCACTCCATGTCGGTCCCGCCGAGCACCCCCAGCGCCATTCACATCCTCCCCGGGGCAGCCGCGCGACGGGGCGCCGCCGCTCTCCCGGCCCCCGGGGCGATGCTAGCGGCGGCGGCGGCGGCGGCGGCGGCGGCGCGGGGCGGGCGGCGCTCCGGGGCACTCCGCGCTCATGGCCCGGCGCCGGCGCCCCCCCGACCCCTGCCGCGGCCCGGCGCTGCGCCTCCGCCGCCCCGAGCGCTGGCACCGGCGGGGCGGGGCTGGGGCGGAGACAGCCCTTAACTCCTTGGGACCCGCCGGCGTCGCCGCCGAGCCCGGCAGGAGATCCCCCCTCACCGCCCTGCCCCGCTCCGCCCCGGCGGGCAGCGCGGGGTCCCGCACGCCCCGATGTCCGCATCCACCGGCGCCGGCCTCCGGTGAGTGCCGAGAGGGCGTCTCCCTACGCGCCAGGGTGTGCTGTGAGGCCCTGAGATCCCGGGGCAGGGCTTGGGCACACCCCACGGACAGAGGGCTTTGACTGTCCCCAACCCCTGGATGCGCCTTACAGGCGTGGAAGTCTTCCTCCCCTGTGTCCCACCTGGATGCACACTGTAGGTGCGGAACTTTCTTTCTTCCCTGGGCCCTGCCGGGATTCCCCTTTTAGCTATGGGACTCTCTTTGTCTTCATAGCACCCAGTCCCTGATGGATGGACAAAAGGCATGGAGATCTGATCTCTCCATATAGCCAGCCCCACCCTATACAGTGTCGTGGGACCAGTTCCCCATACAAGTAGCTGTTGGCAGTTTGAGCCCCGTTGGTATAGGCTTGGATCCCTGCCCCTTGGATCAGGGGCTCTGATTCTCTCCGTGCACCCAACCTGGGTGGTGTCCCAAGGGCAGTAGAGCTGTCTTCCAGAGGAGCAGGGAAGTGCAGCCTCTCTGTGACAGCATGCCTGGTGCCTGTTGCACCCTCTTGCCTTCCTTGTTTTCCTGAGCTCTTCCACTTCCCCCTGGTTTTCTTCTGCTTGCTGCTTTCCTGCCTCAGGCCTTTTGCCTGCTCTGAGGCTGATCCATCCCGTCCTTCCTGCCCAGGGACTTTCTGCAGCTGGATCTGCCCTTGCTCAGTCCCACACATTTTGCTGATGCTCTCCTTGGCATCCACCTGCTTGTGCTGGCCCAGCCCTGCCCCAGCCACCTCTCTGGGCACTGACACAAACTTGACTCTCCAGATCCACTCAAACAGCTTTGCTCCAGCTGTTTCCCTGTGTGGTAGGACTGGCTGCACATGCCCTGCACCACTCTGGCTGATTTTCCTGCTAGGAAAAGCAGCCACATAGAATATCTCTTGGTGTGGCATTTTTTTTTTTGCCAGTGCTTGGCTACAGGTGCCACCAAGCACAACATAAACACCTTGGACCATGAGCTCGGTTTTCTTCCTTGTCTCAGGAGGGAGAATAACCCTGTGGGCTAGAGCAGGAAACTGAGCCTCCCATTTATTTGTAATGGGAACAGTGCCCTGCCCTCCCCCTAGGAATTCATGGTATTCCTGCTCTTCCAGGCCTGCAGAGGGAGTGGGTTTGTGCAGGGCAAGTTTCCTTACATGTAGGGAGGCAGAGCCTAGGGACAGGGCTCCGCCAGTCCCTGTCTCATGGGGTCTGAGCCATCCTTTTCCTCACCAGTACCACTCCAGCCTGTCAGGGTGTTAGATAGCATGTGTCAGGGAGGCTTTTGCAGCGATGGGGTAGAGTGCTGTGCAACAGGTCACGTTCTTAGGTTTCCTCAGCCTCAAGTGTCAGTCCTGCTGACAACAGCCTGACAAAATGACAGGAGCAGCTCCATGAGGAGAGGAGAGAACAGCATCTGCACATGGGAACAGGAGGCTGCAGTCTGTGCCCTCCTACCCTGGTGTCCAGCTGGAGCTGCTCAGATGGGTGGCAGTGGGTGCCTACCTGGGCTTAGCCCTGGCACCTGAAATGTGAGCATACTGATACACCCACAGCCCAATGACCAGCTCCTCAGTGGTGTGGGACACTGCTCAGAGGAGCACAGCCAGCTTACCTGGGGCAACAAGGAGAGCCTCTCCCTTCCACTTGCAGCAGATTCCTGATGGTCAAGGCACTGCAACAGGGATGGGGAGGCCTGGGGAGGCATCTTGAAGAGAGAAACTCAGGACCACTGCCTGATCAGAGCTTCTGCTGCTCACAAGTGACTGGGTTTACATCCAATTAAGTTGTAACGGATAAATTAAAGCCCTGGAGATGGCTCTGACTGTGGAAATTGCTGCTGCAGGATTTGCAGTCCCTTCTCTCATCAGCACTGGTAACTCTACTGTGCTATTTCCATCACGCTCTGCTCCTGCCTGGCACAGCAGGGCTGAGCTGAGACATGGCTAAAAGTCTCCAGTGCCCCAAATCCCTCCCATGGTGCAGGCAAGTACACTAAGCAGCTGAGTGCAAAGTCAGGCTGGGCTGAGCCTGCAGCAAACCCTGAATTAAGCTCCTCAATCCCTGGTGAGGAAAAGCAGGAAGGAGGTCTCCCTGGCTGTACTTTGCTCACGTGAATCTGCAAGGGAGAGAGGAGGGGGGCTTTGTCCTCCTTGCCCTTCTCTTTCTGGGCTCTACATCCTTTCTCTCCTGCAGGCAAAGGGCTCAGGGATTAGTAAACATCTTCACTCTGTCTGCTGGGAATGGTTCATCACCCAGGCAAAGCAGGGGTGGGAGCTTTCAGCTGGCCTATGGAGGCTGGAGCTGTGGAAGTGCAGAGTTATCTTGTAAGGAACAGGGCACACTACAGGTGTGGGGTGGCCAGGCTTTGTGCAGGGCAGTGAGAGATGCAGGATCTCTCCACACAGGAAACCTGGTCCTTGCTGCACTCCCACCTCTATTCCACAACAGCACTGTGGCACTGGGGTCCTTGCAGGACAGCTCTGATTGGGTGAGCCAACAGTAATCCACCCTGACCAAAGCCTTGCCCTACTCAGAGCCCCAGAGCCAGAACTTGAGCAGTCCCCTCCTTTGCACCCATGTGCAAGAGCCCATCCATACCTGAGATTCTTTCTCTGCAAATGCTCTGGAAAATCAATGGCTGCTGCTGCCAGGGGTGTGTTGCCAGAGCAGGCACAAGGCTAAAGTGTGTGAGGGTTTTCCAGCCTGTAGGGGCTGTGCAGACACAGGGGTGAGCAGGACAAAGAGCACTGGCTGACTCAAATTACTCCCTTTGGTGCTTGTATGCAGAATGTGTGTGCAGTCTCTTGGTTCCAAGTATCCTCTTTCCTTCTGTGCCAGAAGATCTCTGCTCTTTTCCCATACTACCACACATCACCCTGCAGATCTCCACCCCCAAGTCCTGTATGTTCCCCAGCTCCCTGTTTATGAGACAACTGTTCCCTGAAAAACATCTAATGCTTCTGCTCTGTAGGAAATAAGAGATGACGGCCCAGCAAGGGCCATTACACGGTGATAGGAGGCCTGGTCAGTTTGAGGAGCCCATGGTAGTAAGTCTCAGCCCCAGCCTGGTGATGTCCAGTGACACCCAGTCCAGGTGATGCAGCCGGACTACATTTCCCAGTGTGCTGTGTGCTGCTGAGCCCGGGAGGGCTGTGCATGTTCCACACCCAGCACCATGGCTGCAGGTTGCAGCATCCTTTGTCCAGATGCCAGCAGGGACTGGCAAGGTCCCTGCTGTGCAGGCACATTGCTGTGCCCCCCTTTGCCTCCCTGTCACTCCAGCTGCAAAGCCATTGAGGGGTTGTGTGCAACATGATGGCTGCAAACATTTGTTGTGTCATTAATATTCTTCCAGTATAGTCAGCACAGCACCTGGCAGCATTTGCTTGCTGCCTCCTGTTATCTCGTTGATGCTTCTCATGCCTGGGTGCCAGTGCTGTGACATCCATGGAGACAGAATCCACATCCATCCCTGTCTCTTAGTGCTGGACAATGATTTCAGCTCCCTGTTCTGCTTCTCCTCAAGCAAACACCAGTGCCTGTGCCTGGGGGGCACTGATGCCTGAACCCAGCTGAGTGTGTGCCTGCTGGAAGCCCCGTGGGGGCAGTGAAATTGAAAACATTGAGAACACTGATAAAAGAAAGCCAGCCATCACCTCTGAAAAGGAGGGACAGGCAGCTCTGGCTGTGCCTGCACCACGTGTAACCTGGGGTGATGTGACATGCAGCCATGTGAGCACAACTGCACAGAATCATAGCATGGTTTGTGTTGGAAAAGACCTTAAAGATCATATTGTTCCAATCCTTCTGCCATGGGCAGGAATACCTTGCACTAAACTGGGCTGCTCAAAGCCACATCCAACCTGGCCTTGAACACTGCCAGGGTTGGAACATCCACAACTCTGGGCAACCTGTTCCATTTTGCCTCACCACCCTCACAAAGAAAAAATGTTTTCCTAATATCTAATATAAACTTACTCTTTTTGAGTTTGAAGTCATTCCCCCTTGTCCTATCACTTCGCAGTTCCTGATGAAGTGCCTCTCTAGTTTCCCTTAGCCCCCCTTTAAGATACTGGAAGGTTGCTATGAGGTGTCCACACAACCTTCTCTTGAACCTTGAACATCCCTAGCTTTCTCAGCCTGTCTTCATAAGGAAGATACTCTAGTCCCCTTATTACCTCCAAAACCCTTTTCTTGACTTGCTCCAACAGTTCCAAGTCCACATTCTTGCAGTGATTAAGCACTACAGAGACCTTCACAGATCACCAGGAGCTGGTCACTTCACGCCAGGTAGGGACAATGCTACCATCTCCAGCATTACCCACCCTCCTCCTGAACCAGCCTGAACACCTTATCTCACAATACCTGGCCATGCTCCCATCCTTCAACACTGCCCAGCAGATAATAGGGCTTTTCCTTGTCCTCTTGACCTGGACCTCAAATCTGGCTCTCAACAGCTCCAGACTCATCCCATGAGGTTGTGTCAGTGTTTCTTCACCTCCTGCATCTTGCCAAGCAATTAGTAACACTCCCCAGGGACTTTGCAGCACACCTGAAGGGCTTATGGTTCTGCCAGATGTGAGGCAGGAGCACAGATACCAAGAAGCTGGTCTGGCTGCAGTGCTGGGAGAAGTGAGGCCACACTAGAGTGGACTAGGTGGTGACCCACAGCACCTGTTGCAGGAAAGCAAGTATCCTAGCTTCATCTGGGATAGAATTCATTTTCTCCCTAGTAGCTGGTTCAGTGCTGTGATTTGGATTCAGTTGAGAATGATGTTGATAACTGTCATGGTTTGACACTGGCGCAATGCCAGCACTCCTATGAAAATGCACTTTTCCTAAATAAATGCTGTGAGATGTTATCAGGGACAGAGCAGAGCAGGCACAAGCTTAATAACAGAGGAAAAAAACTTTATTAAACTACTACTAATACAGAAAACACATAAACTAAATCCAGGATGAAGACCTTTTAAAACCACCCTTCTTCCTCTCAATTCTAAACACACCTAGCCATGAAACATTACCCGGGATTCTTGATCAAATTACCACCCTTTAGGTAATCTATGCTTAAACTATCAAGGGAGAGAGAAGTCTTTCTTGCACCACAGGCCCCCCAGGAAACACAGCTGCCCCTCTGTGTTTCCTTGTCACACATGGCAACTGCCCGGAAGAAAAATCTGCCAGTGTGACACTCTCCTTTCTATGTCACAGTGCTCTCACCACTGTGCATGGACAGACTGCTCATAGGGCTCCTTTAAGGATGCTTTGCTACGGACCCAAAGATATAACAGTTCAGTTTCTCATCCTGGGACTACAGTCCCCCCCATTTTCCCCTGGGGCCGAGGGGTCCAAAAACAGGACTCATCTTCTTCCCGAAGACAGAGGGTATCACCATTCCCTCTTCAGCTCTCTTCGTTTCTCGCCATTCTTGTGCTGTTCGAAGCTGAAACAGGTCTCCCTGGGTCACCACTGCATCCCCCTAAAATGCAGTCTCTATTGCAGGAGATTTTGGTTCAGTCCATGGCTAACAAGAAAAGTCCAGCTAAAAAGCTACTTCATCATCTCCTCCCACCTAAATATTTCTTCTTCTAACATCTCAGGTCCCGGACTATCTCTCTTCCACTACAAATTAAGGAGGAGTAATACTTTCAAAAAGCCCTCATTCCCTCGAAAGGGTTAAAAGTTCAGACTCCCTGGACGGCCGATATCTTAGTCCGGCATTCCGCCTCCCACGCTGGGCATTTTCCCCCCCCTTCTCCTTCTCCTCTGCCGGCAGATTTCCAGGTGCCGCCAGGCTCTCTGTCTCTTTTTCCCACATGGGGGGGGCAAAGGCATCTCTGCTCCTCTCCACCCTTCCGTCCACAGGAGCTGGCTGGGTTCCAGACCCTCAGCCCCCTCGGCCTACCTGGACAAGGCCGCGTGGCTTCCCCTCCCCCACCCAGCCTAAGGCTGGGCAGGGGGGGAGTCTGCACTCTCTGACGACCGGAACCAAAAGAGACAGTTCTCCTGGGAGTTCTTGCTTTTAACCCCCTGTGTTCTCAGAGGCGTGTCCATACTTTCAGTGGTCACTCCAGGTGCCAATATCCAAACCTGACCACTAATTGGTTTGACCCAACTTCCTGGAAAAAAATTCACTTCCATGTCAAACCACGACAATAACACACTGATGTTTCAGCTGTTGCTCAGCAGTGCTTACCCTAACTCAAGCACTGGTCAGTTTCCCATGCTCTGCCAGGGAGCAGGTGCACAACAAACCAGGAGGGAGCACGGCCAGGAGAGCTGACCCAAATCGGCCAAAGGGATATTCCATGCCACAGAACACCATGCCCACGAGTTGCTGATAACTGCTGGGTACCAATAAGTGGGTGGTGAGCAAGTGTGTTGTCCCTCATTTAATTCACTCTGGTTTTATCTTTCTCCTTTTAATTACAATTATAGTTTTAAAATTTTATTATTATTAATAACAACAGCAACAGCAACAACAGTATTTTTAAATTATTAAACTGCTCTTATCTCTACCCACAATTTTTTCCTTCCCCTGGATTTCCTCCCCACCATGGCAGAGGGAGAGTGAGTGAGCATCTGTGTGGTACTGAGTTGCCAGCTGTGGTTAAACTGTGACATCAGGGCAGCCAGAGCCTTCACCTGTGGTTCATCACTGCTCTTTGATCTGTATGGCTTAATGTTGCTGCAGGGAGGAACTCAGAAGCAGCACAGCAATGTGTAGGGAAAGTCTGGTAAGGGCATGCATAGCTCAGCACAGTCCCTGCCAGAGACCCTACAGAACACACCCACAAGCACAATTCACCCCAGAGATCCTGACACTAACAAACCAGCATCCTCCTGCTTCCCCTGGCTTCCTTACCCATCTCAAAACTCACAAAAAGAAAACCTTCTGAGGGAATGCAATACTGGAGAACCATTCCCCTTTGAGCACTGAGCTTCTGCTTGAGAAGGATCCCGCATCCTTCCCCAACCCCATCAGCGTGAGTGAGAGAGATGCTCCCAGTCCCTAGTGCTCTCCTGACCCTAGGTAGAGATGGTGAAGCCCTGCCTATTCTCCCAGATGCCTGAGCAAGAGGTGGATGCTGCAAGGAGCTCCCTACCCCTGAGCCAGTGGTCACTCAGCCTATACCTCTCTGAGTAACTCCTTGGTCTGCTCATGGTCCTGTAATCATCCACACCATGGATTTTTGTTTCCTGACACAACTACAGCTTGGGCTAAATAGGGAAGGTTAAAGGGCGGTCATTGCTCACATTATTCACAAGAGAAAACATGGACACAGACACCTCCAGGCAGAGAATTCTTCTGTGTGCCTGTCCTCCTGTGTCTGTTGCCTTTCCCTTTGGCTTCCTCTCTCTGTGCCAGGGCACAGAGGAGCAGTGTGACTGTACTGTACTCCAGATGACCATGGGAGCCCTTCAAATGGAGGTCACCATTGCCACAGCCACGTGTGGGCAGTGATGCTGTCTCCAGGTGTTGGAGGACTGGAAAGCAAAGGATCAGTTCCATGTGCAGTAGAAAACTGGGAGCTCCCTGTGACTGCAGGCACTTCCTAGCCCTTTCCCGTGTCCTTGTGCCCTTTCCAGGCAGGGCAGGCTGAGGCAGCACAGGCTGGAGCACGGCCTCCTAGTGTGGGGAGGGAAGGCAGCTGTGCTGTGTTTGTTGTGGAAGCTGCACGTGGAGCCAATTCAATCACAGCTCTTTATTGCTTCCCCTAGCTGTTGAGAATCTCATTATGTTTAGCGAGCTCTGTGAGCAGCCCTGCCAACCTTCCTTGTGTCCTGTCTTCTTCCATGAGTCCAGGCATGCTGGCTGCGGAGGAAGTGCATCAGCACATTCCATGTGGCCTAGGATGAAAAACCTGCACCCCAGTATATATAGATGGGTCTGGCATGGACAAGATGTATTGGGATTTTCCATGAAGACAAAGGCAAGGGAAGGGGGTGTGTGTTCTAAGTGGGGACATCTCAACAGCATGACAGCAAGAGCACAGGGCTATCCACAGACAGCAGCCTCGTACTTCACAGTGGGTCAAAAATGGGGAAAGAGGGTGGGTCCTGCTTGGCTCTCTTACTGTCAAATGTGAGGCTGATGGTCCCAGGTCAGTAGCACAACAAGCAGAGGATACTTGAGCCAGGACAAATGGCGCCAGGTGGGATATGTGCTGGCTCCAGCACAAGGCAGAGCTGAGACAAATGGCGCAGGGCTTTGATCCTGCTGTGTCCTGCATGCTGGAACCTGGTTCCATTAATACCTCTGATTACCCTGACCTAATTTCTGTCCACCTGTGTCATGCGTGGCTGGTCACCCCACCCTGCGGAGCTCTTGTTCTACAGTGGCTGATTGCACCAGCCCTGGACTGACTGGTCTCTGGGGGGTAATTACAAGAGACACCCAGTGCTGCAGGCTGTGGGTGAGCCAAGTGTGTCACCATCAGCCCAGCACCTGACATGTAAGTCACAGCACGATGCATGGCAGGCCCTTCCTTATGGGTCATTCAGGAGCGTCTCTGTGGATGCCCTGTAGCCTGGACTCTCACAAAAAAGGGATCATAAAAGGCATTATGCATGTTTTTGCTGGCTGAAGGGGCACAGGGCTCCCCACAGGAGGTTGTGGCATGAGACAGAACCTTCCCTTTTCCCCCAGGTCTGCTGTGATGCTGCTGTAGGTCTTCTCAGTATCTTGACCTTGGACTAATCTTGGGCTGGAGCACACGTGGCTTTATATTTATATAACAAAGGGCAGCTGCTCTCTAAGCTCTGGGCACTGTGCCACTCACACCACTCACACTTGTGGCAAGCACATTTCTCTCTCTCTCAGGATTTTTTATTGAGGTGCACAGAGAGAAATGAAAGAGAAAACAATTTCTATTTCTGCTCCATGTTTTTCTCTTGTGGAATGTGTTTGGAGAATTGTTTACCTGGAGTGAGCTCTTGGTTGGATCATGGTGGATTGTTTGGGCCTGAGAGCCAGTCGGATCCACCTGTGTCTGGGCTCTGGAGAACAGGGTCACAAGTTGTGAGTTAGTTAGATATGATAGTTAGAGAAAGTAGCATGTAGTATTTAGTATCCTCTTTTATATAGCATATTAATGTATTGTAACATAATTATAATAAAGCAATCATTCAGCCTTCTGAAATGGAGTTAGACATCATCATTCTTCCCATTGGGTTCGCCGACATCTACAACACACACTGACTTACCAGGACACAGTGCCCTCTTCTCTCCTCTTGTCCCCACCTGCCCAGCCTCTGTGGAGGATCATTCCATGCCAAACTTTGGTCAGGGGCTGAGTGCTGGGGAAGACAGCAGGCTCCCAGGGCTTTTGCAAGGCCACGCACTGAGGAAAGGAGTGAGCATGGGCCCAGGCAAGACCTTTCCAGTATCCCATGTGTAAAGGAAGCTGCTTCGGGGAGGTATAGCACTCTACTGATGGTACCTGCAAAGCCAGGACATGGACAGGCATCCCAGGATAGGTCAGGTAGGAGCTGTGCCAGCTTGGGGTCCCACTGGCAGCAGCGAGGCCTCCTCAATTGCACCATTGGTGCAGCACCAGGCAGGATGATGGGACTGTGAAGACCACAGAATTCCAAATACCACCACCAGATGGGACACCTTATCCCCTCCACCACGCCAGTGGCTTAATTTCACTGGAGAAACCACAGTTTGACTTTTTCTTCCCTTTTCATATGGTTCCTTTTGAAGTCACTTCTCTCTTCCCAGATACCTGATTGGCATATGTGGATTCTCAGGATTTGTTTTTCTTTGGAAGCTGTACAGGCTGAGAACTGTAAAAAGGGAAGTCCAAGCCCTTTGTTTAATGGGATAGAAGGAGAGGCTCCAGGCTCCACCAAACACTCCATCAGTTCTCTAGGAAAGAGAACTGTGATGAGTGGGGTCAGCACATGGTGTGGGGTGTAACATTTGAATGAGAGCAATGCAGAGAGGCTTGAATAACGAAGGAGGTGCAGGGTGAAGGGTTTGTCAAGGAGATAGAGAGCTGCTCGGGCAGCTGGAGACAATGACCACGGGCACAGTATGCCACCCATGATGAAGAGCAGATTGTGGGAAGGGGGTATAAAGCACGAGGGCAGAAAGAGCAGATCAGGAGCTCTGGTCTTGGTGCAGAGAGTCTTTAGGCAGTAGGGTTTGGGGGGAAGCTAGTCTGACCTGAGATACTGCCCCAGATCTTAAAATTCTCACCTTCTCGGCTTAGCCATGTTCCCTGTCCAAAAACTAGGGTGGGATGTGCTGAAGATGGTTCTGGGGATGGAAACAGGAATGGCCGGACCAGATGTGGAGCTGCTTGGATGCCAGAGCTGTAAACCCCATTTCTGAGTGCATCTCGCTCAAACCAAAATGCAGCATCCACTTCCCCCATCCCCCCCCACACCCCTCCCAGCCTTACTCCATCCTGCTCCCAGCTGTGAACTGCTTATGTCCAATTTTATGTGCTAAAAACACCTTTCTAGGCAGTCAACAAATGCGTAGCCAAATGGGAGACAGTGGCAGTCTGAGCATGAAGGGGATTTGGGATGTATTTGGGGTTGGTGTGGGCAGCAGCACCAGGCCAGGAGGGCCTGGATGGCCTGGGCAGGGGGCAGTGGGCTTGCAGATTTCCAGAGGGATTTTAATCATGGTGGCACTTCCAGGGCAGAGTCTTGTCTAGCTTGACTGTGTGCTTCTGGGGAGAAGGCATGTCCAAGTGGACTCAGAAAGGTGGGGAGATGCTCCCTGTGGAAAGCAGTCAGCAGGTCCTGACTTTGGGAAGAGGCAATGTAGCAGTGATAGCAAAAGGATTATCCAGCCCTCAGGGCCTAACCCTGCTCTGCCCAGCACCCAGGAATGCCCTCCTGGGAGCCCTGCAACATGCTGGGCTCTCCCCTGTCATAGCTCTGCTCTCAGCACACCTATCTTGGATCAGACCTGGCAGCTCCTCAAGCCGCCATAGGAGCAGAGATGGTAGCCTTGTGCTGACTTTTGTAGCCTTGAGTGACCAGTTGCACAAGAGGGAGTCTCTGCCACTGTCACCAACTAGGTGACAACAAAAGTGCCCCAGTGCCATCCCTCTCTCAGGCCAACAAAGCTCCCTGCAGACCTCCCAGATATTTTACTGGATTCAAGGCAGACCATGATAATTGATCATGACCAGGCTGTCACCTGCCAGGATCGGGGCTGATCCCTCTGCACCCTTGCACTACTGGGGCTCCCCTTACCCTCCTTCTGCCCATAGGTCTGGGGTTCTACCCCGAGCTCTGTAGATGAGCTATAGGGGTTTAAGATGTCAGTGTTCTGTCCTCATTTTGGGAAAGGGGCTGGACGGTTCCTAATTTCAGGGTAGCATGGAGTGTGGGCCGCTGTCATGTTGATGGCACTGCAAGATCCCTGTGTGGAAGGAAATTTGGGTCTGGTGGGGTTGGGAAAGTTGCTGGAGCAGTGAGGAAGAGCCCACAGTGGGGTTCAGGATTAGGTTCTGGCTGGATCCTGTAGGCATTTTCCAGTTCTCCCTGCCAGAATATGCTCTAGGTTCTGGCAGCACAGGCTGCAGCCCTGATAGAGATAGATTCTGCATCCTGGAGAGGGACCAGCACGATGTGGGGACCCAGACCACCAGGTCACACAGGGTCATGTGCTTGGATCTGACTAGGCTACCCTCCTCAGGCCTGAGCCTGACCCAGCAGCTTTGGGTTGACATCCCAGCCTGGCTGCAGCCCACCCCATCACCTGACCATCATCTGACACCACCGTCTATAGGTACAACCCGCAATGGGCTCCCTTGGGACAGGTGTGAGCTAGGGAGGAGAATAAGACCCTAATATATGGGTGTTGTTTGTGAGTTCTGACACAGTAATAGACTTTACTATAGGGGAACATGGTGGCTGTGTTAGCAGTGCTTTCCACGAAGCCTGATTCTCAAAAGCCACAGCTACTTCTCCTTTTCCTTGTGGTTTTGTGGATGGTTTTGAGCCCCCAGTGCTCTTCTCTATCAGAAGTAAATCTGATTGTAAACTTCAGGTGATTTGTGTTTTTCTCTCTTCAGTCTGCAAGTTTGAGTCCTGGTAGTTCTTCGACGACTGAATGGACCTCCAGGAAACAGCCCATCAATCACATTTGCAATGAAATTGAATTCAATGCATATAGCTGAGTGTGCTGGCTTTCAGTATTTCTTCAGCATTTTTCTAATGGGTGCTATACACCAAGAAAAGAACAAATCTCAAAACAATTATAAATTTCTAAGGAGGGAGAGGCCAAACACAGATTTCCAGGCCTTAGGACGAGGGAAAAGAAATAACCTCATCAGGGGCAACAGGAAGCCTTTTGTACCACTTGTGAATTTTTGAAGCTTGACTGTTTTATTCCATTGGTTTTGCTTCTTTCATATACCAGTGAGAGTCAGTGAGAGTATTGGTGTCTAACTCTGGGATTTTATCAGAACATGACCCAGTGAGTGCTGGGTGTGGCCATCCTACTGCACAGGAACAAAAAAAACCTGGTTCCCAAAGGACAGGGATCCACCAAAGAAACAAGAAGGGCATGACTTACTGCTGCTGTTCCTCTTGCTGAAAGCTTTCTAGAAGACTTCACTCATTAACCTCACAACAGCTGCATGTGACACAGCTGGACTTGATGTAATGATGTTCCCAAATGGATCTTTGGAGACATCTAGTTTACAGAAAGCCCTCAGTGTTGCTGGTTTACTGGGATAATACAGATATACCAAGCAGTGTCCTGAGGATGGTGGTTCCTGGGAAGGAATCTCCCAGGGAACTGAGGGCCAACGAATTCCAGCTGAGTGGTGAAAAACACCCTGGGTTGTAGAACCCCAAGACTGGGTGACAGCACCCATTCCCAGAACACTGAGAGTGTTGCACCACAAGGCAATTGTGCTTGTCTATCTAGGAAAACACAGAGAGAGAGACTCTACATGTAAAGCACAGAGTTGAAAGAGGAATGGCCCAGGAGAGCTGCAACAGCACAGGGAGTCCAGGACTCAAGGAAGCTTGACATTGTGCAAGAGTTTGTGAGCTGAAAAGAGGCTCAGAGAAGAGCTTAGTGGTGACATCTGCAGGGACAGAAGACTGGGGGAGTGTGAGTATGCCCCATATGAAGAGCACTTAGGGAATTCTCTCCAATACCCAAAGACCCTACCTGAGCTCAACAGTAACAGGAACAAGACACCTCCATCCATCTCCAAGGAGACCCTTTTATGCCCATACTGTCCACGCTGTCCTTGTTGAGTGCTTCCTGTCCTAAAAGGCACTGACAAAGAGCAGCTCAGAGCAGGAAAGGTTTGGAGAAGAAAGGAAAAGAGAACACTTGCAGGTTCAGGAGCTTGTCGGATGTGGAAACTCTACTGATAGGATTCAAGAGCAAGAATGTTGCAGCTAGATCAGTTCAAGGTAATAAGAAGAGAGATTTTTGGATGTATTTAAAAGATAGTAGATATCGTACTTAGGAACATGTTTTAGTGGTGGGCTTATTGTGCTGGCTTAGTGGTTAGACTTGATTGTCATAGAAGTGTTTTCCAACATAAATCATTCCATGATTTGAAGGAGAAAGTGATGCATGCAGCCTAGGGTGGCCTTGGGCACATAAATCAGGGGTGTGTTCCTCAACATCCTCCACTGGATCTGGAAGGAGAGAGGAGAGAGACAGACCTGAGAAGGTTTTGGAGGTGCTTGTTTTGGACCAGGGCTATGGGAGCCTGAGGTAGCCAGGGAAAAGGCTGGACTAAGACACCTGGGAAACTGCATGGAGCCTATACCCACTGTCTGTGGGAAGATGTGTGAGAATCAACACTGAAGCTGGTGGGATGCTCTCTTTCCAAAGAGGAAGCTTCTTGCACCACATGTGATTCCCCTGTGGGGCTGTCTCACTTCTGTGTGAGCGCCTCTACTGTGCAGGGCTGCGCAGACACCTTTCCTGAGCGGCTCATGCTGAGTCCTGCCCGGGGACTTCATGCCAGCATGGCCTTGCCAGCACTGGCTCTGACATTCTTCCTGGCCCTTGCTCCTCTGCTGCTGGCACAGGGACAGAAGAACCACAGTCCTGTGAATCCATGGGTCCATCAGGAAGCAGGTAAGAGCAGATTGTGCCTCTCTCTTACAAAAATGATTTTGCTGCTCCTCTTCCTGCACATTTGCTACATGGCTTTACCCTGCTTGGCCCATATCTGAGGCTACGAGAGGGCTGGAGCTGATATCTGCATATGCCTGAGACACTCAGGCATCCTTCCTTCATGTTGTGGTGGGACAGAGCTCCATTTGGGATGGAGGGCAGCAAGCCTTGGTGTGCTGGGAAACTTCCATGGGACTTGCAGTGTCCCTCTAGGAGGTGGGTAGTGTTGCTGGGAGCAGGAGGCGGCTGGGTCTTGTTATGCAGCAGACAGATGAATCCAGAGCAATCAGAGCAGTGATGGCCTTTCTGGGCAGTTCAAGCAGCACCCCTGTCACAGGTGATGATGGTGTTCATCAAAGATGTGATCTGTGAGCTCTGTTAGCTGTGATGTCTGCTCTCTCCCATAGTCCCTGGGGCTAAGGGAACTATAGTTTGGTGGGATTGTTCACATCAAGAGGCTTATTCTGTTCTTTCTCCATGCCAGCAGAGTTAAGGGCAGCTCCTGGGTCTCTGCTAGGCTCTTCCTACAAAGAATGTGGGTTTTCCTGTGGTGATTATGTGCTGTGCCCTGGGCTTGATGGTACCTGTTGAGGTCCCCATGGGGCATGGCATGGCTAGGGGATGAGCTGTGAGTATTCTCTCTGTAGGGAAATGGGAGCAGAAGTGGCTAGCCAAATCATCAGATGGGTTGTGAGTCATGCTGCCTATCAGTGGAGGCTCAAGGGATGCTGCACTTCCATCAGTGGGCAGCTCTCAGCTATCCAGGGCAGGATGGAACCTCTTCTCTCCTAGTCTGTACTCATGTCTACTGACCCAAAAGGATCTTGGATGTTACCCTTGGGCAGGGTGTGTGTTACTTCAGGGTGTTTAATGGCAGGAGGGGGGAAGGTGTGTGAGGGGGGTGCCTGATGAGGCTGGGACCAAGTTAAGGGTTTTATGTCTGCCAGGTAGTTTTCTGTCAGTGAGGTGTGTGATCTGAGGGCACTGGGAGAAACACTGTTGAAGGGGAAGAAGTTTCATGTCTGCACCACGTGGTCTAAAAGGATGGGGCTGGTGACCACTGTCCTTTGGGGTGGAGAGCTGAGACGAGGGTTGCCATGATGGCGTGGAAACCTACTGCCAGAAAAGGGAAGTGGTGAGTGCTGGCTGGTGGGAAATGAGCAGTTGTAGTTGAAGAGAAGTGTTTTATCCTCATTCCGGGAAGGCCAGCTCCATGCCCACTGCCTCCTCATGGACTTGTTTTGCACTGAGTGAGCAAGTCTAGGTGACATGTCCACCACAGCAGGACAGGGCAGGCTCACTTTGGGTGAAGTGCAGAGACTAGGCTGAGTGCATTGAGCAGGGTGTGAGCTTTGTGGCCACTGGTGTGAACTTAGGTGGTCTGAGGGGCAGACTCTAACTGAAAGCTTCTTTCACCCAGTGTGGAAAAAGCTGATTAACACACAGAGTCAAGGTATTTGATTTATTTACAGTTCTGCACAGAAAAGTGTGCTAGGTGGCAAATCCACACATCCCGCACACTGAGGCAGACAAAAGCAGATATACTGACAGAGACAGAATCTTTGGCTATTAGTATATCTTACTGAAGTCACTGATTGCCTGCATTACTATGACTCATCCTTTCCCTTCTTCACTGTAAAAGCACAGTGTTCCAAGAAATCATGGTACATGCTAAGAGAGTGGTGGTCTTTTTGAGAGAGGGAGGCAAATGAACTGAGAACGTGGGTTTTTTACTACAATTAAGAGCAAGGATTCATCACTAGGGTGATGAATAACATAACAAAACTCATCAAAACTGGGTGTCTTCTACCTCACAGGTAAACATCCTGGATGAAAAGGGTGTTATTTTTTTGTTTTTCCCCTTTCAAGGACTTAGACGATTCATTTTCTGTCTGCCTCATTCCTGTAGTTACTGCTTCCACTGCAGAATTGCTTGGTTCTTTCTCTTGTTACCTGCAACTTTATTCCTATTATTTACCATTGCTGCTTCCACTGCAGAATTGCTTGGTTCTTTCTCTTGTTACCTGCAACTTTACTCCTACTATTTACCATTACTGCTGGCAGTCCCTTCTTGGGGACCAAGATGTGGAATCTGGAATGGCAGCAGAGATGCCCTGGGTCTGGTGCACTCCCCCAGCCCCTGTATTTGTGGAAGAGAGCAGCATCTCCCAGGCTGCTGGATCCCTCTGGCTGGGCTGTCTCTGCAGCAGCGGGTGGGCAGGATAACCCTGTGGATAACCCTCCTTCACTGCCCTTGAGGGTGTGAGGAGGGATAAAGCATCTGGGGGATGAGGCTCATCCTGGATGGTGCCACCCCACCGGGTGGAACTCCCTCATCCTCATGGATGCTGCTGGAGCCCAGTGACTCTCAGGCTCTGTCTTCTGGCTTTTGCACACAGGAAAATGTAAAGCTCCCTCAGACTGGGACCCCAGACTGCGGTTTTACCCAAGGAAGAGCAACTATGCCTTGAACGAAGTGGTGCAGCTCAGCTGTGCTGGGGAGTTTGAACCATCTGTCCCACATATCCAATGCATTTCCAGAGGTGAAGGGGCCCAGATCCTGTGGAATGAGACTGCCACCTGCAAGGGTAAGCACAGCCCTGCACCACCCTGACCCAAGGTCCTGAGTTGGTGACAGACCCTCTGTGACTTGGTCATGCACATGACATTGCAGGAATGGCAGACCTGGATGCCTTGGCTTTCCCCCATGTCCTGGCAGTGACAATGCTCTTTTTGTCTCAGCACCTTGCTGTAGGCACCTGCTGGGCTCTGTGCTCTTGGGGAGAGGAATCCTTCCCAGCCAGCATCTCCTGCCTCAGCATGGAGTAGGAATAGCTGCAGGGGTTCTGCTTTTTGCCTGGAAAGCTTCTCTAAGGGTGGGAGGCTGTTACTGCAGCATGGCTCACCTGCGCATGAAGGAGACAAGAAAATGGGGGCTCAAACACCCCATGGAGGGAGCAGAATCCAAAGGAGCCTTGTGACTCCAGGAGATGGGGTGATGAGGAGCCCTGTGTGCTTGGAGAATGTCTGGGCACATGACACTCGTATGTGTTGGGGTGAATAGTTAGAGTCATGAGAGATCTGTCCCACGTCTCCTCTCATAACCTCCCAAAAGTACTCCTCACCCAATTTTACCTCTGACAGAAACATGCCAAAGGCCTGCTTGGTGGGACCCCAGACTCCAGCTGGCACCAGCCCGTGACAGTTACACAGAGAATGAAGAAGTGACTCTGAGCTGCAACAATGGTTTCCAGCCATCCTTCACCCATGTCAAATGTGCAAATAGGGTTCAGCCATCGAATTATTCCGTATCTCTAAAGGGAGATGTGTGGCTGGGGAGAAACAGCAGTGGTGTGTGGATTCAAGTTCAGGGGAACATAGTGTGCATTGGTAAGCAGGGTGTCAGGAAGTGCTTCCTACAGAACTCTGTGGTCAATCTCTGCCCCGTTCATCCATCTCCAAGCTTCCATCATCACTGTGGCCAGGCATGCAATTCTGATGCCATGTCAGGGCCGCTTGGATCTCAGGCATTTGATACCTGAGACCATTTCCCTACTGAATTCTGGCACATCTTTGTCTACCACCTGCCTGGACAGGCCCCAGCCCCAGCTGACACTCACAAGGAAAACCCCATCCCAACCGGCCTTGCCAAGGTGTCCCATCATAGCACCTTCCCTCACATCACACACCTTCCCTCTCCTTTCATTGGCTAGAAGGACTGCTGGGATTGTTGAGGCCCCACCACATACCCTGCTCCTCCTTGGAACCTCCCAGCCCAACTAACATGCACTTTCACCTCTGCCAGAAACATGCCAAAAACCCCAGTGGGACTTCAGACTCCAGCTGGCACCAGAGCAGGAGAGTTACAGGAAGAACGAAGAAGTGATTCTGAGCTGTCCCAAGGGTTTCCAGCCACCTTTCACCCATATCAAATGTACAGGAAAAGTTCTGTCTGTTATCAATGGAAAACCTATACACAGAGAAGCTTGGACTGGAAAGGACAGCAGAGGCAGTGTGATCAACATTCAGCCCAAGTTCAGGGCACAGTGCCTTGGTAAGGAGGCATCAGGAGCATTCCTGACTGCCCTGCTCTGCCCTTCCTGAGCAGGAAAGGCAGCCTGTGGGGACACAGGAAGCTTCTGGGTCTGTGCTGCCTGGAGAAATGGCAGGTGCTGCTGAAGACACTGTCGAGGCAGCTCCTGAGTCTGCTCTGTGCCTGCCCTGGGGTTCCAGGGGTGCCCTGGTGAGGAGATGACTGATGCCAGCTTTAGTCCCTGAAGGTCCTGACAGGAGGGAGTTTTGGTACAAAGGTCCCTACCTTGATACCAAAGTAGCCATTCTGGCACTAACCAGCACTGCCCATGGCACAGGAGGTCAGGGGCCATGCAGGGCTTCAGGCTGTGTTCACAGGGGGCTGGGTGGTGTGTGGGAGACACAGTTCTCCCTAAGGGCTTCTGGCAAGAGCATGTGCTGAAAAGTCAGGGCTACAGTATTGTAGGTCTGACAGGCATTTGTAGCACAGGAGACAAGGGTAAAGTGTGTCCCTCTCCTCTTGTGCTGGTTCCTCCTCCCTGTCCCTGCTACATGCTGTCACTGCAGTGTCAGCTTTGGGGCTCAGACTTTATGCCTCCTTAGGAGGAATCAGGGTGTTGTCATCCTGCCTGAGGGACAAACAGGGCACCAGAGTCTCTGGGCAGGCTTTGTGTACACACCCCGCATGGTTTCCCCTCAGTCCCTGATTCCAGCTCCTCCTAGCCCTTCCCAGGACACCTGGAGGAAGGTGTTTGGAGTCCTTCTTGTCCTCATCCTCTCTCCAAGAATTGATGTGGAAGGGCTGCTCTGCAGTGTCCTGGAGCTTACCTCTTGCCCTGACGGGCCAGGGAAGGGGATGCCCTGCTCCATCCCCTGGCATGAGCCACCCTGCCCAGCCACACTGCCCAGCTAACACCTTCCCATCTTGTTGGTGCAGAAAAATGCCAGAAGCCCCAGTGGGACTCCAGGTTTATCTTTGACCAAGAACAGGGGACCTTCAACCCAAATGAAGTAGTGAAGATGTGGTGCCCTGAGGGGTACTGGCCTCCCCCCATGGAGATCAAATGTGTGACATTGAAGCCAAGGGAAGGTTCCATGATTCCTCGTAGTGGCTGGATAGTGAGGAATGGCACAGACACCTGGCACCTTATGGAAGCGAACTTGACCTGTGTGGGTAAGTGAGCAAGCCAGACACTCTCCCAGTGCTCTCAGTCTGTCTTCCCCGGGCATGGAGATCAATTCTGCATGTGTGGCACAGCATCAGTGCCCTGTGCTTTGGGTGGCCAGGGCATGGCAGAGAAATCCAGAAAAAAATCTGGATACAACCCAGAGTTCCTGTTGGTGACTCTGGCATGTGTAGTCTGGGAGAAGGCAGAATGTCTTTGTCTACTCTGTGCTGGGAACAGGCAAGTGAGGGAATGGTGGGGTTGATGGAGTTTGATGTCAAAGCTTGGAGGGGGAGGGAGGGAGTGATCCTCTTGGAATGTTCCCTTCACAGGTGTCCTCCAGGTTGTCCCTGAGACCCTGAAGGTTTTCAGCACCAGCATCAAACTGAACTGGACCTGCATGCTCCCTCATATGTGCCAGCATATTCGGGCCAGGTGCCAGCTGGAGCAGCATTCTTCCTCAAACTGTGAGGCTGAGGAGGTGAAGGTAGAGGACATACTACAAGGCCAGGAGGGAATGTTCACCTGCTCCCCTCTGCAGCCCTTCACTGTCTACAGTGTCACCATCTCCCTGCTGCCTAGCACAATCCTATATACACGGCTCATCAGGACAAAGGAAATGGGTATGTTTACATGAAATGTCAGGATGCCCTTCACCCTGAAGCTCAGCCAGAGTATCTGCTCCCTGCTGTGATGGTCCTGGGATCACAGCTGCTTGCAGCCTGTGAGAATCTGGGGAAGGGGCTGTGCAGGGCCCTACAGCACAGCGTTCCCCCTCCTCACCACATCATTTCTGCAGAGGCACAAGCAGCCTTTGTTGGGGACAAATAATTGCTATCCAGGCATGATCCTGTTCTCCTGTGCTTCCAGTGCCAGACAAACCGGAGCAGCTGTGGCTGGATCCTGACAGGGGCTCTCTCAGGTGGAGCTCACTGCCCTCCTGCAAAGGGGAGATCATCGGATACCAGGTACCGGGAGTCCATGGAGTGCCCGTGGTCCCCCTACCTAGCCTGGAGCTCTGTGCAGACAGCCTGAGGAGAGGTGGGAACCCTCCTTGGTCAGGACCCACAGGCTGTACCCTGCTGGTGTTCCTGGTAGGGCCAGGTCCCCTCTTGTGCCCAGCCAGCAGTAGCAGGCCCTCTCCACAGAGCTGCCCAATGCAGAAGCAGGATGTTGGTGCTACTGTCTAGCAGCTCCCTGTCCTTCCTCCAGCTGAACATCACCACCATGAGAGCAGAGGACGGCAGCTTCCTTGAATTCAGTCAGGTGTTTGTGAACCAGTCTGTCTCAGAGTATATGCCACCTCATCAGACAGCTGGCAGCAAATACCTGGTGACAGTGCAGGGCCTGACGGCAGCTGGGGCTGGGGCTGCATCACAACTGGAATTCCAAACCTACGTCCTGGGTAATGGTTGTTCTGCCCTGTGTCTGGTTGGGGTGGCCTCTCAGGGGTGAGTGCTGAGTGTGGAGCAACTTCCAGACCTGTGTGTGCAACCACTCTGTCCCAGCTCAGACAGGGGGAGGGAGTGTGGGCACCTGGCCCAGCAGTGGGCGTGAAGCTGGGGGAATCCTTCCTTGAGGGATTTCATTGGCAGGTCTGCAGAGGGACTGCACCACTTCGGCCACTGTTTGTGCCTTTTATACCAGACCTATCCCCTCTACTCTTCCACTGAAGAAGGTGACACCCATCCCTGCATTTGGGTGCACAGGTGTCTCAAGGTCAGAGAGCACTAGGGATGCTGAGCCTGGGTCTGTGTCCTCCTGCTGTGTGCAGGATGGCTGAGCCAGGCTGCCAGACCCTCCAGCTGGGGCCATGGGACAAGGCCCTATGCTCCAGAGACTTCCTCTGCCCTGCCCAAGCAGACGTGCAGGCAGGGGAAAGCTTGCTGCCTGTCCCTGCAGCAGCCAGGGCAGCATTTCCACACATGTGCAGTCACCCAGCAGCAAGGCTGGTGCACCACTGCTGTTGCACGGCCCAGGCTGTGGCACCCACTCTTCTCTGTGTGTTAGTTTCAGGACAGCCTGTGGGCCCTTGGCCTGGGTCAGCAGTCACTGTAGTGGTGGTGATGGTGCTGTTGATCCCCTTGTCTGCCGGGATCATCTGGTTCGTGCTGTTCAGGTGAGTTGCAGGAGATTTGGAGTCTCAGTTCCATCTCAGGCCATGTGGTGCTGTGGGGTGGGTGGGGATAGAGAGGGTTCCCCAGCTGCTCCCACCCTTCTCTGGGTGTAGAGGATGCAGCTGGCTGGTCCTAACACAAATTTGCTCTAGGGCTCTTAGCTGGGGCTCTTCTTCAGGGCTGAGATGGGGCTGTGTGTGCTGAGAGGCCCTCTCCCCTTGTTTTTGGTGCAGCCCCCACTGCACCAAAGGGGACTGCTGTCCCCTGGGGTGTAGGTGGGCGATGCCTGCCAGGGCAGAGGGAGGGTGTGCAGAACCCTCCATGCTACTGCTGCTGGGTTCAGCAGGGTCTGGCCCAGGTCAGCCTCTCCCTGACTCAGGACTGCCGTTTTCCTTCCCAGAAAAAAGAAGGCAGCATTGCCCAGCAAAGCCGAGGAGGATCACTACACAGGTAGGATCCCCAGCACAGAGGGGACTGTAGGGCTGGAGCTGGGAGAGGAGTAGGTGTATTTCAGGAGGGCCGGGTGGCATTCTGAGGTAGCTCCAGGCAGCCCACCTGGCTTTGGCTGACCTGTCAGACCAACGTGTCCCACATCTATTCCCAGCTGACACTCTGCTCAGTAGCCTCTTCCAGCGGCTCCTGGCTGTGGTGCCCCTGAGGTGCCAGTGAGGGCTGGGAACTGCTTGTCTTTCTCACTCTCTCTGGGGTAGGCAGCAGCTCTTCCCAACCCTGCTGTCCTGATGGTGTGCATCCCAGGATGATCTGTAGCCCCCAGTGATGCTGCCTGCCTGAGGCTGCCCTGCTCCTCCCACAGCTCCTGGGTTCCTTAGGCTGTTTCTGTCCTCTTGTCCCCTCACAGAGCTCCAGCCCTATGAGAATGTACATGGGGATAATTACGAGACTCTTCTTGAGAAGGATGCAGGTAGGAAATGTGTTGTCCCGCCTGTGACCCCACAAGGCACACAGAGGGGACTGCCAGCTCTGATGGTGTGTCTGAGCTCCTCATGTTGCCAAGAGCATGCAGCAGCCTTTGCCCTGGGTTCTCCTGTTCTCCTCAGGTAAGTCTGGCCGGGCTGGAGAGCCCTTTCCCAAGCCCCTGCCTGTTCAGGAGAGTCAGCAGTGAGGAAGAAAAGAAGTGGAGTGGACATCTGAGGCTCAATGATGATGGCACTTCCCTTCTCAAGGCTTGGTCCTCCACCACCGGAAGCATGACAATGAATTATCTCATGGGTTATTGCTTGCCCCCAAAATTTTCTTCTTTATCAAGCTCCAGAATCCTCTGCCACAGCACATGAACAGCTTAAGGCATGGGATGACCTGCTTGTGCCAGCAAGGACATGTCCTGGTAGTTCTTTAGTATTCCAGCATAGCTATCTCACCAGCACCTTGGTGCCTGCAAATGTTCCCTGAAAACGGATGAGCTCACAACTCCTCTTTCCAACCTGTGTCCTTGTACCCATCTATACCCTGTCCTCTGTTTGAGTATGGTCTAGCTGCGCAGCCCTGGCCACTGTGCTGCTGTGTCTGAAACAACCAATAAATTTTTCTGGTTTGCAGGGGGTGCCTGGCCCACAAAAGCTCCCACCTTGTCATGGGTCCTCCTTGTTTTGTGTGTGAAAGCCTTGACCCCATGAATCTTCATGGAGGAGCTTGGAGTAGGCTTTTCCAGCCCCTGGCAGCTCCAAGGAAGCACACCTGAGGTGCTGCATGCTCCCAGTGCAATGCTTTGGGTGGCTGCATTCCCTCCTCCCCATCCTACAGCTAACACCATCTCCACTTGCATAGCTGGGCCTCTGTGTTTGTCTGTGTCCTCCTCTGTGGGTGTTGGTGCTTATCTCCCATTTTGTGAGGTGCAGCTGCCACTGGCTCTCTTGGGACATCTGTGTCCTGCAGCCTTTGGGATCTGCTGGCTCTTGGCGGCTGCTGCTGCTGTCCCATCCCCTCCAACAGCCACTGTCTCTCATCCTGTGGGGTGCCAATGCCCAGTGCAGCATGGATGCTGAGAGTCCAAAAGCTCTCCTTGGTGAGGGGTGCACTGCTGGCAAGTGGGGCAATCAACCTCTCCTTCCTCCAGCTCTGTGTGTTGCCTGTAATGATTCCATCTCCTCCTTCTGCCCTTGGGCACAGAGGCTCTCCTGAGCTCCCTGGACTCTGGTGTGACAAGCTGGTTCTGACTGTGCTTTTTACAGCCCTGAACACAGAGCTGTCATGGTTTTTTGCTTATCTCTCATGGTTTTTTGTTATCTCTCTCCCCTGTCAAACCTGCCAATACCCAGTGCAGCCTGGAGGCTGAGGGGCAGCCTGAAGGCTCTCCTTGTTGAGGAGTACACTGTCAGAACATAGAGCAATTGACCTCTCTCTTCTCCAGCTTTTTTTTTAGCCTGGCATGGCTTGCATGTGCTGGTAAAGGCATGTTTTGACAGTTCTTCATATGAGCTGTCTTGCCCATCAGCTCAGTACCTGCAACTGGCCCCTGGGACCAAAATATCTCCTTCCTGTGAATTGTTGTTGGTGTGACATGTGTGCCTGATGGAGCAACTCTTTGTGGGTATTGGGCAAAGAGGAGAAAAGAAATTCAATGCTGTGTGACTGCTGCTGGTTGAGAAAGGCGAATGAGCAGGCTTGGGATAGGGGAGAATGGTTGCCACTTCCTTGGCTACCCTGCTTCCCACTCCATCCCCCCATCCCCAGTCACAGCCTGGGCTGTCAGCCTCATGACTCCACCTGCTCTGTCCAGACAGTCAGTAAAGGCTTGTGGTTTGGACATGGCTACCTGCTGCCCCCAGCTCCTGTCTAGTCACCTCATTGCCCTTGTGAGGAGCAGTTCCCTGTGGGTGCTGAGCTATCTGCACTTTATTGAGAGGAGCCATGAGCAGGGCACCCTTTACCTCAGGCAGGAGTGTGTCCTGTGCATGTGCCACAGGAAAGCTGAGGGAAAAGAATGGTCTCTGTGCCTCTGCAGCCCCCCATGTCTGATCACCCAGCCTTCTGAAATCTGAGACATCCAAAGTGGATGGGAGGTTCTGGAGGAAAAGTGGTGGCTGCTGATGAGAAAGAGGCATGGTTTAGTACTGCGAGTGTTTTCTCAAGCACACAGCTGGCACTGTAGGGCAGTGTGGTCTGCACACTTGGGGACAGAGGAGAGTGCTGCAGGCTGAGAGGGAGCAGGAGGAGGAGGCAGCTGAGGATAGAGAAGTGGTGAAGAATGAGAGAGGGTGTGGGTTGAATGTTTCTTTTAGAAGGGCTACAGACTGTTTCAGGCATTGAAGTACTCCTTGCAGTTTGTGTCCCCATTCCTATCTGTGCTCCTGACCAGGACTTTATGTAGATTCTCAAAGGTCCTCCAACTCCTATGATCATTGAGGGGAAGTGACTCATCACCACTCTAAAATGCACAAAGTGTCAGGAAGAACTTGGATATTACCTCAGTAACAGGAGTAACACTTGAATGCCCTAGTAACTAGGAGGGTTTTGGGAGGAAACTCTGGGATCTTGTGACAAGGTTCCTTCTGTTGAGTCCCAGAGCCTGGGTGCTCCTGGGCCAAAAAG
The DNA here is from genome assembly GCF_026979565.1 of Vidua chalybeata. NCBI lineage: Eukaryota > Metazoa > Chordata > Aves > Passeriformes > Viduidae > Vidua > Vidua chalybeata. Next base: position 41,362,383 of record NC_071570.1, read on the forward strand.
ATATCAAAAGACAGAAGTCCTGACAATGATGGGAGGTTCCCTGCCCAAAGAGGAAGCCTTCTGCATCTCATGAGGAGATGCATCTGTTTCCTTCCTGTGGTTGCAAGCCTTGCAATCAGATACAGTTGCCTGGGCTCAGAGGCAGCGAGTGTGGCTGAGATTTCAGTCCTGCCTGGGGACTTCATGCTAGGATGGCCCTGCAGTCACTGGCTCTGAGGTTTCTCCTGCATCTCCTTGCATCTCTACTGTCAACACATGGCCAGGAAGAACTTTTCAACATCCAGATAGTGCCCCAGGGAACAGGTAAGAAGTGGTTCTTCCTCCTGGAAGCTTCTGCTGCCTTTCCTCCTCTATGTTGGCTATTCATTTTCACTGCCTGCAGCCCTGGGCTGGAGCCCAGTGGACCCCTGAGGGCTGTGATAGCCGGGGCAGCTTCTGTCTGTCCCAGGGACAGGAGATACAACGCAGTGTACACTGGGGTTCTGTGGGATAGACAGAACTGGATGTGCGGTGATGGGTCAAGCCCTCCAGAAAAGCAGGTTGCCAGTCATTCCCTGGAGACAGTGGGCATGAAATGGGCATCAGTTCAGGGGAAGGGTCTTCAGAGATGCGTCACTTTCTGTACACATCCTATCCCCAGGTGTGCCTAAGGGACACTGCGCCTGCTGAGGGCAGTGCAAGAGAGAGCTTGCTGCTGCTTTGCTAAACAGATGGATAGGGGCAGGATCAGTGGCTGGGTGCGTGAACATGAGGAGGTCATGGCCGTGTGCCAGGGGACAAAGCTGCTGGTTGTGGTGCTCCGCTGAGCATCTCTGGTCTTCTGCCATCAGGGCTGTTTGAGAGCAAAGCCTGAGCACAAGGGGCTTGTCACAGCATTTCCCTTTGTGGCAAAGTTGGTCTGCACCTTGTGAGATCGCTTGTGTGCCCCTTTGGCAGAAGGCAGATTGTATTTTAAACCCCTTCAGGCCTCACAAAGCTTCTTGCAGAGGCTTGAACAGACAAGGGCTCCTTCCCGGAGCCAGCGTCCTTCTCTGTAGGAATCATTGCCACAAAGACTACCCCTGCAGCACTGGACAAACAGCTGGGACCAGCTGCTCAGCTACTGCCTACTGAGCCTGGAGGATGGTGAATTTGGTGGGGAGGTGATGAAAAGAAGGAAGGGTCGTGTCAGGAGAAGGGGCAAGGGCATTGGTAAAGCAGGAGATGTGAATGCAGAAGGCACTGCTCAGCCCCTGTCCCTCTGCCCAGCGGTGTGGGGCAGGAGGAGAGCAGCCAAAGCACTGAGTGAGCGAGAACAGGGAGGACAGGAGTGTAAGAGGGGCGTGGCTGATCCCTGTGGGAGGGATGAGCCATGGCTGAAGGGCCCTGCATGCCAGCAGGAGTGGTGGTGCCATGGCCCAGCAGGTGCCACCCGAGCTGGGCTGGGTGACAGGCCTGGATGAGAGGCTGGAGGGAGTCCCCTGGTGCAGGGCTGATTGTCCTGGGAATGTCCCTGCTCTGGGCTTTGGAGGAGAGAATATGATGCCCATGGACACAATTGTGAATGGGGCAGGATCCTGGATGAGTGACTCTTCAGAATTTCCATGCATCAGGAAAGCCCCTTCCCAACAAGGCTTGACCTCAGGTCCCATCCCAGCAGATGGATGTGTCACCTTCCCTCTCCCTTCATTGCTTGGATGGGTTGCTGGGGATTTCTCTCCCACCACTCCCTCCTATCTCATCTCATCACCTCCAGCCCAAATAACACCCACTTTCACCTCTGACAGCAATGTGCCAAAGGCCCCTGTGGGACTCCACACTCCAACTGGCACCAGACCAGGTGAATTATAAGAAGAATGAAGAAGTGAAGCTGAACTGCCCTGAAGGTTTCCAGCCATCCTTCACCCATGTCAAATGTTCGAGCGAAGTCCAGTCCTTCACTGGTGGGAAACCTGTATACAGAGAAGTCTGGACTGGGAAAAACTCCCGAGGTGCCTGGGTCCACATTCGGTCCAGCGTGGAGTGCAGCGGTAAGGAAGGGATCCGGAGCCCTCTTGGCTGCCTTGCTTTGCCCTTCCTGAGCAGGGAAACCAGGGTGTGGGGCACAGGAGGTTTTGGGGTCCGTGCTGCCCAGGGAAATGGCAGGTGTCAAGTCCAGCCTGCAGGTCACCCCTGAGAGTGTTGATGATAAGGGTCTCCCTGAGGGCTTCTGGCGAGAGCATGTGCACAAAGGGGAAAAGCATGGGAGAGGGATTTGTGGTGAGGCTTGTGGCCAGCACATGGCACCACTGTTGGAGCAGGATGAGAGGGCTTTGCTGCCTGTGTCCTCTCAGATGGTGTGGCAGTGAGTACTACGGCTTGCTCCATGTGAGCTGGGCCCCTCCAGGTTCTGCAGCATGGTGGGTTCAGGCTTAGCACTCTCTTCTCACAGCTTAGGGCATTCAAGTTCCCTCCACGGTGGAACAGAGCTGTACCTGAGGGATTGTAGTGATTCTGGGAGACACATACACCTCAGTTTTGAATCAATGGGGAAAATTTCTTGAGCAGTAATAGTCCACTCATTTGCCCACATTCATTCCTGTTCAACTCCTCCTGCTCCCCTTTGAGAGAGCTGCAGTGACCACCTTCAGATTCTTCCTTTCCCTCCCAGTGGGCTGGGTGATGAGCAAAGTTGTCTGACTGCAGCATCCTTGCATGGCTGGGAGTGGAAAGGGAATAACGTGACCTTCTGGCAATCTTTCCTTCACAGAAGTGCTCCAGGTTGACCCTGAGACCTTTGAGATTTCCAGCACCAGCATCAAACTGAAATGGACCTGCAGGTTCCCTGATGCCTGCCAGGGCATGAGGGCCATGTGCCGGCTGGCAGCGCCTTCCTCCCCTCCCTGTGAGGCTGAGGAGGTGAATGGAGAGCAGATGTTACACGGCCAGGAGGGAACATTCACCTGCTCCCCTTTGCAGCCCTTCACTGAGTACAGTGTCACCATCGATTTGCCCCCCAACACAACCCTGTTCTCATGGTTGTTCACGACAGAGGAAACAGGTTCGTGCACAGAAGTATCAGAGACAAGGAACAGTCCAGGGTTGTGTCACAGGGTGGATAGATGTTCCCCTCACCTGTCAGCTCAGCCTGATCGTTTGCTCCATGCAGGGATGTGCCTGGGATCAGAGCTGCTTGGGTCCTGTGGAGCTCTGGGGAAGGGGCTGGGAGAGCCCTGAGCAGGGCACACCCCGTTCTCGTTGTCCCACTCCACACCACGCTGTTGTGCTTCCCACTGCTGCAGCACACGCAGCCTTTGCAGGGGACAAACCCTTTGTAGGGAGTCCCTTTGCAGCCTGTCCCTTGGCCAGCAGCTGCTGCACCCTCCTCTGGCCTCAGCCCCTGCTCATGGCCCTGTGTGTGACCCCACTGTCTGTGCTTGCAGTGCCGGACAAACCGGAGCAGCTGTGGCTGGATCCCGACAGGGGCTCTCTCAGGTGGAGCTCGCTGCCCTCCTGCAAAGGGGAGATCATCGGATACCAGGTACCAAGGGACCAGGGCAGACCCTCACCTCCCGGCCTGGAGCTCTGTGCAGGCACAGTGGGAAGTGTGGGAAAGGGACAGCTGAGATGAGCCACAGTTCCCAGCCAGTAAATATCTGGCTGTGATGAGCACAAGGATTTTCTGTGTCATTCTCAACATTCTTTATGCTGTGGAGATGCCCAGAGAGGTGTGAGTGCTCCATGTTCTCTGGGCTTACTTCCTAGGTCTTCTTTGCTTTGAGTCTGGCAGGCTTTTGGAGGTTGGTGTGCAACACATGGTGACGTGTCTTCTGGGGTGTCATCCCAGGGTTTCCTGTGCCTCTTGAATACTTATTTCTGGTTCCTGCCACAGAAAAACTTGTGGCTTGAGTAATCTTCTGAAAGTTCCTCCTGAAAGCCCCTTCTCCAGAAAGCTACACCATTCTGTTGAGTTTTCCTCAATGCACGGCTAGAAGCATCTCCTCTGTCTCTGGATTTGGGACATGTTCCACAACAAAACCCTGCTCTCCAGCAGTGGGAGGGGGTGTGACATTGTTCTCAGAATGCTCTAGGTACTCTCTGAGGACAGAGGTCTCCACAGTATGACAAGGACCTTGCAAGCTGTTTCTTAGCTCTGTCCTGGAGAAACTGTCACACAAACTCTTGACAGCACTGTGAGTCTGTTCAGCTGGTTTCCTGCTCCCAGACACCAGTGCTCATTAAAAGAATCCTTTTGTTCCACTTTCAGTTGCCTTCACTTTTGCGTAAGTCCAGAATACATTTCTGTAAAGACAGCAAGGGAGAATGGCCAGGAATCTCATGACAAATTCAGATGATGCATGGGCAAATGAGGACCCTTCATCTCTATTACTCATGGAAACCTTAGCCATTCTCTTTTTCTCTTAGAGAAAGCCTTCAGAGTCCAGCTTTACACAAGAGAAAAGAGAAGCTTTTCTCTGGTGGAGAATGTCACCACAGTGCCTCTGGTGTTGCAATACACCTGGGGTGACCTGTCCTCAGGCTCAGTACATGTATCTACAGCCCTTCAAACGAGCAGCCTCCCTCTTCCCTTCTCAGAGGCTCAGCCCTTTGCTCACAGAGGTTGCTGCTCCCACATCCTGAGTGTTGGCTCCAAATTCCTCCTCTCCTCTGTTTTGAGCTCCCCGCATTGGGCCGAGGCTCCTGCCCGTTCCTGTCCGGAGCCTTCCCCAGGCACAGCAGGCAGGCACAGGGAAGGGCAGGCTGGCAGGGACGTTGCCAGCTGCGGGCACCTTCCCAGCAGGCAGCCGCGAGCTGCTGCGTTCCAGCTGTGTCTCCTGTCCGCAGCTGAGCATCACAGCCAGGAATGTCGGGGACAGCAGCGTGCTGGAGACGGAGCGGCTGCGGCTCAATGGCTCCGTCACCGAGCACCGGCTGCCGGAGCACAGCCCTGGCAGCAGCTACGCCGTGATGATCCAGGGACTGACGGCTGCTGGAGCCGGGGCTGCGCTGATGAGGGAGTTTCACGGCAACAGCAGCTCCGGTGAGCTTTGCTGTGTGGCCGGGCCAGGAGCCTGGGCACGGGCGAGCCGTGCTCGGCAGCCTGCGCTGCCCGGGGCTGCCCCTGCTGCTCGCCCAACCCTGCCGATGCTCATTCCCCGGCTGTTCCCCTGCAGACACCCCGCGCCCCGAGGGCATCAGCTGCCGCAGCGTCCGCGACATCGCCCCATCGCAAGGGACGGCCGTGCTTCCCCTGAGACCCATCGCCCGTGGCTCTGAGGCCGCCAGGTGAGGGCAGCTCCCCACCCCCCGCCCCCTCCCCGCCGCTCTGCAGCCCCGCCATGGCTCTCCCCACGCCAGCGCTGGCCTGCACACGCCTCCCTTCCACTGGCCCCTGGGCCCGCGTCCCACTGCCTTTGGGCCCTGCAGGGAGCACCAGCTGATCGTGGCCGCGACGCACAACGGCTCGCTGATCGAGAGCATCTGCTCGGGGCAGCCACCGCTCTCCAATGCCAGCGTGTACCTGGCCGCTGTTCTCAACCTCACCAACCCCACGGACTTCGTGCTGGGCGACGGCAGCCGCGGCCAGGGCCAGCACAACGCTGCCCTCCGCCTGGGCCGGGACTACACGGTCCTTCTGCGCCTCGTCCGCCCCGGCCCGCAGGTACCGTCGCGGGGCTCCTGCTCTCTGGGGATGCTGCCGGCCGGGGCTGCGCCCCTCGCTGCCTCTGCGCTGGCTGGGAGGCCACGCTCCTGTCCCGTGCCTCGGCACGATGGTGTCCCTGGTCTCCTGGGCCACAGCCGGGTCACTGGGTGGGTGTGGCTAGGCTAGTGCTGCAGGAGTGGGCTGAGCTCTCCCTCCTGTGTCCTCCAACAGGCAGAGAAGTTCACCTGTGTCTGCTACAGCTTCTCTGTTGGTAAGTGTCTCCTTGGGCTCCTGGTGCCCAAGCCTCTCTCCTGCCTCTTCCCTTTTGCCAGCCTGGCAGATTCTCTGGAAATGAGCTGACCCAACGCAAGAGCTTTTGGGTCTTACGTGGAACAGAGCAAACTCCCCACACACGGGGTGATCCTCCCTCCCAGAAGAAACCTCATCCAGGACACAGGCATACACACTATGTTAGTTGCAGAGCAGACTGCGGGCCAGTGGCATGGGATTGTGATTGGACTGGTTGTGCTGTTGGCTGTCCTCCTTGTGGCTGCAGTCATCCTGTGGCTTGTGGTCTCCAGGTGAGTAGGAAGGGGACAGGTTCAGCAGGTACATGCACAATGCCAGTTTCTTACCCAGGACTCCCCTTTGCCTTTACAGGAAAAGGAAGTACTTGCCCAACAAAACTAAGGAGGATAATTAAAAAGGTAGGAAAATGCAATTCTGCAGACAACCATCACAGAGGGGACTATCGGGCTATGGGGCAGGTGGGATGAGAGCAGCAATCTCCCAGGAGAACCTGAGTTTCAGGAGAAGCAGCAGTTTGTACACTGCACTGACACATCTCCTGATTTGCCTTAGCTGGGGATGGTCAGGATGGCTCTGCCCACTGAGCCCCACATGGAGGCAGAGCCTGGTCCCACGTAGTGCTCCCTGCCTGGAGCAGGGACAAGGTGAGCAAAGACGAGCATCCCAAGGGCTCAGGTCTTTGAGTGACCCATGTCTGTGCCATCCCTCCCGGGAATCTGCAGGGAGGGGTCTCAGGAGGGTCAGGCTGGGGGGCTGCTGCTCTCACCTCAGCACTGACAGGCACCTCCAGGGCCCTGTGGTTGGGCACAGCTGGGATGAAAGGGTTGGGCTGTGTCAGGCACTGCCGTGTGCTCCAGCCTGTCTCTGACACTGGGTGCCCTTTTTCTCCACAGGTAAAGCTGGCTAGGCTGGAGATCAGTCACTTCAGCCCCAGCCAGGACCATGGAGACATCCTGAGCAAAGGGGACATGGAGAAAATGGGAAGGATGACCCCAGCCCAGTGCTGATGACTGCCATGTCCCCTGGCTCTCCTGTGACTCTGACCAGCACGGGAGTCCCATGAAACTCATCAAATTCAGCAGGGCAAGAGGAAAACAGAAGGCCGAGGAGAGCTGAGCTTTTCATTCCTCAGCCCCTTCACCTCCCAGGTTTTGCTTACTGCTTTTGTAAGGCCTTTGAATCGGGCTTTCTGTAATCCTTTTTTTCAGGCTTTGCTTTCCTGGAGGCAGGGCTTGTATGCTGGATTTCCCAGTCCCAGACTCACACAGGCTCAGGTTGATGGCATTCTCCTGCTGTCCTCTGGGTTCCCAACTCTTCTGCCCCCTCTGTTGATATTCAGCCAAACCCAGGGCTTTGCTTGGCCTGGCTCAACTGCTTTGTGACTCTGCCTGTTCTGTCAATAAGGAATAAAGGCTTATGGATTGGAGGGGCTGCCGTCCTACACAGCTTCTGCCTGGTCCCCTCATTGCCCCTGTCAGGTCATATTCCCCTGCAGGGAGCTGACAGTGCCTTGTTGAGGGGAGCCACGAGCAGGGCTGCTGTGACCCTGTATTCCCCTAGAGGTACCTAACAGCTTTTCTGACCTACTGAGCTGCGCTGGACAGTTCTAATGTGAGTTTGGAGCAGATGTGTGGTGGGAATCCATCAAGGGCGATGGCCCTCCACACATATTTTGGCCAAGAGTGTATTCTGTGCCCATGCTGTGGCATCTCTGGGCTTTCAGCTCCCTTGTTGCCCCTGTGCACAGTCAAACCTGGAAGAAAAGCAAAGATCAACAGTCACCACCACCATGGCCTTTATTGGTGAGACACAGGACAGAAAGCCACGGGGTCACTCCTGGTTCTGAATTCTCCTGCCTTTGTGCAGCAAAGACAGCACCTGTTTCTGTGGTGCTGCTTGAACCACATCCAGGATATTCAGGTCAAGCCACTGTAACCTGGGATTGCCATTGTGCAGCCACAGGCTGATGAGAGAGCCTCTGTGGAGCTGGTAGGATTGTGGCACTTGGAGCAGCACCAGGAAGAGATTGTGTGGGGTTTGAAGGACCAGTTTAGCCCTGCAGGACCATGGGTTTTCCCACTCTTGGCTCTTGTTGACTTTGGGCTTCATGCTTCTCCCAAAGTAGGACAGGTATCCTGTGCTCCTGAGCACCATGGATTTTACAGCAGTTTGAGACTTCTCTGACCAAACACAATGTGGGTGTTGGTGCTACCTCACTTTCCTTGGGCTTCCTGAGGGGACAAGGGAACCTGGATGGGACAGCTCTTCTCTTCATCCTTGGCAAGGGAGAATAGGTGAAGTCTTGGTGCCTCTGCTCTGGTCTACATACTCAGGCTGTGATTCAGATAAGTTCCTTCATAAAATGCTGGGCACAGGGTCAGGTTCCCATTTCAACACCTGGCCAAAATTTGGAGACAGTCTAGTCTGTGTTCTCCAACCACAGAGGACCCTTGGGGTGGTTTCTCAGGGGAGTGAAGAATCTTGGAGTCATGCACATCCCTTTTTTCCCCCTCTTGCTTCCTCTGTTACTAATGAAGGGCTGTCCAGGGAGTCAAAGTCCCATCCAGAGACAGGCCGTGGTCATGCCCCTACTTGAAATTCCCATAGGTTTCAAATGAATTCAAATAACTGAGGGCTAGTTCATAGCAGAGCCCATACTGTTCCTGTGGATAAAAGGATGCACATGAGACTCTGGTGGACCAACATCTGCAGTGGCATGTCAGCATTGGTCTCCAACAGCTTCCTGACACACAGCATGCCAGACACAGGTGCAGTCCACCCTCCTCCTCCCAGCTGGAGTCCACCTTCCCCTGCTGAGGAATCCAGGCATGTGCTCCAGGAGCTGGAAGGATGGACTACACCAGCATTGGAACCAGCTGGTTTTGGCAGGAGAGCCAAGCTCCACGACACAAAGTGTTAAGTAGGCAGGTGGACCAGAAAGGGGCCACTCATCATGCAGGATACTTTGGTGCCCGTTCAGTTCTGCAGAACCTGCCACTGAGGGAGTGGGTATGTCCCAGCAGCAGAAAATGGAGTTTTCAAAGATCTCATCAGCACCTGGCCTCAGGATGATCTGAGCACAGAAGGGCTTGGGCAGCTACTGGGGCAATGCAAGATATGGCTCTTGTTTTGGTGTTGCCATATCAGCTGGGTTTGAAGTCAGCACCTACCACATTTTTAATGAACTGTCTTCGCCTCCTCTTCAGCATCCTCACAGCCTGGGATACATCCACCATGCCCTCGCTTTGGATCTGCTCACACAGGAAACCAGCAGCACAGAAGATCCCACTCCGGCTGGCTCCATCCCTGTGGAGGAGGGCAAGGGGAGCTTCATTTGCTCTGCGATGGCAGGTGGCAGGGCTGAGCCTCAGAGGTGTCCCCCTAGACCCCCACACTCTCAGGATGATCTTGGCCACAGATGCCACACCCAACCAGCCTCCACAGAGAAGCCTTCCTCTCTTAACATAGCTGAATTCATATCCATACATCCACCCGAGATGGAACTATCACCAATGTCACTGACACAGCCTGAGCTGTGTCCAGCTCTGTGCCATGGCTGCTCCTCTAGGAGACATCACTCACCAGCAGGTGACAAGGATACGTCCGTCTTGGCTCTGCCGATGGTGTGTCTCCACCTTCCCTAGCAGGCTGATGATGGTGCCAGGGTGTGGAGGAAGGTGCTGCTGCATGGGCCAGTCTGTCAATTGATGTAACTGGATTTCCATTGCAGATTTCTTGGGCTAGTGGGGAAGAAAGACACGGCAGAGACCTATTGGCTTCATGGAGGGAAGGGGAGGGACAGTGCATGCCAGTCCTGGCTCAGCCATGCACACTGGATCAAGAGAGCAGCTCCACAGTGGGACGTGCCACTCCAGATTTTGCTCTTCTCCACCAAGTGCTCTGAGAGCAACAGATAGACAGAGCATAAGTGAAGAGGTGAGCACCAGCTGCAGCTCAGACTGACACAAGTCCTGTGTCCAGCTGCCTGCAGTAGTTCCCCCTCCATGAACCACTGAGATGCACAAACTCCATCCACAGCTGCTGTCCTCCAGTTGGAAAGGCACACAAAACCACCTCTGAGTTGTACCTCTGCCTGCAGCCTCACTTTCTTGGGATTAACCTCTCTGCCAAGGCAAAAGACTCTGCTCTGACCATGCCTTGCCAGGACCCCACCAGATCCCTCTGCCATCTCTAGCTGTGACTTTGACCCCAAATTAAAGCCTATTGACAGCTGCTCTTCCCATCTCTTGCAAAGATTCTTCTCAAAGGAGTTTGCCAGCTCTGAGCAAAGGGCCCACCTGCTGCCTGTTGCTGAGGTCAAGTGTCCAGGTTGTGAAGCCAGCCCCAGGCTCCTCTGAGATGATCTGGACATGGAAACGGCCATAGTCATCTTCGCCCTGGGTGGGCCAGAAGTGCACATAGGTCTGGGGGAGGGCGAGAGGTGCATGATCACACATGGCCCCCACCTGCACGCAGGGCAGAACTCGGCCCCTCACGTGGATGGGCTCACACCATCCCCTCGCCCATAAGCCGCATGCACATGGCTCTGCCAGACACTTGCTGGGCACCAACCCAGTGCTGCAGCCAGAAAATAACACTGCATCAGAGAGGACACCTGGGTAGGGGTCAACAAAACCTGAGGGATGCTCATTTGCAGTGAAACCAAGGACAGCCCACTGCTGTGGAGCTGTGGTGCTGGCACTGTCCTCAGGGCTCTCCCAGGTGGAGCCCCACAAGCTTGCAGTAAGTTCTGGTGCAAACAGGGCTCTCATGGTAAGATCCATGCAGAGGCAAAGGCAGAAATCACACTACTTGGCCCCATAGGGAATCAGGAGAGGGGAGAGCTGTGCTTGGGCTGCTGACCTTGTCCAGCTCGTGGAGTTGATTCAGCACAACTACCGATGTGCAAGTGTAATCCCAGACCAGAGCCCAGAAATCCACCAGCGTGGTGGGGAAAGGCAGCTGGGTGATGATGATTCTCTCCTTCTCGGTGTATGTCTGCAAAAGACACGACGATGTGTGTGGGGGAGAGTCCCACAATCCCCGAGAGCCCTTCCCACAGCGGGAACGGCTCCCTCCCGCCCTGCTGAGATGGAGAAGACAGAGGCCACCCCAGCCCTGCTCAGAGCAGCTCATGTTTGCGCCCCGCTGCCCTCTCAGCTCATCACAGCCGGGCTCAGCTCCCAGCAGGCTGCGGCTGGCACACGCTGCTACGCTGCCTGGGCAGGTAGGGCTCCGCCGATCGCGATCGCGGGGGCCATCTCCTGGCAGCAGGGCCAGCAGTCACCGTGAAGGAGTCCGAGGGTTGTCACACCTCAGCCCGGGCGGGGTGCTCTAGCCTGCCCTTGAGCAGAGCTGCGCAGGAGGGTCCCTGCTGCCCCGAGCAGCTCCCGCTCTCGCCGCGGCCGGAGCCTTACGCTGGCAAACACGGCGTTGATGTAAGCTGGTGAGCCATCTGCGTTCACCGAGGACATCAGGATGGGCCGGCAGGAATCTGCTGCAGAGGCAAGGCACAGAGAGAGGGAAATGATGGGTCATTCTCTCCCTACAGAGAGTCCTACAGAACTTCTTCCCTACAGAAGTCCCCTGCCCTTCTCCTGCAACAACTGCAGTCAATGGGCTGGAGAAGATTGAACGGACAGGCACCACTACACCCACGGCTGTGACCACTCAGGGCACCCTGATTAAGGGATGCCCAAAACCCTAAGGCTGATCCACCCTCCTCATTGCTCCTTGATGTGCCTCATCCGAGCTTCTCCACTGGGAAAGTTTAGACCAGGGACATATTTATCCCAGGTGTACCTCATGTACCTCCAACAGGCTCAGAGGGAATCAGCCTAATCTGTATTTATTAGCTACTAAGCAGAAAACAACGGCTGGACCCTGAGCCCAACCTGTCAGTGTCATGTGCTAGGGAGGGAAGCAGCAGGAAAGCATCGTTGCCCTCGTGCTGCTTTCAGGCACTGGTTTTAGAGCAAGAGGCTGCCCAGCCCTGCCAGTGTTACCTGGCAAGATCCCTGGCTTGCGGTTCTTGGGCTGGTTTCTGGGTTTCTCTGCTTCTCTGCATGGCAGGAGCTGGAACAACTCAGAAAATCTCTGCAGGGCCTGTAGAGATGATTCACCCAAGTCAGTCCTGCCTGTCAGCAACTCACCTTCTTGGGCCACTGCAGAGAAATGATCCCCCATCTCCATCCCACTGCTGGGGAGGGGAGCAGGGAGGGGGCTGGCATCACAGATGAGCCCTCACAGCACCAGTGTACTGTCTCTTGGTGGTACCTTGAACTCCTTCTCTAGGACACTGTTGTGGCCTGAGGTCTCATCTTCTCGAAGGCAGTGGACGAGGGTGGTGATGCTCTCCACTGGGACCCCGGTGTTGCCGCAGAGCAAGCCTTCGAGGAGCGCCTCGTACAGGAAGCTGTACTGCTCCTGTGTGAGGACACGGGTCAGCTGCACAGTCTGGAGCCAGTCCAGGAGGAACCCTAGAACTCCAGATCACCAGCTGTCCTCAAACTGTGCCAGAAGTGAGCCAGGTTCATCCTTCACCTTCCCGCTGCCAGGAACTTCTCATTGCAGGCAGTCCTGCTTCGGGACACAGACAGCAACTCCAGCAACCCAGACAAGATCATCTTCCTGAGGCTGAATGCTCCCTCTCAGAGCAGACCCCTGCTCTGGGGAAGGCAGCCTGGAAAACCTGCAGACTAACTAGACCTCGTACAAGAGGCTGGTTGGTCCAGCCCAAGTGAGTTTTCTCTGAAGGAGCCCAGCACTAGGCAGATCATGGGGACACGGTCCCTAGGCCAGGACACTGCTGCCCAGGAGCTGCCAGGAGGGCAGACATCCTGAAAGCCAGAGGGACAGGTGGACTCCCAGTCATTATCCATGCCTACAAGACAGCCCTTCTGTGTCAGGGTGACCCATACAAACAAATGCTGCTGATACCTCAGAGAGTCTCAGGGAAATGCAGATTCCAGCTAGGTTTGGACACAGCATTGAAAAAGATCCTTCAGTCTCCATCACCTGGTAGCCCAAGTCCCTGTGGCTAGATCAGGAACAGCATGGCTAATGTGGCTTTGCATGCCACATCCCTGGGAAGGGTGGTGTTGACAGCAAAGGGTTAAAAGCAGAAGAATGGCTTTTCATTCAGAAGGAGCAGGGCGTATTCTCTCAAGTGGCCTTACAGCTGGGAATACCAAGGTCTGGAAAATGACAGTGTGAGAAATCCTATGTTTTGTGTATAAACAGCCTACTGCTGTTTATCCTCTGTCTGCTTTGGGGAGTAGAATGTGTGTAGAGGGAACACAGGTGTTTATAGAGACCTGGAGCCCATTGTCATGAACATGGTTGAGCTCCCTGTTTTGGGACAGATAAAAGACCAGAGATCACAAAAACACAGAGGGGATCACAGCCCAGCTGGTAAACTACACGTGCACGGGCCTTTGTTAAATGGGTGAAAAGAGCAGCCCCACTGTCCCCCAGGAGGGACTGAGCCTGATGGTGCTGATGTTCCCACTTATGTGTTACCTGCTGGCATCCTCCAGCTAGCAAGGTATTGCAACAAATTTACTCTTGGCATTTCAGCCATGGTTTTGTGGTTGTTCTGGCCACCCGCCTGTATCGACTCCCACAGGTGGAAATTGGATCTGCAGCCCGAGGTGCGGAGGGAGCAAATACCTCTCCTCACCTTGGTCTGCACCATGCTGACCCGCTGCTCCCGCAGCTGCTGCACACAGTGAAACACATCCACCTTCCCCTCAGCCTTCCCCATCTTCAAGAGGAAGTCCAGAGCGATGAAGGTACCTGTGCGCCCGATGCCTGCACTGAGGACACAGAAAACTGCACGTCAGTGCTGCCCTGCTGGCTGTGCCCCAGCACCCAAACACCCCCAGCCCGGCACCTGCAGTGCACCAACACGGGTCCAGCAGGTGCTTCCAACACCCTCTTGTTCACCACCTCCACCAAGCACAGGAGCTGCGATGGGTTTCTGGGCACCCCGTGGTCCGGCCACAGCAGGTAGTGAAACTGTTCCACTGCTCTTGGGAGAGCACAGCCTGTCTGCAAAAAGGGAGACATGGCTGGCAACAGGGAGCTGGAAGCAACCAGGAAACCTGTGTGAAGTGATTGCATGCCAACAAGGAGGCAGCAGTGGAAAAAATCACTTGAGAGGGGCACCAGCACAGAGTGCTCCCTCTAGCACCACACCATAAAGACTGCTCCACTACAGCTCCTCAGACAGTAAAGGGCAGATTCATCCATCACACAGCCACACAATTAATTTTGTTCTCTGCTTCACCATGAACAGTGAACGCAAAGCAGGGAAAGCAGCTTGTACCCCAGAGGAAAATGATAAAAATCACAGCTTAGAGTGATTTGATTTCCAGAGTCATCAAAAAGCCCTGCCTTGCCTAGAAAAGATATATCCTAAGGCTGTTACTACACTAATGCGAATGTAGTCACTTGTTACAAGCCCATTCTGATTTTCTCTAAACATCACATTCACTTGGCATGAACTAATGCTACATCTTGCTATCAGGTGCTCTTGGAACTTTAGATTTCAGCTACATATTGCTCTGGGCAAGACAAGAAAGGACAGGAATATGCATAACTGCAATTTCTTTATATTGTACCTGTTTTCCCTCCTTGTAACTCCTTCACTTTTTGCCCTTTATGTGAGGTGTAACTTCAGCAGGAGCACACATCCTGGGAAATGACCTTATGTAGGTTATCTTAACCCATCAACTACCTGCCCTGGTTTTGGGCTGTAAGTGACCAAGGCTCTTCAGTGTGGACCTTCTGCAGATTGATTCAGGTGATTGACCTGTCCCATCATCCTGGATGTGCAGAGATTCCATTCCATACCCTTTATCTGCTTTTATACCCTTTGTAATCACCTCACCCAAGCCCTCAAGAATCTACAATATTCCCATGTGCAACGTCAGTCCAGATTCGTCTGGGGTGACCACTGGAGCTGACTGACTGCCTTTGCCTGCCACAGAAACCTGGGACTGATGCCCTAGCATGGATGCCATTTATAGCAACATGCTAACACCCTTCCTTTTTGTGCTGGAGGCTGGGCTCCTCACTGGGTCCATGTCTGAAGGCTCCCACCAGCTGCTGGAACCCAAACACATTCTGCATTCCCACCTCAGCTCCATGCCAGGCTTACCTTCTGCAGGCAGAAGATGCGTTTTACAAGGCCTGTGGTGGTCCAGGTGTTGTTGAGTGTCACGGTGAAGTCACCATAGACCTGCTCGTGCTCCGGCCAATACTGCTCACACTTGGTCTGTCAACAGCAGTGAAACCTCTGTGCACAGGAAAACTCACAAGGAGAGCATTGCAGGGGTGCAGAGCTGCTCCCTGCCCCCACTGACAGCTGCACTGGGAGCACAGCAGGTGAAGAAGCTTGGGCTCTGGTAATGCCCAAGCTGAGCATGGGCTGAGAGGTTTTCTCTACCTTGTTCTGTTCCACTATGCCCGTCAGCATCACAATGACTGAGGTCTTCTCCTGCCAGACCATGTGCCAGAAATCCACCACTGTCCCAGCCAAGGGGCCTTGGGAAAGAAGAGGAGAGTCCTATGCCAGTGTCCAAGTCATAGAGATGTGTTCCCAGGCACAGTTTGGAAATTCCCAGGCTTTCCTCTGCCTAGACACAAAGGCACAGCCAGGGGACATAGCACCTGATGGGGGTGCTGGCCACATCAGCTTCATCATCATGTTAGAAAGGGAGAGAAAATGAGCCCACGTCAGGGATTCACTGCTGTTTTAGGGGCTTTAGCATGCAGACCCTTGAAATGACTGTCAGCTGCTCCCACATTTGGGGCCCTATTTTCCAAAGAGCATTTCTGCAGCTCTGCAGGGAGACTGTATCTGAGTACACTGCGTGCAGGCATGCCAGGCATTTGTAGGATTGTCCCTGTCATGCCAGCTGCCAAAGGGAACAAACTAGGCTTGAGAGTGGAAGGACCATGTCTTCATACTGGGCAGTACAGACACCAGCTCCAGCTGCTGCCAAGCTACCATTGAGACCTTCCATACCCTGTAGCACCTGTAACAACTGTTCAGGATAGAGATCCTGGAGATACAGGGACTTGGAGTGAGCCATTCACAGCTCCCTGGCTGCTATCCCAGTTCCCCATTTCCCAGATTGCTCAGGGCAGTGAATGGCATCTCCTGAGGATGAGGTTTGGGAGCACCTACCTTGAGCTGCAATGAAGAAGTGTGGACTTCGGTAGGTCTGCAGGAGAGAGATTCAAACTGCTCTGATCACATGAGTTAGATGTTTAACAGGGAATGAAATAAAGGATCCATCCCCCAGGTACCAAAGCCCGGAACTCTCAGCACAGTGTGTCCCACAGCACCTCTCCTGGCCAGCACAGACAGTGGGTACCCAGGGGCTGCATCTCAGTCCCTGCCCCCTCACATGGGTCCCTTTTTGTTAGAGATGAGAACTGCACACAAACCCAGACTACTCCAGGCAGCTCAGAGAGGATTCAGGGGAAGTGACATCTCAAAATCTGCCAGCTTAAGGGCAAAAAGTACCAGACCTCAGCTCCCCTCCCCCCGGTGTGAGCAGGGCTGTCCTCACCCAGCACAGCCAGGCACCTTTCCTACCCTTCCCAGGGTAACAATTCCTCACTACCTACATCCACATAGCTGGCATTGATGTAGCCATTCCCGGTGTCAGAGGGCTGCAGCACCACACGGCTGTGATCATCTGAAAGAGAAGGGAGGTGGACTGACGCTTTAGGGCAGGAACAAAGAGACTAATTAAGGGGGAAGGCATAATTTATTAAAGTCTGTAATTGTCTGTTGTCTCCTCAGCAGCACCCCAGGCCTCAGGACATGTTCAGGGTTAAAGAACAGCTGATGAGACAAAGGGTGACATGGCACAGCAGGAAGTACAATGGAGTTTTAAGGAAGATTTTGAAATGGCCAAATGTACATGCCATGTGGGGCCCAGAGGAGCTTTAAAGTTTGAAAGAAATTGGTCACTCCTTCCACTTTTCCAAAATACCTGCCTCTGGTTAGGACATGGCAATGTTCAGCAATGACTAGTATCAGGAACATTAGAATATGATGTTTGGTTAAATTTGCAGGAGGATTTGAAGAGCAGAACAAGGATGCTCCAACAGGATATAAAAGAGTGGGGCCAGAAATGCCTCTGGGTTTCAGTGGCCATGGAGGATGAGATGAGCAGTCAGTATTTCTGAAGTACTGGAGGGGCACCTACACCAGCCCAGCATTCTGTGCTACCCCAGCCAGCTCCAAGAGCCTGAGCCAATCCCTGGAGAGCTCTGCTTACATGGGATGATGCTCTTGTAGCGGTTCTTGTTTTGATTACAGAGCTCCTTGCCAGCATTGCAGGGGTGCAACAAAGCAGAGGACAATTGCTGCAGAGGAAGAAAACAAACCCACTTAGCACTGGGATGTATTCTGGGGCTGGCCAAGGCCAGCTGCATCACATACCAGGGAAGGGCTGAGGAGTGGGCAGTGCAGCCAGGTGGGAAAGTAAAGCTAAACCAGACCTGATATTCTCTAAGAAGCCCAGCACCATGCCTGTTGACTGATTCATCATCTGTCTGTTCTGCCTCTATTTCTTCTCTCTTAAACATCTTCAGAGCCTCCAGAAGTTCCTCCACTGGGATCTGTGTGTTTGGCTTGCCTACATCTGCAGAGACCACAAGGACAGGACTTCAGCATCCAACTGGTGCTAAACTGGCCAGTCCTGGAACTCTGCAGCTGGGGCTGAGATGGCATTGCAGCAGCCAGAACTTCTCCAAACCTTAGACTGTCCCTTCCCACAGAGGTCCCTTCTCCTGGGAGGAGTCCCTTTCCCTGTGCCAGCCAGCTCTGATCACCTTATTCCTGCAAAGGACTTGTGGAACCTGCAATCATCCTGCCTGTGCTTTTAACAGACAGCCTGTCTAGACAAGGCACACAGGGCCCTTGCTCATACTTCACCTTTCTGACATCTTCTCAGGGGTATAGTGCTGTTGTTCTCCGAGCCTTTTGAACAGTTGCGCTTTAGCCTGCAAAACAGCAAGTCAGGTGCACAGACCAGCAGAAGAGAGAGACAGAGGAGTAGATGTTGCCCATCTAACCACCCTGCCTCATCTCAGGCTCCACTTGGACACTCCGGGCCACTGCAAGCTGCTGAATGCGTCACAGAGGGCAGGAGAGGTGAGGCACATACTGACCTGAAGATCACAAAAAGCAGCAAAATCCCCAGGAATGCTGCCAGGAATGCAACAGTCAGTGCTATTGCCATAACCACCAGCTTGCTGTCCAGCAGAGATGGTGGCTCCTGCCCTGCAAGAAGCACAGCCCAGGTTCAGGCTCCTGCACAGCCTGAACCAAGCATTGGGACATCCCACAGGGACATGGAGAGAAAAGCAACTTCCCTTGTCTTCCACCCCAGGCTTTGCATTAGAGAAAAGCTAAGCTGGGGCAAAAGCAGCAGGTGCTTCCATGGTGTGATACCCTCTGTTGTGGGCCAGGTGTCCCTGAAGGTCCCAGCGGTCTGCCAGGTGAGGTATCTGCATTTAGTGGTTGTACATACAGCAGGGGACTACTGGCACTAGGACTAAACATGTGGTGATGGCAGGGGTGATGTACAATGTCCAGTGGTCACTGGGACCCACATATCCAAGAGTGCTGAGAATGTCCAAAGCCCATCAACCACAGATAGCCTCAGGACATAGACAACTTCTGTGAGGACAAAAGTACGGCAATACCCCACTACATCTGCCCTGGGTCAGCTCATTTCCAGAGAATCTGCCAGGCTGGCAAAAGGGAAGAGGCAGGAGAGAGGCTTGGGCACCAGGAGCCCAAGGAGACACTTACCAACAGAGAAGCTGTAGCAGACACAGGTGAACTTCTCTGCCTGTTGGAGGACACAGGAGGGAGAGCTCAGCCCACTCCTGCAGCACTAGCCTAGCCACACCCACCCAGTGACCCGGCTGTGGCCCAGGAGACCAGGGACACCATCGTGCCGAGGCACGGGACAGGAGCGTGGCCTCCCAGCCAGCGCAGAGGCAGCGAGGGGCGCAGCCCCGGCCGGCAGCATCCCCAGAGAGCAGGAGCCCCGCGACGGTACCTGCGGGCCGGGGCGGACGAGGCGCAGAAGGACCGTGTAGTCCCGGCCCAGGCGGAGGGCAGCGTTGTGCTGGCCCTGGCCGCGGCTGCCGTCGCCCAGCACGAAGTCCGTGGGGTTGGTGAGGTTGAGAACAGCGGCCAGGTACACGCTGGCATTGGAGAGCGGTGGCTGCCCCGAGCAGATGCTCTCGATCAGCGAGCCGTTGTGCGTCGCGGCCACGATCAGCTGGTGCTCCCTGCAGGGCCCAAAGGCAGTGGGACGCGGGCCCAGGGGCCAGTGGAAGGGAGGCGTGTGCAGGCCAGCGCTGGCGTGGGGAGAGCCATGGCGGGGCTGCAGAGCGGCGGGGAGGGGGCGGGGGGTGGGGAGCTGCCCTCACCTGGCGGCCTCAGAGCCACGGGCGATGGGTCTCAGGGGAAGCACGGCCGTCCCTTGCGATGGGGCGATGTCGCGGACGCTGCGGCAGCTGATGCCCTCGGGGCGCGGGGTGTCTGCAGGGGAACAGCCGGGGAATGAGCATCGGCAGGGTTGGGCGAGCAGCAGGGGCAGCCCCGGGCAGCGCAGGCTGCCGAGCACGGCTCGCCCGTGCCCAGGCTCCTGGCCCGGCCACACAGCAAAGCTCACCGGAGCTGCTGTTGCCGTGAAACTCCCTCATCAGCGCAGCCCCGGCTCCAGCAGCCGTCAGTCCCTGGATCATCACGGCGTAGCTGCTGCCAGGGCTGTGCTCCGGCAGCCGGTGCTCGGTGACGGAGCCATTGAGCCGCAGCCGCTCCGTCTCCAGCACGCTGCTGTCCCCGACATTCCTGGCTGTGATGCTCAGCTGCGGACAGGAGACACAGCTGGAACGCAGCAGCTCGCGGCTGCCTGCTGGGAAGGTGCCCGCAGCTGGCAACGTCCCTGCCAGCCTGCCCTTCCCTGTGCCTGCCTGCTGTGCCTGGGGAAGGCTCCGGACAGGAACGGGCAGGAGCCTCGGCCCAATGCGGGGAGCTCAAAACAGAGGAGAGGAGGAATTTGGAGCCAACACTCAGGATGTGGGAGCAGCAACCTCTGTGAGCAAAGGGCTGAGCCTCTGAGAAGGGAAGAGGGAGGCTGCTCGTTTGAAGGGCTGTAGATACATGTACTGAGCCTGAGGACAGGTCACCCCAGGTGTATTGCAACACCAGAGGCACTGTGGTGACATTCTCCACCAGAGAAAAGCTTCTCTTTTCTCTTGTGTAAAGCTGGACTCTGAAGGCTTTCTCTAAGAGAAAAAGAGAATGGCTAAGGTTTCCATGAGTAATAGAGATGAAGGGTCCTCATTTGCCCATGCATCATCTGAATTTGTCATGAGATTCCTGGCCATTCTCCCTTGCTGTCTTTACAGAAATGTATTCTGGACTTACGCAAAAGTGAAGGCAACTGAAAGTGGAACAAAAGGATTCTTTTAATGAGCACTGGTGTCTGGGAGCAGGAAACCAGCTGAACAGACTCACAGTGCTGTCAAGAGTTTGTGTGACAGTTTCTCCAGGACAGAGCTAAGAAACAGCTTGCAAGGTCCTTGTCATACTGTGGAGACCTCTGTCCTCAGAGAGTACCTAGAGCATTCTGAGAACAATGTCACACCCCCTCCCACTGCTGGAGAGCAGGGTTTTGTTGTGGAACATGTCCCAAATCCAGAGACAGAGGAGATGCTTCTAGCCGTGCATTGAGGAAAACTCAACAGAATGGTGTAGCTTTCTGGAGAAGGGGCTTTCAGGAGGAACTTTCAGAAGATTACTCAAGCCACAAGTTTTTCTGTGGCAGGAACCAGAAATAAGTATTCAAGAGGCACAGGAAACCCTGGGATGACACCCCAGAAGACACGTCACCATGTGTTGCACACCAACCTCCAAAAGCCTGCCAGACTCAAAGCAAAGAAGACCTAGGAAGTAAGCCCAGAGAACATGGAGCACTCACACCTCTCTGGGCATCTCCACAGCATAAAGAATGTTGAGAATGACACAGAAAATCCTTGTGCTCATCACAGCCAGATATTTACTGGCTGGGAACTGTGGCTCATCTCAGCTGTCCCTTTCCCACACTTCCCACTGTGCCTGCACAGAGCTCCAGGCCGGGAGGTGAGGGTCTGCCCTGGTCCCTTGGTACCTGGTATCCGATGATCTCCCCTTTGCAGGAGGGCAGCGAGCTCCACCTGAGAGAGCCCCTGTCGGGATCCAGCCACAGCTGCTCCGGTTTGTCCGGCACTGCAAGCACAGACAGTGGGGTCACACACAGGGCCATGAGCAGGGGCTGAGGCCAGAGGAGGGTGCAGCAGCTGCTGGCCAAGGGACAGGCTGCAAAGGGACTCCCTACAAAGGGTTTGTCCCCTGCAAAGGCTGCGTGTGCTGCAGCAGTGGGAAGCACAACAGCGTGGTGTGGAGTGGGACAACGAGAACGGGGTGTGCCCTGCTCAGGGCTCTCCCAGCCCCTTCCCCAGAGCTCCACAGGACCCAAGCAGCTCTGATCCCAGGCACATCCCTGCATGGAGCAAACGATCAGGCTGAGCTGACAGGTGAGGGGAACATCTATCCACCCTGTGACACAACCCTGGACTGTTCCTTGTCTCTGATACTTCTGTGCACGAACCTGTTTCCTCTGTCGTGAACAACCATGAGAACAGGGTTGTGTTGGGGGGCAAATCGATGGTGACACTGTACTCAGTGAAGGGCTGCAAAGGGGAGCAGGTGAATGTTCCCTCCTGGCCGTGTAACATCTGCTCTCCATTCACCTCCTCAGCCTCACAGGGAGGGGAGGAAGGCGCTGCCAGCCGGCACATGGCCCTCATGCCCTGGCAGGCATCAGGGAACCTGCAGGTCCATTTCAGTTTGATGCTGGTGCTGGAAATCTCAAAGGTCTCAGGGTCAACCTGGAGCACTTCTGTGAAGGAAAGATTGCCAGAAGGTCACGTTATTCCCTTTCCACTCCCAGCCATGCAAGGATGCTGCAGTCAGACAACTTTGCTCATCACCCAGCCCACTGGGAGGGAAAGGAAGAATCTGAAGGTGGTCACTGCAGCTCTCTCAAAGGGGAGCAGGAGGAGTTGAACAGGAATGAATGTGGGCAAATGAGTGGACTATTACTGCTCAAGAAATTTTCCCCATTGATTCAAAACTGAGGTGTATGTGTCTCCCAGAATCACTACAATCCCTCAGGTACAGCTCTGTTCCACCGTGGAGGGAACTTGAATGCCCTAAGCTGTGAGAAGAGAGTGCTAAGCCTGAACCCACCATGCTGCAGAACCTGGAGGGGCCCAGCTCACATGGAGCAAGCCGTAGTACTCACTGCCACACCATCTGAGAGGACACAGGCAGCAAAGCCCTCTCATCCTGCTCCAACAGTGGTGCCATGTGCTGGCCACAAGCCTCACCACAAATCCCTCTCCCATGCTTTTCCCCTTTGTGCACATGCTCTCGCCAGAAGCCCTCAGGGAGACCCTTATCATCAACACTCTCAGGGGTGACCTGCAGGCTGGACTTGACACCTGCCATTTCCCTGGGCAGCACGGACCCCAAAACCTCCTGTGCCCCACACCCTGGTTTCCCTGCTCAGGAAGGGCAAAGCAAGGCAGCCAAGAGGGCCCCGGATCCCTTCCTTACCGCTGCACTCCACGCTGGACCGAATGTGGACCCAGGCACCTCGGGAGTTTTTCCCAGTCCAGACTTCTCTGTATACAGGTTTCCCACCAGTGAAGGACTGGACTTCGCTCGAACATTTGACATGGGTGAAGGATGGCTGGAAACCTTCAGGGCAGTTCAGCTTCACTTCTTCATTCTTCTTATAATTCACCTGGTCTGGTGCCAGTTGGAGTGTGGAGTCCCACAGGGGCCTTTGGCACATTGCTGTCAGAGGTGAAAGTGGGTGTTATTTGGGCTGGAGGTGATGAGATGAGATAGGAGGGAGTGGTGGGAGAGAAATCCCCAGCAACCCATCCAAGCAATGAAGGGAGAGGGAAGGTGACACATCCATCTGCTGGGATGGGACCTGAGGTCAAGCCTTGTTGGGAAGGGGCTTTCCTGATGCATGGAAATTCTGAAGAGTCACTCATCCAGGATCCTGCCCCATTCACAATTGTGTCCATGGGCATCATATTCTCTCCTCCAAAGCCCAGAGCAGGGACATTCCCAGGACAATCAGCCCTGCACCAGGGGACTCCCTCCAGCCTCTCATCCAGGCCTGTCACCCAGCCCAGCTCGGGTGGCACCTGCTGGGCCATGGCACCACCACTCCTGCTGGCATGCAGGGCCCTTCAGCCATGGCTCATCCCTCCCACAGGGATCAGCCACGCCCCTCTTACACTCCTGTCCTCCCTGTTCTCGCTCACTCAGTGCTTTGGCTGCTCTCCTCCTGCCCCACACCGCTGGGCAGAGGGACAGGGGCTGAGCAGTGCCTTCTGCATTCACATCTCCTGCTTTACCAATGCCCTTGCCCCTTCTCCTGACACGACCCTTCCTTCTTTTCATCACCTCCCCACCAAATTCACCATCCTCCAGGCTCAGTAGGCAGTAGCTGAGCAGCTGGTCCCAGCTGTTTGTCCAGTGCTGCAGGGGTAGTCTTTGTGGCAATGATTCCTACAGAGAAGGACGCTGGCTCCGGGAAGGAGCCCTTGTCTGTTCAAGCCTCTGCAAGAAGCTTTGTGAGGCCTGAAGGGGTTTAAAATACAATCTGCCTTCTGCCAAAGGGGCACACAAGCGATCTCACAAGGTGCAGACCAACTTTGCCACAAAGGGAAATGCTGTGACAAGCCCCTTGTGCTCAGGCTTTGCTCTCAAACAGCCCTGATGGCAGAAGACCAGAGATGCTCAGCGGAGCACCACAACCAGCAGCTTTGTCCCCCTGCCAACCCAGGTTGATTGGATGGAAAGGGAGAGACTGAAACTTCAGCTCTCTGAAAGGGGAGCAGGAGGAGCCTGGGGTCATGGAGCACTAGGAAACTGAATGTGAAGCCTTGGGTGAATTTCTCCAGTGACACAACTGCTACTGTTCAGTCAAACATCAGGGCATTTTGGGGAGAACAGAGGGAAGCCAGGAAGGTGTGTCCCCAGCTGGGCTACATCACAGCTCACAGGGAGCAGCAAGGGGATCCTGCCTCCCTCAAACCCTCTGAGCTGTGTGGTGCAGTCATCCTCTGGTGCCATGGGAGAGCACAACAGGACACATTTCCTCCTGGCCTGAAAGCAGGAGCTGCTTTCACAGCCACCACCCTCCCAGCGCTGGGCCCAAGGAAAAACCCTGACCTTCCCATGCCATGCTCCCTCAGAGATGTTCTCAGGATATCCCCCTTCAAAGGATTATCCTGCTCCTGATCCATCCCTTACCAATGCACTCCAGACTGGACTGAATGGGGACCCAGGCACCTCTGGAGTCTCTTCTATGCCAAAATTCTTTGGACAGACATGTACCATAATCATACTGGAGTTGAGTCTGACATTGGATTTCAGTGAAGGGTGGGTGGAAACCTTCAGTGCATCTCAGCTTCACTTTCTCATCCTTCTCATAGCTGTCCTTGTGGGGTACTAGTTGGAGTGTGGAGTCCCACATGGGCCTTTGGCACATTGCTGTCAGAGGTGAAAGTGGGTGTTATTTGGGCTGGAGGTGATGAGATGAGATGATTTGGGTATGGCTGAGTGGTGGGAGAGAAATCCCCAGCAACCCATCCAAGCAATGAAGGGATAGGGAAAATGACACATCCATCTGCTGGGACGTGATCTGAGGTCAAGCCTTGTTGGAAAGGGGCTTTCCTTGTACTTGTAAAGTGTGAAGGATCACTCATCGATGAACCTGTCTCTAACTATCCACTTCTTGCTGTGGACACTTCTATCCACCTCCCACAGCCCAAAGCAGGGAGATTCCCATCTTATGTCTCCCTGTGCATCTCTCCAGAGCACTGCCATGTACTGCCATGCCCCCACTGAGCACAGGTCTGTCTCTGCCAGGGACAGCTTTGCATCTCCATCCCCTGATGGATGGCATTGCTCCTTCCCCAGGTCCATCCCATACAGCCTCCTGTCCCAGTGCCAAGGGCTAAGCCAGCCCTGCATCATCAGGGCTCCCTTCATTCCCTTCTGCTGCAGTTCCTGCAGGTGCAGGAGATGTTCCCCAGGTCCCTTATCCATGAGCCAGCAGGAGACAAGCAGATCTGTGATTCCACAGCAAAGATAATGGAACTTCCATTGGCACCTGGGTAGTAGCCTTGGATCCTGCCCATGGCCTGGACACCCAGCTGGGAGCCCTAGACTTGGCCTGCTCAGGAATCACTGCAGGAGATTTCAGCTAGCCCAGCTGGTTTTGCCTGGTCTGTTGTCTCCTGGCTGGGTTGTCCTCTTCAGCAGTTTGCACAGACAACAGAGCCCCAAGGAGGGTGAGGGTAGAGGGGAGACACGGGAGAGCTGCTGCAGCCTCACTTACCCATACACAGGACATCCCTCTCAATGCGTGTCCAGGCACCTGTGCTGTTCCTGCCCCACCAGGCATCCACATAGACGGGTTTTCCAGAACTCACTCCCTGAATTTCCTTTGTACATTTGACCTCAGGGAAGGAGGGCTCAAGACCTTTGGCACAGGTCAGTGTCAGTTCTCTATTCTGTGGGAATTCGGTTTCATTCTCCAAAAACTGAAGTCTTGCATCCCATAGAGGTTTTGGGCATTTTGCTGTCAGGGAGAAAGTGTGAGAGTCCTTCTCAGTGAGGGAATGCTCAGGCAGGAGAAGGGACCAAGGCTTTTCCATGATGAACTGTGGTTAATGTTCCTCAACACAATGAGGAAACCCATGGAGCCCCAAGAGCAGAAAAAAAGCATGTGCCTGGGCAAGGAGGTGATACAGGACACTGGGAGAGAGGTGAAAACTGAGGGGCAGGATCTGTCCGCCTCCGACTTCCCAGTGACATACAACTCAGAAATAGATTGGGAGATGCAGGGATGCAACAGGGATAGAGAAAACCTGTCCCACATTGAAGGCTTCTAACCCTCCCACCTTGGAGACTGCTCCCAACTGGGACCTGACTCTGAGCTGTGCCCAAGGTGTCTCACAGATATGGCAGGATGTCCAGGTCCCATGCAGAGTGAGAAGTGCATGTAGCAGGGGAGACCTACTGGTTCCCAACTTACCCGTGGTGCAGATCAGTTTCTCTGCTAACCTATGCCATGTTCCCCAAATGTCCAACACCTCCCAGGCGTCCTTCCAGTTTGCACATCTGATCATTGCAAGGGGAGGAGCGTCATTCATCCAGCAGCTCAGTGTTACCACTTCACTGACCCAGTAAAATCTCTGGTTTGGCCTAAACTGGAGCTGTGAGTCCCACTGGGGCTGCTGACACCTCTCTGCACACAGGAGAGGAGAAGGAGCTCATGTAAGCAGGAAGGGAAGTGGTCTGCTGAGATATCCCTTGCTCTAATTTTGACAGGGCCCGTGTCCTTTGGTTACCACATTCAACTGCTGATCCCTCTCTTGCAGCCTAGAACAGAGTTATTGGTGGCAGCAGACCACCCATGGAGCAGTTCCATCCATGCCCACTACAGTCTTGCAGGCTTCCCAAGTCAGGCTCCATTTGGAAAAGGCTGGGCAAGGACTGAATTCCTTCCAAGTCTTCACACAGACTTTTATCCCCTCCCACCACCTTGGCCATACACCCAGTCATTGTTTGAAGGCACAGGGCTTGCAGTAGCCCCCAGTGCAGGGATCCTTGTTCCTGCCTTTGAACCCCTCCCAGGAGCACAGAGCCCAGCAGGTGCCTACAGCAAGGTGCTGAGACAAAAAGAGCATTGTCACTGCCAGGACATGGGGGAAAGCCAAGGCATCAGGTCTGCCATTCCTGCAATGTCATGTGCATGACCAAGTCACAGAGGGTCTGTCACCAACTCAGGACCTTGGGTTAGGGTGGTGCAGGGCTGTGCTTACCCTTGCAGGTGGCAGTCTCATTCCACAGGATCTGGTCCCCTCTGGAAATGCATTGGATATGTGGGACAGATGGTTCAAACTTCTCAGGAATCTTCCCAGCACAGCTGAGCTGCACCACTTTGTTCAAGGCATAGTTGATCTTCCTTGGGTAAAACCGCAGTCTGGGGTCCCAGTCTGAGGGAGCTTTACATTTTCCTGTGTGCAATGACCAGAAGACAGAGCCTGAGAGTCACTGGGCTCCAGCAGCATCCATGAGGATGAGGGAGTTCCACCCGGTGGGGTGGCACCATCCAGGATGAGCCTCATCCCCCAGATGCTTTATCCCTCCTCACACCCTCAAGGGCAGTGAAGGAGGGTTATCCACAGGGTTATCCTGCCCACCCGCTGCTGCAGAGACAGCCCAGCCAGAGGGACCCAGAAGCCTGGGGTATGTTGCTCTCTCCCACAAATGAAGGGGCAGTGCACCAGACTCTCTGCTGGCACCACTCATTGGCATTCCTGTCATTCTGCTGGACATGATCTGCTGACACCCACAGGCACACTTGTTTGCAGCAAAATCCCACTCAAGTTGCCACTTTGCTTTTGGTTAGGATGTTACACTTGTTATCTCCTGTTGTGTTGTATTGTATTATTTGGTTTGTCCCTGTTTTTCCCTCGTTTATGGTTTCATCCCAAGTTGTCTCCCCTTCCCTAAATGTCAATCCCATTCCCACTCCTCCCAAATCCCTAGAAATTTCCTTCTCAATCCCCATATCCCCTCTCTGGCACCTTGTCTGTCACTTGACTCTCCAGCCCATCTCTCTAGAAGCTTCCATGAAGGGCATCGAGTGATTGGCCAAGGGTCAGGGGTCTCCCCTCCTCAGCTCCCCGATATGTTGTCCTGCTTGTCAATTACTTCGTGTCCCACTCCCCTCTATCCCCCCGTTGGTGGATAGCCAAACCCTTCCCTTGTTTCCAACCCCTAAGAAAAGGGGCTGCTCTGGCCTCCTCAGGGGCTTTCCAGCATTGTATCCCCTGAGGCCAGGAGCTCCCCGGAGCTAGCAATAAACCTTGGCTTTATACAACCTGGATTGTCTTCTCCCAGTTCCCTCACTGTCGCCAACAGTGCCTTCCTAGGAAAGGGCTCATAACCCTTAGCTGCTCTTCTGCATTCCTGAGCACAGAAGGGCATCCCCTGCAGCTGCTGTGTCGAAGCTAGCAGGGAAGCACCAAGAAGACTCTTGGTGGACATTGTGGCAATTTCCTCTGCTCTAACGCTCTTACAAAATATCTGCTGGCTCCTAGGAGCAGCTACCTCCTCACCCAAGAGGAGTGACATCTCCTCGTCTGAGTTGGCAGAAGGAGCTTAACAGCACATAGGTATTACACCAGCTGCACATTTTGTTGTCTTTTGCAACACATAGATTGGGCAATTGATTGCCAAACCTACATGAAGTAAATATTTATATTTGTTTTCATTAAATTCTAGACAGCAGTGCTGCTGGCTTTCTGCATGGCCCTAATTTGGGTCTCTACCCTCTGATCAGATCCCACTTTTCACATAAGAATTGTAACTCTCTGTGAGTGTTCCTCCACCATTCAGATTTAGCTGTAGCTGCCCAAACTTTGTCCAAAGTTACCAGGGTGCAGTCAGGAACAAACACTGAGAGTTTGCACTGCTTCCATCCAAGTGGCATCAGGACTCCCTAGGAAACCAGGAGTGGTCTGCATACCTCATGCAGTAGTGGACCACAACAGCTGCACCTGCCCAGATAGGATGGAACCCCTGACAAACTAGTGGAAAAAAATACCCCCAGACTGGCAAATTGAGCATCAAGTATTTCAGGCAGGTGAGAGTTACTCATGAAAGCATGTCCCATATTTTAATTTGCATTTCAGGCCACTGAATTTTGCCTATAGGAAGACTATTCACTGATGGGTATTCTTTGATGCTAGAGGTACCACAGAAATGTGAACAACAGTTGCTTGAAAAGAGTCATGTGGGGCCTGGCCTAAAGCAAGAAGCAGTTTGAGGGGATGGAAACTCTGCAGTGGAGGCAGCCTTAGGAGCTGAGGGGGTTATGAATGCTCACAAGCATGTCTGGCCTCTCCCACAAGGCCCCATTCTTGAGTTCAGTGTGAGGAGGCCTCACCATTTTTCCTTTTGTAACTGTTCCACACCTCCTGGTAGCTGTGAGAGCTCCCACAGCACTCAAAACCCACTGGCAGCACCACACATGGCAAGCTGCTGGGCAGGAAAGCAGGAGGAAAAGATAAATTCTCCTTTGCAGGCGCTCTGCTGACACAGGTGCAGATTTCAAGAGGTATCTGGGACAGCGTCTTTCCACAAACATGGATGCTGTGCTGGCAAGGGTGATTGCAGCTGCACAACAGAGGTCTGCCTTGCTTGCAGCTCTCCCTGAGTCTTTTCATAGAGCAAAGCTCTTACTGCTGAAATAACTGTGAATGAAGCTCTCTAGACTTGCCAGGCTTCCCTGCAGGGGCAGGGGTAACTCTGTGTGTGAAAAAGCTGCACCTCATGGTTGCTGCTTTAGAGATGCAATACAAAGCAGACTTACTGTAGCAAAAATGAGAGCTAGTCCTTGTTTAAAGTTTGTCATTTTTCCTTTTACTAAAAGGTGCTACTTCTGCACAACTGAAATCAGGCATCTGCAGCATTATGCTAATTATTTTTACAGGCACTTTGGACTCATTCAGTTTTTCATAAAAGCATAGAAGGGCTTGGGCTGGAAGGTTCCCAAGGAAGATCACTTAGTTCCAGCCCTCCTGTCATGCACAGGGACACCTTCCATTACACCAGGTTGTCCAAAGCCATCCACAGTCTGGCCTTGAACACTTTCAGGGATGGGACATGCACAGCTTCACTGGGCATTCCGTGCCAGTGGATATCAAAGTACTGACTGCCACACTTTGAGTGTTGCAGCTAACTCCTCCCCCACAGAGCGGTCCATCCATCAAATCCACACCTTCATAGTTTGGAGACAAGGATGTCATGCAGGACAGTGTCAAATGCCTTGCACAAGTCCAGGTGGATGATGTCAGTCACTCCTCCCTTATCCACAAACGTCACTCCACCATAGAAGGCCAACAAGTTACTCAGGTATGATTTGTTCTTTGTGAAGCCATCACAAATAATTTCCATGTGGCTCAGAATAATTTCTAGCAGGAAGTGCTCCATTATCTTGCCCGGCACCAAAGGGAGACTGACTGGCCTGTAGTTCCCTGGGTCTCCCTCATTTCCCCTTTTTAAAAGGGGGGTTGTGCTTCTCCTTTTACAGTCAGTGGGAGCTTTACTGGAAGTTGCCAGCTACAACTTCTTAGCTATGATGGATAGTGTCTCTGCCACTTCCTCCAGCCTCTTGCCCCACACATACATCTGATCAGGTCCCATGGATTTGTGCACCTTCAGGTGACTCAGATGGTCTGAAACCTGGTCTTTTCCTACAGCAGGATGGTCTTCATTCTGCCAGTCCCTTCTTTTGTCCCCTGCAACTCAGGTTACCTTTCCTTGGTTATGGGCACAAGGAAATAGGTGCTGCATACGACTCCTGGGCTGGAAGCGGGTGTGAAGGGATTGCATGAACTGAGTGGGCATAACAGCCACACATTTCTGACGAGGTGTCCACCTTCACCAGGACTCCAGCCAATAATTTCTCTTAGACCTAGGCACTTATCAGACTTAATCCTTTGCAGGAACATCGGCCTCTTCTCTGTTGTCTTTGTTTCAGGTGAAAAGGCCTCCAGAGATGTGCAGACCTGATCCAGGTTTTCCTCAGTGTTCCTGTCATTGTGTGCTGAGCTGGAATGTTGGGATGCTGCTGGGATGCAGCATGGATTCCAGTGCAGCCTCAGGCAAGGGTAAGCAGGTGAAATGTGCTTCTGCAAAGACTACACGTGTGCCAGCAATGTGTCTGCCCTTCGGACACAAAGACTACACAGGACAGCAGTCCTGCAGGCAAACCCTCTTGCTCCCTCCTTGCT
This sequence comes from Vidua chalybeata, assembly GCF_026979565.1. Taxonomy (NCBI): domain Eukaryota; kingdom Metazoa; phylum Chordata; class Aves; order Passeriformes; family Viduidae; genus Vidua; species Vidua chalybeata. Next base: position 41,393,278 of record NC_071570.1, read on the forward strand.
GCTTTTCTGCCCACAGGGTCCCTTGCAAGCACCAGGGGGATTCTTGTCCTCTGCGACTCATCCTTTCCTTCCCAAGCTATCTGAGCTGTGCTTGATGCCATGTGCTTGCTGAGAGTAGCTGAGAAAAGCAACCACTGTTTCCACAGAGAAAAACACTGTTTTTCTAGTTGCATTGGAAAGTTGCACTGTAAGCCACTGAGAACAAAACATGGGTCTTACAGCATCTCTCTGAATTTGGGAATGGAGGAGATAATTTGGCCCCACTTTTTAAATTCCTCACAGGCTCCCCTGTGCCCTTTGACCTGCCAGATGTGCCCCTGTTGTGCTCAGGGGCAGACAGAGGCTGATACAGCACCCACATCCAAGCTGGACATGGACCATGCTGAGTAGAGCCCAGGGGCTGGGTGGGAGAGATGAGAAAAGGCAGGCAGAGCCCACAGATCATTCCCATGCTCAAGGAATCCAGTGACTGGAGAATACCACTACATGGGAATGCACCAGCCTCAGAAATTATCCTGGGAGTTAAGTGTCTGACAGAGGGATGGGTATAGCAAAAAAAGCTTGCTTGCCTTGCAGAGGGGCAGTGTACACCAGCAGGGCAGCCTGAGGGACTGCCAAATCCTATTTACCTCCTGCACACAGAGCACCCTGCCAGCAGTGTCCAAACATCACAGCCCCTCCAGGGCTTGCCTCCTGCCCACATTCCTACTGCTGCAGAGGAGCTGAACCCCCTGTCACAGCACTGACACCATCTGCATCCTGGCATCTACAGCTGCTCAGAATCCCTCCTTGTGGCATTTCTGATGATTGTTTGAGGATAAAGCATAGAAAGCTCTGCTTCTCTGCAAAATGGGGAAGAGAAGACACTTTCAGTCCATGCCTACTTTCATCTCAAGAACATTGTTGATTACAATCCAGCTTGGCCTTACATCTCCAATTAGTCCAAGCCTGTCAGGCATGTGATTATCACTTGAGGCTCATTGGGAGAAACTAATCCATGGCTGCTAGGTGCAGTCAGGATGCACAGTCTGGGAGGGACACCTCTGACTTCATGCTCCTTACACTCCTTTCCAAGTAATTAAATAAAAATTGCTGTGAGAAAAGGGCACCTTGGAGCAAAGGAGCCTGTGCTCTAACCGAGGGTGGCTTCTTGTGTGCTTTGGAGGTGTCCATGGGAATCTGTCAAGGGACCTCCACTGGAGAGATGGAACCCCCCACTAGTGCAAAGCAGTTGGATGTATTTGTGGGGCTAGCACACTGATGGAGAAAGGAGAGTACTCAGACAGAAAGGGGAAAGAAACACTCGGCTTCCAACCTTGTAGGGATTAACAGCAACTAAGAGTAATGGAACAGTTCTCAGGCACTGTTTTTTACCTGCACAGTAATATGTAGAGAGCCGCCCACAGGCTCTCTGCCCCAGCTAGAGAAAGGAGGCTGAGTCAAGTGAAATTTCAGCAATGAAAATATAGAGTAGATGTGACCAAATAGGCACCTTTTGTAATGTGCAATGTGTGCTCACTGTGAAATGAGAAATACTGAATGCCTGAGACAGGAGTGGTAACAAAAGGTTGGTCTATTTGCCTCCAAAGGCAGATATTTACTGTTTTGAGTTTTTTCCTAGTTGATGCTATTAAATGAATACTTTCAGATATTTTTTATTACTCATGAATTTAGAAAGCCTTTTTCAGAAATGTCTGGACTGCCTGTCCCTGCTTCAAGGAGTTATGAGCCTGGCAGGGTAAACAAAGCCCTAGCATGGGCCAGAAGGGGAGGGTCAGGAGAAAGGAGAAACAGTTATGCTGATAATTCAGGTCAGGCTTCTGGGTTCAGCCCTTTGCTTAACAGCAAAGGGTGTTCTTTTTTACACTATATTATCTCACACTCAAAGAATAAAGGACAAGGTGGAATCTAAGAAGCAGTAGGCAAAGTTCAACCCTTTTGGCAGGGCAGCTCAGCAGCTGAGAGAGGTGACAGCAAAGTGCACTGCAGTCTTGCTGTGTTTGATGCCATGTGCTTGCTGAGAGGAGCTAAGAAAAGCAATCACACTTTCCACCAGTGGGGAGATGTATTGCAAGGCACTGAGAACACAAACACGGGTCTCAGACCATCTCTGTACTCCTCACTAACCACCAGAGCTGCTGAGCAGGTGTTTAAGAGTGATGGAGCAGAGAGACCCTGGGGATGCTCTGCTTGGGAGTCATGGCAGGGGAAGGGGTGGCAAAGCAAGTCACTGAACAAGGCATTGTGAGAAGAGCTGGGAAATGGTGGCACTTTAACCTGTACTGGTCCATCAGATGCTAAAGGACATGTCTAAGAACAGAAGGCAAAATTTGTGTTTCCTGAATCTGTGCTCTGGTGATGGGAAGTGGGAGCATTGTGGAACACACAGTTCACCAGCCTTGGGTGCCAAGCCCGAGGCACTCCTCTGCAGTACCTCTTAGCACTCATGTTCCCCATAAGATCTACTCTAGGCACTGTTTGGAATTCAGCTGACACAAAACCTTTCAGATTGGCTATGGCTTAGTTTTAGCCACCACTCTCCCACCCCTGGTCATTGCAACTGTGCTCTTTGTTAGAACATCTTGTCAGCTGCCACTAGATCACTACACAGTATCCAGCAAGGCTGATGAAAAAGGGGTCAGGGCCAGCTTGGATGCCAGACCCTTCCTTTGCACAGGATATGTGCCCTAGAAGCTTCCCCATCTGCCTTCCAGGTGCACTGGGACTTTAAGGGGAGGAGAGTTTTGTACAGGTATGGCATTTCAGGGAGGAAAAACGCCCTGTGAGAGCAGCACAGCAAGACAATAAGGTGGCAATGGGACAACGACACAATGCACCCTGCTCAGTGCACAGGGTCCCCATGATGGGGTGAGCTGAGCAGCAAAGCCAACCACACGTGCAAACCACATTGTGTACCTGTGACTGCACTGCTGTTCCCTGCACTGTTCTCTGTTTCACTATGCATAACGGGTTCTATTTTGTATCTGCCAGGAGATATGCTCAGGGATCCCAGCCTATTGTTCCCTCCCTCTGCCCAACAGCTTTACCTGGCCCCACTGCCACTGTCAGCCCATTCCACCCTAGCAGGGATAGGAGAGACCCTCCTGCCTCACTCGGGCCATCTTCCTTGCCCTGTCCCTCTGCAAGAGAAGGACCCTGATCCCTCAGGTTGGAGCTCAGCAGAAGTGCCAGGATGGGATGAGCCCACATGCTGAGGATGCAGGCGGGGCTGCTCACACTATTGGGTGTGGCCACCACATGTTTTTGTCTTGGTTCCTCTTTTCACAAGCACCAAGGTGCAAAGTCAGCACTATCATCTGTGTCACAGGCAGCGCCAGACTCCTCTGGGGATGACTGGGTGACTGAGATCTGCAGAGTGTGACAAGAATCTGCAGGCCTGCAGGTCCCTGTTGCATCCCATTGTACATGACACAGACAGATCCTGGTCTTAGTGTGCACCTTGAAAACAAACAGGAAAGCCATGGTTGCACATGCTGGCCTGGGAGAACAGCTTCAGCGGGGATCTGGGAATGGGAAGACACTCTGGGCAGAAGAATATCCTCTGTTGCAGTTTTAGCCCTTATTTTTTTTGCGTGACAGTGTGCTGTGCTTACACTCTCTGCAACCACACACATTTTCCCTAGAAACGGGCTCCCGTGACACCTCTCACATGGTACAGACCCTGATGTCACTTCACATCAGCAATTAAAGTTTCTGATCCCATTCCCTGTACTCTGTCACAGCCACTAGATCAGCTGTTTTCTCTAGCCTGCATCCACCCAGATACAACACCAGATCGGACCAAGATGACAGGATTAGATGGTAGTTTAATGGTTTTTATCACCTAGCTCCAAGTTTAATGATTCTTATCACCTAGCTCCAAGAAAATTAGTTTAGAGAAATGCTCCAAGACAGTTAGAGAACAATGCAAGGTCACAATTCCTGGACCCACTGTTCAATTGCCAGACAGTGCAGCCTCCTGGGAGGACAGAGAACACGTGAGCCTGCAAATTCCCACTGACTCTGCTGACATCAAAGTGTGCAGCCAGTGAAGGAAGAGCCCAGCAGAACCCTGGGGGTGCCCTGATCCTTCCAGCACCAAGGAAGTGCACTGAAGAGCAATCCTGGAATATTATAAGACCTGTCCCCAGGCTCGCCTGGAAAACCAGGGGCTCAGCTCATGGCTCCCCAGGTGTTTGTCACGCACTGGCACCCATCTCCTCTGTGGTGAGGACATGGCACCCTGACACTGTGCAAAGACAGACGGACACCTTGTATTTGCAGCTCCATGGAGGAACATTACAGACTCTTCAGAGGCTTTCCCAGTGCCCCAAGCTTTGCCCTCCATCCCCAAACAGAGCTCTGCTTAACCACAACCCAGCTGGTAGACTTGGGCCTCAGTCTGGACATCAGACTTCTCTGATGCAGCTGCTGTATCCTGCATGCCATAAAGTTGCACAGCAGCTCTGCAAAAGGAGCACAGTAAAACCTTGTCTTGGGGGCAGAGGAGGGAGCACTACTTACCTCTTCCCTGGGGTTTTCCATAATTGTTGGGATAGGGCTTACCACGATTTTGTGCTGCCAGCAGAGGTGTGAGGAGCAGGAGAACCATCCATTGCAGGGCCATGTTTGCCTATGCTCCCAGGGCAGGACTGAGGTCTCAGCTACCCTGGCTGTCTCACTGCACACCCATCTGATTGTGAGTGTTGTGAGCATGGAAAGGAAACAGGCAAACAGAGAAATCACATATGGTGCAAGAAACTTCCTCACTGGAGAGGAAACTCCGCCGGTGTCAGGACCTTCTTTCTCTTTCAGCTCCATGACCCTTTTGCAATTTTGCTGTCTCTAATTTCTTGTCACAGTTTTTAAGTCTTCTGTCAGGACCAGCTATTAACCACAGCTGGGATGCCTCCTCTCCCGGCACAGATCTCAAGGGGACTTGTGAGGTGTTCTGGTTCATGCTGGGCTTTAGCAGGAAGATGTGCCTTCCATACCCACCCAGATATTCAAGCAGTGACTATATCAGGACAATCCTCACCTTTTTACTGCAGTGATAAGTATTGTGATAAAAGGGACTTCTGAAGGGCACAGATGATCTTAATTACCTGGCAGTGTGTGCCATGGATGGGAAAGCCAAGGTTTTGGCAGGAGTGGTTGGGTGCTCAGGATTGGCCTGAGAGCAGATGTTTCAGCAGAAGGGGACAAGAACCCTGGAGGCCTCAAGCTCAGCTTCTGTGGCACATTGTGTTGTCAAGCCTTGATGGGAGCCGGAAGGACATGAAGGGGTGGGAGGCCAGCACAGGCAGTGGGGCAGTAAAGGGACAGGCAGCCTGGTGAGGCTGTCTGTGCATCTGGAGGCTGATGGCACTGGCCACAGCAGCAGACCCAACCATTAGAGGAGGTCCAGGGCAGGAGCTGATGAAATTGTGTTTTCACAGCTGTTTGAAATGACCAATAGCCATAGACCATTTCAATGACCATAGATTGAAATGACCAACAGCCCAATTTAGGTATAAATCAATCAAGTAATTTATTAAGCAAGCGGCAAGTAAATAAAACAGTGCTGGGCGGCCGGGGAGTCTCCTGCTCTACCAACAGCACGCAACTTCCCCTTTTCGACTCAGGTCTTTTATACAGTTCTTTGTCCTGGTTACATGTCATTTCTTCTTGTACTCTGCACATGTGTTCTCCTATTGCTAGGGGGTCGTTTTCTGCCTCCTGGTGGTCGAGGGGATGAAGGCAGAGGTCTTCCTCAACATGCCCGGTGGGTGACCTTCTTCTGGCTCGTGTGCATTACAACTTATTTTATACAATCTTTTTTGGGTATGTCTGTATTAGGCTTGCTGATATTGCAAATGTTTGTGGTTAAAAGTAGCACTTGTGATTTGGTTACCCAATGGCATAAAATTGTTGAAAATAGCATTTGCAAGTTTCACAAAATTGCTTAATGTCTTGTCATCTGATTAATAGACAGCATAGGTTTCTCAATATCTTATGATTTGAGTAACAAACAGCATAAAGTCTATCACACCAGCCATCTTGCTGGATGTACCTGGCCTGCATCCCAACTGAAACACAGAATTAGGAGAAAAACAAGCCCTCAAGTCTTCTCTGAGGCTTCACAGCCAGGCTGCATTCCCTTGTGATGTTCTCCTCTGTTGTGCTCCTCAGCAAGGACTGGTGCTTGCACTCCTGGGGTCAGGCTCTGCTTTCTGCTGATTTGCACACCTTTATTCAGCAGCACTGAGCAGGCCAGTGCAGTGTGGCTGTCTCCAAATATATGCCTCCCAGCTCAAAAACTAACCATGAGCAAATCCTGGTAGAATTCTTGTTTTCTTCTTTTTCTGCCAGTATAGGAGCTGCCTGAGGGCAGATACTCCTGCAGTCTTTTACCTCTTAGGGACAGAACATGAGACTGCCCAGCCACATTCCCTTCTAGACTCAGTCTCCTTTGTCTATGTTTCACCTCTTCCTGCAACAGAGCTGGCAGGGCCAGGAGTTCCCACCTCCATGAACCTGCTTTTTTATTTCCTTTGCTCAAATATGAAGCTCACCCACAGAGAGTTCACTGTCCTCAAACATATTTGCCCTGGAAAAGGTGTCCTGGGGCTGCAAGTACACAGACAGGACCCTGGCATGGCAGCAGAGCACAGCTTGGGAGGCCCTTGGGAGGTTGGTGTGTTCTGTCTCAGGTGTCTGGGAGGTTTGGGGAGTGGAGGGAAGCAACTTCTGCTCTGCCTCCAGCAACAGCAGCAACTCAGAGGTCACCTCACCCTGCCCCTTTGTGTGTCTGGGCCTTTCAAGAAAAAAATTAAAGAGCTGCCAAAGCAAATGGTGTCAGTAGGAATAGGTTTTTCAGTTTGGAAGTTCATTGCAAAAGGAGTAGGAGAATTCCATACATTAAAAAAGTCTAAAAAATCACATCTCTGGTCCCACTCTGCACTAATCCCAACAGAACAATGGCTCTCAGCTCCTATGTCACCAGTATCTGGCATCTCTGGAAATCCTTCATAGCCCCACATGAAACCTCAAAAGCCATGGGCAAAGCAAGTTGTCAGGAAACTTTCTAATTCTTCACACTTCCCCTTGCTCCACATCACAAAAATTCAGCCTTGGGTGTAACCCAGGTTCTGGCAGGGAGGATGGAGGGGTGTTGCAAATCAGTTCTGCTTTCTCTGGAGGGTCCAATGCCTTCTGGTCACACCAGGCAAACTGAAAGCCACACAGACAGCTGCATCCACAGCAGGGCTGGCTCAGCTGAAAGGATGAGCAGGCTGGATCTCAGCAGATGTAGGTAAGGAGCTGCATCCTGCTGCAATGCCAGGGTCCAGGCAAGCTGTCAGCAGTGTGTTCCATTTCACCACAAACCTTCCAGGGCTTTGGCACTGGAGCCATTTTTGCAGCAATCATATCACCCCAGGGATGTCACTCTGCTGTGAAGACATGTTCTCTTGTCTACCCGACAGACACTGTGGCAGATCTGCAGTTGAAGTGTTTGCAAAAAGGGCTGCTGGCTGCTTCTACAGGCTGTTCTTTGCTCACTTTTTTGTTTGCCTTATCAAGAATTTACATCTTATCTCTCTGATACTTTTTTTGTCCTCTAGACATGACTTCTTCTCTTTGAAGGAACCTCTCTGTTTTGAATAACCTATGGCCCTGGTAGTTATTCCTGCTACTTTGTCTCTACCTTTTGATTCCAGGAACTTTGAAAGGCTGCCTTAACTCTTTCCTGGACACTGTGACCGTGCTGCTTTATCTGTTCCCTCATTTCCACATATTTCCCCTTTTTGATGCTGATTAAGATATGCCTGGATTTTTCAGTCTTTGGTAATTATGCAATGTCATAGAAACAAAGCATGTTGTGGCTGTCACCAGCAGGCAGCCCTTTCCTGGGAACATGCTCGACCCATATTTCCTGCCCAGAGCAGTTCTCTATCTTCCTCCCAGGCTTGTGGTACATGTGGAAAGCCACACGCTTGCCCCTGCCTGGTATTGCAAACCAGTCACAAAAATGCTTGAAGGCCAACAGCAGTAGCACTACACCCTGCTCCTTTCTTTCATTTGGGATTTCTGTTCCCAAAGGTGTATTCATGGTGCAAAGAGGTCTGCATCTCTCCTCTGAAGCAGGGCCCCCATCACTGAGGCCATACCTTGGAGAATCACAGAATCATAGAATAGCTGAGCTGGGAAGGACCCACATGGATTATCAGGTCCAAATTTTTGCTGCACACAGGACTCCTGCAAGAGTCACACCATGTGCCTGAGGGCACTGTCCAAACTTCTTGAGCTCTGTCAGGTGGTGTGTACACTTCTCTGGGGAGCCTGTTCCAGTGCCCAACTACTCTCTGGGTGAAGACCTTTTCCTAATACCCAACCTAAACCTCCTCTGACACAACTGCAGCCCATTCCCTCAGGTCCTGTCACTGGTCACTAAAGAGAAGAAACCACTTTCTGAAAGGTCTTGGCCTGCAGCTGGAAGTCAGTGCTTGCACCCATACATGATCCTCCCCTGCATGACACTCTCCAGGAGTGGCATCTAGCTTGCCAGCCCTCCCCTGACAATGAACACATGCAGCTGCTGGCACTAGACTGGCCCTTGCCCCATGAACGTCCCAGCCAGGGGAAAAGGGCCCTGGGCTGTGAATGTCACTCATGGGCAATGCCGCCACTGCAGTTCATTCCGAGGAGGCCTTGTGGGTTTCAATGGGTACAGCTGGAGGCACTGAGGCAGAGAGGGAGTCAGAGAAGGGCCCAGGGGAGAAAGTCAATACGGCAGGAGCCAATTTCAGTGCCGAGCCCCAGGATGGTGCTGCAAAAGCAGCACTGTCCTTCCTCCAGCTGGAGGAGGCCTCAGCACTCCTGGCCTGCTGCCGCAAGTACAGTTGCACTGGCCAGGGACCTTGGAAATGGCTCTGGTGACTTTGGGCTGGGACAGAGACAGTGCAGGGAGCTGGCCTCTCCCCAGGCTAGGCTGCAGATGGGCTGGCCCAAAAGCTGGATGTTCAGCTGTTTTAATATGAGGGTTAATATAAGCTTGTACTTAGTTTTATGACCCCAAACTAGTGGCCACAAATATGCCAGAGTCACCTGCATCCTCATCCCCAGCCTGGCAGCCCCTGCCCATCATGGTGCAGCTGCTGAACGGAAATTTTTGGGATTTCAACTGTTCAAGGATGGGGCTGGATTGGATGGGCCTTAGAGCAACTTGGTCTGATGAGTGGCATCCCTGCCCACAGTAGTAGGGATGGAACTAGATGATCTTTAATGTCCCTTCCAACCCAAACCATTCTTTGATTTTATGAACTGTGTGTGTCACTGCCCACTGCACACTGACAGTCTGAGCATGGGATCTGGCCACCAGGAGGGGCATAGAAGGAAAGGCATTCCCCTCTCTTTTCCAGTATGTATCAGGCCTTTCCATTGGATATATGCATTCCAGAGTTCCTTCAGCACTGACACCCAGGGTCCATGGTCAGAGGCTTTGACCTGAGGATGAGCCAGGTCCTGATGACCTAGGTATAGAAGGTCCAAAGGGACCTGCCAGGACCCCCTACCACTTGACACCAGTGCAGGTGGTGTCCCCCCCTCTCAGCTGGCACATGTCCCTCAGATTGTCATGCACATCTGTACTCCTATTGCACCCTAAATCTGCCCCAGCCTTGCGTCTTTACCCCATGACTTTACCCCTGCCAGCACTGGGTCCCACAGTCATGTGGGTCATCCCCCCCAGCTTCTGTAGCATGCAGAGCAAATTCCTGTACCATGAAACTGGGCTCCTTTTTGATGAATCTCTGGGCTCTACATGATGAATCTCTGCTCCCAGGGTTCACCCACAGAGCCCAGCAGTTCTTTGCTAAGACCTGCTTTTGAGATCTGAAAGGAAGACAGGAACAACTTTGCTGAGCAGCAGCTCAGTGATACCTGCAAGGAGAAGGAGAGGAGAACACTGCTGCTGCTGCCCGCTGAGACAGGTGGGACTGACTGCATCTTGGTGCTGCTCCAGAGCTGCCACTGGCCTGGCTCTGCACCTCAAGACATAGGAGGGGCCTGGACCAGCAGTGTCCCCAGAGAGCAGGAGCCCCCATGATGAGTATCTATGGTCACTCAGTGTCTCTTCTTCCTGTTTAGCATGACCCTGACGGAGCTCATAGGCTCATGTTCCCATCAGGATCCTACAGCTGACCCTCCAGGACCAGGCCACCAGCAGGGCCACTCGGTCACAGCTCCAGTACTGTCCCATACTGTCCCAATGTCACATACACATTGCTGTGTACTTTCAGCCTTGCAGGATTCATGGGCTTTGTGCCCTGTGGCCAGTTCCTTGTTGCCATAGGCTATCTGAGAGCTACCAACCTGGATCTGCTTGACTTTAGCCAAATGACCCCAAAGAAGACCTCAGCAGCTGCAAGTTCCATAGCAGAAATCCCAAATCCAGCCTCTGACACCATAACCACCCCTCTGTGCCTCCCCTGCATCCAAGGCTACCCCACGTACCCCAAGTACCCAGGGAGCTGCTCAGTGTCGGTGCCCACAATGCAGGCAGCTGGAAATCTCCTTTCCTGCCCCAGCGCTGACTCAGCACCCTGGGAGGGCTGTTTGCGAGCAGATGGTCCCCTTCCTCCTTTGGGCCAGCCAGTGCATGCAGGGACAGCACCCTCGCTCCATGGAACTTGTAAACAGCCCTGACCATTGCCCCCACTGAGAGCTTAATCAAAGAAGGTCATGTACCGGCCCTGCCTGCTCTGTGCTGCTCCCAGCCAGAGCAGGGGTTTATGCTGTGGATTTTTTTATGTGGATTTTTTTCAGCAGTTTTGATGCACTGCACATGTGCACATCATTTGTCCACATGGATGCAACAAACTCCAGAGTGGTGTTCTTGCAGTGAAGGCTGAAGGCACAAGCAGAGCTCTTCCCTTCTCCTTTTGAGCTGCTGAGTGGTAAAGAGAAGAAGTGGCTCTTGGAATTCATAGTGGACTTGGAGGCCCAATGTTTATCTTGAGTCTAAGTGTAGACTCTCTGGAGTCCTTCCTTGTGAGTGACCCACAGCCACTGAAACTCATGGCTAGGTTGTCCCAGACTATGGGTCCCAGCCCACAACCCCTCCTTCACCTTCACCTTCCCATGACCCAGGAGAAGCAGATTCCAGGTTGAGATGGTGTGACCTCCTGTCTGAAACCTTCTTGGGTGGCTGCAAGCAATGCACAAGGAACCCCAAACAGTGCTGCCTCCCCAAGACATATCATCATCTGTAGTGCCCACCCTCCCACCCCTCCGGCCTGAACTGACAGGTCTGACTGCTGGGGGCAACCTATGTCCTCCTGAAGGTCTGGTGTAGGCTGTGGTGAATGCAGGAGGAAGCCTGCGGTGCAGTGTCCCAGCACTGGTAACCCACAGACCCTTCACAGCGATGTGCTGAAATGATAAGTCTGGGTAGCAGGGAGCTCAATCAGCACCTTTTTTATTAATATGCATCATAAATAAAGAAATAAATAAAGGCGAGACACCTCATTCTAACAGGGAAATACAAATTAAATATGGTGCAACATCCGCTAAGCGATGTACAAGCAGGAGGTAACCTAACAAGACCAGGGCCCCTTGCCATGGTGAAGCCAGCCCAGGCACGATGCTGTGAACAGCGTCAAGCCGGCCATGGCACCAAATACTGGCATGGCCTTTCATTAACACTGTTCCCCACCTGACAGGCAGGTGAAGATCCCCACTACAGCAGGCGGCATGAACATGGCAAGGAAGGGGTTGACTGGCATTGCCTCTACCAAGGACCCCAGGACCTCCAGTATCCCCTTGTGTTTGTGCACAACACTCATCCCCCCCACCCCACGGCACTGCTCAGCAAGACCAGAAACCCTGTGCCAAAGGGAACACCACCCCTCCCTCTTCAGGCTCCCCAGCTCCCTCTAGGAGCACCCCCAATCTACTTGCTGAGAGCACTGCCCCCAGATCCCTAGCCCAGACAGGGACCCTGCCCTCATTCCCTCCCCTCCAGCACCCTCCACTGAGCATCCCAGGGCTTCCTAGGCACTGGTTCCCTGCTCAGTGTGGAGGGCACAGGGCCTCCCCCCAAAGCACCCATCTCTTCACAGGGTGGCACTACCCATCCTGGACCTACATAATACTGAACAACCCCGTACCTTCCTCACAACCCCACAGACCCCTTTGCTCCACACTCAGACACATACCCCGTCCCCCTCCCCTGGCTGTGACCACACACAGCCCCAGCCCTGTGGTGAGGCACTGCCAGGCCACTTGTCCTGGTACAACCCACCAGGAACCACTACAGCACACTAGGACAGGGATGCTCTAGTGTGAGGGAGCCTACCTTGCAGTGCCCCAATAAACACAACCCACTAGCCCAGCCTTGCAGAGACCCTGCCAATGCAGGGTGCTCCCACCCCTTCAGCTGAGGATGCCAGGGATGCTGGAGGCTGCAGACTGCACTGCGACCCCCAGGGAGGGGACGGCCAGCATCCTGAACCCTCCAGCATCCAACAGCTGGGCAGCAGGGCAGCACTGCCCTGGCAGGGACTGCCTGGGTTCCTGTAGTGTACAAGTGCATGGCCTGTGGGTGCTGCAGACAGTGTGGGATGGAGGGGGGGGTCAGGCGGTCCCTGGTGTGGCTGCATGCAAGGTGATCCCTGGCAATAAAGGTGCAGCTCGCAGAAGACCCCGGGGGGCTAAGCTGGCCTTTGGCAGCTGCACAAGGAGGAGCAAGAAGGAACGACCTACGGTTACTGTATTCTGTAATGGCAGGAAAGGTAAGAAACTAGCAAGAAGCTGTGTTTGTTCCCCTGGCAGGGTAGGCTACCTCAGAGGAGCCTCAGCAGCCCAGGGAACTGTGCTTGGCCTCTTAAATGTGTCAATAGTCCTCGTCCTGAGGGTGGGTGACGTACATGATGGGCACCAGACCCTTCTTGGAGCCAAGGCTGCACTGCAGCCAGTCACCATCCACCTTGGAGATGACATGCAGAATATCCCCTTTGTTGAAGCTCAGTTGTCCTGACTCAGTGGCAATGTGATGGCAAAGAGCCTTGACCTCACTGCAGGCAGAAAGAAAGGAGGGTTAGCTCACCTCAGGACACTCACCCCACCCAGGGACCACTATAGGCCCAGGGGAGAGAGGAAAACACGCCCTGCTTCCCTCCCCAGCCAGACTCCCAGCTGTCCCTCCAGCTCCCCATCACCTGCAGATTGCAGAGATGTGGTGTATGGATGCACAAGCTGCATCACTGCCCCAAATAATTCTCTGGTCCATGATTATAAAGGGGGCCAGGCAAACTGAAACAGGTAGACCCATGCCACCCTCAACCTAACACATTCCAGCACCTGCAGGATTGGCCACTTGGTGTCACTCACCAGGTAGGGTGAGGAGACATTCCCCGGGCTGGTCGTGCCACAGCAGATGCCTCAGATGGTTCTGGATGGGGAGGGTCTGGCTCCGGGGCTGCTTCACGGCACATGCTAGCCCCAACTGTCTGGGCCACCAGCTGGAACACGGATTTGTCCAAGCTCAGCCAGCCAGAGGGCAACCTGGAAGGAGGAGACAGAAGCAGCCAGTGGCAGGAAAGTGCACCTGGGGAAACAGAGCAGGTGCGCTCATGGCAAGGTCATGCCTTACAGGTTTGGCCTCACTCATGAAATGCACTGCTAGGCAGCGCCCCAGGTCTCGAGGTGGGGAGGGCTCAGATGTAACACCACAGCCTGGACTGGGAAGGACATTTCCAGTGGTCATTTTCAGGAGCAGTAAGGGTGTCTAGAGGGAGAGGCAGTGCACAGGGGTCTCAGCTACTGGAGGCAACTTCACCTTTCCCCCACACCTGTTGTAAGCAACAGGGATGGCTCTATGTTCTCAACATGTGGTTTTGGGAGGGATGGAGATAATGGGGCCATGTAGCAGGGTTTAGATGCCAAGGCAGTGACAGAGCTCAGGCAGAAGAAGAAAGCCTATGAGATGGATTGAGCAAAGGTCTGGGAGGAATTAAGGCAGGATGGTAGGACTGAGCAGGGTTACAGACCCTTGATGTACCACCATGGTGTAGCCCAGTGGTCAGCTCATGGCCTGATTTCCACCTGTACTGCCATACTCCAGGTCAACCAGCCCTTCTAAGCCCCAAACCACCCCTGCCCTTACCTGTTTGGTTGTCTGGGCTCTTTTTGTACCTTCCTGGACCCAAACAAGTGTCCCCACTTGATGGATTGGCTGCCCTCTGATGCATTGGTGCTGCTGTCCTCTTGGGGGGCTGCTGCTGCTCCCACTCTTTGCTGAGCCTCCTTCTCCTTGCTGTGCTTTAGCTCTGTAAGCACAGAGTCTGGGGGGCTGCCCATCCAGAAGGGCCAGCTCCGTTCCTTCACTTCTTCGCCAACCACTACCTGCTGGGGCTTTTCCAAGGGCTCTTTCATGGCTTCAGGACTTGGCTTGCTGGCCGCCTTAGGCCTCTCATCCAAGGTTCCCTCAGCAATGGGACAAGCCTCTGCACCCTCCACCACACCTTCTCGGGGAGGTGGTGCCTTACGTGTCTCCACTGACCTGGGTGCAGGATTCAAAGCCGCTTTCTTCTTTTCAGAGCGGATGAACTTTGAGCCTTCGGCTGAGCTCTCGATGTAAATCTGAGATGTCTGCATGAGCTGGTACCACCAGCCTGCCTGCTTGTCCTTCTTCCCCTCCCACGTGCTCTCTCGCATCTTGCTTTGCTCTTCCTCCCTGTCACCTTCTCCACAGGAAGCCCCCACTCCCTTGACCCTCTTCTCACTCACAGCTTGCTGTGGGCTGAGCCCTGGTGAGATATCACCATCTCTGGCACCCCCTTGGCATGTTTCAGGTGCGGTGCTGCAGCCATCAGGATCCTCACTGCTGCCCCGGGTCTGCATCAGCTGCAGGGTGGAGTGCACAGAAAGCAGCAGGTCCTGCTTCACACGCAGCAGCTCCTTTTGCTGCTGCTGCTCTTTGCCCATCTGCATCAGGTGGTGCTCAAAGAGGAGGTCTAGGTTGAAGGGCAGCAGGGAGAGAGGTTGGAGTAGGAGCAGGAGCTCCTCAAAAAGAGGTTGGCACACACTGTGAGACAGGCACAAGAAGCCCACTGGTTGGTAGTGTGCCAGAATGATGTCTGTGGGAAAAAAGACATTAATTAGAGGAGATGCTCTTGCCACCATTGCCAAGCCACCATGAAGCCGCTGAAGCTATGACGAAAGGAGATGGACACCTGTTTTTGGTCACAGTGTGAGGCTCAGGCCTGGGTCAGGGAGCACCAGATGCTCTGTGACCTCTCAGCAAACTGGCCCAGACAGAGCTTTCCAGTTGTACCTGCAGCCAGGACTTGCCTAGCAGACTATCAGCCCAGATGACCTCTGCCACCAAATGCCATGGAAGAAAGATGGGAATGCCCTGACAGCCCCAGCTTTCGCTTCCAGGTATTAATGATGGTCTAATAGATGGCTCTCTTCTTCTTCAGAAAGCTAGGATAAGCACAGACCCTATTCTATTCTATTCTATTCTATTCTATTCTATTCTATTCTATTCTATTCTATTCTATTCTATTCTATTCTATTCTATTCTATTCTATTCTAAAACAGATACATCCAGTAAAACTTGCATTTTTAATGTCATGTTTTCCTTTCCATTTCTTCCTATTTTCCATGCCCTCTCCAGGTAAGTGTGCACTTCTCCAGTCATACAAAACTCTCTGGGCAGGGAACATTGAAACACAGAAATTTGGGGAGGCATAGATCTGATCTCCTGGAGATAGATTGAGGGATCTACACTGAAAGCCTTGGATACTAGCTGCAGGCAGGGAGGAGCATGGAAGTCCAGGTTCAGGTGGAAGGAGCTGCATGATGCTTGGACTTCCACCTGGGATTTCCCTGCTACATTGAGACTCTATGTAGCTTAGTCCTTCACCTCAGGACAGAGAAGAGCAGCCCAAGCTGAGAGAGCAACAAGAGAAACACATTTCCATCCCATGCTCTATTTGTGTGCAGAGTTTGGTTCCCACTGCAGCCCACAGCCTTCAGGCTCTTACCTTCATGGTTGTAAAGGTGGTTGAACCAGAACTCCAAGGACTGGATACTGCAGGAATGGAAAATTAGCAGGGTGAAAAAGAAACAGTGAAAATCTATTAACCCCATTCATCCTCACTGTTCTGCCACAAGAAGTGTGGCTGGAAAGGGGCATTATCAATGCATGAACTTGTGAACCTCAGGGAAAGGACAGTGGCTTATCAGCATGCCCTGATCACGAACACCCAGCCTGTCACTGAACATCTACACAGCTTTACATGTGCAATTGTAACCACAAACAACCATGTTTGCAGCAAGATTCTTCACTATTTTGCTCCTATGTCCTTGATAGAGCTTTGTTCTGCTGAGAAGAGGCTGCTGTGGAAGAGGCAAATGATCTACAAAACTAAGAGCAGTGCTGGTGGCTCAGCCCAAAATATGCCAGTATCCTGTGCCAGTGGGGGAGAGCTGGGTCACCACCCTGTGTGGGGAGAGCAGGGCAGAGCTTGTTCCTACCTGAAGGAGTTATACAGCATCTGGAGATCTTGGGAACTCTGTTGCCACTGCCAGAGCTATTGCTGACCACCAGAGAGGAACCAGGGAAACACCATCCCAGCAGTGCTTATCCCTTCACCCACAAAAACCTATCACTGCCTTCCTCTGTTAAACACACTCCTTATCCAAACTAGAAGGGCCAGTCTAGAGTCCAGGACTACATCAATTTCTCCTTCAGAGCCTCATGCTTTTGGATCCACTGCAGGTCCAGGAAACAGTGCTTTAAAGAAGAATTTCCAAGAGTAATTCATGCATATATTATGTCTAATCTTATATAAAGTTGGGCAGAGTTTTCTCACCTAATGTTTTGGGGTTAAAACAGACTGACCCTGTTCTTCAGTTGGCTACAGCCACTCATCCTCACTCCTGACCTGGAAGGAATTCTCTGAGGCTTATAGCTTCTTCCTTCCCTTGCCTGCTTCTGGGAAGCGGCTTCCCAGATTTTTTAAGTTCTTTTCATGGTCAACTGTGCCTGCCTGAAGTCAAGGACCAACAGGTGCTGTGAGCCCTGGACAGGGATGTGCAGCCACCCCACGGGTCCTGCTTACTTGAGGAGGCCGAAGATGAACGCGTTGAACCGCATGGTGTGGTTGGTGAGCTCTGTGTACTGGCTGATCTTGCTGTAGAGGCTGTGCAGCAACTTTGTAGAGGGCCCTGTGGAGAGAAGCAAATTGCTGAGATTAGCTGTGGTGAGCAAAGCCAAAACTGTACCACAGGATGGAGCATCAAGGCAAGACAGATGTCTGAGTGTCCATGTCTGTGTGTGCACTGTCTCTCCACCATCGCAGTGCAAGCTCAGGCCATAACAACACTTAAGACTACACATGGGAGATGGGCTATGATCCATCCCAGACCACCACTCCAAAACTCTGGAAGAGTTTCATTACCACAAGGACCTGCCTCCTGCACTTCAGTGACAATCACAGCCACTGGCTCAAAATCAGCATGTAAAGAGAATATTGTGGTGTGTGCTTATAATTTGGGGTGTCTGCAATCATAGAGATAACTGCAGAGCTGAAGATTTGCCATAATCAGGCTTTGAGACTTCCCAGTATGATGCAGAAACCAATGTGGAATTAATTTTGTGGGGTTTTTTTTCTCCCTTTTTTTATTGGTTTGGCTTGTTATGGGAGAATTTGCAAATTTCAGGGGAAATGACAATAAGTACTTGGGAAGATTAGTGCAGTGTGTCACCCTTCTTGCAAGAGATGGCACATGTGCACCCTGTTTCATGCAGAAAAATGGATGTTTTGCACTCCCATCCTTAGAGCCACCCTTCCCCAGCACCTGCCAGCCTCAACTACCACAGGCACTACTGCCCAACATCCATACCTAGCTGGGTGGATGCCTCCACCACGCTCCAGGGGATGTTCCTCCTCTGGCCAATGATCATGTCCAGGACGTAAGCCTTGAGCCCATCACTCAGAATGTCCCGGACAGCTGGGCACAGGTATTTCAGGATGAGATGCCCCACATTGGGGCTCACAGAGCTGTTCCCAAGTTTGGCCTAGTGGACAACAGGCAACAGTGAGAGTGCTGCTAACCATTTTCAAGGTACACTGGATGGAAACAGTTTAGCCCCACTACAGACACCTAGCAAGCAACATCAGGCTCAGCAGCTCCTTGAAGATGCAAGGTCTTTGCTTTCTCTCCCCATGCTTCATACACCTGTTCTGGATTGCTCTCTGCAAGCTCTTCCCCAGGCTGGGAAGATGTAATAACTTGAAAAAAGAATATCCTAGATTGGGAAGAGGATATCCCAGTTAGAAAGCATGCCTGGTTCTTCCAATAGGGATAACAAGGCACTCCTGCTGGAGGAAGAGAAGAGCTGGGGATATTCCTGCTGGTGTAGATTTTCTTGAAGCTGATTTTGGAGCAGGAAGCACCATGCCATATAGAACTACCAGCACTGAGGGGTTTTGGAATACTTAACTCAGTGACATGTCAAGCTCTAACTCCTAGGGATTACTATAAATAAACAGATGAGGGCAAAATGGATGGCCAGAGCTCAGACTGAGGTGAAGAGGAAGCATGTAAGAGCCCAGCACCAGCAGAGCAGGGACACATTCTGCTGGTAACAGTCTTTGAGCTGCCAAGGGGTCCATCCAAATAGGTCAGGCAATGGTGTTCAGGGCACAGATTTTACCAGCTGAGCTGGAATTATACTGACCAGTTGGCACAGGTTCACAAAAGCCCTGAACTGAAACTGAACTTGGCTCAGGAATAATCCTGTCAGATGCACTGAGCACAGCAGCAGCAGGGATGGATGCTGCCTTTTGACAGGTGAATGCTCAGCCCCTGGTTATACACTGATGTATAAGGAAACCCGAGGTTAAAACCACAGCATTGTCTGATAAGCAAAGAAATGGGAGAACGTTGCAGTAATTCCCTAAACCTACACTGCAAGTATTGGAAATTCACTGTGAAGCCCTAAAAAGCCATGGGAATCTCAACAGCTCCAGTTATGTTGCACAGCAATCTCTGCATCAGCAACAGCCATAATTAGGACAAAATTACACTGGGCTCTGAGATAAGATTGAATGGTTTTGGAATCTGTCCCAGTCAGGTTTTTCCTTGGGGATGGCATGCCAGGGGAATTGTCATGTCCAAATAGTGTCACATTGCTGCCCAGAGTCACCTGACTGAAGCCAAACATTCAGCACTGAGAGGAGGCACCACAAACGTGCTGGGTGTCACAGGATTGCAAAGAATGGCTGCTACAAACACAAGCAAAATTGGTCTGCTTCTGTGTTATTCCAGAAATGGGGGATGAGGGAGCACAGGCCAAAGACAGCCAGCCCCAGGGCAACCTAGATGCACTTCTGTGTTATTCCAGAAATGGGAAATGAGGAGAGCACAGGCCTAAGACCACCAGCCCCTTAGATGTACTCTAAACACTCTAATGTATTCATGGTAAGAGCTACCATGTGACTGACCAACTGCCCCAGATGAGTGAAGTCTGATGCGCTTTTTTATCATCATTAAAATTATATGATATCTCACTTTAAAATGTAAGATGTTGAGGGATGGGGAACACTGCACTGTACCCTGGCACCAGTGCCAGACCAGAGTCATGGGACATGTGGAGGAAGGAGACACATCTCTCCACTGTGTGAGAAAAAAGAGCTGGTATGCTGCATCAAACCAGAAGGGCAGCTGGCCTGGTGTTTCTTCTTATAAAGAACTATAATAAGTACATAAAGAAGGAGTTAAACCATAACAAACATACATAATACTTGCCCTTTATACTTTCACAGCCTACAACTACTTCCAACTCAGAGCCTAAGGTAGACATTATTCCTGTATGTTTAATAAACATCATTTCCTTGTGTTTTTCTGATCTTCCTTTAAATACATGATGCACTTACTGCATCATGCAGAAGGAATTGTCACAGATTTACTATCTGCTGCACGGTGTGCCTTCACCTTTGTTTGATTTGTTCTTGCTACTCCTGCCTTCATTAGATAACCTGTAGTTTTTGACTGGAGGAGAATAGAGAGGCAGTCTTGCTCTGTAGTCTCCGTGCCACTCAGAATGGAGTTGGATGCAAGACATACCTTCACCCCTGGATCCCTGCTGGTTCCAAAGTGAGCCACAATCAGGTCAACAGCCGTGTTGATGGCCTTCACCAGACCTAGAGGAAAACAACAGGTCAAAGAGCTGCCTGAGGGGCTGCTGGGACGGACTCTGACAAAACACTCCTGGAAGTAATCAGCCAGGGGCACTGCAAGCCCATGACTACACACAAGCCCTCTCTGCCAAAAAACATGCAGAGACTCTCCTAAATCCTCACCAAAAGTCTCCCTGCTGGTTTCAGTACTCACCTATCAGCCTGCCAGTAGGACAACCTGTCAATATTCCCAAGGGACAGGAACCATCACCTCCACACTCCAAGCCCTGAGGCAGCAGAGGTGGGATCTGAGGCAATGTGTCTTTTGCTGCCTTGATGCCACAGGGTGGCAGGGCAGAAGCCTTGCATTTTGTCATGACTTTCAGTAACAAGCCAGTGGTGTTTAATCTGTTACCTGCACCAGGATAATGTGAGAACAGAACTGAAACAGAAGGGAAGGCTGGCTGCCACCTGGTAATGATGACCACATAGTTGGTAAAGGCATGGGAACCTTTCTGCACATCCCTTGCCTCTAAAATGATAACAAATCAACTGTCAAGTCCTGCCAGCCCTGCCTCTAGCATGGATCCCACTACAGCCGTATCTTGTCTTGCTCTGGATTCTTTTCTCACATCTTTTTATACAATTAATACAATTTTATACTACTTAGGTAGGACTGAACAGACTTTTAACCTAAATTACAAAATCTCATGTTGGCACATCTGCAACATCACACAGATATACACAGGTCTACCGTTGTACACAGAGCCTGGGGTGGCAGCATGGGTGAGCCTTCGGGTCACACTCCTGTGCCTGTCTGCTCTCTTTTCCCATTCCTGTACACCTAAGATCCTTTCTAATCATATTTCCTGGGAGAAGAAGCTCAAGCACACTCCATGGCACATTACATGGTCCACCAGAGATGTATGGACTCACCCTTCTTCTGCAGCAAGTCGATGGAGATGGACTCTGTGTTGCCATCTGGGGAAAGGCAGAACTCAGCAGGAGGTTTCTCCGCTAGGGAGAAGTAGTCAGGGAAAAAGTCATTGTAGGTAAGCTGAAGTTGCCGCATAGACTGTCCTGCAGGGATAAGACAGAGAGGACAAGGATCAGCCCCAATCCCACACACCAAAGCAGTTTTCATGCCACCTGTCCTCTGCTGGGACAGCAAGGCTACAGGCTTGTTGCTACCCTAAGAGTGGTTTGCAATGTGTGCCTGCATAACTGATCCCCATGGCCTATCCAATACCACCTCCAGCTTGACTGGGGGCCCACAGGTTCTGGAAGATGCTGTGGGAGGTTCACTCTCATGGGCTAGGGCTAAGGGAAACCTTGCTGCACCAGATTCCTCATGCTGCTGCAAGCAGGGTCAGAAGTCAGCAGAGAGAAAATCATTACTTGTCACACACAGGCATCCACAGACAACAACCTGCATGTTTGCTGCCTGTTCTCTGGGATGGCCTCTGTTTTCAATGGGTGACACATAGGAGTTCTTCCGTGTGCTTGACTTCCATCTGTTTGACTCTGTGCTGTGCATTTTCTCTTGAAGAAAGATAGAGAAAATGTCTCGGTTGGCAGAGTGAGGTATAAGGCTTTGAGGAATTCCCTCCATGGCTTAAGGCTAGCCTGTAGAATGCTCTTCCTCCCACAGACAGACCACACTGCTCTCCCCACAGAAGTGTCAGAGGTTCAGTCAAAAGCAGCCTGCCCCTCTCAGCCCTTCCTGCACAGGTTTTGGAGGAGAGGGAAGACCTTAAGGGCAAAGCCTGGAGAAGATGGAGTCCTATGAGGGTCTTTAGTGTTTTCAGCTGCCTCATGAAATCTACAGCTCAGCACCCAGCACATTGTCAGTGCTGGGGCACAGGATGGTCAGGCACTATGGGGCACAGATCTGAGATCTCCAAGGGCCCCAACTCCTGTGTGAGACAAACTACAAGCTAACCACAGTCCAGGAGCATTTACTGAGGTCTAAGCAGGCTCTTGGGCCATTCGCTTTGCCCTTCAACCCAGCTCAGAGCTGGACCTGACTGCTCTCACCAGTCAGGAGAAGGAAGGCTACAAAGAGATTTGAACCAGTGAAGCAATTTTCACCTTCCTTTGAACCCTTCAGCCCCACTGTGAACAGTTGTATCATCCCTCCTGCTCTGAGCAGGCAAAGCAGTGATGAATCCAAGCTTAACTCGAGCCTCAAGGAAACTGAGCCTGAGTCCCAAGGTCACCTCCCAAGACCCCCCAGCAGAAAGGTGGTGCGCACCGTTCAGCTTGCAGTGGAAATGGCTGGTGCTGAGAGTGCCAGGGAGCTCAAAGATGGGGTTGCCCCGGTTCAGCTGAGGCTCTTGCTGCCTCCTGTCCAGGCTGCCCGCTAAGCTGGGCAGCCCTGAAACGCGGTCCAGACCCAGGGGGTTCCTCCGCCTGTACTCCCGCCACTTCAGCGCTTGGGGGGAGAGGTGGTTCGCTGGGATGCCGCAGGCAGTGAGCACCAGACAGGATGATGAGAGCACACGGGAGGATGCGGAAGGGAAACGGGAAGGGAGAGTAAGAGAAAGATGGAGGACAGAGAAAGAGAGACAGCACATTACTCAGCGGTCCAGCAGCATTTCAGGACATTAGCACACGCACATGGAGACAGGTGGATGCCACTGCCTGGGAAAGCAGGGCAGGAGCTTGGGTGCCCTTGTGGCTGCAAGCACAGAGGCAGCAGGTTTGGGGTGCAAGCACCTGGCATGGAGTGCTGTAAGATCAGCAGCCCACCTTGCCCTCTCTGGAGACACAGTATAGGAGTTGGGACAGGAGGGACATGCTCTTATTGCAGGTCTTCCTGAAGCATCCAGATGCAATTTTATCCTGATCTGTGGCTATAGGAAATGGTGGCACTATAGGGAGCAGACATAGGTACAGGGAGCTGTAGATGCTCCAGACTAGCAGGTCCTGGAGGATGGGTACCTACCATTGAAAGGCCGTATTCCCATGTTGCTTAGGGGACCAGAGCTGCTTGTCTCACTGCCACTTCTCCAGTGTGAATCTGCATGGCCTCCTACTCTGCTTATGGACATGGCACCCACTGAGAGGGGCGGGAGGGACCCACTGTGGAGTTGGTATTCAGAGAGTGGTGGGCTTGGTTCCAGGGGGGCCTCCTTCTTGGGAATCATCTTGGGGTTCTCCTTTTGCCTCAGGGTGTCAGCTTTGGTGGCTTTGGAGGGCTGCATGGCACTGACAGCAGGAGATGACCTTGTGGGAAGGAGGTTAGCAGAAATGGGGCAGGACCTGCTTCTGGGGGGCTGGCTGTCTTCAGCTCTCTCTGCAGTAGGCGAGGCAGAGGAGTCCACGCTTTGGAAGAAAGGCACATTGCATCGCACAGGGGAGTAACTGCCCAGGGGGGATGGACGGGTTGTTTCGGGGCCAGGCTTCTTGATGCCCCCATCACCGTGCGAGGCAGCTCCATCTGCTGAGCGCTGGGTCACGAGCATGCCATGGGCCTGGCTCCCCACCACCGCCACCTGCTCTGCCGAGGTGGCCAAGGCTGAGGACTGGGAACTGGAAATCTGCTGGCTGGCAGAGCGGTTGCTGGACAAGCTGTAGAACTGGGAAAGGCTGGAGGCAAAATGGCTGTGCAGGGCACGTGCCTTGGATGGCTTGCTGAAATGGTGCTGAAAAACAAAGGGCTGGATGGGCAGAGTTGTGGGACGCTGGTCCTTGCTGTAGCGTACCACAGGATTGCTGTCTGTGCCACCACCTTCAGGGAGAGAAAGGGGAAGAAAGTGTGAGGAATGGGCAGAGCAACAATCATCCTCAGACAAGCAGATACAGGCAAAATGGAATGTGCTCTCTGTTGCAGGAGGAAGAGGATGAGCTAGAGGTCAGTTACAGAGTGTTCAAGTCTGAACTGGTTACACACATCAAGAGATGGCAAGATAAAAGATATGTGGCCCAAGTGCAGTTTCCAGCTGTTTGGAAGAGCACAGCACTGCACCAGGACCTTGTCTGTCCTGGTAGGGTCACCAGCTTCACATCCTTTCCCAATCTCTTGCCCCCTGGACAGCACAAAACCATGAGGTCAGGTGCCTGCCTTTGAGCTGCCTCTGCCCAAGCAGTACCACAAAGTCAAGGCCCAATACTTTGTAGTAGAGTCAGATTTCTCATCCCAAAAGACTGTCCACTCCCACATGCCCTGTGGACTTGCATAACCCAACACAAGCATTACGTGCAATAGCACTACAGCTCTGCATCCTGGATCACAATATATTGGTGCTGTTGCAAAGGCTGCCTGTTTCCCTTTCTTCCTCCCTCTTCTTTTCCCTGTAACTGCCCCCACTTTGGAACACAGAGCTTCCTTCATTCTTCATACCTCTACCAGACCTAAACAGGACATTCCCAACATTCCGCCTCCAACACTAGAAAGTGCCAGTCTGCTCCAGCAAATGTTGTGCTAGAATGTCCTGAGGGAGTGTAGTGGGCTGATCTACATGCCTCCAGCTCCTGATGGATCCACAAATATCCTGAGGGACGCATCTGAAGTGTGACACACTGTGCATTCAGTGCAAAACACAAAAGGAACTGGGTGCATATGTGGGGCTGACTGATCAGCCCTGGTGTACCCGCTGCCTGTGGGGCATTCCAGACCTTTCTCCCGGTAGCCAGCTTTTATTAGGGCTTGCTTTCCCTCTAGCCCCTCTCAGAGCCTCTAGGCTTGCATGCTGCTCTGGGCTGGAGCAGCAGATATGCCTCCATCTCCAGCTGCAGGCAAGAGCTTCCTGCACAGCCCTTATGCCTGCCTTGCTGTCACAGTGCAGAAGGAAGGAACCCACTGGGGTGGTGGGCAGCAACTGCTGGGATGTATTACCCTGAAAGCTCCTGTCTGCCCCCTCCTCCCTGAGCAGGGCCTGCTCCTTCCAAGCCCTCCCTCTGAAGCTAAGAGGGCTGTTGCCATGCTGCCCTCTCCCAGCAGAGACTTGCCTTCACTGCCATCCCACACCAAGCACAATAACTAAAAACCTGAACTAAAAGGCCAAAATATCTCCCACCCCTGCCATGGCAATAAACCATGTTCTTACCTCCTGCCAGAAATTTTCAGAACATTAAGTGGAAACAGTCTGTTAAGGTACAACAATTTTTTTACATAGTAGGGGCTATTTACTGCAGTGGTCTGGTTAGAGGCATTTTAGAAGGGCTTTTACCTGTGAAGCAGGTATAATACCTGCCTAGTGCAGAGACAGAGGTCTCCTGCAGTGCTGGAGAAATGGCCATACTTCCAAAGGGAACATTACACAGCTTCCTCGTGAGAACAAATGACAACAATATCAAGGTGGAATACAACTGACATATTACAGGCTTCCCCACAGAGGTAAATGTGACAGGTCCCACTGGGAACCTTTGGTGCAATGCACAGCACTGTGGGGGACATGACCAGGATATTCCAGCAGAGACATAGAGATTAGACTCTGCGTGACTCACACTGTTAAGTCCTAGCAGAAACTGTGTGAGCTTCCTGTACCTGCATGGAAAGGAGACTGCTGGCTATGCTTCTTCCCCTTCCACCTCTGCCCCACATAACTCCAAAAAAGAAAGGCTGTGATTATGACCCTGCTGAGCATTTTAACATCTCTGTCTTAGGAGCTAAGGGCAGGTGATTCTCATGGACAAGCACAGTAAATACCGTGGAAGGGATACAACCCTTCAAGCTGCAGACTCTCTCAGTATTAATGCCATGTCCTTGCTAACACAACATGAGAGGTATGAAAAAAACCTCAGGAGGCTTTAGAAATACAAGGACAAGACACTCGCCCTGATAAGAGACTGAAAGGCTTTTGTGACAGAGCACAGCAAGGCTTTGTCCCAGGGACTGGCAGACCAGGAACCAAACTGCCCCGACACTGGTCTCTTATCACCATGCAGGTTTCTCTGCTGCTCCCCTCATATCCCAGCGAGCTGCCTTCCTTTTTACATCTCCCTTCTGCCTAGTTTGGCTCCTTACCATCTGCTCGGGCTCTAACATCTTTTTGTCCACGGCCATTGGCAGAGCCACCCGAGAAGCTGGCATCTGCCTCCATCAGCAGGGAGAGAGAGGCTTGCTCACCTGCCCCATGCCCACTGGGGACCTTCTCACTGGAGATGGAGTCTTTGGTGGAACACAAAGCCTGGCTGTCCCCAAAAGCATGATTCAAACAAAAGCCCTCGCAGCTCCGGTTCAGGCCATGGATGAAGGGCATGGGTGGAAGACTCTGGCTGCGCCGAGCTCTTTCTTCAAGGAAGGTTGGGCAATCCTGCTGAGTCTCAGGGATAGGAGAGAACTCCAGGGAAGAATCACCACTAGAGCGGTGTGGTGGGGAGGTGCTGTTCTTTTTCCGTCCTTTAGCCAGTTCAGCGAACGATGTCACCCTCTTGGGGGGAGAGCTCTGAATGGGTATTGCTGGACTTTCACTCAGCTTGACTGGACAGCTCACCATGCGCTCCAAGGAACCCAGCCTACTGCCAGGACTCCTGTCCAGGTTCTGATCATAGCTCCTGGAGCGCTGCCGGCTTGTGTTGAGGTTCGGTGGCGACACATTGACATAGACCTGACCCTCAATCATGTTCTGACTGGATTCTCCCTTTGGCTCCTCTTCACTACACTCTACATTGCCTTCTTGTCTCAGGTCAGGCCTTCTGAACAGATAGTATTCTGTGGGCTGGGCTGGGCTACCCTTGGTCTGGTCTTCTGAGCAACTAGTTATGGAAGATCCCACAGGGCTCGGGGATGACTGGGAAGACAAGTCACACGTGACTAACTTATAGTAATTCTGAGTAGCCACAACAAGCCGTGCTTGGCTCTGGAAGCAGGCAGTGAGGTCTGAGCTCTCCGAAGTGCAAGGCTCACAGTGGAGGTGATAGGAGTTGCAGTTAGCATCAAGGACAGGTGAGGAGGAGTGTTGACACCCACACACCTTCCCTGAACTTTCTGGGTTATGCGACTCACAAGACATCTTGGATTCAGTGGGTGATGAGTGTAAATCCAGGTAAAAAGCTCCTGTGTCTGAGTGGCTGCAGAAGGAAGAGTCACAGGACAGGTTAGCTGAATTCAGATTGGATTGAGGCTGACCATTCATTTTGTTGTAGAGAGCACTGAAGTTCACCAGGACCCCATCAGAACTGTTGCAAGAAGAGTCACTGATGTAGCCCATCTGTTGGTCAATCACTTCAGACTGACTTGATGAACTGTAGCAGTGACAGTGCTGGATCTCTGAGCTGGAACAACTGCATGTCCTGTGCAGGGCATCCTGATTCCTCAGTGATTCACCCATGTTCTGGTTCCATTCCTGGTCACCACTGTCAAAGGAGAAGTTGGAGGAGCTGCCACGATGGCAGCTGCATTCATCCAGCTCCATGCGTTCCGAGGCCTGATGGCACCTGTTCGCATTGTTCCTCTTCTGGATGTCGTCACTGCTGAGTTTGTCCTCTTGCCCGTCCACCACACCAGACCGGCTGGCCATGTTCCAGGATTTCACAATGTGTTTGGAGTCGTGGAGGTGGAAAGGGGGCAAGGCCAGATCCTGCAGATTGAAGGGAGGCTTGCCATCAACGAGTGAGTTGTGAAGGTGGAAAGATTTTTGACCCAAGTCATCCCCAAAAATATTGAGGTCTTCACCCTCACTCAGCAGGAAAGGGTTGTGTCGCTTACTGACACTAGGGACAATCAGATCCCTTGCTTTTCTTTCTTTGTGATCCGAGGTCTCTGCTGAGGTTTCAGAGGTCTGGAGAAAGCTGCTGTACACCAAGGAGTCAGTCTGTGAGAGGTCTCTGTCTGGAAGGGCAGAGGTCCGTGAAATGCTGAGATCTGGCTGGCAGAAGGGGTTGGTCCTTTTGCTCATGGAGCAGCACTGTCTATCAGGGATCTGGCAATGCACCAGGGGAATGTGATGGACAATCAGTGTCTCACCAGTCAGTTTGGGTGGACTATCCATGGTGAGGAATACTCTTCAGGGCATCAGTGAAGCTGGTACCACCCATAAACAGGTAGGGCTGTGCATGAGAGGCAGGAGGGGCACTTCTCATGAGGAAATTCAGATACCTACAGAGAGACAAAATCACAAAGGAAGTCACCTCTCAGGAAAGGCAGTGACTATTTAAAGCATCCTTGGTTTGACTGAAGATTTCATGTGTTGACAAGGATCAAATAGACTGGTTCCTTGTCAGCATAAATCCCTAAGCATGAGGTCCTTCTTCTGGGAAACAAACCATCACAAAGTAAAACAAACATGTCACCCTCCATGCAGGCTCCTGGGACAACACTTGTGATTTCACCTGACCCCTCTAAAAGTTATCTGAAGAGAGTAACTGATTTCAGTCAAGAGGCCAAAGGGCTGTACAGGATTTGGGCCAAACAAAGACCTCACTGCAGATGGCACTGTGTGCTCACAGGAAAACAGCACTGGGTCTGAAGTGAAGCACTGCACTCTGGTGAGAGCAGTCTGTCTTCACACACTGGATTAAACGTATTTGCCTCCTTTTATATACATTGAACTTTCCTTCAAGAACCAAACATGGCAACGTCTGCAACAGACACACAAACATGTCCAGGAAGAGACTGGAAAGCAAGAGCAGACTGGAACATAAAAGCAGCAACAGTCATTCCTCTCCAAAATCCAGGAGACCCCATGAGGTCCTGAGACCTTTTAATGGTGCCAGGGCACCATGCCAAAGTATGCAAATACTTATGTACACAAAGGTCTCTCCAGTGAAAAGGAGTGGATGGCTTCAGTGGGACCATGGAGAGCCACTGGCATTGGTCAAATAGGTTCCATACAGCACACTGAATTTTGCTGACCTTTGGCTGATGGTGAAACCTCAGCTCAAACTGGTCCCTACTGTGGTCTGGGAGGGGATCATATCTCTCTGCCACATTATCTGTGTCATTTACCTGCTTATTACCTACTGCACTTCACAACAGTGTGACTGCCACAGTGCCAGGAGCCATACAGGCAGGGCACTGCACAGGCAGGGCACTGCGAGCCCCACTCTCCCTGTATTCAGTAAACAGTAGGTTCTTACAGAGACAGAGAAATAACAAAATGGTTTGGGCTGAAGGGGCCATAATGAATATCTTGTTCCAACCCTCCTGCCAAAGGCAAGGACACTTTCTGTAGGACCAGGTTGCTCAAAGCCCCATCCAATCTGGACTTGAGCGCTCCCAGGGATGGGGCAATTTCTCTGAGTAATCCATTCCAGTGCCTCTCCACCCTCACAGTAAAGAATTTCTTCCTAATATCTAATCTAAACATGCCATCTTTCAGTTTAAAGCTTTTCCCTCTTGTCCCACCACTCTCTGCTTGTGTCAAAAGTCTCTCTTGTAGAGAGACTCGATCTTGATCTTTCTTGTAGATGTTCACCAGTGTTTGTTTGATATGGGAGACCAAAGGACAAACTCAGTTCTCCCTCCTCACCTAACCACAAGGTCCAGCCTACAAGCACCTCCAGCACAGGTCTGGAGGGGGTTTTCCTTTTGCCTTCCCTTCTACAGATCAGATAATCCAACACAGACAAGTGCTTGGGCAGGCAGCTAAGGCAGCAAGGAAAGGGAAAAACCACAAAAGACAGCAGTGATCCAGGATTAGTCTGAGAGATTAAAAAAAGATCTAATGCTCTCACAGATCAACCAGTTGCTCTGAAAACCTTGCCCCAAGCACCCTTGGTCAGCATTACACATCCCATAACTCATCCAGGCATCCCCAGTCATCACTGCACCCTGAAAATTACATCCTGGGATCCTGCTCTGGACTCCAGGGCCCCCACCTCTGATCTTCACACTCCAGAAAGTGGTACTGACAGTGGTTTTTGCCTACCTTACCTCAGCATTTGTTACTGTGGAGTGATAATGGATTTGGAGCAGACCTGCAAAGGCACATGGGAGCACAGGAGGCAAAGTGAGAAATGTGGGTTAAATGAAGTTAGAACAAGAGTATAAGCAAGGAGACAGCTACACAGAAACATCAGGAACTTCATTGCTCAAAAGACACTGTGGATAACAGCAGCTCCTAAACCTGAGAGCATGTGCGCGCGCATGCACACACACACAAAACTTGCTGGAGGGGTGTTCCTGCCCAATTTGAGCCCTGTGCACCACTGATGGCATAGCAGAAGCTCTGAGTTTATCTGAGTTTATTTCTATTTAGCTTAGCAGAAGCTTATCCTCTCTTCCCACTCTCACCTCACAAACATTTTGGGTAAAAAAACGGTCTTCCAGTGCCTATCTACTCATGTAGCCCACCCCACCTTTGTTACTGCTCTTGTATCTGATAGTAATGTTCAGATAACATCTCTCCACCAGGCTTTGCTATATTTCAAGTGCTTAGTGCTTCCACAATGCAACCACTTGAAAAGCATAATTTTGAAGATACAGACTTCACTACAGTGATGGCAGCGCACTTCACTGCTGAAGCACCAGGTCTCTGCTGCCTCTGGGGAATGGCTGCTCGGAGCAGGCTCCCAGCACCAACACCCATCTGCTGTCAAGCCCTGCTGAGCAGCACACAATTCACGTCAGCATAGAAGCTGCTGTGGGAGGACAGGCTTGCACAGACACACTTTGACATTTGACGGCAAAATGTCAGAGCTGACATGCAGCCATTTCCCATCTGTCTCTCCAGTCTCTGTCTGCAACACCAGGCTCTGGCTCCAGCAGCAGCACAGGCTCCCGGGTAGGCTGTGATTCACCGGCCACTAGAGACCCTGCAGCAGACAGATGCCCATCATGCCTGCACCCACAACCTACTCCCAGCATCAGGCTCTGAAGTGCAGGATCACAGGTGACATGCAGACATTCTGATGGCCTCTCTAAGGATGGGCATGACATTTTGTGCTGTAGTTACTCCTTTTCTCTCCCTTGCAACCTCTCCTGGCTTCCTCTGGACTTAGGGGTGCAGGGAGGTTGGCAACAGCACTGCCAGCACAAGGACTGTTCAGTTCCTAACACCAGAGCATCCTCCCTGGCTGCACCATTAGCTGATCCTTATTCTGGAAGACTGTAGAAGTGTCCTTCCTCTTCCTCCTCGGGGTCTGCTATGCTGGGATTGACATTGGGGAATAAAATGCAGCAAGCAGACCAGTTTCAGATTTTGCTGGTTTTGATCACTTCTTCGTAAAGCCCTCACTTCCCTTTTGTAACAGGAAATTTAGAGATGTAGATAGGCAGTTCATACCCGAACATTTTTTGGCAAATCAGTTTATTCTTCTTATTGTTGTCCTGTATCCTGCTCAATGCTACACACATAAGAGCATCCAGCATCCAGCACTGATTCCTGCCTAGAACAGGGGATAATAGCATTGCAAGGCAGGCAGGTGTGCAGGGAGCACGACGACTCTAGACACATCTGAACATCAGCCATTTTATTTTCAAATGTCAGAATTCTTGCCTTCTCCATACTGACACCATCTGCTGCAGCATGGCAGATATGGATTGTTTATTCAGGGAGCTCTTCCTTGAGGTGCTAAGGTTTCCCCGGAGAAGGTGAGAGCCACATTGTGGATGCTTCATTCCAAACAGGATAATACAGAGCAGGAAAAACAGCTTTTTGTGAAACACCTGCATTTGCTCATGAATGATTGTACCCCCATGGAAATAAATACACACAACAAAAACCCCTTAGCTGCAGTAAAGCTCTAGGTAAAAAGCAGGTAAATGCTGAGCAACAAAGGATGGTTCAGCACTGATCTGAGAGCCACCCATGAGGTCATGTCTGAGCTTTAGAGAGGAGGCAGCATGCTGCAGGTAACAGGAGCATGCAGAATCCTTTGGGCTCTGCACTCCATGCCTTTTAAGTCCTTGCTGACCACCACACAGAGGCCCTCAAATCCCTCTCCTGTCACGCCCCTAAGACTAAGGACACTGTGCTAATTCAAAGGTGGTTGGTGGAGCTTCATGGCTCCTTGGCCTCGGGTACCAACTCCTGCCTCTGCAACACTGCTGAGAAGATGCAGAAGCCACCAGACCTGGCTGCAATTGCCTCCAAGGGCTGATGAGTTATGTGTGGTGGCTGCACACCTCCAGGCATACTCTGATATTTGTTATGGCTCCAGACACGATTTTGGAGTTCTAGAGCTGAATCCTTAATAGCCTGCTTTCCTCAGTGCTGTCCCCTGCACACACATGGGGCGACAGGGCTCAGCTCGCAGTAACACAGGCTTCCTCATAAAATGTAATGCATTGGAGGAGGCAGGCAGAGATATGAGAGATATATGTGATTTTAATGTAAAAAGACTGCACATAGAGCACAGAGGATGAGGAAGCAGGCGCAACATCATCAGAACTGTCAGCTGGAGGCAATGCTGGGTTTTTGGAGGATGGCTTTTCTGAACAGATTATTGTTTCTACAAACCTCCATCACTTCATCCATGAAATTGAGTGTCCAAAGGAAACCTTTAACTGTGAGGGTTATTGCTGACTCCTTCTGTATGGCTATGGTTTCATTGCCATCATTACCTTCCTCAGACAGACCAAAATTCATCATGTCATTCAAGGGTGAAATATACAAAAACAGGGTTAAAAGCTAGGTGTTCAGTTTCACAGAAGAAGCAGAAAAAACTGTTTTGTATTAGAGCTGCTTGTTCTTTGAGGGTCGTTCCATGTGAACCCCTGACTCCTACAGTGCATTTGCATTAATATGCCTGAAGAAACCTCACAGCCCTACAAAACAAGCACCAGCAGAAATGCTGCAAAAAGCAACGGTTTGTGTGATTTTGCAGACAAAGGCACAATACACACATCTCCTCTTTGCTCCACGGGGAGATATATTTTCAGTTTACTCCCTGTATGTCTACCTCCAGTCAAAAGGGCTGGGAGATTGATCCAAACTGAAAACCACCCTTCAGAGAGAGTATGGGATCTCAGGGCTCACTGTATCCAGCACCAATACTGCAGTTCATCCTTGCCCCAGCTCTGCCACTCCAAATGCTGCCAGAAAGTACTGGCAGCTTTTAAACAAAAATTTATTAGCAAAATTCCAGAAAACTGGAAGGCATTCAGGGAGCAGCATCAGAGAAGAGGGTAAGTGGTTGAGGGTGAGTGGCCTGGGGATAGGTCTGAACCATGGGAATGAGAGGGAGGAGGTGAGGAAGCCTGTAAGTTGTTGCAGGATGAGTCTAGTTAGTAGTATTTGTTTGGACACCTGTTTCTTTCTTGCCATCTAATACATCTCTATTGAATTCACACCTTCATTAAATGCTTTATTAAATCATCCAGGGAATTTAATGGAAAAAAAAGGCGTAAAAGGAAATGCTAATTGTTTGACTCATCCTAAACCTCCAGCTCTCCTTCTCTGCCTCAGGGGACCACTAGCATTGTCAGGGTGGTCTGCATGCTCCCAGGGTGAATATTCCAGTACATTACGTTTAAAGGGAGCTGCAGAAAAATAGAAATACTAAATACTTCCTAAACTTCTGCCTGTGCTCAGGCTGATTCCTCTTGTGGTGCTGTGCAGTGATTCCTGAAAAGACCACTTCCCTTTTCTTTCCACAAAGCCCTGTCTTGGCCAGGGCTTTTTCCAGTGATTTCCAGGGCAGCCTGACTAAGCCCATGATTAATGTATCATTACATCCTAGAACTACATAGGATTATGATGTGTTCCAAATGGAAACAACAGCACATGATGGTCAGTCACAGCCCTTGTGCTACTGGTAGAAAGGAGCTGCATGGGCCAGGGGTTACCAGCACACACAAAATTAAGCAATGGGTGTAGTGTCTGTATTGCTGATGATGACACAAGCAGCATGAGGCAGGTACTGCCTCCCAGCCAGAAGACAAGAAGCCCCAACTGCTCTGTGCATTTAGAGTTACACAAGACATCAGAAATAGCTTGAGCAGCAGATCTATACCAGCTAACACAGGAGCCAGGACAGTGACCGAACCAGTTTCTCCCATTTCTGTGCTCCCTTGCTCTGTGACTCATCATCTGGCATGTGGCACTCGGCAAGAGCCATTTACAGGCCGTGACTCAGCATCCACTGAGGTGCTCTGGGATGGAACCTGCTCTTCCTCCTCCTCCCTGCCCCAGCCCCCAGCACATATGCTCCTAATTACTTTATGCAAATCTGCAGAGAAGAAAAAGACTGATGTTTCTAGCTGTTCATATCACACAGAAATTGCTAATGAGTTAAACCGCAGACACAGTAAATCCTTTCTTATCACAGACTCTCTACTAGCAGCAGCAGTAGCAGCAGGAGGGACTATGCTTGCATAACATCTTTTAGCCTGAGCACTCTGAAAGCTTCCTGAACATCTTACAACAGCAGAAATCAAACAAATCCATTTTGAAGCACAGATCTGACTGGGTGCTGTAGCCTGGTTTTGCAGGGTCACCAGAGCACTCAAGAACCCACAAAGAAAGAAAATCCTATAAGCGTATGAAATTTCTGGGCACAATCAGTATTCAGAGATGCCAAGACTACACCTCCCTAACTGCACAGCTTTGGTCAGGCCTTAGTGATCCTGACCTAATGGATGACTTCCCTGTTCATGGCAAGGGGGTTGGAACTAGATGACCTTTAGGGTCCCTTCCAACCCAAGCCATGGTATTTTTCTATGATTTGTGCAAAGCAGGGCTGCCAGCTGGTTGCTTCATCAACATGCTCCTTCTACTGACCTGCCCAACTGAGGACCCCACGAACCAGCAGCTGCAGCTGAGTGGTGACAAAACCACAGCCATAAACTGTGGGTGAATCTAAGTCAAAGCCAGCAGAAATCTGGACTGACGGTTTTCCCACCACCTTCTATGCCTGGGAGCTGTGAGCTCAAAACTCCCCACCCCAACAGCCACAGGAGGCAGGGAATGGAGTGTTTGGCTGAGGATTCAGGAGTCAGGCACTGAATTCAGGAATCAAGGCCAACACCCTGACCTGTGCCTGCACAGGGTGGCAAAACTGTTCCCTAAGTCTTTGTGTTCCCTAGAGCTACATGCAATAGTGAATCGGCAGCTATTCTTATTCAGGCGTCCACTGCAGGGGTGAAGGCTCCTGAGATGACATCAAGAAGTGGAGAGGACACAACAGTCCCAACAGCACTGGAGATTTCTGGGCTTGCTGAGGATCTGTAGCATCCCTATAATTAGAATCCCTGAATCATAGAATATGCTGAGTTAGAAGGGACCCATCAGGATTATCAAGTCCAACTCCCATGGTGCCCTCCATAGAGCACCCCAAGAATCACATCACTGCAGGAAGAAAAGGCCTGAAAGTGGAAAATTCAGTGAGGAAGAAAAACAGAGTTGTTTTCACTCAAGATGACCTGGCAGCTGGGGGTGCTAAGACTATTCAGTGTAGGAAATTGCATGTACTGTGTTTGCTTTGTGTTGTTTTCTATCTGTCTTGAGAAATGGAATTTCTGTAGAAGACAAAAGAATGCTGTCAATGATTTAAATCTCGTTTTTCACAGGCTTAGGCCTCACCGCTGGGAGAAAAAGCGATAAGAAGCTTGGAGGTTATAGAAAACACAGAATTGTGAAGTGCTGCACATGGGCTAGACCCTTTGAGATGTGGAGGCTGGGGAACAGGCCCATGTGCTTTTGGTCCCTGCTAAGATGGAATAAGCTTAGCAGTGTATGTGTCCCCAACTGTTTTTGAAACCTTCCAGCCAGTAAGATGATGGGATAAATCTACTCTTTGCACTTCAGCTGTGGATTGTGGTCACCTTGGTTACTTGCATCTATCAGTTCACACAACCCTGCACCACACTCTGGAAAGACCTCTCAAAGAGAAGTGATAAATCACTTGCATTGGATTTTCTTCCCTAACCCTTACTGGAATCTGGCTTCAGGCAACAACACAGTGTTAGCCAGACCATGGCAAAGCAGATGGCCTACTTATCCAAAGCTTATGGGAGGATAATTTCAGGAGTAATCTTCATCTGCACAAAAAAAGCACATGAGGCCGGCTCTACCTCAAGTAGTCCTGTGTCTTCTACCACCTTAGTGACTTGGGAGAAAAAAAGGCAAGCTAAGTCCTAAAATGGACAAAGAAAGTCTGTCTTCACTGTGAACAAGATCTTGCTGCAATCCATACAGACTTCAGCCACTCTGTGTCTGGATATCTTCCCTATTGCCTTCTTTCTGTGCAATTAAAACCGGCATTACACTTCGGTCCAGACTATGCATTGCAGGAATCACAGCTGCAAAACAATCCCTGCAAGAACAAAAACTCTCCCTGCAAGACAAAAACATTAGTGACCACTTGAAAAAGCCTGACAAATAAAGAACTCAGCCTTAAGACAACTCAGTAAAAAGAGGCTGTAAAATTATGTTTACTGTCTCTTCAGCCCAGAGTGCCACGTATGCAGGAATCACTCTCAAGTGAAAAACAAACATTTCTGGGATGGTGGGTTACAGATGTACAACCTCATGAATCACAACAGCAGAAACAGAACAGTCAGCAAAGTGGCTACAGGGAAGTCAAGTAAAACCACAGCCAGGCCAAGCTCTTAAAATAACAAAGTATCACCCCACAAGCCACGGTAAATAAAGCAGCTAGAAATGTCAAAAAGTGCCAGTAGGATTATTTTCAGACTGGAAAATAATTGTAGTGCTGCAATGGTTTGCTGCCACATCCCAGTGAACAGGAGAAGCAGCGCAGGTATGGCATTACCTAGGAATGATGGACATTTGATCTTCCAGGCAGCCTGAATGTCTGCATCTGCAAAGCTGTATTAAATGATGCAATCCTACATGGAATTTAATGCACACTGCGTGCAAACAAATCAGGAATGCCAAAATCAGGCACAAACAGAACACATCCCAGCAGCAGACTGCTTTTACTCAATGTTCCTCTTCCACACTGCACAATCTAAATGGTTTTTCAAACAGCAGCTGTGACCAGCAGCTGACTCCTGCTAAGGCTGCAGGAGACTCTAACCCTTCCTAGCCCTAGGCTGTTCTACCAAGACCAGAAGAAATGCCTGGATACACAGGATGACAATTTCCTGTGTCTCTTCTGCAGGAATACACAATGGTCGGGAGGCTGGCAACTCCCTGATTTGGGGATGATAGCATTGTACAAAGCAAAAAAGCTCAGTAGCCCAATAAAAGCAGCAGCTGAGGAGTTAATACATAAAATTCATCCTACCTTCTGAAGGACACTAAGACCACATATAATATAGATGTCAGTATTATGTTATATTATATTTACATGAATATATATAATAGAAATATATATAATATTATATTCTATATAATAGAAATATATATAATAGAAATACATTATACAGATAATTTATTAATACATGGATATATATGATAGTAATACTGATATCCAAATGCTTTTAGACCACAGGCTGGATTTTACAATCCCTTGAAGGCAGCTAGAGGAAAAGATTGTTTAGCACTCATATTTCAAAATGGAAATTGCCTGATTACTTTTAAGATCATGCATTTATTGACCCTATTTTTGGCCAGGTAGCTGAACAAACAGATCCTCTGCAATCATGTCTGAATCTCATTTCAGCACAGTTCAGTGTGGGTAAAAATAAAAAAGGCAGAATTATTCCTGGGATGTTGAGACAAGAAGTATCTGATGAAGTAACAAATCCTTGGACCATCGTGAGATTACCCCGTCACTAGCAGCCTCCTTCATTTGGGAGTAGTTTACATTGCAGAGCATGTTTCATAACCTGCCCATTGAAATTTACAAGAGTATACAATCATCCCTCAGTGTCCCTTTTGTTTTTTGGAATTCTTGCAAATTTTTAAAGCTTGTAACTTCCTGAACCAGTGCCTTCCACTCCAAATGACATGCCTCACTAGTAGTTATCTGTCAGTACTTTTGAACATAGGGATATTTAATGTCATTACTTGTCCTTGGGCTAGGGCAGGGAGAGGATCATATTTTATACTCAATTTGCCAACCTTCAGTGCCAAGATTTCTTTTCTGCTCAAGCACAAGAGTATTCCCAGATCCTTGGTCCGATTACCAACCTCTCTCCAAGTGTCTCTCGGGGTCTGGGTGTCAGGATGACCCCAAGATTGTAAAAGTCCTTGTTCTCCCAGCCCGTGCAGCCAAAGGAGTCTGGATGCGTAAGATCAGCTTTTCAAGGTTGTTTATTTTTCCTTACCTATAACATTCTTTCTCTGACAGGTCAGCCATGGCATTCTGTCTGTCCTCTAGGGCGGTGTTACCATTTTATACTAAAAGCCACGTGTACTATGTTTACAACAATGTGCCAATATCTAACACCTATGTTGACAGTGTGTCTCTACCTTAAACCAATAAAAAAGTGTCACCATCACAGCAAGACATGGAGGGCAAGGAGAAGAAGGTCAGGACACGCCTAAATCCCTCCTTTATGTCCCCTGAACTCCATTCTAAAAAAGCCCCAAAGTTCCACTTTTTCACCCTGTGTTAATTCAACTACTACACTACTCAAACCTTTGTGGCTTGTAATTCCTCATACAAAATTGGCAGCTTTTTCCATGGGCTAAAATCAAAGCCACAGCTGTTTTTGACTTCTTGCCAAGGTCTCTGAGACCCCTGCCAGGGTCTCAGGACAGCCAGGGCAGCCAGAGGGATGTCCTGGACTCCGACAAGTGTCCTCCTGATGTGTGAGTGCATTTGTATGTTCACATGGCTGGCAGCAAGGGAGATCTCAGGAGGTTCTGGATGAAACCACAATGTCAGTTTATATAACAGAATATTTTCCATGCAGCAGAACTAACAAAAGGCAAGCCAGAATCTTAATAAAATACTTATGAAGCAGACCAGACACTTGTAATGATTACACATACTTTCCTTCTGAGAGGGGAAAGTATCCCTTGTAGGGGCTGACAACCCAAACCAAGCTCAGTTTGTAAAGCTCTATTCAGCACAGTTTATTTTAGGATATCACTCCACAAGACAGCTCATGTGCTAATTAGGCTTGGAATGACTGGGCTCAACAGAGCATTAAGGGTAAACTAAATCTGATAGCCCTGGATTAACCAAGGTCTTCTAGTGATCATGTTGGGCCACATAGACCTATTGACTAGGGGAAAAAAAAAAAAAAAAAAGAAGAGGGCAAACAGGGATGATCCTTGACTCTGTACTGGGAGAGCAGTCAGAGTTCCAGGAGACCCACCAAGTCTACTGAAAAGATGGCCAGATTGGATGGGGCTTTGAGCAACCTGGTCTAGTGGGAAGCATCCCTGCCCATGAAGGGGCTTGGAATGAGACGGGAACTTCAGGGTCCTTTCCCACCCAAACTATCCTATGATTCTGTGAGCAGTCTGCTTTTCATCACTTCAAGGGTATTTGAGAGAACTGAGGAGACACTTTAAGACTGCAGACTCACAGATCTTTGCAGATAGGACATGTTCACATTTCATTATCTTCGTTCTTGAAACTGTTGCATCCTTTCTGGACCATTAGTCTCAGAGAAGACATGTAGCTGAAACAAATGTTTGCCTGTGTTAAGACCTTGAACTGAGATGGGCCTTAACAAAACCACAAGGTTTTAAAGCTCTGCAACTTCTGAACACATACTATAAATACACTTATTCACAAGAATGCCAAGCCATTTGGGAATACTGCTGGGCTTTGAAGTTTGAAAGCAAGGTTCACGGACTAATTAATCACAGTATGTGAAAAGTATTCATATTATCAGTTTCAAATAATCCTCCTTAATTTCCTGGAGTACTTTCACATTGCAATCAGGGCACCTCATAAATCATTATTTTCTTTCTCTAGATTGTTCAGTATTTCATATCACAAACCCCACAGTTTCCCATTTACCACAAGTAACTTCCACTTTTTCAATCTCTCCTATAAGGAACATTTTCCAGGGACTTGTTCAGTTTCCTAGGCAGTTTCTCAATTCCTTCCAGCTATGCACTCATGCTTCTGAGCTGCGGTGACTAATTTCACACAGTTTTCCAACTGGCAGTGGGATTAGAAGCAGTAAAATAATTGTCCATTCCATTTCTTATGTACCTTAACATCCATATGTACATGCCTGCCAGGTAACATCCCTTATGACCAGGGTGACAAGTTACTTTTTGCAGTTTAATGACATCAGTTTAATGAGTTGGAATGCATTTAATCAGTTTAATAATTTGGAATCTGACAAAGTGTCCTTTCATGACTATCTTCTCTTACACACACTTATGTAACTTAGCATCAAGCTAAAAAATTTCAAAGATTACAACAAGACTAGCCTAGGAGAAATCAGGGGATTTTTTTTTAACATATCTGTTCTCTGAGGAAAGGAGTTTCTTTCCCCTTGTCTCTGGAATGTGGGTTTTCGAGCTTGCTCTCTCAGGCTGCATAAATTCTCAGCAGGTCAACATGCAATTTTTCTTTGAGGTCCGCCAAGAGATAAAAGGGTCCTCAAAGTCTTACTAGGGTCTGGGCTGAGGGATATTTCTCCACAGTGAATTTGCCTCACTAAAGCAGTGAGGTCTAGTGGCCTGCACCCTTGAAAGAAGGTTCCCCTTTCATTTTGATGGGCAGGCCGAGAGGTTGTTGTGGTTTTTCTTTTCAACCTCAACTCATGCCAAGGGGAAAGCAGAAACAAAGCACTGGACCAAAATCCTGATTATTGAATGTGCTCTGGTACAGAACAGAATCACTCCTCAGTGCTCCTGGGACAATTAAATGCATCATTTCAGTTTGGGTTTTTTCTCCACCTTGGGGAACCAAATCATGTTGCCAGCACAAAGCCTGAGAGAGGTCAGGGTTATGGAGATGGAACTATTCTATGGAGTCTCTGACA
This sequence comes from Vidua chalybeata, assembly GCF_026979565.1. Taxonomy (NCBI): domain Eukaryota; kingdom Metazoa; phylum Chordata; class Aves; order Passeriformes; family Viduidae; genus Vidua; species Vidua chalybeata. The sequence goes on from NC_071570.1 coordinate 41,434,147, forward strand.
CTTTTGCAAAGTCACCAAGAAATCTGGAGATTACAGAAAGCCCAGTGGATCAAAAATGACTTGTGGTGTCTCGGATACGGCCAAGCATAAATTGAATGGCTGTGGCTGGAGCACTGCACCTTTGTGCAGTAACCACCCCCATGCCACTGCCTGTCAGTGCCAGGACACACCTGTTTTCTTGCAGTTCCCCCTCTCCTCCTCTCCCACTGTCCTATGAACTGGCTAGCCCTCCTGACCAGGGTCAGGGATGCCTGAGGTTACCCTGTGCTCCACACTGCCTCACCTCTCCTTTGACCCAGTGCTCCACCAAAACCAGCCACTCTGAGGAGCACATGGGAAAAAACAGGCTGTCAGGCTCACTGTAACAAGCAGCCACCACCTCCAGAGTGCTTTACAAAGACAGTAATTATAAATAGCAAGGGCCTATAGAAATGAAAATGAGGCATATGACATGGGGCTGAAGGAGGAGGAGACATCTGAGTAAGGACAATGCTCTCTTCAACAACATTCCAAGCACTACAACCTGCAGTTGGAGGACAAATCCCAGCAGTAGGGTAAGTTAGATGCCACTGACTGTGGGCAAGTGAGAACAGCTTGTTGCCAGTAGGAAAGGTGTAGGCTAAGTGTAGATTCATGCTGAAATCCTTTTGCTGGTTTTCTGAAGGGAGCTACAATCACTGCTCAGGCTAAGGCGTACTTGGGCAAGAAACCCCTTAGAGGCCACTACGTAACTCACAGGAGACCAAGTGGTGAAGGAGAAGTTGATCAGAATAAGCCTAACCCCAGGCAGATGTGTCACTCCAGGTATCAATCATCAGAATTAATTAGGAAGCCAAGGAAGATACACTGTGTGGGCCAACAGCATCTTGGGACCAGAGATATGAAATATTTACTCCTCCCACTGGATCTTCTCCTTGTGTGGGATTATCATTTTGCCACCTGAGTTACTGGAAAAGGTTTGAGGGTGGGACTGCAGGGAAAAACACCATGTAAGCAAACACTGTAATGAACCTGCCTGCCAAGAGCAGAAAATTGCACTAGCACAATAATCAAGACAGGTCATTCTCCCTGCTAAGAAAGGCATCTCGGAGTACAGCTATGCTATGTGAGCTTACACAGGGGCTTACATGTGACAGTGAAGCCTGAGGCACACATCCCTGGTCTTAGCCATGGGAACCCCAGAGAGGGACCAAAAGAAGTTATCTTGCTCAACAACCCAGGTGAATTGGGCCTATAGGCAAAAGGAGGCAAAGTAGCTTGTGGCTGGTCCTACACCAGTGCAGGCAGGCCATAACAGAGATGAACGAGCACACTGAAAGTGTTTAGGGCATGTTCTTCCAGAAGCAATGGCAGCTACTGTGAGTTTGTAAAAAATAAGGTAAGGTTCTGGAGTAAGACTGATGAAATTAGTAAAATTGGGTAGGGAGCAAAGACTCTAGTCTGAGGTAACAGAGGGTCTGAGGAAAATATCAGGTGAAAACCTGCTGTCTATTTGCCAGGGTTTTCCATACGGGCTCTAACTGAATATTTTTTCCCTCCCAGAGCAGAAACTCCCTTCTTCCCAAGAGGAACTGCTAGCATTCATACCCTATGATATATCTCTGATACTGTCTCCAAAAGCATAACAGGGCAGTGACAATTGTTTTCTGCTTCCAGAGAGCATTTTGTGTTGGAGCACAGAGTGGCAGTTTGGTGGCAAGGCCAGTTTCCTATCACTTGCCAAGGGTCAGTACAAAGCATTGCTAATATGACTCAAATATTGATTATTTATCACTCAAAGGTACTGCCAGCCCCACAGCCTCATCACTGCCCAAAAACCAACACACGTGTTGGTGTGCAAACTCAGAACTTGAGCCTGAGCAACAAGTTGCCATCACCCACATTATGGCCACACACCAACATTACAGCTCTGCCTTCCCCCTCCATCCCATTTACAGCAGTTAACAAACACAGCGGGTTTTGATAGGGTGTTTTATCCCACTACCCGTAAGTTTAGCAACCATCAGCCTTGCCCAGTAAGAAGTACTCGCATGTGTCTGAGAGGTAGAAAAAAATACTGTCTACAGCACCCTGAGGCTACAACACAGCCGTGGTGAGGAGACAAAGAACTTGTGGGCCAGCCTGCTTTTGTGCTCATCTTAAAACATATGTCCTGGCTTTGATCCACTTTTTTCAGAAAATGAATATTAAAATCATTTTCATCAAGAGAGAAAACTGAAGCAGAATCAGAGACCAGGGGTATTTTGACAGCCCATTTCTTTCTTATTGGAGAGTAACCAACTTTGAGATGTGAGGACATGCAGGGAACCTACTTGGCAGACAATAACGACAAATCCCTGCTAAGGCTCCTTAGCAATACAGCTGTCATTGATCATTGCTACTGATTTCACCCTCTGCCAGCCAAGCTCTCTCAGCTTCTTCAAGCCTTATCCTACAGCCTCTCACAGAGCTGGAATGTGTTGGTGGGCTTCTGGCTCTTTTGGTCTTATGGACTGACCAGCCAGAAGCACTTTATCCACATCAGAACACTACCCATGAAACAGCAGAGGTAGAAGACAAGTGAGGTTTTTCCACTACCAGTCAGATTCCAATGGTTTCCACAAGCATGAGGACAAAATCTTGTCCAGTATGGGCCTTCATCCCACAGCTGACAGGAAGGTACCTCCACCTCCAATCCTCCACCTCTCAAGTACCAGCAGAGATCTTCACATCTCTTACTCTGGATTTTCTTTTTTTGGGTCCAACTATCAGAACTAACCGTGCCTACTGAGATGAGTTTTCACCCAGCACCCATGATACAGAAGTTGCTTTGGATTGAACATCTCAAGCTGACCCAGTTTATATTAAACAGAATGGTAAAAAGCAAACAGAGCTGTAATGAAACCTTTTTAATTTTTAAAGAGCAGATCTCTGGCGTGTCAGAGCAAACCGTTATAATGCCAACAAGACCAAGCAGCTTGGAGAAGTACTGCAGAAAATACTTTGAATTTAAGTAGAAAAAAAAAAAAAAAATCTAGACTGACTAAAAAAGATGAGAAGATTAGAAGAGAAAGGCTCCTGATCAACCTGAATGAGTAACCACACCAAGAAGAATATTAGTGGTGAGAAAACCAACACCTTCAGTGCTGTTTTGGCAAAACAAATATTGAAACTGCAGCAATGACAGGTTGGATAGTGACAGGGGGAAGAAGGTGCAGAAAAGGAAATGAGCTTTTGACTGGAATCAAATTCAAAAAGATGAAAGCACTCAAGTCAGAAGGACAGGATATTCTTGATCCCAGAACAATGAAGGAATAGCTGGTTGATCACAGCTGGCAACTACACTATTAATAAAAATACCCATTAGAAAAGAAAGGAAGAAGGTGAAACCATGTGGCTGACAAATATTAAAGGTAAGTGTCTTTAGCTGTTCTGCAAAGGCAGGGAAAGTGACCCATGTCAGATTTATAAACCTGCCCTTACTATTACATAAGTCTTTCAGAAAACACTAGAAAAGAAATATAAGACAGGGAAATAAAAACAGGGCAAAGCACAAGAAGGGGTTGCAAAAGTCAAGAGTATTGTCTGGGTAAGCAGGAACCACACCAGAGTGAGATCTTGACTCACCAGAACATCAGACTGGAAGAAAATTTAGATGTCTGGGGCTAAAAATTTGTTTTTTGTTTGCTCACACAGCCTCAGACACCTGACAGGCAGTAATGGAGCTGTGGGCAGACCATTCCTGAGTTCACAGCATATTCTCCTGGGCCACCTGCACTTTCTGCAATGCAGGTCCACGTCCCTCTTATCTAGAGATCCAGCTGCACTTTATCTCCATCATCTGCATCAGTGCAGAGAGGAAGATACAGTCCTGGGGATGATTTCAGTCAGGTCCAGTCACCAGAACCTCTTGCCCATCTTTCAAGCATCTCAAGGCAGAGATTATCTGTGCACTCTCACTGCTTAACAGATGTTCTTGTAAGAGTGGTACCTACTAGCCAGGCACAGCCTGTATGCCCTGGGGACATTCCCACCCCACACAGAGAAGGAGGCTGCATCACCTTCTTTTTATTCCTTTAGGCAAGCATTGTACACACAAACCATATATACATATATGTTTTCTTCCACATGCTGATACAGGTATGTGTGTCCTGTACATTCTGTTGCACATCCTGTCCTCCAGCCCATGATGTGCTGCACACAGTGATGCTGTTGTTACCCACCACCAATCTCCCATAGGAACCTGCTCTGCAGCAGCACCACAAACCCAGTCTGGTTTGCTGGTTGCTGTCTCCTGCACACCTGCAGAAGACATCCCACTCCCTGCTCCCATCAGCCTGAAAGGGATGGATTCTGGGAGACACAGAGAGGTTTTCCCAGGTCCAAGAGCAAGACAGGGGTGAGAAGGAGCTGCAGTTCAGGAAGCCTTATGTTGCTTCCGGGACATTGTCATCAATCTGCAAGAAGGCAACATGCCACTTTGAGATTTTGCTGGAAGCCCTCTCCTCCTCACCTGGCACCCTGCACTGAAACCCTGGGTTTGCCTTCATCACTGGGTATAAAGGCCGTGGAGCCTTGTCACTCCATAGGGACAGAGAGGAAGCAGCCAAATGAGAACCTGCAGCATCAAAATGGTTCCTCCGGAGAACTACTGCAGAAAAGGCTGTGCTGAGGATCACCCCCACCCCCACAAACCCTGCAGGGCTGCACACAGCACTGAGTGTCTCAGGGAACACAGTGAGAGGCTGGAGAATGACAACAGAAACAACACATTTGCATTCCCTGATAATGACAACCCTGAATTTCCCCTCTGTGTGTTCTCCCATTGGTCTCTGACCCAAACCTCCTGCTCCCCCAGCTCTGCAATGCCTCTCATCTGCCTCCTCTTTCCACAGTTTCTCTGCAGCTCTGCTAAACATCTACCATTTTATCTACATTTTTCCTGTCATCCTGTTGCTCTTTATAGGCCTAAAAAGCTTTGTCTGAATTATTCTTAGGTCACTGGCAAATGGGAAAAAAATTCTGTAAATAGGTAAGATCTGCCAAGCTCACTCTTTAGCAACATTGATATAAAAGGCTGCAGGTGTGTGGAGATAAAAATACAGATCTCTACTTCCCTTTTACTCTAGTACACCTTTATGATGCCCATCAATTCTCACCTTGTATGGTATGTTACTCTGTGACTCCCATTTACTTCAGATTCACCCAAAATCCTGCAGTTGCAACCCCACACGCTCAGCATTTTCTATAACTCCAAAAGACTGAATCTGCTATTCTATTATCTCCTTTTGTTATGACATTCCCATTTGCACATTCCCCTACAGCCACATCACTTTAACACATATACCAAAATCTCATTCTTTTATACTTTTGCTTTATTGTTCTCACTGTCATGCTGAACATTGCCCCTCCAGCATCTATATCCCTATCCCACATACATCCTTCTCTTTGTTCAAACCCTTCTCCTATTTGCAGAGGCAATTTAATGGAAGGATTTGTGCAGAGGGTGGGGGAGGGAGGAAGAAGAAAGAAGGCAGGGAGGGAAAAGAGGGATTTGGCTATAACAAGACCGTGTAATTAAGCTCCAGTAACTGGTACCCAGCCCGGACCCCTCATTTCAGTAATTAAAAGCAGTAATTCCTCCATTCCTAGATAACCTTTCTCATCTGACCTGTGAAAAGAAGCAGGGAGAATGCATCCATTTACACAGCCAACAGAGACACACCCTGGCAACACAAAGGACTCCAGCCTGCACAGAGCCTGTGTATCACTTAGCAAAAAGACAGCGTTTTACACGTCGTGATTTTTACCCTAATGCCTTTTGAACAAATAATTTACCAGCATTTAGGGGATGGAAAAAAAGAAGGGGAAAAAAAAAAAAGCCGAAAAAAGAAGGCAAAAGCCACAGCGACAGCAACCTTTCTTATGTCTGAGCCCTTTGTCTCTGTCTTTTCATGGAAGCGCTGTCCATCGAAACAGCTTTTGAGCTGCACAGCAGCATCACTGCCAGGGATGCACGGAGAGCATGGCAGCTGGCAGGACCACAACAATCCGTGCGGGCTCGGCTGTCATGGCAGGCACAATGGAGAGCTGTGCGGAGGCACTGCCAGGGCGAAGCACGACTCGCCTCTGCACAGCCAGCCCCGGACAAACAGCTACAATGGACAAACACACATTCTGCGCAGCAACCACAGCCTCCTCGCTCGCTCACATCCATGACAGCCACAGCCAGCTCCAAAGCAATGCAGCCTCTGAAGAGACAAAGCAGCCCTAAAATCCTTAAGCTTCATCGTCTAGCTGGCATCCTCCGCAAAAACAAACCGGCCACCAAGCGGCCTGAAAACCAACAGCACAGCTGACACCACCCCGGTAATTCGTCCATCTCACCTTTCCACAGATCCTTCGTCCCACGTCCCCTGTCAGTGAACACACTCAGCTCCAAGGCACTCCTGAGCGCTCGGATTCCAGAAGACTCCGTTTTCTCTCACCAGGATGCTGTGGGAAACACAGAGTCAATTTTTTTTTTTTTCTGATTTTTTTTTGTTCTCACAGCTGCATCCCTGGCAATGCAGAGGGTCTGCGCAATCACATATCCGATGCTCCTGCTGCTGCTGTGACGTTGCTGCGTGTGAAGAAGCAAGCATGCCCACAGCACTGCCACTTCAGCACGCAATCAGTCCCTGTGGAACCTCAGGCAAGGCAGGGGATGGGAGGGAGCAGAAAAGGAGGGGATGATGAAGGATTGATTCTTACAGGAACAAGGAAATCAGGTACGCAGCATTAGGAGAAATAAAAAGATTGAAGCCTGTGCCATAAAATAGAGCTGCACCATCCTATTTTGTGATGAGACTGGATTTTGGATGTTTTGTGCCTGCAGGCTGCCTGATCTCTTCACCCTGTCTTTGCAATGGAAAGCAAAAGGGACTGGAGTGTTCCTACGGTTGATAATGGCAGCTAGAACCCTTGGAGATAAAATGGCAGTCTGCAAAGCAATGCATAGGAGGAGGAGGAGGAGGATGGGAAGACTGCAAGAAGCTTCCTGAAACTTCTTTAAATTTCAGTAGTTCCTTGCCCTAAACAGCTTAATCAACAGTATCTATACAGCACCTCTGAAATGCAGCCACCTCCAGAGCAAGATGCAATCACCACCACTTCCCACAGTGCTGAACCCACCTGGCAGGGGCAGGATGTCTGTAGTCCCTGCTCTCACAGGGGACCTCAAATCAAGATCCCACCAACTCTTAGCTGCAATTTGTGATTAAAGTACTGCCCATGGCCTGGGCTAGATCCCAGCCTCTCACAACCCCAGAGCAGATCTTCCTACCTGAAAAAGGGGGTCATTACCTGCAGAGCCCAGGCTCTCTTGCTATCAGGAAGGATTTTTCCGTATCTGCCTTTCCAGAGGCAGCTGGTGAAAAGGGGTGATGGAACTTCCTCCACAGGCAGAGCAGTGCAGTTCCTGACAGGACAAATGTGGCTACTTTTGCTTTTCTACCTGCTAGGGCATAACCACATACCCCAGAAACTCAGCTGTGCTCTGGCCTGTGCTGTGCCAGGGCAGATGTTTCTAGCACTGGAGCAGCATCCATCATGGAGACCACTCACATTACTGCCCTTTCTCATCCAGTCCCGTGCCTACAGCCCTGTGAAGAGCCAAGCACAGCCCAGAAATTGGAGTACCCACACTGGAAAAAGCAAAACCTCTGAGCCACAACCTCCTAAACTGAGGTTCTGTGGGAAGTGAGCCGATCAGAGCACGGCAAAGAAGGGGTAAAACTGTCACATGGACACAAAATGCTAAGAAATTAAGAACTGCCACATGGCTGAGTACTTTTTTATACCGTGATGTCCCCAAAGCGGCGAACAAGTAACACAAATACAACAACACAGACAATACAAAACTTTACAGAAGCTTCTGCCTCTGGAGAGGTCAAATAAAAAAAGCTATGACATAAAAAGCTATGACAGAAAAGTGTTAGGCTTATTACTGGAAGTGGCTGCCAATTATCTCAGATCCAAGAACACTACAAACTTTTAAAATGTCTCTTCAAGTAACTTTTAAATCAGATTTCTGTCAGAAAACCATGGGACTGGGGGTGATTCCCAAGGGCTTCAGATGCAGGAGTCCAGGACTCCCCCCAGTGCAAAGAGACTATCCCACTGGGAAAAGAGAAAGGGCCTTGGGCTGTAGGCTGTGCAGACTGTTTGCAATGCACTGGAGCCAGCATCACAGATGCAGCTCTGCTACTCACCTCCAAACCACAGTGAATGATCCCTCCACCAGTCCCAGAGGTCAGGCTCTACAGGCCAGGTTCTTCCCAAGAAGTCAGTGTATCGGTCCTTTCAGCAGCACTTTGTACTCCCCAGCCCACTGCCTGCCTTTCATGGGATGCTGGGGACCCACTCCACTAGCTGGTCCTGTTCAAGAGGCAGGGACAAGCCCCCAGGAGGATGCAGGAGTGAGGGACCTACCTCGATGCCTGGCCATTACAGCAAGCAGAAAGCCAGTCCTGGCAGGCTCTGCTCCAACCAAGCTGCTGTAAATGAGACCATTTACTGCGCTCCCATTAATGTGCAGCCCCAGGACCCCTGTATGGGCCAGTCCCATTGTACTGTCAGTGTTAATTAAGGCAGGCTCAAGCAGATGTCTCCAGCCCCTTCAGCTGGGACAGTCAGGGAGCAACAGTGAGGAAAGAGATGAAGAGTTTCAGCTGTGGAGCTCTGTGCAGAACAAGGAGCATTTGTTACCCAGGAGACTCGTTCCCACAGCAGAGAGGAGAATGGAAACTATTTCGGTGCCCTCCCTAGTCCTCCACAAGCATTGCCAATGCTGACGCCAGGAGGTATAAATGCTGGCAGGCTGAGTGCTTGCCTTCATCCCTGCCCCTGCCACAGGACACTGGCATTAACCAATTCACTGACAGCAATTCCCCTCTGGTGTAGCAGACACACATACCAGAGCAGATGGAGTCAGGGGGTATTTTCTTTAAAATCAGACAGAGCAGTGAAGCAGACAAGGGGTTCCCAAAGAAACACTCCTATTTACATCTCTGTTCCCAACATAAACGTCTGTACCCTCCTCCCCAAAATACATTCTGCATGTTCCCCAGATCTCAAACTCACACGGCCTCGACTCTCTGCAGCACACAACCCTCTGCAGCATCTCCCTTCCCAATCTGCTTCACTCAGCAACAGCGCTAGGAACTGATGGGCTGTCCCAAAGCTTTGCAGGCAGCAGGAGATCTCAGGTGCTAATTAATAAAGAAGAACAAAGCTCTTTCCTGCAGACTGTCTTCTCAGAGATGACTTCTATTTGATCACAGAGATGAGTCAGTGTAAGAAGGGGAGCATGGCTGACTCCACAGTGTCATGCAAGGAGGGAGCAGGGATTCTGCAGGCTGGTGACTGTATTCCTTGGAGAAGGAAGGCGAAAGAGATGGAGGTGTCAAGACATGCGTACCCCTATAGTAAAAGGGGTTCCCATCTTGCTTCACCTGGTCAGGTTCTTCCCACAGACTCCAGCACTCTGTGGTGTAGGTAGCTTGGCAGGAGAAAATTCCTTATTAAGCAATATCAGTCTCACTATCCACAAGCACCCCAGGTGTCGGGCAGGATTTTAGCAATCTCACCTCCTTACCCTGAACGCACAACACAATCTCCCATCTGTGAATTCCAGTAAGGAGGCACATCCTCCTCCCAGGCCTGGGCTGCAGCAAAGCGTACCACTTTAGGGGAGCCACAGGTGTTGCACTCACACTGGACATGAGCAGTACATGTACCTGGAGATCTTGGTGACAACAGCTAGGTCACAAATAGATCAGTTGGGTGTTAGAAAGCCCAATACATTTCGGTCTTGGACTTGGGCTTCTTCCTTCATATACTGTGGAGGAATTGCCTGCTAAGGTCAGCACACGCCCATGTACAAGAAGAACCCATTCCATTTTTGCCACAATTGTGCAGTAAAATCACCCACCAGCTGACCCAGCCTCCCATCTATTTGTGCAAAGCTGCTCTAGTGATGCATGAACTGGAAGCAGCTCAGCCCCAGATTCCAGTCAGCTGTCTGGGCTGTAGCTCTGACATCAAGCACTATGCTAGGACAGGTCTTTAATCATCTCTCACCATCAGGTGTGGGGCACAATTTGCCCACTCTTGAAACTGACAGGCAGCTCCAGCTGCTGCCTCCAGCTTACAGCTGTACCCCAGCAAAGGGTGCTGTCTGCCACCTCCTCTTAAAGGGCGGGCATTTTGACTAATCCCTCATTACCTTCAGTGTGTCCATGCCTCTCAAGCAAACAGAAGGTGGTACAAGCAACAGCAAGCTCTTCATCACAGCAGAAAACCTGTGCCTGGCTATCTGCAGGTCCAACAGCAGGACCATGCCTAGGATATACATTCTGGCCACATTTGTAGCATGCCCACAGAGACATCTTCACTCTTTCCCATGTGCTGGACCACTCAGGAGCAAGGCGAATGCACCTCAGTGTCTTTCCACGCTGTTTACCCATTGTTTGTGGCAGAAATCTAAATCCCATGGCAACTCCACCCAGCACCAAAACCATCCAGGCTGTTTGGAAAATGCCAGAGAGAGGGTTGAACTTTTATAAAAGCATGGGTCTGCTCAACTAGAGCAAGGGGGAACCAGAAAACAGGAGCCAACAGAAAGCAGATGATGAAACTTCACAAAAATTCTCATAAAGGAAAACCAAAATAATTCCCTATTCCTTCAAGCCCTGTGCTTCATGGCCAAACAACATCTTTCTGACACACAGAGATCAGTGCAGGCTGATTGTTACCGACATACACTTGGCATCTCTTCTGTTTGTTGGGAACAGATACAGGTGCTTTTGAACGAGGGGTAAAAATCCGAGCAGACTGATAAAAACATATGTTAGCACAGTGGAAATGCCTGCCCTTAGCGCTCACATTTCCCTGGGGGATCACCAACTGATCCACACTGAGACTGCTTTCCAAGGGGAACTGAGGACAGAGGCACAGGAGTCTGTGAGGTTTTGCCGGTCAGAGACACATTCTCAACATCCAAATTCACCAGCCCATCATGATGACCCTGTGTCCCAGCGAGCCCTGCCCACTGCCCACAACAGCAGGACTGATTTCTTCAGGGCTAGCAACCCAAGGCAGGAGCCACAGCTCCAAATGAGGAAATGGCTTCAAAGGAGAAAGTTGTTGCTGTTTTTTAAAAAAAGTTTCTTGTTGCTTGCTGTCTTCTAACATAATTAATTCCCCAAGTTCAGTCCTCTGATGTTTAAGAATATTCTCTGAATTTCCAGCTTATCTTCATCCATGCACAGCTCACCCCCATTCACTCATGTTCCAAAAATGAGCTTTAACATCAGCATTTATCCAGCCTGTGTTTAAAGTCATATAATTTGAGTTCTCTAATCACTTCACATTAGGTAGGCTTTCCATTTCTTTGATCATACCCATTTTCCTTCTCTGGACCTGACCCAGTTTACACGCAGCCTTCAGAGAGTGACTGGAAATGTTCACAGTCTTCCAAGCAAGGTCCCCATGCCTTAATACACTAAAATTTCTCCATCTCTGCTAGAAATGCTTTCTCCAATGTGTCACATTGGATGACGTTGTAGCAGTCAGAGGCCCTGCAAGGCCTCCATGGCGGTCACTAGCCTAAGATAAGAAATGCAGAGTCATGATGAGTGAACAGAGCTGCCCCTCTTCCGCACTCAGACCCCTGTTATCTCTCTGTAAGGCTATAGGTCGTATTCTCATCGACCCCAGCTATTGGACAATTTCCACTCCCTTAGTACCATACTTAAACCCTCACCTCTGCCCAGCTCAGTGGAAGAGCTGTCAGTGGAACCCTTTGCAGAAGCTGCCAATAAAGACATCTCCGCAGAACTCCACTCAGCCTTCACCTCTCTCCTTCCCTGCGTCTGCCGAGGCACTTTGTGAGCACAGGGCTAAAATCACTGAGAGCTGAACTCACTAGAGCTGAAATCACTCCACAAGTGCTCACTGAAGTAGCCAGTGGCTCGGAGCTAGCTGGGGGGCCCAGACAGGCTGTGCCTCATCAGCACAGTGCTATCCGGGACACCTACGGTGGCTGCTGGCCTGGGGGCCAGACGGACCCCCGGGACTTCAGGCTGTGATATGACATGTATTTTTTCCATGGCTACATCATGTTAGATGCTCACAGTCACCTTGTACATCACTCCGAGACCCTGAGTTTTCTCCCACTGTCACTTTCCCCATTGAGCTTCCAGACAGAGATTAACTTTTTGCTCATTTCTCAGGCACACAGCCATGCAATTTTGAACTATCCAGTTCCCATTTGTACTGCTCTTCAAGGAATAATCCCAGCTCTTCCTGCTGAACACTGAACAGCCTCTGATGATGCTTCCTTAGCTTTGTGTCTTTAGGAAATATCACTACTGAAGCCTTACTTTTTGGTGTACAGAGCATTATTTCATGTATTGAACAGCTTCCATTTTGAAGGTGATCTCCACTAACAACTTCCCTTCAGAGCAGTAGTTCCTCTTTCAACATTCCTGTTATCTTCCTCTAGTCTGTTTACTGCCTCTAAGCTCTCAAAGGGTATTATGAATGGAAGAATTACACATGGATTAAAGGGAGGCAGGAAAAGCACTTGAGAGATCCATTTCAGGTTATTAAACAAACAAAATACTAGCAAATGTCCTGGAACAAATAGACAGAATATGGTACTCTGTGTCCTGCTCCCACTCTTTGCTGACCCTCTGCAACCACTTCTAGAAAAATTATACTGGGCAAGGTGTTCCTCCATCCCAATCACCATCTGAATTCCCAACTTCCAGTACTGAGGTCAAATCCTTCCTTGTGCTGGCAATTGATGCTTCACTGCCCAGGAACAGAGGCCCTCACAAGCTCCATAAAAAGTCACAATTCCTAGATGGGACTAGTGCTGGCATGGCTCCGCACAGGGCTGGGCTCAGTTCCACGTACCTCCACACTACTGAGGCATCTATGGGAAAACCAAATCCTACCCACAATCAGCTGCCTGTCTCCAGTCCTTTCCAGCTCAGGATTCCAGTATGTTTGCACCCCAAAGGAGGCTGGGGTAACAGGGAGATGTGAACCCCTTGGAATTCTGTGTGAAAGGGAGAAATGACCCTACAACCCAACTCTTGACACACATCTTCTACTCCTAATACTTAGTACTGCCCAAGCAAGAGCACAAAAAAGTAGCTGAATGTTTCTAGACATGGGAAATCAGAACACAAACAGCAGAGCAGCTCTTGGATAATGTCTGAAGGCTCAGCTTCAATCTGATAAACTAGACTCATAAAGCTGCACAGAAAATCTTGAATTAAAGCAAAGCCTGGACATAACTCATCCAGACTGAGGTTTCAGGATGTTTTAAGTAGGAGCTCAGCTCTAAGAGAAAAGCTGTTTCTTCAAGCAGTCACTCAGATATTGATGCTACACTTACTGGGAATATAAACTCTTGGCACTCAAAACCTTGGCAAAAGAAGCAGAAAGGGCATTATAAAAAAAAAAAAAAAAGAAAAAAAGAAGCCTTTTAATCTGGCAAACAGTCACTCCGAATCACTCTGAGCAGCCATGGTAACAGTGGATATTAAGGTGTTAGTGGCTTCACTCCTGTTAAAATTCTTCTTCAAAGCAGGATCAATGCTGCCCCCAAAGCACCATTTACCTAAATAACTAGTTTCACAGTAACTTAATAGTTCCCCACTGCCATGAGGGAAGCCTTAAGTTGTCACATAACATAATACACTGGGGCTGGTGAACTTGGCACCCACAGCACTACTGCATTCTGACCTCAAATAAAAATTATGTACTTCCAACTAAGCAGATGAAAAGCTACAGGGCTGAGCTGAATCTAGAGCCCTGAAATGGTTCACTGTGTACACAGCATACATTGCTCAAGGACAGTGGCTGCTTATGGTTCCCATGATGTGCAGCAAAGTGACATTCCCTTCCCACTCCAGGGGCATGGTGGGGCTGACTCAAGGGTGACTGCACTGCACATGAGGCTCAGCTCACAGCAACTGCAATGGAAGGGATGAAGCAGAGAAAGGGCAAGCAGAGGAGAAGAAAAACATCACTGTTGGACGCACAAGAGGCCACAAAAAAACCATCCTTCCCTCTTGCTCAAAGACTGAATCATAAACATTTCAGTTTTCCAAGGCAACAGTAAGTATGAAAACTGTTCTGGATTTCCCTGCCCAGGCCAGGGAGGTTGTAACTAAGTGATCTTTGTAAGGTCCCTTCCAACCCAAACCATTCTATGATCATATGATTCACACAGAAAACCCTCATTAACATCACTCCGCACGTGCCAAAGTCCTTCCCTGCCATCCTCGTTCTGAGCAACAGCAAAAATCAAACAGACACATTGTGAACTCACCACAAAGAACAGAAAGTTCCCAACAAACTTACCAGCTCTCAAACATTCCCGCTCCACTTTGCAACGAAGCCCAGGGATACATAACCACTGGCTAACTTATTAGAGACAAATGGTATCGGTTATGGTTGTTTATACTGATTTTCCTTCTAAGTTTCTCCAGTTACCACTCAAACTGGACACGCAGTGCTGCTCTGCACTGTTACCTGCCCCAGTTGTTTTAGTGGCAAATAGAGCAGTGTCTTGGCAGCTGCAAAGCACTCTGTGATTAAAAGACACTTGAAGATTCACTCCATTCCCACCTATCAGCAGCAACAGAACAGCACAATATTGGTAGGCAGAGGGCTCCCATGCTATACAATTGACTGCCTGGGCTCTTGAGCACCCACATCCCAGCAGGCACCTAAAAAAGCTGTGAAGGGGAGAGGGAACAGGACCACTGAAAACTTCTTGAGACTCTGTCTGCCACTTATATGTTAACCTGCTGCCTCTCAGATGGAGCAGTTGTCTCTTACTCTTCACCTGTGCTGTCTACAGTACTGCTAGCTGAAAGAATAAGGTCTATACACAAACAGCAAATTGACATAAATTACAGCCATTACCATAACACTTCACACAGCACAGACTGCACATCCTCACCCTTAATCACTGTGCATGACTTGCTCATTCAGAAGGGGTCTGTGGTAACTGCAGATTACAGGCAGAGCTTGAGCAAGAGTGGCATTTTGGTTTGAGCAGGCAAACAGTATGCAGGGCTGTATGAATAGGCATGTCTTGGACGTGCAAGACTTGGGAGTCATCCTTCCCCTCTGCCCACACTGGCACACAGCTCATGGACATATCCTAAATGGACAAACTGCTGAGAGCTTGAAGACAACATGGAAAAAAGGACAGAAAGGAGTAAACTGCAAAGCAAGTGGGTTAATTCTCAGGGGGAAACCAGGGAGTACATTAAAGCAGTTCCAAAATGTATAAAAGGCTGCTGCCAAGAGCAAGTGGACAAGCTGCTCTTCACATCCCCAATAACAAGAAGAGGATTCCTGAGAGCTATACAGGGGAGTTGAGGTTAGACATCAGGTATAAGAGATAAAACTAACCATTCACTATTCCAACAAAAATTATAACAGTCAGGAAGTAAATTGGTTTTCTTAAAGTTTTCCATGGTCTTGTGTATCTCAGAAGCTCTTTGCTTTACTTACTTAGAGGTATGCACCCCTGTTCATCTTCACAGGCCCTTCCTGTTAAAAACTGGAAACAATATATTTTTGCAACTTTACTGCAAAACAAATGCCCATGTTACAATCTTGGTCAATTCACGGCATCAGGAAATATCGATAAAAGGAAGAGATTGAATTGCTAAAATGAAAGAGGTAGCAGGTAATGTCCTAATTAATGGGAGCTTCCAGAGATTAAATAAAGAAACCCAAGGAATGGCATAGCCCAAGTCCACTGTGCCTGCTCAGGGAGACGTGATCATTACATGGCTTTTGGAGGTCTTACTGTCCTGTAACTTTTGTTTGACTCAGAAAACAGGAAGCCTCTGATGCAGGATTAAAAGCTGAGAGCAATTTATTCTGTGAGGCAGAATACTTGGAGAAACACAAACACGCTCCTGGAAAGACACAGCAAACGCACAGGTGCAGCTGAGAGTAGAACAGCATCCTGTGCCAGCTGATCTGGCTGTTAATCCACTGGCTGTGAAAACATACTCCAGATGTATCTTTTCCCTAAGTAGAATATGCTCCGTGTGAGCTTTCAGCCAGTAGATTCACCCCTTTTCATCCACCACAGTGAAGAGACCTTCTCCTCAAGAATTCAGTCTTCTTGGAGACTATCCTAGGTCACAGCTGAGAACCCTTCTAAATTTCTCTCTGGTTATTATTAACATCTTCCCATCTACCAGGGCAAGCTGTCATGGATCATCAGTTAGCTGTATTCACGGTCTCCATGATTAAGCAACCTTGTGGCTGTATGTGCTTATCGGTGTGCATTTAATTAACACAAAGAGTCTTAAATCACAGCTCCCAGCTGCTGTGCAAGTTGTGCAAGGTCTACCTCCCCCAAAAGTCATGGTCAAACAACAGGCAGTCACACCATATGCAGACAGGCACACAGAGCCAGAAATGGGAAATTTGTTGGCTCTGGGCAATGATTTCGCTCAGGTTGGAGAAAGACCCCCAGTGAAGGAAATGCTATAGGGATAAAGGGGATCTGTGTGTAGGAGGAAATCCTGTCCTGTTCTTTAAAATAGAAGATAAAAGCTGGCAGAGGCAAAGGCCAGGCAACAGTGGTGGTGAGGCAGGCCACAAAGGCAAAGCAGGTCACAGGAGATGGCTGACAAACATGACAAGCTTGGATTGTGTCAGGCAGACTGAAACAGGGCTCAACCTCCTGTGAGGCAGATGAAAGAGCTGGGCCAGACCACTCTACACATTCCCCAGGGAGACATGGCACCTCAGGAACTCCTGGTATCCCTGGCGTGTGGCTCTGGCACCGCAGAGACTACCAGAGAATAGTCTAGAAGTCTATTCTAGATAGAAGAGCCATTAGAAAACAAGAAACATCCAGCAAAGAGGTGCTTAAGGACAGCAAACAAGACATCCCCACACACTCCAGACACATTCCAGTCACAGGAACAAGAGCATGCCAGGGTGGAAAGAGCCCTAAAAGAGCCCTCAGGAACTCTGTAATATATGATGATACACACAGCCTGGGCTGAGGCCTAGTAATAAGCAGCCACCATGGTGACTCAGAGAGCTCTTTGCTGGCTGGACACAGGAGAGCAGCAGGAAGGAACAGAATAACTGAGGAGCAGGAAGCCCCTGATGAAGGACTGATTGCTCAGAGCACGTTCCTGGAGAAACAGAAACATGCTTTTCATCCCCATGACGTACTTCCATGTCCGGACAATTCTGAAGTCTGTGCTTTCAATACATGCTTAAGAAAGCACTACATCCTGTGCACACACCCAGACTGTGGCTCTTGACACACAACATGGAAAAGAGAAGACAAACTAAAAGGTGAGAGGGCAAGAATTATGGAACACTGGAGATACAACAGTACAAGCCAGAAGCCAAGCCTCTGCTCTACTCTCTCACTTGTTCTCAATGCAACAGCCAGGGAAAATGCTTGGTCATGATGTTCGAACAGAACCTGCTCTCCATCCCTGGGAACATCTGCCAGAATTAGTAATCCCGTATCAGAGGACATGAAGCATAGATTGTCCAGCAGCACTTGTAACCTTTTTAGCAATTTTTTGCATGGCTGGTGCTTTCACAGCTACCTTCCCTTTCAGCTTAAAATAAATACAGCCCTTCTGAAAGTGCTCAAAGACTACAGAAACACAGAATCATTTAGGTTGGAAAAGATCTCTAAGATCATCAAGTCCAGCTGTAACCACCCAGCCCTTCCTCTACAAAGCCAGAAACTGGAACTGATGTATCTGGGGATGCAAACATGGAGGGCAAGGAGCTATAAAGGGGGATAAATGCTGTCATCCTGAATTCCTGCATCTGAAAGAGATGCATCTCTGTCCATGATACTGCTGCTGTCAAGTCAGAGCAAACAGGTGAGCCTCAGCTTTGCCCCTGTGTTTGCACCCAGAAGACATCTCACCTCTTTCTCTTCTTCTGTGTGTGAGGCTCTGTGTATTAAGCTGCCTAATCAAGCAAAGGCTGCTCTACTCCCACAGGGGGTTCTACATCCCATATGAGACCAGGCCAGAGTGGAGCCACATCATCCATCTGCATGAGGCATTAGCTCTTTCTTCAGGGCTTCTTTGAGCGTGAACCCCTCAAGAAGTCTTTCTGTGAGCTCTGGGCTTCACACACCGAGCACAAGGACTCAGGGAGGTCTGCTACTCTCCAGTGAGGTCTCCTGCTTTCTAGCACACAGCATGATGCTGCTGCAGCATGACAGTATGCAATCTGAATTGCATAACCAGCATAGAACCTGACCAACAACAAGCAAAACTCAGCCTGAGGGGAACAAACCACAGCTCCAGCTTCACAGTGGGATGGTACATCCTGCATTGGCTGCACAGCTCAAGAAACATGGCTCCCCATATATCTCTGTTATGTGGTCCAGCTCTCAGTTATAGACACCAACTACACCAGGAAAAGGGCAGAATTTTTGGATAACATTCGTGTTTATATGGGTGCCAAGAACATCCAAAGCTACAGCCATAATGCAACACACAGATTTAATATCCTTTCCACAGTTATACTAATCTCCAGCTACCAGTCCTCAGGATAAACCTAACCCAGAACCAGAGTGCCTTCTACAGCCCAAGATTTTCTAATGGGGCAGCAAGCTCTGGCCACCAGCAGGGACTTGGCAGCAGGCTAGATTAAAGCTAGATTAAATTTTCTGTACCTCTCATTAGACCCAGCGATAATACTCAGAACACACAGGGAAAGCCCAGTGGCAAATAACTTAATTAGAAGTGACAGTCTCACACCTTCTTGGTGACCAGTACATCTGCTGAAGCTGAGGTCACAGTCCTTTGTAGTCAGCACGACAACAAGAGGATCAAAATACGGAAAGTTGTTCTGGACCCCCTCCTGCTGCCCCCCACCAAGGGTCCAATGCTGCTCTCTATGGAAGATTCCCAACACTTTGGCTGAAATGACGCCAGCACTTGGGCAGGGCTTGGTGTTATTTTTAACGCTTGCTCACATAACTCTTTGGATGAATCCTGAGAAGAGCTTGTTACCAAAATAGTACGCTGTGGGCACTATTTATACACCCACAGTCAGCATCACAGGATAAGCTAGAGCACCCCTTTATCCTCCTCACAGGGATATAGCAGGGCCCTAAAACATGGTTTGCTGTTTAGGTAGTCCTCAGAAGTAAGCCATCACCTGCAGGAGGCCTGGTATTCCTGTCTATCCTGCTGAGGAGACAAACTCTTGTCCATATGGGAGGGAAGCCCAGGTACATTAGGCTTGGGGAAGATGGATGGCTGAGTGCACATCCCAGCTGCTGTAGACTAAAAAGGGAACAGTTGTGCCTAAACATAGAAAATGCTGATGCCTTGCTATTTTATCTCTCCTTGGCTGCTGCAGGGAAATCCAGCAGGGATTTGGTTTCTTGGTTGTCACCTCTTTTCCCAATGTGGGAGCAGGAAAGGTGTGCTGTGGTGGGAGCAGGTGACCTACATGTCAGCAAGGTTCACTGGAAAGGAGGCACCAGACTAACAAGACTGATTGCCCTTTATCCCTAGGGACAGCAGCAGCTTCAGGCCTTTCCATATCAAAACAGTGTGCCCTGAAGCACTAAAGGGAAAAAAAAAAAATCAGAAGCAAATCACCCTTTTGAGACTATGCAAGGAAAAGAGACTCTTCCCATGTCTGATTTTCTGGGTTAAAAATAACTTCTGTAACTTCTCGAGCGTATTGAACTTCCTTGACTTTTGCCTTTGGTGAGTTATTCCTCCCGCCCCCTTTCTCCCAAGACACATCAGACTGCTCTCTACTCTCACATCTCCTGGAGAAGCAGGTGACATGACCTGAAGAACATGCATAGGATGCTGCATGAGAACAGACAAGTCAGAGAAGACTCCATCTTGAAGCAGAAAAGTTTGATTTTTCCAGTATGCAGATAAAAAAAAAAAAATGTACATACACATCTCCTTTCCCTGCAAGAGAGGCTATAGTTTGAGCAGCATACTGGCTGTCTATCAGAGCTACAGAACACAAATTGACATATGCTGTAAAGTCAGGGGCAGGACTGGTCACATTATTTGGTCATTAATGGTCATATTACTTTTAGCAGAACAAAGAGAAGGGATCAGCTCCTACCTTGCCAGATACAACCACCCCAGGATGTGGGCTCAGCTGGAAGCTGAGTGCAGCAGCAGCGGCATGAGAGCCACAGGAGGAGCACAGCATGCAGAGCCAACGATAATCCAAAGCAAAACCAGCTTGTCCCAGTGCCGGCTCAGGGATCAGCAAGCCATGCTGCGAGGAGTCTCTGCCGGCTGCTCCCCTGTTGACGGAGGATGGCGGGCAACAGACAAGATGACAGAGCACTTCTTCCAGACAGGAGCTGGCTGAGGAATTCCTGCTGCTGCCAGCCACCTGCCCCCCATGAGGCACAGCGGTGCCAGGGTCTCACTCTGGGAGCATGTGGGCAGGAGAAAGGAGCGAGTGCGAGGGCCAGATTGCTAATGAAAGCCCCAGTGTAAATACAGATGCGCACAGCAGAGGGCTATGGCAGAAATGCAGCTCGTGTTACAGAGAGCCATTTACAGCAAGTGCAGAAAGCTGGGAGAGCGTGGCAGGGCTGTGCGGGATGGATCCACTGCTGCCTGCTCGGACAGGGGGTGGGAGGGCAACTGCGTGCCAGGGGAAGCCATGGGGTGAAGTGACCACTAATGAGAGGAGACCTCCCCAGTTCCACATTCTCCATCAGATTGTAAGTTCCATATGCAGTAGGTGCTAGCAGTAATGCAAATGGATCCAACTTTCCATCCTGCACCTCAGCTAGGACATCCCCAGCCTCATGCCTTCCCCTGGTGCAGAGTGCCACAGCAGCCCACCACGCCAGGGAGAAAGGCGATTGGATCACTGCTCTCTTCACCTGCTCAGACGCACTCCTGTTGCCCAGGCCCTCTCCCCAGGCTCCAGGTCTCCACATCTTTGAGACTGACCCCCTTCTCCCCAGTTCAATGTCTTTGGTAACTCCTGCCAGGATTACCTGCCATCTCAGAGTAATTTACAAGCTGTGCTACAGCTGGATTTACAGCAAATATGGAGCATGGGGGATAGGGACTAGACTGGCATCACAGACTATTCTGAACTGGAAGGGACCCACAAGGACCATCAAGTCAACCCATAAGTGGATGTCCCATTCAGGGGTCAAACCCACAATCTTGGCATTATAAGCACCATGCTCTAACCAACTGACCTCATCTCATGGCTAAGAAGCAAGGTGTCAAAGGGCTCAGGGTCTTTTTCTCCACTGTGCCTTGAACTAGAAACAGCAGCAGAGGAGAGATTTGCAGGTTTCAAGCACTGCCCATTAAAGAAGCCTTGGAAGATCTTAGGGAGAGGCTGGGAAGGAGCTGTTTCAGGACATTTCATAGCCGAGCAGGCACTGCCTATAAGCCCTGAGCCCATATAGCTCACACCAGTGACCTCTGGGTGAAACTGGCAATGTAAAACAAGGAGTCCCTGTAGCTCTCAAGCAACCATGGTCTGTAAGGATGTGGGGGATCTCCAGCTCAGCAGTGTAAAACCTCAAGATGACCACTTTTCTGCTGGATGCCTCAGTTTCCCCCCTTGAAAAACAAGGACTGTAATACTTACCAAGCTGCTGTGAATGTTGCAAAGTTAACTTTGTCATGGGATGCTGGAGCCCGTAAACAGGAATGAGCATTCTGTGGGACTCTCTTCCCACCCATACAGCAGAGATTCCTTGTGGCTTCCCTCAACACACAAGCTACTGCTTGCAGCTTTCGTCACCCTCACCACAGCAGGTACCCTGAAAGACAGGGATCCCCATTACCCCCAAAAGCAGAAGCATCAATCCCTCTACCAGCTGCGCCCAGGCCATTTGGCAGGCAGGAATGCAGTGCACCAGCCCAGCCTCAGCCAAGCTGTCAAAGCAGCGGAAGGGCTGAGGCTGCACTGCTCTGGAATTCCAGAAATGCACAAACACTCTGTCAGCCTGCACCAGGAATGACTCCTCCCTGCCCTGGACCAGGCTGAATCACTGGAAATACCAAAACAATGATGAGGTCACGTTCCCCGAACAAAGAACTGGAGCCAGATATAGCTGCATGGAGCAGTGTGCTAAAAGGGGACTTGGTGTAGGGGCTGGGGGCTCTGGCAGACAGGCACCATGGGCATTTGTCTCATTTAAAAACAGCTTGAGGCTGCCAGGAGACTTTTTTTCTTCTCTGTAGGGAGCAGGGAATTGGCTTTAAAACTCTATCTGTCCCACTGAAAGAGGCACAAACATTCTAATGTATATGAGTTCAAGGAACAAGACAGAAGTAAAATTATGACTGGATTCTGAGTCCAGTGTTCCCAAAATCTCACTGTGATA
This sequence comes from Vidua chalybeata, assembly GCF_026979565.1. Taxonomy (NCBI): domain Eukaryota; kingdom Metazoa; phylum Chordata; class Aves; order Passeriformes; family Viduidae; genus Vidua; species Vidua chalybeata. The sequence goes on from NC_071570.1 coordinate 41,456,564, forward strand.
TGATGATCAGGATTAACCAGTGAAGAATGCACTCACAGCAAACTGAATGGCAGACAAAAATATAGTATGTCCATTACTGCTTTTTGCTTTTGCTCCAGCCTCAGCCAGCTTTCATCCCAAAAAACCAAAAAAATCCCCAAAACCAAAACAAAACAAACAAACAAAAAAAACAAACAACAAAACAACAACAAAAAAAAAACCACAATATGCCAGAAATATTGATTTGGTAAGTTTTCAACAGGATGAGCAGCAAGTAATGCTGTTAATGCTTCAAAAATGAGTACTTCATTATCAGCAAACAGACTTTTCAAGGCTTTACAGTTCCAAACTTTCACAGTTCTCTGTGGAGAGAGACTGGAGACATTTTGGTATTTAGACTGTGAAGGAAATTCCAACATAAGACTTGGAAAGGGTAAATGAATTCACAATAGCCTGTTCTTTCACCTTCCATAGGACAAGACATTTGGATGGATAACAACACCACCCACAGTTATGTGAATAAGAGGCTTTAAGAATCCAGAATTTGCTCCATCAGGGCACAAACCATATCTTAATCATAAGCCAAGAGGGAAAAAAGATAGGACTGGACAGCTAATGCTAAGCATGTCACCCGTCTGGCAGAGCAGTGCTCACTGGGCTGGCACACTCTGCAACAACCACAGCAGTGCCTGGCATTTTGAGCCAGCTGATGGACCATGCCTGCATCGGTCCCCTTCTCCTGAAAGTCTGTCCAGATTTGATAATAAAAGTGGTAAGAAAACCTGTGGTGACTTGTGCATGACTCCCACAGGAGACTCGTGAGAGCAGAAGTGCTCAAAACTAAATCAATTCATTTTCACCCTACTGTCCCAGCATGCTCTGGTAACCAGAACCACCTCAGTGGGTTACACCACAAATTCTTCTGGTCTAGTGCCCTATCCCTGACAATGTGGCACTGGCACATAAAAATCACAGAGTGATTTCACTGAGTGCAATCAGAGTGATCTCCCCTATGGACATATTCTTCCAGCCTGCAACAATCAGGAACTCCTAGAGCTGGAGGTCACACACTGACCATCACATTTCACAGATACTGAAACACATCTCTGCCATTGAGGTGTCTGGTTCCTTTTGGAGTCTGTGTGTATTTTCAGTCTTCATGCCATCTCATAGCAACATGTTCTACAAATCAACTGTGTTGAAAAAGGACTTCCTCAGCCTCCTGTCTAATAAATTATTTTGCTGGATGCACTTCCTCTGTGCTGTGAGAAATAGCAAAGTTTATTAAGGTCAGTCTTTACTCAACTTCTCCCTGCTGAATACTATATTACAGACATTTGCTCTTTCCCAATATCATCTACTTTTGCTTGTTTAATCTCTCTCCCTAAAGAAGCTATCCCAGTCCCTTAATCATCCCCATTCCACTTTTCTCTTATCATTTCCAGGTCTACATTACTCTTTCCCAAAGAGGGTGACCAGCTGGTATGTGATGCCCAGATGCAGGCACAACATGTCTATCTAGTATACAAAAATATATACCAGCAAATTTTGTTTCCAGTGTTTTTTGGCTACAGCTGAACATTTAGCTGATGTGCTCAGACAACAATCCACAGTGACTCCAAACAGCTTGTTGTGGGCAGTGAGAGACTGTATACAGATCACCATTACATGTGGCATTTAACAGCACGCTCTCCCATTTGCTGTTTTACCATGCTAATAGTTCTGCAAGATGCTCCTGTAATGCCTCAAGAAGTTTTCAAACCAACCACTCTGACCAACTTAGAATCACTAGAAAATTATAGTCTTCATTATGTTTTTCAAACCACAGCTAAATGTGTTGCACAGGCACCCCTGTGGGACCAGACACTGCAGGTACCAGAGTTTTGATGCCCTGCAAAGCACAGGTCACATTTGACAAGGAGTGCTCCAAGCACAGAGACCAGGAATGCTACATAACATTTTAGGTCCCTTCCAACCCAAACCATTCTACATTTCCTGGCTACCAGGAACCTGTTAAGAAAATAAAACTTAAACTGAAAATATGATTCAGCGCCATCATCATTCTCTCAAGGATCCCTGAAAGAGCATGCAGTGTTGGGTGGCTGAGACACATGCTCATATCCATGGCTCCACTTAGGACTCAGGTGGAAGTGCAGAGTCCATATCAATGCTTAAGGACTACAAATATGTTCACCAGACACTCACCCCAGGGACAAGAGATGAGAACTGTGGAAACCATAATTTCCAGTTCAGGCAAACACACACAAGAATGAGGAGACGGAGAAATTGTGGGGCTTCAGGTGAGCAGCAGGTATCAGTAGCAAAACCTCAATCAGGCTTCAAGTTCCAGAATCAGAAGAACAGAGACCTAGAGCCAGCAAACCTCATTTAACACCCTGCTATTAGTCCAGGGCTTTGGTGAAGAACTGGGAATTAAGTATTCAGTGGAAGGCAGAATACATAAGGAAAAAAAGAACTGGGGGTAGCCAGCCTCCCTGTACATCTGGGAGGGACACTACAAGCAAAAAAAACTCCTCACAACCAAGTTTAACCTGAAGCACTCCAAGTTGAGCTGGCAAACCAGCAGGTTCTGATGATGCCTTTGATGCCCAGCTGCATCAAAGGTTACCACAGGAAAGAGCATCAGGCAGCTACAATTATGTACAGTAACTTCATTTCATATATTCCCAGAGCTCAAAGCCCAGGGATAGAGTGGAAAAGGGTGAAGGAGCACTTCATCAATCCCTCATCTGTTTTGTACAAAAATCTGCTCACAGTTCCCAGAAGGGAGACATAAATGAGGTTTTAATAAACCATAAGCCTATGCAATATCATGGTTTGGGACATTACATTCTCCAGCTCACATTAAAAAAAAAAAAAAAAAAAAAAAAAATTCCTGGACATTGTCCATTGAACACTGCCCTGTCAACAAATGCATTGATCCACCCAAAAGGCAACACAATGAAGCCACTGAGTGAGGAAAATGCAGGATACCAGGCATCCTGCACAGGAAAATGTGTTAGACAGCAACTGCTGCCATAGCAAAAACTGAAACAGAAGCAGAACTGCGGAGAGACTACTGCACAGCCATAAACCAGGCTTGCACCTTCTGAATATTCTATGATCCCTTATCCACAGCCTAAAGGTTTTTGAGGGACAGCTGCCAGGAGGTAAGGAAGCCTCTGAAGCAGCTGCTCTAGGTGTTGCTGTCTAAGACAAAACGATGCAAATCCACTGCTGCCAGCAAAAGGTCACCAGACTGGAACCCTGCCCAGCAGCTTCTACAGAGCACACTAACTAGGGGATTTTCAGACTGCAATTTTTCAACATGAGAGTACAAATTAGTTTTCTAAATACAGACCTGTACTCTTCATGGAATGAATGGCCTGGATGCCCGCAGGGCTGATGGAGGTTAGCACTTGATGACACAAAAGCCTTCAGTTTAAAATCCAGGGCAGCTACTGACTCCCTGAGTCACCTTGGTGTGCATACTTCAGGCCCCAGCTCCCTGGTGAACGAGGAGATATTGATGCTCCCTGCCTCTCCGAGAAGCCAGAATGCAGTAAAGCTTAAAAGACCTCAGGATCCCTGCCATAAATTCCAAAGTTAAGGGAGGCAAACATTGCTTATTATGTACAAAAGCCAGGCTTCTTCTATGAAGTGCCTGATTCAGATGTGGAGGCAGGATGCAGTCAACAACAAAAATACTGTACTTCCCTGGAGACACACTGCTCAGATCGGACGCTGCTGTGTTTGTGGGGTAACCTGTGGGGCTTGTGATGGCTACCTGCAGGCCTGGCACTCAGGTCTGAGAACAGCTGCTCTCGCAGTGCACACAAGGAATTCAGCAGCACAGCCCTCACCAGGACACCCAGCTCCCCCACAGCCAGGCATGATGCATACAGGGAACCTACAAAAAGCGAGCAGTTGGGTCATATGTTTTCCTAATTCAGAGGAAGCCTGGCCCAGCTCCGATATCCCACATCTCCTGGTGTTGAGAGCGGGGGTTGGAAAAGTCGAGATCCATTTATAGCTGAAAAGTCTAGCAGAGGGCTCAGCGTTGTGTGGAAAAGCCGGAGCTGACAGCTCTGTACAGTCAGCTCCACCCAGCTGGAAAGGAGAGGCAGGCTGAGGAAAGAGACAGGGGTATGGAAACCTCTTTCCTTTAAGCTGGGAGTGATGGGAGAGAGGTGCCTTCCCTACAGTGCCAGGAAGAGAAAAAACACTCTCTACTTCAAAATGCATTATAAGAAGCAGGGCACAGAAGAGTAGCTTTGGAAAAACTGAAGAGTAGTTGTGCCGCAGATATGGCCAAAAGCACTCAGAGGTCAAGCCCAGGCTGCAGGGCTCTGCGCCCTTCTTCTGAGCCTTTCATCACGTCCAGCCCCGCAGCAATACAGACCTTTATCACAGGGACAGGGACAGGGCTGTCTGGAAGCTGTGGCTGGGAACTCAGCCCCACGCTTATTGCTGGGAGAAATGGCAGCTCCCTCAGTCCAGCACATTTACATCAGCCAACACATCAGCAAATGTAGCAGAATGTCCTTGCCAGCCCTCATGGAAAAAGCTTGGCCCTGAGGACAAGGCACCAGTTTAAAGCATCAGCATGCACAGACTTATTCTGTGATGACTTCAACTCCTCCCCATGTTGTCAGGCGTAAGAGGAGAGGTATTTATGTAGCTAATCTAATTTAGCTAACAATTGTGCATAGCCATAATAAAATTAGGAAAAACAACCACTAAAACTGTGTTTTAAAGAACACAGAGATGATGAAGCTGTAAGAAAAGCAAACACACTCCTAGGCGAGGCAGTGAAATACCAGAGCTATTGTATAGGCACTCATAAAAGAAGCATCGTGCAAAAACAATTCTGGTCACTCACATTTAAAAATCATAAACGCAAATGAACAGGTGCAGAAAGGGCCCGAGGGAAACAAAAAACCTATCAAACAAGAAGAAACTTAAGAGCCTGGCTTGTTTAGCCTAGCCAAATGTAGGCAGAGGGTGGATAGGATTGCTGTCTAAATATATCACAGGAGACAAACAAAACTGCTGAAGCAAAAGTATAAAGCTGGCATGACAGCAAGAGAATAAATGCAGTGAACACATTTAGGTTGAAAATTAGAGAGAGATAAAAATCAATCCTTAGGTCAGGAAGCTTTCCAACTAGAATAGCTGGATTTAAGATGAATTCTATCAGAGGTCTGATGGGGTTAGAGGATACAGTGCATGTGCCCACAGATATCCAAGAGGGCCTTTATACTCCTGTTTTTGTTCCAGCTGGTAATTAGCATGGGTCATTGTTGTAAATGCTGGCAAACCCAATGGGAAGAATGATGATGTCTAACTTTAGTTCAGAAGGTTGAATGATTTCTTTGTTATAATTATGCTATAATACATTAATATACTATATAAAAGAAGATACTAAAAACTACATGCTACTTTCTCTATCATATCTAACTACTAACAACTTGTGACCCTCTCATGAGTGTCCAGACACAGGTGGATCTGATTGGCCATCAGGCCCAAACAATCCACCATGATCCAACCAAGCAATCACCCTGGGTAAACAATTCTCCAAACACATTCCACAAGAGAAGAACAAAAAGCAGAAATATAAATTATTTTCTCTTTCATTTCTCTCTGTGTACCTTTATGAAAAATCCTGAAAGAGCGAGAAATGTGCTTGCCACAGGTCATTACTGAGATGTCTCCATTCATACAACACACTTTGCTGACTATCCAACTGGAGAGCCCAGGGCAAGCATGTGGTGCTCCTCTGCCCTCCCATTTTCTAAGAGCTGCTCACGAGAAAGGACTTCCTGGCTACGGGTCAGTGTGAGAGAGTTGTGCGGATACACACGGGCAGAGTGAGAGCTACCAGGCAGCCTGGAATGCAGGTGTTGCAGTTTGCAATGAAGAACACCCTTCAGGTGCCTCTGCCCAAATGCACCTGCTGCCCCATGGTATTAGGGACAGAGATTGCTCACTGTCACCCTGCTGCAGTATAAGGCAAGGAAACACATCATCACTGGTTATCAAAGAATCACAGAATGGTTTGTATTGGAAGGGATCTTAAAGACCACCTTGTTCCATCCCTCTGCCATGGGCAGGGACACCCTGCACCAGACCAGTTTGTTCAGAGCCCCATCCAACCTGGCCTTGTGCACTCCCAGGGATGGGGCACCCACAGCTTCCCTGAGCCTCCTGTTCTAGTGCCTCATCATCATCAGAGCATTATCATTCTCGACCCCCAAACTGCAGCCCAACTGGGCGGCAAGTATAGGCAAAACAGCAAAACAATGTCCAAACTGTGAATATTTATACTATGGAACAATGCAGAGGAAAAAAGGGAGAGGGTGAAAACAAAATCCAAAATCTATTTCAAGGATTAATTTTTGACATATCTATGAAACACCAGAGCTTCATAAAAGACTAAATTATTATTTTAAGACACCACACAGACGATGACACACGGTTTGACCTCCCCCCGGGGAGCCAATCTGAGCACTGCGCACACGAGAAGCAGCAACCCCGCTCCTCCCCGCACAATTCCCGCACTGTCCCACCCGCCCTGCCACCGTCCCTTACCGACTGCCCGCAGCGCTCCGCTGTTTACAGCCGCTCCATGGGGCGGGCTCTCAACGCTGCCCGCCCCCACCGCGTCCTCCGCCTTAGGATGTCTGACGTTTCCTCTAAGTTTCCTCTTAAAACATCCTAGCCAGGATGGAAAATTTTGGGAATTTGTGTGCTTCCCGCGTCAGGATACCGGATGAAAAGGGTTGCCGTCTCAGATCCATTGTCTCACAAACCACCCCCTGTGCACTTCTGCGTATAAACTTGTTACCTCAATTAACAGAGTGCCAAGGAATCTATCATCCCAATATTCTCTTTTTATTTAAAAAAAATATTTTACAAATTCAGGAGTGATGTAGGACAGACATCACTGCCAGCTGATGTGTTTCAAATGCTGATTGTGTCAAACCACTGAAAGAATTGTATCTGGTGCAAGCTCACCAACAGCTTTATTATCCCCTACATGTTGTAGCCAACATTTTCAAATCCCCTTTTAGCCAGGAGGTGAGTACTTTGCATGTAAACCATATGAGAAGAGAGGCACAGTGTCAGATTTTCCTTGCTCTGTCAGCACAAGGTCTGCCTCTGCTGCTCTGCAATATATTCTGCTGCATGAGATGCCAGGAACAGCTTTGATAGGACTTTCAGTCCGCAGACCACTCTAGGTATCATGGGGTTGTCTGCTTATCTGCAGAAATTCTCCTTTTTCCCCTAACTCCAGGGAGTTTGACTTGTCTGAAAGCCATGATTGTCTCTGCAAAGTGAATGGTAAATCAGGGGGAGGTGACAAGCAGTAACTACCACAGTGGTTTCCTCAGCCAGAATGCAGGCTCTCACTTAGGTGTCTCCTTCCAGGGGACCTCACCATTATCTGGTGATTTACTCTTTCCCTAGCAAGCAGCTCCTAGACACTGAAGTCTGGATCCAGTCCCAGCTCCAGTTTTGCACTGGCCATGCTGAAATTTAATACCACAGTTTACAACAAGCCTCCCAAGCAGCAGGTGCAACAGACTAGTTTGGTTTTTGTTGTTTTTTTTTTCTTTACTGCGCGGAGTTAAAACACAGGAGATGAAACCTTCTATTAAAGCTTAAACAATCTCACGCAGTAACTGCTGAAACTGGGACCACAGACAGCAGGGTGTTCCATGAAATGGGGACATGGCTGGCCTCTTGCCATCATACACTGCCTTCTAACAGGTCAGAGACTCACAGCAGAGTCTCAAAAATATCAACTGGTTACTGCACAAAAAAATCCAAGTCAAATGAAGGAAGGAGTCTAAATTTGTATGACGGAACTGAAAAAAACCCCAACCTCAACAAAAAACAAAAACAAACAAAAAATCACCCCTAACAACAGTCAGAGGCTTAGTCCTCTGCACAAAAAAAAAGCTGCATTTAGACAGCTCAGCAGTACTGGCAGGACAGACTTTCATGCTGCCATGCTGGCCTTCCAACCCTGCTGATTATGGATTTGGTGTGAGAAAACAGTGAGCAAATCCCAGTCCCTCAAGATCACCATGTCTTCAGCTGCATCTGTTCATTTTAGGTCCCTCTGCTGGCAGTCAGACTGGTAGGATTTTCATCTCTCTACCACCCGTGTTTGATAGATAACCTGTTCCCAAGTAAAATTTGAGCCAGCACAGAGAAACACTGCAGCCATGAAACGCTGCAGAGACTCCTGAGGCCTCATTAAGTTCCTCTGAATCGTGGCCACTCTGCTCATTGGGGAGGGTGAGGAAGCCACCAGGTCACGCTTCATCCCTTACACTGAACCCCAGCAGCAGTAGAGTAAAGGTTATTTCAGCTGCTGGCCATGAAATTGCTTTTCTGGCTTCAGTAATTCTGGTGTGATCACCATCAAGCCACATGTGCATACACCTCATTCTGTTAAGGGGGGCAGATGCCTTGTGCTGGCAGTTCAAGTGGGCCCTAACCATGGCATGGGCTTCTCAGGGGCCAGATTTCATGATGTGAGCCATAAGGAAGCCTGAGCACCTTCTGATCTTTTATTTTAAGTCTAAATGAAATGGCTGGTGCCCAGTTACAAAACTTGAGAGGGTTCTGAGAACAATAATCCTTTACAAGAGCAGATTTGCAACCCAGAGAAATCAGAGCAGGTTGATGACTGTCAGCTCCTGGTCCCTTGACCTACTAAGGGTTTCCTGAGCTTGCAGCACTTCTGATGGCAGATGTGGGAAGAGGGTGGTGTTTGGGTACTGGCCATCTCTTGAGAAAGTGGATCACAGTCAAAAGGCTACAAAATCACACTTTACAAAGGTTGTGGATTTGTGGGTTGTGTGGCTGGACCTAAGGCACACCTGGGGTCAATATTGTCACCCCAGTAATACGGCCCAGAGTGGATTCATGAAGAAAAATGAAGGCACGTAACTGAGAAAGACATCGCCAATTCAACCTTTTCCTCAGACTGAAATTCTCTTTGCTCTGAGGTATGTAGTTAGAGGGAGAAAAAAAAAAAATTAGCGTTATGAACAATCTCAGGGAGCAGAGATACCTCCCAATACGTTCTCTCTGGTGCCAGGGAGGCCCTCTGGGATACCGTGCAACTCCACGCTCCAACTCACCCAGCCCACCTTCCCCAGCAGCAGCACACATCTTTGGAAAATAAACTAGAATCAGAGAGTGCGTGTGGGTGAAAGGAAAGCCCCAAGTCCTTGATTTGGCAGCCTGGAGGGCAGAGCTCTGGGCAGCCACTGGCTCGGTGCCTTGCAGGCAGCACAGCCTCCTCTCCTGACAGCCCTTTGGTTTGTTTTGTTAATTTTTAAGGGGGACGGGGCAGGGGGGGGAAGTATTTTCCTTTTTTTTTATCTCCTTTGTTTTTTCTTCTTTTGTTACAATCCTTTGTGTTTATTTTTGTCACTGTTTGGTGAAAATGTTCCCATTGTGGCAAAAGGTGATTTTGGCCGCATGTTTCTCCCAGACATGATGAGTGCTCCAAAGCCGTGCTGGTGAGAGAAGGCGTAACCAGAGCGGCGGGTGCTGGTCCGGCGCAGGCGTCGCTTGGGTGAGGGTGGAGGGGGCTGCTTTTTGGCTTCCTTGATCTTCAGCAGGACCTGGAAATCAGAAAATAAGGTGGAAAAAGTGGAAGGTGCATCATTATTCACAAGCACAGTGGAAGAGGAGCAGAGAAAGGGAAACAAAAGCAGGGACTCAAAGACAAAAATGAGGAAAGGGGATATTCTATTCTATTCTATTCTATTCTATTCTATTCTATTCTATTCTATTCTATGGTGTTAATGGGAGCGTCATCTGTAAATCATGGGAGGGAATGGTTTCCATGTATTCCCCACATCTCTGCAATGCCATAGTTGGGGTATGGCTGTAGGACTTTCAGTCAAATCAGCCAAAATGTGAAAGTCATCTGAACAAGTCAAAATTCCAGAAAATAAGGAAACATTTAAGAATTGGCATATTTAATATAGAAAACAGACTACTAAAGGGAGTTTCTTATACATAACATCTTTTTATGATTATAATGTTGATTGTTATAGAATTATAGACTCATAGAGTGGCTTGGTTTGGAAGGGAGCTTGATGATCATTTCATTCCAGCCCTGCTACCACTATATCAGGTATATCAACATTAAATGCAACCTGGCCTTGAATGCTTACAGGGATAATAGATTCCTGTATTCCTTGGCATATGAGAAATAAATATTGCACTTTATTTGGAGATAGTGGGCTTTCTGCTCCCAGGTGGCCACTGAGTTAATCTGCTATCAAGAACCTTTTCAGAATGGGGCTGTCTAATGCAGGAGACTGCTATTGACAGCCTGTGGCTCAACAGAACCCCCAGCCGCCAGACTCCTGTGCTTCTTGCTTGGCACAATGACAGGTGCTTGGCCTCTCTAAACATCAGGCCTGTCTGCTGCCAGCTGGGGGACTCCGTAGAGCTGGAAACCGTCTCCTCTCCTGTGACCATTCACTTCCAAGAGGAACCAGAGAAGTAATTTTGTGCTAGAGAGAGAGGGGCACTCAACCTTGGCAGTGAGGCTGGGATTCTGGGTGACAGCTGTCTCTGACTTCTGCTCAGCTGGGGTAAACTCAGCCCATTTTTACACCCCCCAACTGCCTTGAACTGTCTCCCAAGGACCTCCCGACCCAGCAGTCTTGTCTAGCACCCGCCTACCCTCTTTGTAAGGGCTGAGATTTCCCCTAACATGTTCTACAGTCATAGAGAACCGGTAGAGCTCCACAGACATCCCAGGGATGACCAGGGAGGGCGTCAACTGCGGTGCCTTCCCCTGGGGCTGTGCTCTGACCCCGATTCGCAGCAGCTCGGAGCAGGGAGAGGAAAGAAGCACGAGGTGGCAGTAGCATTCAGCAAATGCTCCTGTTTGGAAGGGAGCCCGAGGAGCTCTGTGTGCGCTGATGTTCTTGAGGGGTCCCTTGGCTGCAGTGAGCAGTGCGCTCCCTGCCCACTTCATCACTCCCTGCCTCTCCCTGCCTCTCCCTGCCCTGGTGCCCTCAGCTTCATATTCCCGAGGATGGGAGGGAAGCTGGTTCCAGAGGGGGTATACAGCCATTGGCTACAAAAAGTAAATTCTCAAATAAATAAAAAAATCCCCAGCAAACATATATTCCCTGGTGGAGAATAAAAGTCTGTGGTCTGCCAGGCTAAAAACTGCACAGAATCAGGGCAGGAGGAACATGCCACTCCTTTGCCACTGAGCCACAGTGCTTAAACCCAGCACCTAAAAATAGTGCAGCTTTCCTGCCTCAGAGCAGCCTAATCCACATCTAAATAATCTCAGCCTTGGTCCCAGCTGCAGATGGTTTGAACCGTGCCAAACCCCAAATTCAATTCTCCTTCTCTGGGGAGTAAGGGACAGATGTATGGCAGCAGTTGCGCTGACATGGACACACACCCCAGGTGATGCCAAGCCTGTGCAATGTGGCTCTAGGGTGAGCCTAGGTCATGGTAAGTAGGATTTCTGGTTTAATAAGGTATCTCCGTACCTTGTCGCTGGGAGTTGGCTTTAACTGAGCCTTCAGGAATCGAAAGCCAACCACTGGCAGCACACAGAGGGTGATGCTGAGGAAGATGGCCAGCCACACGTTTGGTTGGCTGAGGGTATTACGAGCCGTACCTGGAAAACAAACACATGATTAAAACTGTAAAAGCAGCACCTCCCACCATTATTCCCCATTGCTCTCTGTGATTTCAGAGCACCTGGCAAACAGATCAAAATACATGGCAGACATTGTCTCCAGCAGTGAAATCAACTGGCTGTAGAGAGAACTGCAAAGCCAGTGTCACTGTCTGAGATGAGCAAAGAAAAATGCAATGTCCAGACATGATTGCAGCAACAACCCAGGTGGACAAGGGTGTCAGGATGAGTCTTTTCTCCCTGTGAAGAGTCAAATCACAGCAAAGGATTGATATAAACACTCAGGAGAGCTTAAGCAGCAGCCCCGGACTCCAGTGCAAAAGAAGGAATACTCCTTTCTTCCTTCCCAGCACCATTTCCTAAAGCATATGGAGTACTGGCTCTGCCCAGCAGGAGATGGAAATCACAGCCCTTTGTGAGAGGAGCATGTGTTGCTCTGGGGATCTGCACAGACAGCATAACCTAATGGGAGTATTGGCAGCACCACTGGCACGTGGTGGCATGTCACTGACACCTCCTTTGAAACCAAAGTGCTCACTTCTGGCTTTTACAAAACTGAGGGGGTGTAAGATAGAACAAACAGTCTGCAAACCCTCATTACAGGGCCTAATGATGCTGGTGTTGGCAGTATATTTGCTGAATATTTTCTTTCCAGTTGGCCAAATTCTGCTGTAATACAACTTCACTGAAATTTAAGTAAACAAGCCGTCTTAGTCCAGACTAGAAACACTTCTTTAAAATGGTTTCAAACTGGGACCTTATTAAGTAGCCCTCAGCATTATGGCTTCTTTGACCAGTATAGTAATAACAGAGCAGCAGATGAGATACCACTGTCAAGTGAATTAGAATCATCATAGATTCCTCAAGGTGGGGAGAGACCTTCAAGATCATCCAGTCCAACTGTCCACCTGCCCTGGGAAACTGAACAGACATTCTGACTTCTCTCACTCAGTATTTTTGATTCTAAAAGCCATCTCAAAGTGGATGTGATCATCTGCTTGAAAAATATGTTGCAACAGCTAACCTGCATCTCAGATATTTCTAAGTTCACTAAGCCTTTTGCTGTTGCAGTAAAGATAGGCAAAAGAAGTTTTTACTGGAAAATATCATAAAAAATGAAGGCATTGATTAATACAAAAATCTGAGACTTGAAATAAAAAGTGTTAGGACTTCAGAAGTAGAGACTCATAACAATGTTGTATCTATATTGGCAATGGATGCACAGAGCTATCAAAAACATCAAAATTACTTTGAATTACTTTGCTTACATGTAAGTACATGTTCTTCCTGGTCAAAGTCTCAGGAGATGGACTAATTTTTTTATCCTTCATTTTTTGCATGTGTTCAGAAATCTGTTATGTAAAATAACTACAAAGACCTGGTCACCACCGGTATGTTTTGTTGTTGGGTAATTTGCCATTTAACCCGGCAGAGGGATCACCATATCACATGGCATTTTTCTCATGTCTTACTGGATGTTGTACTTCTACGCCTTCCTATGACAAAATGTTAACTTATGTACAAAGATCACACATCTACAAATAAGATGCTCTTAGACAGCTGTAAATATTGGATAACTGGAACCCAAATATAGAAGAGCAGCAGAAAACATTCCATCCATCTCATTAGGCTTATTTAAAGGACCATTCTCATGACTGCATGGGAATGTCCACTCTTACACAAGGAAGGGAACATGACACACATTCACCTGGATGGATGGGATTCAAAATAAATCCCAGCTACCCTCAGAAATATCCTGGCATTTCTTGCAGAAAACGCAACCAATATATCCTGAAATATACATAGAAATACTTGGAAACTTTAAGCCCTGCAGTATGTCCATTCTGAGTGCAATCCAGATTTGTCCCAAGGCTTACCAATGAAGGGAAAGGAGGCTGTGAAAATCAGGTACATGCCGTCACTGTACATGGTGAAGGTGATAGCAAAATAAACAGAAAGGCTTCCCCAGATGAAGAACTGATTGACAACTGTCCAGTAAGAGGTGTCCAAGCCAATCTGAAAGAACAGAGCAATGCAGCTATTGTCAGTGCCTTCCTGATTCAGCACATCTGTGCTGAACACAATTTGTCCTGTGCTTTGTACATCTCCCCCTGAGAATGGTATCCATTCAAGTCTCAAGAAATAACAAATCACAAATCGTAAGATTCTGGGAAACCATTCAAGGCAAGATTACTACATTTATCCTGTTGTTGTCCTCTTCTCAAGCATTCACTAGTGGCCAGTCCTGGAGACAGGATATTAAGGGACCTTAAAGATCGTCCTGTTCCAACCCCACTGCCATAAACAAGTGTCACCTTCCACTAGACCAGGTTGCTCAGAGCCCCATCTATCCTGACCGTGAACACTTCACTTCCGGGGATGGGGCACCCACAGCTTCTCAGGGCAACTTGTGCCTGTGCCTCAACGCCCTCACAGAGAAGAATTTGTTCCTAGTATCTAACCCAACCCACTCTCATTTCAAAGCCAGTAACTCTTCTTCTATTACTACATGCCCTTGTCAAAAGTCCCTCCCCAGCTTTCTTGTGGCCCCTGATAAGTACTGTAAAGCTGCAATGAGGTCTCCTTGGAGCCTCCTCTTCTCCAGACTAAACAACCCCAGTGCCCTCAGCCTCCTTAGCAGAGTGCTCCAGCCATCTGATCAACTTCATGGCCCTCCTCTGGACTTGCTCCAACAGGCCCTCATCCTTCTTATGCTGAGGGCCCTGGAGCTGAACACAGTAAGTTCAAATTAGTGAGGCTTTATTTCCCACTCCTTAGCTGTAATGTAGCATTGGAAGTTAGGAGAACAAGCCTGCAAAGACTTCAGACAGCAAAAACTATTATCCAGGGAAGTGTGATAGATCGGTTTTCTTTTAAGAACTCTCTCTCATCCTGATAGTACCATCTGAATTTTCTACCACCAAGTCTTAGCTATTCCTTCCAGCAAGTTCAGGCTGTGTCACACATACATCATGCACTGGGACAGGCTGCAGAGACATCTCCATAATGGAGAACCTATAAATAACTGCTTGATGGCAGACAGACAGTCCTGTGCTTCAAACCCTTCCCATAAAACTAGAGCATGTCCTTCTCTATTCCCTGCCTTAACTAATTTGTCTGTTATGACTGCAATCTTCCCGAGGCAAAGACTCTTCTTTCCTGTCACCCTGATCTTTTATAACATACAGATCTCCTGTTCCGTTGAACTGAGGAGACTAATTTGGTGTCAAGAGACTTTTTTTGCAGGAATGCACAATGCAGTAGCAAATACAATGCTGTCAATGGCCCTCCACATGATGCTATCATGAAACAACAACTAAATCCTAAAAATATTACCTGGGATGCCTTACCTGTACAGACACCACGATCAGTAAGCAGGTCTGGGCCATCAGAGCAAAGGACTGGTAGTCAGCAACAGCCTTCCCATCACTCCGCATTGTATTGTACATGGCCCCATAGGGGATGAAGAAGAGGATGAGGGAACTGTAGATCCCTTGCAACATGCATTTGACAAACACCACCTTGTTAAAGTAGAGGTTTTGCTGGCCAGGCACATATAGCTGAGGGAACAGCATGCTCCAGTGATCATCCACATCCTGAAAGCAGAGATGAGACAGTCAGATTTGCTGGCAGCTACCCATCCAAAGACACAGACTCAGTTTGGGCTGCCATGTCCTGTGACAAGCATGAGAAAAGGCTTTCACTCTGTTGCCATGCTTACTGGCACATCCCTAGGTTGCCTGGGCATATTTTCCATAATGAATTTTACCTTTCTTGTTCTAAAAAAAAAAAAAAAAGACAGCTGATAAAAAAAGAAAGAATATACACTTCATCTAAAATAGACTGCATGGTATGTTCTCCAGAGAATTGACTGGAAGCTAAGGGTTAGAAAATACCTCCCCACACAGGCAAGGCTGTCTGACTTGGATCCCTTAAGTGTCCAGAGTGGAGCACTGAACCACTAGAAAGTAGCCAATTCCTATTTATTTAAGTTGCAAAATACATATAGGAGCAGCTTTATTTCTCCTTTTTCTTGTCAAACAGTAACAGTGAGGTTGAAATTTGTGTGAGATTACCATAGAAAGAACTCACTAGAAAGGCTGAACTTGCAAAATCTGGTTTCAAAGACCCAGTTAATTAATTGTTTTGTCTGGTCATTAGTAAGTCACTTGCCAGGTTTCAGGAACACAGGAAGTAGGGTATGACTGCTCCAAGAGAGGGTTGCAATGGCACCTGGTGCTGTAGGCAGCAGCCTAACTGGAAAATCTCATCACACACTGAAACCTACAGGCCAAATCAGGGTAATCATATTTATCTCAACTCCCTGTTCCTCACAGCACTACTTAAAGCCTAATCATATGACTAGGAGGGAATACACCTTCTCTCTGGTGCATCTTTTTTTTTTTTTGTGGTTTAAGTTCTCTCTGTCAGGCTATTATTTCAGGGGTTACCACAGTATGTAGCCAAAAGGTCAGCTGCTTTTGCTTCATGGAACTAGGTCAACACACCTGAAGACAAAACCCCTATGAATAAAATCCCCAAAGTGATGACAGAAACAGTACCTGATCAAAGAGACTCATTCCTAGCACTGGGAGAGAGGTGTATACCAAGTTGTAAAGTGTAATGAACCACTCATCATAGACAGTCTGGGGAAAAAAAACAAAAACAAAGCAAGTGAAGTTAGCAAAAAAAGCGTGCTTTCCATTTCTTTGAAAGTACATGCAATTACTTGCTGCAACACCTTGGTTTGAGTTGTTACTGAGACAAAAGGGATGAGATGACTCAAACTCCGCATCCCTAAAGAGGGGAAGGATCACATTACGCCAGCCCAGTCTGCTGAGCACCCATTGCTGGCTGTAGCCAGAACAAGATCCCTCTGCACCACCCTGCACCCCCAGCCCCTGGATATCTGCACTCCCCACGTCTGTGTTTGGTTGGAGGCTGGTTTGCCATGAACCAACACTAGTTTATTCACTCTGGATGTGCTCCTCTGGCAAGCTCCTGATGCCCACAAGCATCTCAGGTTAAACTGCTTGCTCCAAATAAGCTAGCAGCACAAGCATAGATCTTACAAGATCTTCACCAAACTCTAATCTGTGTCATCAGCTGATGGTTGCAATCACTTTGAATACTTTTGAAAATCCTGCAAGTGATGTATGTGCTTCATAATGCACCTAAATGCCAGAGAAGGTTTATACTGGATATTAGGAAAAAAATCTTCATTGTAAGGGTGATCAGTGTTTAAAAAACATGTGGATGTGGCACTGGGTCACATGGTTTAGCAGTGAACAGGGCAGTGTTGGGTTCATGGTTGAACTTGATGATCTTGGAGGTCTTTTCTGACCTTAATGATTATAGAATTATATGCTTATATAATATATATATTCTGTCTCCAGGCATCAGTCCTCCAGCAGCAGCAATGGAGGCAGCAATATCTGCTTTATACACATGTGGCTAAAGAAGACAGACTGGAATTTGTTCAGTGAGTTGGGAGGAATGGCTTAGTTTATTTCCTTGTAAAATGAAAACACTAGATTTCCCTTGCTTGGAAATGCTAGATCTAGACTTATAGAATGGTTTTGGTTGGAGGAGTGCTGTACAATTCATCTAAACCAACCTCCCTGCAATCAGCACAGACATCTTCGACTAGGTCAGGTCAGAGCTCCATCCAACCTGACCTGGAATGTTTCCAGGAAGGGGGCATCAACCACTTCTCTGGGCAGCTTCTGTCAGTGATTTACAAACTTCATTGCACAAAACTTCTTAGTTGTATCAATCTCAGCTTAGTTTAAAATCATTACCCTTTGTCATATTGCAATAGGCCCTGCTAAGAAGTTCCTGTACAGCTTTCTTGTAGCACTTTTAGGTACTGAAAGGTGGTCTAAGATGTCCCTGAAGCTTTTTCATCTGCCAGCTGAACCAGCCCCCCACCTTCAGCCTATCTTCACAGGAGAGGTGCTGTCCTCTGAGCATCTCCATGTCCCTGACAAAACCGAAGCCGAACCTACCTGCGCTGAGAAGCCAGAGAAGAAGCCATACCAGAAATGCACCAAGGTGAAGGCAAAATTCTTATAGAAGAAGTACTTGAGGAACTTGCACATGCGGATGTAGGACCACCGTCCGTGGACCAGGAGCAGGCGCTGCAGGTAGCGGAACTGTGCGAAAGAGAAGTCGCTGGACAGGACTGCCTGCATCCCCTCCTGGCCACTGATGCCGACCCCGATGTGGGCAGCTGCAACAAGAAGGTCATTGATCACATAATTATACCGAGAGTTTTCACTCCCCCATTTTTAAGACTAGTTACCCTGCGCTGAACAATATGTTAATTCCCTCACAGCCTTCATAGAAAGTCAGAATGAAAAGTTACTAAAAAAAAAAAAAAAGATTGTGTA
Organism: Vidua chalybeata; assembly: GCF_026979565.1. Taxonomy (NCBI): domain Eukaryota; kingdom Metazoa; phylum Chordata; class Aves; order Passeriformes; family Viduidae; genus Vidua; species Vidua chalybeata. The sequence goes on from NC_071570.1 coordinate 41,474,639, forward strand.
CTACTTCTTTTAGCATTATGATTTTGGCTCTGTGACACATTTCCCATAAGTGGGATTTTATTATTTGAATGAAGTTATAGGTTCAGTGACAATTTAAGGTTTTTTTCTGAATGCTTTCCAGCAGCACAAATACTGTTGTTTATAATGGCTGCTATTATGAAACAATATGTATTGACATGTGACTTTTATTTAACATGCATGCATGTCCTTCCAGCAGCCTTAAAACATCATCCCAGACAGGCAAAATCTTCAAACCATTTTAAACTTTCTCAGACACTGTGCTAAAAGGCAGACTGTAGCCTTTTTACATTTCCTGGGCTTTATTAGTTCAATCAAATAATTAGATAGAAGAGTCACATTTTTTTTTTAATAGTAACTTGCATTTGTTAAACATGGACATAAGTTTAATGTGACAGCTAATTATACAGCTTTAACTAATGAATAAAATCTTAATGGCGGAAGGTTGGTTAGATTCAGAGGTTTCCGCTGAACTGAATTGATAAAATCCCAAAGTCTCAATCCTCTTGTGGGGGGAGTGGATTAGTTTCTAATTATTATGCACACTTTAACTTTCTTCTCCTTTCTTTTCTGACTGCCTGACTTATCTCCCTTGAAGCTCTCTACTTAGCCTTTTCTTTCTTAATTAAGAGACTCCAGTTGTCAATTCTTGCCAATTAACATGAGGAAGATTAGCAATAGGTCTGTCTGAATAATCTTAATTTAATTATGCCTAGTTAGGACTTTTTTCATAAATTCACTGAGGTAATGCAGCATCAAATGATGCTCAAGGATGGATAGGCCTGGAAGCCCACCATCTGTAACTCAAAGGAGATAATTAACAAACAGTCCTGACACAAAGAAATGCTGAAAAAAAACACCCCACATAATATTATACAGAATATTTACAGGCACAAAGATTTTATTTCTGCTTTGAGTCAGGCCCTCTATGATCTAAATTGTTTGTTATATACATTGCCCTTGTGATGGTGGCTGTGTAGACACACTGATTGACACATCACAGCCTATGCCGGCTTTTCATAGAATCACTGAGTCATTTAGGTTGGAATAGACCTGTAAGATCATCAAGACCAACCATTTTGTCTGCTCTAAGGCAGAAACAAAAAACTAGGCACTTAGTGCAACCTGGCCCCTGAAGGAGCCCAGTGTGACCCAGAAGGCAGGAGACACAATTAACCTGTAATGAGAGTGCTCTGTAGAGATCTGCCAAAATCTAGGACATAGACACTTGTTTCTACAAAGAGGGTGGTACAGGAAGCACTTAGATATGTGTTCCTGCTGTTAGCCTACCTCAGAGAGCAAATACCTCTTTGAGTCAGTCTGCTACAGCATGCTAGCTGTTGGCCATCACTCACTTTTGATCATGCTGACATCGTTGGCACCATCTCCGATCGCCAGGGTCACAGCCTTCTTGTACTTCTTCACCAGCTCCACCACCTGGGCCTTCTGCAGGGGAGTCACCCGGCAGCAGATCACCACTTTGCACATGCAGGCAGTTCTCACCAGCTCCAGCTCCAGGTTACCTTCCAGTGCATAAGCCTGGAAAGGAGGAAAGGGAGCGCTCAGGGCAGGCTCGCAGCAACTCCTGGCCTGACAAGGAGGCCACGACAGCTGAGCCAGGCTCTTACACCCATGTGGGTGAATCCATCCACCCAGTTGCTGGAGCATCCACACTGCCCATCACACCGTGCACCCTACACCAACAAGCTTGTACTTTGGGTGCACCACAGCTGGATATGCACCACAGCTGGGTATGAAAAACAGCTGGGCATGCACAGCACCTACTCTGACTGATGTCACCTGACAGAGGGCAGAAGTGTCAAACACCAAGAGCAGGAAGCTGCTGCAGGGCCTGAGACAACCTTGTGTATCTCCATGTGAGAGAGTCTTTGCTCATCCTTCTTGGATTACTATTTAAGCTCTGGGAGATAAATAGGAAATATTTCAATTTATTAAGTGCCTAATTTAAAAAAAAACGTGAAAAAAGTTAAGCTCAGGTGGGCATGGCAAAGCAAAACACAAAACTAGGGAGAAGGCTGCTTTACTCTGAGTGCTGACCTTTTAAATCATTCAGCTGTGTTATTGCTATTTGAGAAGCACTGAGTTAATTGGATGTCTAGTCACCCCTCCAGCTCTGCAAGAGGAGGAGGGAGCAGTGTGAGCTTTTCAAATTTCTCTCACATCATGCTTTATGGCTCTGTTCTTTGTTGTCTCTTTTAAGCAGACATGTATGGAAGAAATCTACAAGGCTCAGTCTTGCTCAGAGCCATTACAACAGGCCCACTGCCTTGTCTGTGTGAGGCAGACAGTCCTTAGGTCACATATTCTTTCTTTTTGAAATAGAGAGTTGAAAGTCACCAGTGTCAAGGCAGCAAGCTTGCTCAACAACAGACATTTTCATGGTTCAGCCTGAGTACTGCTGGTCAGTGCAGAGATGACTTTTGCCTCAATATCCTCGCTGCACAGCACCAGCAAAATGTTATCACTTTGTATATTAATTGGTGCAACTGCATACAAATAAAGTGGCATGATGATGCCATTAAGGATACTGACAACTTTCTGTTCACTGCTTTCTTCAGGCAACACTAGATGTGTGCATAGCCCAGTACTGCCCTCCCACTCCTCTACAGGCAGGGATAGAGCACTGAGCAGGTGCTGTGTGGGGGACAGTATCACACCACTGTTCAAGCTCATAGAAATATATAAATGACATCTAGATTTGTCTGCACTGTCTTTGTGGTCCCCACCAAGGAGAAAGCCATAATCTTGGTGAAACTCATTGTGTCTGCTGTGTGGACTGGCTGCTCCCACACAGCCCAGATTGTGTGGGACATATCCCCTTGCCAGGGTGTAGGTGAATGTGTGTTTTTCCAGGAATATTAAGAAAGCTTTGACATCACTGCCACAGGTGTTCTGCTAACACAGCACTCGGTCTGTGCTGCAGGGATGGAGTGGGAACAGGCAAGGGGCTTCCAGCTGATGTCCATGCAATGCACATGGACCAAACCTGACAGACCTCTTCTCTGCTTTGCAGTAGGAATCCAGGGATTATGGCCCTGGAGTTCAAGGGGAAGTGAGTATAAAAGAGGGAGAAAGGGTACTTAACAACCTAGGCACCATCTGAGAGTGTTTGGCACGTGAGCCAAAAGTAGAGAAAAATGAGATTTTCTTTATTTGCTGGGCTGGTGTAGACCTGGAAGTGAAAATTTCTGGGCTGTCATTAAGAAAGGTAGCGACCACAGGGAACAGAAGCACCCTGTTTCTGGGAGGCAGCACCTCCCGGAACTTTCTAAATATGTCTATTTGCTATGTCTGTTTGCTTTCACTGAGATCTGGGAAAGTAAAATACAAAAGATAAATAAACCTGACATAAATTAAATGTTCCTCACAGACTATCTAAGTTGAATTGATCTAAGTTGTTTTTTCTTTCTTCTAACTGGTTCTAAAAAATTTCCAAATATAGATAATTTATTGCAGAGTTTCACTGTTCTCACCAGGAAGCTATTTCACCCAGAACTCTCTTCTCTCAGTTTAACTCCATTACTTTTTTAACCTGTTATAATTTTGAAGAGTATTACCAAGACTGATCAGATTCTCCAGGCTCAGAAATCCCATCTAACTCAGTTTCCCCCTATGCTTTCCAGATCATGCCTCACTCAGATTTCTTTGTACTTTCTCCCAGTCTGGTGTTACCTGCTTTCTTTCTAAGCAGTTAATGCAAACACTGAGCATCAAATAGATGTGGGATAACCCTCTGCAGATGACAGCTAACTGTTGTTTTAGATCCACAGCGAGACCTTCAGAGCCACGCTTCCCAAGAAGTCTTTAATCTGTCACAATTTCATCTAGAGTGTATTGCTTCAGTTTGCTTGGAAGAACATTGTAGGAGAGAGTATCAATATATTAGTTAAGTCATAATATCTATATTCTATAAATTAAGCATATCTGTTTTCAGCTATATTTAGCAGAAAATGTCTTTGGCATTGAAACCCATGTCTCATGTTATCTTCTTGCTGCAAACACAAACCTTGTTATTTTTCTAGTATATTTCCAGAAATTAAATATGATCCAGTTGCTCTATCCCTCTTGTTCACCAAAGATCCATGCCAACTGTTCTCTGTTCCTGAAACATCTTCTGAAACATTGTCTGTCACCTTTGACGTCTCAGATAACCACTGAACCTAATCTTCAATAAAGAGAAAAAAAACCCCTTGTCCTCTAGAGCTAAATTTTTAAAGCATTTTTCGGACTTCCAGTATGTCTTACAGTAAGCTCCTCAGGGAATTCATCCCTACCAAGGCTCTGAACCTTCCTTACCAGGCTGTGGCCAGTGATAACCAGACCGTACACCCCATTTGCTTGCTCATCAGGTATAATTATTTGTTTTTTCGAAGATTTTTCAAACTGAATATTAATTTCATCACTGTCCAGAAAGGAGTCTGGCTTCATCTTTTTTCTTGCACTCCTTAAAAAAAAAAAAAAAAAAAAAAAGGATAATGATGGAAATCTGAATATCATGCAAATACATGTATATTTTGTAAGAGCAACTTTATGAAAACAAAACAAAACAAAAAAGCTTCCCTTTAATAGTTCAGTCCAATTTTTCCTGTATCCCTGTAACAATATGCATTGCTTAGCTGCTGTCTGCACAGATCATCCATATTTCTGAAACTCTAACAAGTGTTGCTAAACTTCTGCTAATTTTAAGTCAAACAAACCATCTGAAGGATGGTATCCCAAAAGACATCCAATTTTCTGTGCATGTTGTCCGGCAGCCATCTAGTCCAAGAAAAAAGGACTGCAAATCTTTCTCATTTTTCAACTTTACCTAAGAACCTCTATCTACAGAGGAGGTGAGGAAGGAAGGTAAGTTCTCAGATACTGCTAAAAAATATCCAGACAAAAGACATACCCAGACAAAGGACAGCAATGTGAATAGATGGCAAGAGCAGTACAGCAACAGCATAGCCCAAACCTAGAGCCAAAGCCTTTGTAGCTCAGGATCACTTTTTGGTCAATTTCAGCTGATACTCCCTATCTGACTCTGCTTTCTTATACCTTTATTTAATTTGAGCTCCTGGATCATGAAGCTTTAGCGTTTACTCTGAGAGGAGATTTCTACATTGTGTTTAGCTTCTGGATCTTCCAGGGAGGCAGCTCTCCCATATCTAAGGTCCCCGAAATGAACTGCAACAAGGAAAGCTGATGGGGAAAAAGAAGGTGGAATGATACAAAACACAAATAATGCTAGCGCACAGCACTGAAACTGTTTTTCAGCCATTTACCTCAGCTCGTTCAGTACGTCATCAGATGTGCTGCCTTCAATAATGAAAACTTCTTCCATGTCATCATTCAGCAAGTTGCATGAGTAACCAATATTCATTGCTGTCTCTGGGAAAGATAAACCAGGAAGATAATCCATCTCAGCAACCCCAGATTCACCCATTTCTGTGGCCTTTTTGTTCACATGACAAAACCTCTCTTTCTAACTCAAAAGAGATTGGAGCCTTTCAGAGTCAACACTAAGAGAGCCAGGAGAGTCACTTTGATGGATGTACCAGCCAATTTGACTTCACAAGACCACAGGAAAAAAATAACTCTACCAAAATGAAAAAGCTTAAAATACCCTTTGATCAACATATTTGGAGCAACAAAAAAAAAAAAAAAAAAACACTTCATATTGATTCAAAATTTTTTTTCAGGATTTTTATCTTGCCCTCTCCCTGCTTCCAGGAAAGCCCCAAACCACAACTCTGAAAAAGAATATGACATTTTGTCCATAAAATTCTGGAAAAGACATTTTGGTATTTTATAGCAAAACTATTGTATTTGGAACATGAAAAAATGAAATGTTTCATTTTTCTCAAAAATTCTCTGCTCATGTCTTGGATGAAATTATTTGCAAACACTTTTGACCTCCCTGAAACACCATTGTTTCAGTGAAAATACTGTGTCTCCAAAAGAATTCACTGGAGTCTATTTGCTGTTCTTTCCATCTCCAAAAGCCTATGTTTCCTCCATTTCTATTTGGGATGATAAGAGCCAGAAACAAGCTGAAATGCACTCAACATCCACTTTAACATGAAAGTTTCTGGAAAGCAGGACAAGGTTTTTTCCACCTTCTTCACCTGAATGATCAACTGGATGAAGGTGACACCTTTTCACAGCTTATGTCAGGGACTATGGGATGCTTCATGTCACCTCTCCAAAGGCAGAGGATGCTGCCTTCACCCTGGTTCCACTCTCATGACAGAAATTAAAGACAGGCACAAGGTAGTCTTCTGGTCTAATTCCAGTTAACTGAAATTTTGCATAGCTGGCAATGAAGCAAAGCCATATAAGTTTGTCCTCTGTGCAGTTTCCAAAGAATGAGAACACAGGTCTTAGCAGAACCACCCCACCAGTGGAGTAGAAGAAAAGCATCCAAAGCTTGTGGTGCTTTTACCTTGCTTATCTCCAGTGAGAACCCATATCTTGATGTTGGCTTTGGCAAGAGTCTCAATTGTCTGTGGGACACCATCTTGTAGCTTGTCCTCTATGCCTGTGGCACCTAGCAGCTTAACAGAAACGGCAGGGAGCTGGTTAAGTCCTCCCACTGCTACCAAAGGAGAAAGCATTAAACCTAATTATTTAAGCAAACACAAATGAAATCCCCAGGAATAAGGTTGTACTGATTGACATTCTTCCTCAGCAAATTTACTGTAGAGGACAGCCCTGATCCTGCAGATGTTCTAGGCTCTAATCTCCCCAGGCTCTGATGGATTATGAATATGCATGAAATTATTTGCAAGAATGTTTGCAGAGCTACAGGTCTGTATTGTTCCATGTGTTCCCTTCACAGCAGATAGAGCTTTAATAGAGGGACAAAGACACTCTGGATGTGTGTCCCCAAACCTCCTCTGGTGTGCAACTTGATCCCAGCTGTGCTGTACTGCAGATGTCACATGGCTGCTAAACATCTTCTCCAGCCCTTAACAGACCTGTCTCCACCCCTGGTCCACATTATCACACAGCTATACCACAGACTGCTCAGGACACAAACCTTCATTATTTTTAAGTTACTGCCTTTTCTGCTGTAGAAGGAAGTACAGGCTTTAACCTGTAGTCAAAGAGACATGGAGGTTTTACTGCTACCTTGGGTTTCACTGCTACCACCTATCTCCTGCTGCTTGGAGACTAAATTCAGAGGTTGGCTTTAAGCCTGGGATCCCTTTTGGCATCCTGAGATGTCCATCATACATCAGCTATGAGTGTTATCAATGTAGGTAACAGCTCTGAGGGAACTTCTCTACAGGGTCTTCAAAACTGTACAATCTCTGTTTTACAGTAGTTCCTGATCCAGCTAGAGAGACTATGCAACTTCCAAAGGCCAGCATTTTCCCAACTCACATCTGCTTCACTGCTGGCATTCTGAGCATGCAGCTAATGGAAGGAGCTAAGTTGTCTGCCAGGATTTCTGGGGTTTCAAGAAAGCATTGCCATGAGCGCAAAAGCTGGATTGCTTCTTTTCAGATCACACACATGCTTTTCATTCATTATTCATGGTTCTAAAACATGGGCAAATTCTCCAGGGCATTTCAAAACTGTAACAATACTTAGGGAGAGAAGAATGACCCAAAGATCACAGTTTAGCTCTATTTCAAATTTACACAAACATGTTCATGGGTATCATCTACCCTTTCTGCCCAGGGCTGGAAGAACAAAGGAGACACTCTCATGGGCACTGGAAATTATTCACTGCCTGCCATTTCAAAAGCTGGAAAATAAATAGATCAGCCATTTGCACATACAAAGGATAGCTATGAAATATTTGTGTCCACGTCATCTCCTGAAGGCTCTGGTATGTCACTTCATCACGAGAAAGCTACTCTGACACCCACATGAGTTAAAATAAAACCGTTCCCCTGAACTGGTGGCTGACACCCCAGTTGTGGGCTCCTGACGGAGGTGCCAGTGAACACCCAGGGCTGCCGTGTTCTGACCTGCTCCTGTCACACAGCCCACTCAGCTGTTTGCAGAGCAGTGTTTACCAAAGTCACACTGAGCTGTTTATTGACAAACCACCACCCTCACTGCCTCCCCCAGAGCCTGGCCCAGATTTCCTGAATTACCAACCATTAGGTCTTTTTCAATCTCTTCATATAACTCCGACAGTTTGTCTTCCCGTCCTTCCAAGGCAGTGCTTGCTTCATGGTGACGCCTGATCCAATCCTGAAAGTAGTCTTCCTCTAGGCTCTTATAGGCCACCACGAGTGTCCTCAGGCCTTCTCCAGCAAACTCCTGCAAGACGGTGGTGAAACAGATGATCCAAGGTCCAAGAAGAAGAGTCTGGTCACCTGGGCTTACAAAGGACCTTCAGAAATCAGACTGGTAAAAGCACCTTGGTAAAGTTTGCAGAGGAAAGGTGAAAAAATGACACCTTAGGCTACAAATGTTGGGGTATTTTTAAATAGCAATTCAAGACCACTTTATCATTACCATATGTGATCCTTATGGAAAAGAAAAATCTCAAAAGGGTTTTTTACTTTCTGGCTCTAAAGCTTTTCACTAATCAGGCATTTGTTTCTCAGGCTTGTATTTCTCAACAAGAGGTCCAAAACAGTGAGACCTAAATAAACACTGAACACAGCCTCAAATTTTGGATGTGGGTTCAACTTTTTTAGGGTATGATTTTTGGCTGAAATGCACAGCATGAGCACAGCTAATCATAGCATCTCAGCAAGCCTAACTGTGCTTTCTGATGGACAATATGGACCTCAGTGTTTGATGGAACAGCAAAGATGCATTTGTGAAATGCATCTCTGGGAGGTGTTTCCCCAGGCTTGAAGTAAAGGTGCATCAGAAACAGGTCATGGGTCTTCTAAATGTCCTGCATTGGATTTGCCATCTTTGTCCACATTACAGAATCATAGAATGATAGAATGTCTTGGGTTGGCAGGGACCTTAAAGACCATCTCATTCCAACCCCCCTGCCTTGGACAGGGACACTTTCCAATAGACCAGGTTGTTCAGAGCCCCATCTAACTCAGCCTTGAACACTTCCAGGGATAGAGTATCCACAACTTCTCTGGACAACCTGTTTGATTGTCTCATCACCCTCACAGTAAAGAAATTTTTCCTAATAATTAATCTAAATCTTCTGTCTTTCAGTATAAAGCCATCAAACCCTTGTTTTATCACTACATGCCCTTGTAAAAAGTCCCTCTGCAGCAGTCTTTTAGCCCCTTCGGGTACTGGAAGGTGTTATAAGGTCTCCCTAGAACCTTCTCTTCTCCAGGCTGAACAACCCCTAATCTCCCAGCTACAGGAGAGATGCTCCAGCCCTCTGATTGTCCTCATAGCCATAGACTCACTCCAACAGGTCCATGTCCTTCTTATGCTGAGGATCCTAGAGCTGGACATGTTCCAGAATCACCTCCCTCGATCTGCTGACTGTCCTGAAGTAGTTCATATGGCACCTGGTTCTCATGCTTAGGCAACTAATTTGAGATCTAAAGCCAGAGAAATTAATTTGTTTCTCTATTCCATAACTTAAAATTGGTGCTTAAATGCTGTTTCTAAAATCTGGGGTTTTTTTTTCCTGAAGACAAAGTATGCTGGAGAAAAGGAAAACATCAAAAGCAGAGATGTTGTTGAGAAGGAAGCTCTTACATTCAGGTGTTCTGTGGTCTCCTCTTTGAGAGAATTGCAGGATGGATGAAGCAGTTCATAAAGAATGGTATCAGCTCCCTTGCAGTACAAAGTCAAGTCACCTTCTGGACTCCGCACTGTGAGGAAGGGGAAAAGAAATGCTACAAATCCCAGACTGAGTCTTTTGGGGTACAAAGCTCTTCCATCAAAACCAAGAACAGTTTCCACAGGTGTCTGAATTTCCCCAAGTTTTGGCAAACTCCCAGGAATCAAGACAAGCTCTGCTTAGAAAAGAAAAGAGTGCATTGGTCTGAGCAGACACTACGTTGTCCCTACAGGCAGAACTTGTGGCTATGAGTGGCTATGAGTGAAGAACAACTTGTTTTTAGGGAACTGGACCTACTTCTCCTATTTTCCTACCAGTAAACTGTAACTACAATTACAATATTCCTAAATATTAGAGTAAGTTGGAGTGTTAATAAAGGCTGCAAAAACTTCCTTGAATAACTTCTCAATTTTCTGTTTGGGAGAAATTTGAAATTTGCTTATTGGAAAAAAACTGTTTTCTCAGTTTGTTCTTGCTTTCTCCTGTCCTACTTCCTCAAATTTCACTGAAAATTTAAAAGCTGATTAGAAGAAAGACCTTTCCTGCATTCTAATGAGGGGAGCGAGATATATGAAAAGCTTAGTGTCTTTAGGAGGCCGGCTTGCATCACTGTGGTCCAGATGTTGAGATTTATCCCACCTGCTTCCTTTAAGTATTTTTCTGGCACTGTTGCTGTGTAATTATAAAGTCAAGGTAGCCCATCTCAAGACCTCAGAAATAAATGTTATTCAGAGCACATTGCAAAGGAGGTCTCCTAGAAAAATTCTGCATCATAGCAGAATGAGAGACAGCTCGAGAACTAAAGTCAGGAAGGAAAGAAAGCAGCAAAGGGAACATACCAATCACAGACATTCGTTTGCGAACATTGTTGAAATCAAGAATAGCCAGTAGTTTGTAGATTTTTGTTTCTCCCATTTCCACAACAGTGATGGTCTCTGGTGTGCGAGCCCGGAAAACAAATCCAAAGTTTCTGGCAGCAGTGACTAGGGCTCCCTCGTCAGGAGATTGTGCTTGATACACCAAGTTACCTGACATGCAAGAAAAAAGTGTAATGTGGCTTCTGACTTATTTCTTAGCTAAAAAACAAAAAACAAAAAACAAAACAAACATACAAAAAAAAAACCCCAAAAAAGCCTAAGACATAATATAGCAGTTATCCCTTTGCTTTTCTGTCTATCCACAGAGGTCCAGCACTAAAAAGCACCTTATGTCCACATATCTCCATCAAGTCCCACGAACCCATCCTCCAGGACAGTGCAAGAGGGCCCCTGGATTCTTTTGGGGATTTTAATCACTCTCTTTGGAGTCTAATATCTCACTGAGAAGACAGGTTCCTTGGGTTTAGCCTCTTCTAGTTAGATCTGCATGTATTTTTTCTGATCAGTATTTTCACTTTATACCAGTCAATTAATTCTAGCCTTTAAAGCACAGCTTTCATCCCATCTGGGATTTGAAGAGGCTGACCTAGTAGCTGTGGGAACACTGGGTGAGAGGAGTTAATGAGTCTCCAGTGGATAGGTACTCTAAGTTCTTTGCTTTTTGGGGCTAGGAGCAGAGTAGAGAGAGAGCAGGGCAAGCCTCTGCCACCTCAGGGAAGCTGTGGCACCTGCAATTTCCGCACTCCAGAGATGTGGTGTTTGCAGTAGTGTCAGCTCCACCACAGGAACACACAGGGAGTGGAGGCCCTGGTCCTTTCTCTTCCCATGTGGCATCTCCAAAGACACTGATTTATGTGTAGCCATACACTACAGAAAATCACCAGTGAGCCAAAAGGACCAATAACAGCTTCTGTGGAGAGAAGATGTGCTGTGGTGCGAGTGAACATAATCACTCATTCCAGTGCTCTCAGCAGTCCTCACCTTCCTTCTTCTCCTCTGGCATCACCGTGTGGCAAAGTGAGAGCAGCCGGAAGAACCTGTGCGTCGGGACATCATTCAGCTTCACAGCTTCAACCAGGCTGTGGTCATAGAAGGCAAACTTTGGGTCGGCTAATGGGTTGTATGAGAAATCAACGTTCTTGGTGTTCTGAAAAAAAAAAAAGCCTTGGTATTATTTGTTGAGCTCTCACACGACTGTACACCAGTTCCTGCCCAACTCTGCCCCTGTCTCCTTCTCACATTTACAAAGGATCCTGCTGGGCTGGCTGCTCGTGACAGAGATTGGTGGATTTAAGGAAGTGGGAGGTCGTGAAAGGTGTTTAATCATGGGACAGGACAGGCATTAGATGTGCCTTTCAGAGCAGCATTCAGGCTAAGAACCAATTAGCTAAACTGCCTCTCTGAGCAGCAGCTAATGCTCCAACAGGAGCCCTACCAGTGGATGCCTACAGCAAAGAAGTGCCTGCCTTCAACACACACCTGCTTGGAAGCATCTTGCTCATGATGTCAAAGGCTGCCTGTGATAGTGGAATGCAGGAGCCCAGCTTAAAACAATTCAAAAGTCTGTCTTATCCACCATGTTCTCCCAAAGTCAGAAAAAAATCCTGATACGGAAAAAACAGGACAGACAGGTGAAGTAAAGGTTAAGCTCCACAGGCACTACCCATTTTGTCAAAAAACAAGGAGCTCCAAGCAGAGTGGAATACACTGGAGAAATGTCCAGGAGCTTACCACATGATGCGTCACGGAGTAATGGACTGCCAGGCCTGCCTCGGACAATTCTGACTCCCACCCCATCCCTGATAAGCTCAGAGTTTCCAGGATGGGAATCATCCTTTTTGACCTCTGCACATTGACATTTAGCACTCAGCCCAAGAGCACAGACCGACCCCTTCCTCCCACACTCGTCTGTGCAGCAAGGTCCAGGCACAGCAACACTGTGGGTCTGTGGGCAGCAGGACTCTCCTCCAGAGAGTATCACCAACAGCAGGGTGGGGTGGACAGTTGGCAGGAGTCCAGTGTGTGTCACCAAACAAGGCTGACGGGGAGAGGGCAGGCTGGAAGCACAGTACTCAGCACAAACAGCACAAACAGTGGGCAGTTTAAGATCTAAATGGATTGGAAATGAATCATTGGAATGAGGAGTGGGATTTTCATCATCATCTTGCTGTTTGTTATTTGGATTACTGCATGCAGTTTTCAGATGTTTTTGAAGATGTGCATTTGTGCCTGCAAGCAGAGGCTAAACAAAAATGTAAAAAAGACACATTTTCACACTTTCTGAAGTCCAGACACCAGAGGAATTTGACAGTGACCTCGCTATTGGTGTGAACTGCACTCACTAATTCCTTGCTAAAGCTTTAATTAACTGACAAGGTTAATAAAATTCACCAATGTCCAAGTCTCCAACAAACACCAGTGGCCAAATGTCCAAGAGAAATTATGCATGCACCAGGATGTCAGGTGAAGCAGACGAGACAGTGGGCTGTTCCTGACCTGCAGGTTTAACCCAGGTTTACTGGGAAGGAACTTAACTCTGGGAATTCTCTGACATCCAGAAGAACACACATCTCTGTTGTGAGCATCAAGGGCATCAGCTCTTGCAGGGTCAAAAACATAAGCTGTGCAAGGTTGTGTCCACTGGTACTTATCCAGGTCAACTAAAAGCACAGATCCTGATAGCACTTGAGCACTTACCTCATTTATTTCTATCCTTTGCCCAGACATATCATACACATCACCTGCAAGCAAGAAAGATGAAATTATAGCCACAAACTGCAGGTAAGTGCAGTCTCTGAGCCACAAAATTGAGTAAAGTGTTTCTAAGTTTCTATTTTAAAAGTACATTGACATGGGCACTGATGACTGATGATACATAACAATCAGTTTCTATGTTTGTCCATGACAAAATCTGGAGACTGATAGATGCTTGAAACACAAAGTAGTTACCATAAAAATGACTGGCTTTTGAATAAAAAATACTTGTCTTGAGCTGAACACAGGGAGAAAAGTGTTTCTAGTGCTAGGTAGGAAATGAAAGTGCTTCCAGGGGTTGACTTCTCTCATGCCTTCTCTTTCAAAATCCAGCTCCCGGATCCTACTATTTGCAGCAGTCCCTGGACTCCTACAGAAAAGGAGTTTTCAAAGCCCATTTTCCCCACATCTAGATAGCCAGGCTGCTCTGTTGATTCTCCCTGAATGGATGATCTGGTCACAGGAATTGAAGACATGTCATCTCAAAGAAACATTATTAGAACTTCTGCCTAGAGAAAAATATCACTTAGGAAGGTCTGGACTGTGCCAAGGCCAGCCAGTCCCCAACACTTCATTGAAATAAGATCGAAATGCAATGAGTTATAGGAATGATTGACTCGTGTTTGCACCAGCAACCTCAAATGTGACCAAATTGTAGTGCTGGTGTGCCTTCACAAAGGCCTCGGAATTGTAAAAGAAACACAGTAACCACCTCTCCTGAGGACCTATGCACCAGCTGATTCCCTGGGAACCATAGCCAAGAGGCTTTTGTACATCTCCTTCCCTGAAGCCTCCAGAAGACAACATAACTAAATCATTCTTTCTGGCATTGCTTTCCAGAATGCTCCTGAGCAGCAGAGAAGTACTGTGCTAGGAAGAAGCTAAACATTTAGAAAACTATAGGCAATAGATTGTTTGCCTTCTTTGCATGTGTTTCCCATTCATTTCTTGAACTCTTACCCTGTATATCACCTGTTGGTGGTGACATGCACTTCAGAAAAGTCAACTAAGGACACTTGATAGGAGAGATTGCAAACTCCTCATTAGCGGTACTGATGTTAGATATCATAGTAACACTGTTTGAGATAAGGTGGTCTCCAAATATACACAGATTCATAGCAAGAAATATCTTCTTTTTTTAGGTCAGCTAATAGCACTGAGAAAAGATGCAAACTTTCTGGCACATTATTGCATCAGGAGGTCTGACACAGGCAAAGCAAGCATCCACATACAAATAAGCAGTGACTAATTTCTCTGGGGCACCTAACGATGTTAATCAATTAGGCAGCTTACAAAGTGCTAGCACCTCTTGAGCAGTATGAAGAAAACTGCCTGAGGCCATAGCATGAACAAGCCTTTTAAATAAATAACTTCTAGGATCTAACAGAGCTAACAACTTATGTTTCCCATTTTTTCTAACTCCCCACAAACTTTTCTCTCTTCTGGTAGTTGAAGAATGTCAGGTGTAAAGACAGAGACCAGGTCATTGACTACTCAACTACCTGAAAAGGATGTGGAAAATCACTGCTCATGACATGAGAAATTGCTGAGAGAGGACAGTGTGGGAAGCTGACAAAATTTGCAGATGAGCCCCATGAGGGATGGCTGATTTCATAAGTTATTAGGAGGGAGTGAGTTATGTGAGTTACATGTTATATTTTGTAAGGTTAGCAATACCTGGCTAACCATGCCAGTAATACCATAAAAAGCTGTGATTACCTAACTAGTGATATCAGAAAAAAAAAAAAACCAACAAATAAATTTGAGTACAGATGTTGTAAATCTGGGACAAATGAGGCGAAACTAATAGTGTTGGGACAGTAGTGGGGCAGAAAAGGGGAGATAAAAGACTGAGAAAAAAGGGGAAACAATCAATACATGGCAAGTGATGCAATTAGGCTGTCCAGACATCCCTGATGGGTAGCCTTACACTTGATCACTGCAGCTCCTTACATGTCTTCTGGATATCAGATTTAGTCTCTGTGGATGAAGAGGCACATAGTGAAGAAAAGCCAGAGAATAAGACAAGCATACCATAGGATTTGCCATTGATAGAGCACTTGATGAAACACATGATGTTCTGGGTGAGAGTTCCTGTTTTGTCTGAGAAGATGTACTTGATCTGCCCCAGCTCTTCGTTGAGTGTAGTGGTTCGAGCCTGAGCTGGCGTGTCATTCAGCGGGTAATACATTTTACGGTCCCAGTTGATGTAGAAACTGTTACCCAAGCGTATAATCTCCACACTGATGAAACAGAAACAGGTGGTGATGGAATATTCATTAGTTTAAGGGACAAACTCTTTATCTTCAGCACCACCATTATCAATTGCAATTAGAAGACAACTTTGAAGGTAATGACAGGTTGAACTCATCTGCCCATAGGTGGCCTGTGGTAAGGGATGCTGAAGCAAGTCCCACTGAAATGATCTGCTAAATTTACAGCAAACTCATTTCCTTTGTTCATAAAGTAGTACTTTATAAAAGTACTTGGAAAGTTGCAGAAGTGTTCGGACTGAGAAGCAAGGCAGGAGCAGTGGATTTCTGTTAGTGCCATCTCAGGAGATGGTTTCCACTAGAGCTGTGGGCTGAGCTGAGCTCACTGCCAGGGGATGAGCACAGCCATGTCTCCAACAACAGAGAGCTCCACAACAAGAGAGCCATTGTGTCACTCAGTACCACCAAAGAGTGGCATCAGCTCACAGATTACATGATTTTTCACCTTGCTGGGTGACATACTGGAAAGGAATGGAATTCATTCCTCATGTTTACCAACACAAAAGAGAGTCTCAGTAGCAAAGCTGACTGAAGGTAGCTATAATGATAAATTGAACAGGGCTGTGCAGTGTCTACCCCAGCCCCAAGTTCTGAGAGCATCACAGACATGCTGCCTACCTGTCACTCCTATCTATCACCAATAACCAACACAGCTCTGCATTGTCTGGGAAGAGAGAACACTTTCAACTGCTCATATAGCACCAAGTACTTCAACCTTGTTGCACCTACTTACCTGTCAATCCTCACACAGTCCTGAAGCCACCTTGAAGAACAGGCCATTCATTCACTGTTAGAAAGATGCTAATGGTGGCAGGCTTCCAGCCCTGCTCCTATAGCATCCTACACACCTACACCTCCCCTTTAATTGCAAAATCATCCTCTCCTCTTCCAGGGCTCACTACTGTCCCCACTCCAACCCTGACAAAGCCTTCTGAAGGCATCAGAAACAAGAAAAGCATCACTGTGGTTGTGTAGGAGCATCCATGATGGGGCTGTGTTAGGTTTTAAGGAAAATGCTGCTCCCAGTTAAGGCAAAAGCTAAATCTCTCCTAAAATCAAAAGTGAAAGGAGCTTCCAGCACATACCTGACATAGAGTGAAATAGGTACCACTGTGTTTAGAATGATCACGTATGACCAGAACATGAGGAAGCCGGAGTAGGAGGCAGAGTTGACGCCCTCTGCCCAGGGCAGATAGACCTGGAAGTAGTAGCCCTTATCATGCTCCCAGATACCATTGCCAATGGCTAGGATGAGACACATCAGTGCTAAAAATGCAAAGATCTGAAAAAAAAAAAAAAAAAATCGAAAGACAAACCAAACAAATCAAAACCAAACAAAATGTATTGCTTTTTAGAAACAAGGAATTTATTATACACAGGTTAATCAGAAGACCCTAATGGGACAGGGCTGGATAGCCTAAATCACAGGAAAATGTGCCTAGGGATGAAGAGGAAAAAACAGCAAAATTATGATACTTTTACCTCGAGGACAATGCTACACAATGCAGAGTCTGACAACTCGGAATTAAAAGTCCTCAAACAGCTGGGGATTTAAATCCCAAGCAGATATCTCAACTAGGGTGCTTACAGCAGTCTGTTGTGCAGCAAATCTCATTAGAGGAGAGTTGAGCTGAGGGTCCTCAAACATCTGGCTGCACACTTGGGAATAGAAACTGCCTGAAGGACTTTACTTGGCCATTTGCCAGATCTATCACAGTCTTCTTCATAATTTCTGAAAGACTACTAAGGATATCCAGCAGCATACAGCCAGGAATTTAGCACTGGATATTCTGATTGTTAGAGGAGAGTTAATTACTTTCTCAAAGCTAATAGTTGTCTTGGTATTTGCCCTCACAAATTGATTACATTTCCTTTGAGCAAACAAAAAGCAGCACCAACTAGTGATGCAAATCTTTGGGCTTTAGAGAAGCCTGTTTCCTGAAGCCTAAAGTAACCAGGGCAACAGCAACTGGGAAGTAAATTTCAAATTGGGAAATCTTACTGAAAACTGGGGCTTGCTCGGGAACACTATTTAACAGACATAAAACCATTATATAGGTCATAAAGCATTTTTTGATTAAAAAAAGACAAGACTGTAGCAATACATTTATTTGGAAAAGAAGAAAAAAAGAACAGGAAGAAATAAATTGAACAGAAATTAATACAAACTGCAAGGAATTACAGAACTGTGGATCTCCAACAGTAATAAAGAATCGAGAATAGAAAAAAATTAAGTCATAAACAGGTGTGTGAAAAGCAAATGTGTTAACAGACAGCTTTCCAAGAGGAAGTAGAAAGGAAGAAGAAGGACTTATCTGCCCTACGGTAGATGAAAAAGGAAGGTTATGTTCACTGACACAAAGCACTGTGTGGCTCTATCTGCTAATAAGAATTTTCAATGCAGCAAGTCCATCTAATTCAAAGATGGAAGCTTAGAGCATAGTTTTTAAACTTTAATAAGGTTAATTTTTAACATTCCTTTAAAAACTGGGAAGACCCACCATCTTGGAATCCTGCTAATATAATTACAATATTTGTAAGGTAGAAATGGTGATGGTAGGGAATATAAACTGCAGTTAACTTGTCATCCTTCCTGGACAAATGACGAGAAAAAAATTCTTTTGGCACAGTCTTTTCCAAACATTTGACATAAAACAACCAATATAATAGTAAAAGAGTGAAGATATGGAGTCAATAGGCTGCACAAAAGAGCAATTAAAAATCATCTTTTGCAAGGATAATCATTAGGGAGGAAATATCAGTAAGTTGGACCATTATGTAAAGGCCACACAGCAACAAAAACAGTAATCACCCTTTTTAAAAAACAGTAATTGAGGGACAAACATAGAAATGTTGATAGTAAGGCCAATATTTGTACTGCTGAGGTAATCTGTGGAAGGAAGAAAGATACTTTTGTGGAGTAATATGAATCACTTGGTGAAAACTCATGCCTGATCAACTTAAGTTTTAATATCAAAAAGCCACAAAAGGGAACTGCAGTGAGAAAAGGTGGCAGACTGAGTTTCAGGGGACACATTTATTTCACACATGAGTAGTAGCTTTTCTATTTAATTGTGTGAAGCCAAATAAATTGCTCAGTTTGTGAAATGGAGACAATATTACTTGCTGGTAAAGGAATGTGGTGCAGTGTTTTTAAACCTCTGTGAACCAGAAATTAAAACATACTTCAATCTGTGCTATTGTAATTATAAGGACTTAAGGGTATTTGAGAGGCATGACCCACCTCACTGCCCCAGAGGTTAAAAATTATCCATTTGCAGAATATCACAATCCCTATAGGAATTTCAATGTGTGATTCAGCAACAAATATATGTGCAGCAAGACAGGAGCTGAACTTTCCCAAGGTGTCCCTGCCCATGGCTGGGTTGTTGGAACAAGATGATCTTTAAGGTCCCTTCCAATTCAAACCACTCTGATTCTATACCACAGCAGCTCTTGCCTACGGGCTGCACTTGATTTATGTACATTTTGTTTTCAGTGTACTGGGCATTTCAATGCTGTCACAGCCCCACTCATGTGCAACCCTCATGCTTGCAGAAAGCTCACTAACATGCTGTTTGATCTGAAACAAATGGAAAGGACCAAGCAGTTAAAAGCAGCCCTCGAGATTAATTTCTGTGCACAGAAACAACTGTGTGCAGGGTGCTGCAGTTGTAACCGCAGCCTTGAAGAGAACAACATGAAAAATCATTGCTTGTGCATGTTCATGGAGCTTCCCAGTATGAACATCATCCCTCCTGGGGTTGTGCCCATGCATCGACTGCTAAAGATCCTCTTGGTAAGAGTTTTGTAAAGAGGAAGTGACTTTTGACTTCAGGACAAACATTGACTGTTGGACTGTGAATTAAAACAGTTTCAGTTTCTTAATTGGTTCTTAATTGGTTTCTTAATTCTGCTCTGGGATTTGAAGCAGTCAGTTGTTAAAGGAAGGAATGTGAGAGCTCTCTTTCTCTGAAAATTTGCTCCCCCTAGCCTGCTACACAGCAGCTTTTGGAGAAAAAAGCATTTCTGGAGTTGGAAAGTGCATCCCCAGTGGAAGAACATTAATTTCTCTCTCGGATAGATGAGAAGCAGCTCCAAATGTGACAAAACAGCTATGACTGCCATCTGGGAAGGTTTGAGTCTGATTAACACTTGTTGGACCAGACCAAGGCAACATTTAACAGGCGCTCCCTTGGCGAACCTGCTTAAACACTGCTTTGTGCCTGGAAGTTTTATGGGCAAACAAAGACAAAATAATTTTGCCAGTGTTAACGTAGAGTAAGTTTCACTACATTTAAATTACCTATTTATAGTAAGTCGTGGCTGCTTTGTATTCTCCAACTCAAGAGCACAATATACTGCCTGTTTTTTATGACAACACTCTGTAACCTTTGACCACACAGTGAGCTGGAAAAACCCAGTGCCACATCCCCTTAGGTGTGCAAGGAGTCTGGTGTTTAATGTATGACAGAGCTTTACTTAGACATCAAAATTTTAGGTTCCTTAAAAATGTGTAAAGGAGACAAACACACCCTTGGCTCCTCCAGCGCCCAAGAGCCCAGGCAGAAGCTGATGCAGTCAGCTGCAACTTGCTGTTTTTTTAAAACAGAGCCAGGAGGTAAATTAATCTCATTTGTTTTTATACAGAAAGGCC
This sequence comes from Vidua chalybeata, assembly GCF_026979565.1. Taxonomy (NCBI): domain Eukaryota; kingdom Metazoa; phylum Chordata; class Aves; order Passeriformes; family Viduidae; genus Vidua; species Vidua chalybeata. The sequence continues at coordinate 41,494,955 of NC_071570.1, forward strand.
AAACAGATTGAAAGTCCTGGGTGGGACCCTTGGCTTGTGAAAGGAGATTTAGCAAATCTTAATTGAACATTAAATTCCAGATTCCCGGTTCAGTTTTCCTCTGCTCTGTTTCTGTGTCCTGTGAATCCCTTCACAGCTCATTGTTCTCTCCAGTCAGTACATAGCAGAACACCTATGAAAATGTGAAATTCTTCAAATGCTTGAAAAATTTTGAATGTAAGATGCCCAGACCTTGTTTGGTTTTGCTATCCACTTTAGGGGAGAAAGGGAAGAAAAACACTGAGGGAAACAAGCTGATCATGACCAAGCTTGATAAACCAAGACTTTCCTGTGGTAGAGATTGGTGCATGATTATTAAAATTAAGGGCATGTCCTTACACAGCAGAACCTCAAGAGGGATTGAAGTTAACCCTGGAGTGGCTCTCTGTGCTGTGGTACTGCTGGGCATCCCCAGGCTCACCTAAAGGACTTTTGAGATCCCAAGAAAAAAAACAGGAATACAATTTCTGAGAAGAAATGTGGAGGTTGGAGGGTGGTACCACCCTGGAGACGTTTGTGCTCTAAGCCCCTTTTCTGAGGAGGCATGAAGTCAGAGAGGGCAGGGAGAGCTGAGGACAGCCTTGCTGTAATGCACAGACTTCTGGTGGATGCCTCCCCCAGGGCTTGTTCCAGTGCCTGGGGATGGATCCTGTCCCCAGCCAGCTACTAGGGGGATCTGGAGAGCAAGAGTAGTAGGGAAGAAGCAGGAACAGTGAGCACTGACCACCAGACCTTCCAGTGTCATAAACTGAAGGGGGTGCAGCATGCATGGGAAAGCATGACAAATTTGCACTCAAAGGGAATTAAAATCTGAAACAAAAGACCTTTTCTTCAAGTAGCATTGATTAAAGTAGTGTCAGAGTGTATGTCTTCCTTCCCTGAGTGTCTTTGAACTCAAGCAGTAAAATATTGAGAGAGTCTGTGAAAGAATCACTATTTCTACCTCGAAGTATTTGCCATTTGTTAAAGCCACTGATGAGCTTAACCCTCAAATTCAATCTGTTTTTCAATCTGAGAACAGTGCCTGCTATGTAAGATTAGTGTTCTCAAATTTCCCAGCTGCTTAAAACATCAGCTTCTGAGTATTAATGAGAGCATGTCTAATAATTTACCCTAACGTGTTAAGTCAGGAGCTGACATAATGTAAATTAGCAAACTCAATTACCAAGTCCTATGAAGATATCACCAGAGATGCAAAGAAATTGGGAAGAAGAGAGAGAACTGCTAATGTTTATTTAAATAGAAAATGACAAAATTACTATAAGTAAAAAAGGGCTTTGCAGGCTTCAAAATATTTCTTACAAAAAATGCAAAGGAGAAAAGGGAGAGCAGAGTAAATGACAAGTTCAGAAGGAAAGTCCTTAATTCTGTCAATGGAATGGCCTTGCTTTGCAGGATGGGCTGGCAGAGGCGCTGCAGAACTCAGGCTGCTGATAAATTATGATGTACTTTTTATTTTTATCATTAGTCACTTCTGATATCCCCCCATTTGTGTGGACAGAGAGGTGGAGCATCTGGAAATGATGAACATGTCTGAAGAAAGGAAGACACATTAATCAGACTTACCACCAACACAAGGACATTCATGAGCCGATCAATGCTTGTTCGCTTAAAAGTTGTTTTTCCGCTGTTCTGCATGAGTTTTGTGTCTGGCCCTGGAGATGAAACACACTTGTTAATTTTAGTAATAAAACTTATCTGTTCTAAAGCTGATTCCCTCTGAGGCCCCACTGTGCTTTTCAGCATAAATAACCATCACAGCTCTCATGAAGTCAGGTACACACAGTTAAGAGTGCTAGTGGGAAACTTGGGCAGAAACAGGTTAAGTCATTTGTCTGAGATTATATGGAGAGAGTCACATAAAACCACTAAATCTGGATTTTGACTCAACTATCTTCTTTCAACATTCAACCCTTCCATTCAGGTTTAATCATTTTTTACAGTATATTTGGTATTGCTATGTTATTGGTGACATATTATGTATTATTTCACATGTCTAGAGGAGTATAGAAACAATAGAAGGACTATGCTCATGAAAAGCATAGATCTAATCAATAATATTATTGATGACCCTGATATTCCAATGTAGATGAAAATCACATAGGAATGATACAGAGTGTTTATTTCAATACACTTGAGAGAATTCTTAGCCAAATTTAATTGTTACATTCTTTCTTAGTCATCGATCAAAACTCCCCTCCTGTACTTTGCTACATGGATTTCTGAAACTTTTTTTCTTCTCATGCCTGGTAGAAACATAAATACTTGATTCCTTTGTGCATGCTGGGTGTGATGTATCCCCACACTAGTGCTGCTGGGCTCTGCAATCGGCATGTCAGTCTTTTTACCTACCAGCATAAATAACGAGCCCAAAGCACCACTCTGTGTTCCTGATAGTACAGCCCCTCAGCAACATCTTCTCGTTGTCCAGGGCATATTTCTCTCCCCGAAGAGTAAGAGTTCCTGTGAATTTATCCAGTTTGTTGTTTGGTGCCTCACATCTGACTTCTCCTGTAAAGGGAATGTAAAAGCAAAAATGGAAATCTTGGTCCAGAAAGGTGTCATCAATACTGCATTCCCAGCTGTTCCTCAGTGAAGACAATATTTCACATTAGTTACAGCCAATTCCTAACCCTGTCATTCCCATTCTATATCTTATATTTACTGTTGTTCTGGGATGTTGCTCCTTCCCCATACTCATCTCAAAATTGAAGGGACCACAGTGAATTTGGATTTATCCAATTCTTTGGACATGGCAATTTTTTATTGGTAGAGTACAAAACAAAGTTTCCACAGCTTCTGTGTGGGTGAGAAGAAATGTTCAACCAGCAGCATACTTTTAATCCATTCACAGCAAATTCATAGTGGTGGGGTGTCACTGGATAACTTTAGCTAAAAATGCTGACATCACCTTTTTTCCTATTTCATTTTCCTTCAAACTGCAGGAGCCCAAGCAAGTAGAATCATAGCCTAAAGGCTGCAGAAGAGTAATTAACTGAGGTGTCTTTGTTCACTGATTTTTAATTTCATCTGTTTTATAACTCACATCCCAGGAGCACATAAAAAGATAACGCTACCTTCTTTGGCCACTGAGCTGACACTGTAAGTGATTTGTGTGTCTATTGCCATGCTTTATATTTATTGCTTGTAATAAAATGTGTTCAGATACCTCAGTATAAAAATGACTATTGAAATCAACCACTGCACCTGACATTTAAAGATACAAAGCAGAACCCTGTGGATGTATTGAGAACTGGAAAATACAAATATGCCTTACTGAGAGGCAATCTAAGAGTTCAGTCTGTTCACTTAATCAGCAGTTATTTTCACCACAGACTATAAATACCTACTAAAATACTAGCATTTGCATAGAGTACAGTTCTTCTAGCTGCTTTCAGATTTACACACCAGGCTCAAGAGACTAGAAACAAAATCCAGAGAAGTCCAAAAGAAAAGTACAGCTTAAAGTGTCATGATTGTCTTCGCCACTACAGATTTAAAATCAAACATTATGCAAATGATCAAAAAAGCAGCTCTAATCTAGGGCAGACAAACCATCAGACATGAAAGACTGAATAATTAGGAAATTCAGTGATGCATGTGGCATGAGAATTCATACTAACAACTGTGTTGCTCTTCTATTTTATCATCTGGTTAGTCCAACAAGGACCAGACCTGTGCCTCATCATTCCTGAAAGTCTCTAGTAACCAGGCCCATCTCACTGCCACCCTCACAAACACCTTGAAAAGCACAAAGGAAACAGGGGCTTTGCACTGGAAGCTCAAACAGCAAAATGCAAAGCAAACCCAGGGTATCGTCTCCCACCAGGAACACTGTGCCTGATGTGGGACAGTGCTCCTGTGAGCACCTCACGTGTCCACATCTGCTTTCCCATAAGCGGATGTGTCTAGGCTTCTGACACGCTGATTTTGAGATCAGAAGGGATTCATCCAAAAGAGACTGACCACAAAAGAGTGAGAAGCTCTAAAGATCCCTCCAGGGCAGCTGCATTGAGCCCAGTAGCTCTGCAACTGAAGGCACCACAGCCAGGCACCATGCCTCCTGTCCCCCTCGCCCAGCAACAGCAATAAGGTATCTGGAATACATTTCAGCTGAAAGGGTTAAATACTGCCAACTCAACTGTGATAAGTAGAGGGTAACTGAAAAGTATTGTTGCCTTTCTGATCTCCCAGTTCCCTAAATCAAACAAAGAAATTCAGTGTTTTGCAAGCATCTTCCTTATCTGAACCATCACACAAACATCATAACTCACATTAAGCATTCCACTGAGTGCCTGTATTAGCTGCACAACCCTGTCTTCTCTTCCTGTCTTAAAAAGTAATTAGATAAAGAGTTACATAAATATTTAAATATTTCTACTGAGGTTTGCTAAGGGAAATGAAAGGCTGGGTCTGATTCCAGGCATTCTTCCCAGTACACTGTCAAATATAAATCATCCTGGGAAACATTTTATTCATTTTAAGTATTGTGAAGAGGCCACTTTTATTTACAACATAAGTAAAATAGAGATTTAGAGAATAAATAAATAAATATCCAATAAGAAAATTCTCAATTTTCCAAAATATTTTAAAATGTTTTTTTAATTGAGCACTTCCAAGAACACAGTGCTCTTAGATAACCATCATGATAAGCATGCTTGAAAAATTATCTAAGATTAAGACTTTGCTTACAAATTGATAGACACTTCAGCCTGCTCAGGAAAATAATTAAGGCATTCTACTCCAATTATTAACATTAAGCATCTAACTGTACATGTAAAAACATATTTCTCAAAACCTAAAACACTCAGAACCTCAGCCATCACTTCAAAAGAAATCCTGATGTACTGAGCTTACACTTGGTAAAACCCACACATATTATTGCATAAAACCTCAACAAAGAAGGCAAAAGAAACTCTACCAGAGACAGTCTCAGCTATGCTCTTTGCCACATCCCCACCACTTGTCCTGGAATCATCTACTTATTTTAAAAACATTTTTTCCTAAAATTATTTTCCCTCTATATCTAAAAGTATTTCCTGAGAGCCTGCAATCCTTGAGGCGTTGCAAGGACAGCAGCATTCATTCCACCCTGTAACTCCTCCTGTAATCTTGACCTCATATCTAAGCCAGCAGGGCACTGCAGAACGTGACTAACACCACTTGGTCTGTTCCCTCATCTTCTCTCCACAGACAAATGATGTGTGAGCATGGAGTATTCTGGTTTTGATAGGTCTAGCTCCTTTCTCTGTATATGCTGCTAAGTATTCTCTGGCATCCAGTGACAGGACACATGGGAATGGTTGAAGTTGCACCAGAAGAGGTTCAGACTGGACCTCTTTGGAAACATTTCTTTACTGAGAGGGTGACCACTCACTGGAACAGGCTTCCTAGAGAGGTCATTGACAGGCCCCCAGCAAGTCTGGTTTAAGAGGCATTTGGACAGTGCCTTTAAACACATACTTTTATTTTTGGTCAGCCCTAAAGTGGTCAGACAGTTGGACTAGACGAACATTGTAAATACCTTCCAATTAAAACATTCTATTCTATTCTATTCTATTCTATTCTATTCTATTCTATTCTATTCTATTCATCCTATCCTATCCTATCTTGTATTTGATACAGAAAATAGTGCTAAGCCCATCTATACTGCTTGCCTTTAGATATTTTAAAACTCAGTCTTTATTGTTGCACTGAGAGAGGAAAGGAACAGCTTCAGGGTGAGGGTTCAGGCTGGGAAGGCTCACCTGTCCTGTGTGCACAGTTATTCCTCAGGTCTGTGTGATGTCTGGGAAGTGTCACTGATCAGAAGATAAATGTAATCAGTGCATCAGCATTGCTACATCAGTGTGTAAATGTTTTGAACTAAGCATAAGGTTTTGGGAAAACAGTTTCCATTGTGCAGTTATGTGAACTCTTGTGCTGGCTTTCAAGGTGGGTAGTCTCGACTTGTGCAGACAGACACAAAAGAAAAGTGTCCAGCCAGAAGAATTACCACCCGTGCAGTGTCAGGTCATAGCCATGCATGGCACCAAGGCCTGCAAGCAAAGAGGGACCTTTTCCTTTACATGTGGTGTTGATATCTGTTGTACAGACTGCAGGGTGCCTGTTCTGTTTTGCCATCACTGTTTCCAGAGAAGACCTAACAGGGGGCAGTGGACAGTTTGGAAGGAAGAATCCCAGCCACTCTATTTAATTTGGGCAAGTCATCCGTAAAGTGAATTTTCCATTTATACTCACCATTGAAGTCCGTCAGCTTCTGAAGATCTTCTCCAAGCTCTGCAGTGACTGTTAGTGCCTGCTTCACCTTCAGGTTTGTTTCACTGTGACAAACAATATAAGAAAAAAACATGAACTGAAAGTCATATGTGAACTGAAAGCTTTTCTTGAAAATCACTTCTGCTCTTGAGGACAGTCTTCTTCCTTAGACATCTGATGGACTGTGATACTGTACATCTATTTTACCTGGCCAAAGGGTGTAGATTGTCTCTTTGAGTTGCAATGACAGGCATTCAGAGGAATTCTGAGCATGGTACCAAAGGTGAAGTGGCTCTGTCTTCTTAATTTCTCCACAGAGCAGTGCACTCTCTACCATGTCACTCAAGACACATTTAAACCCAAGGTATATGGGTTTAAATGTATATGGGTTTAAAAAACCCAAGCATATATGAGACCTCTGAATATTTTCTCCCATGGCATTCTGATCTGGAAGATTACTTCAGTCCTGGGACTAGCTAGCTGGGGAGCTGGAAATGCAATGTCAAAAGCATACTGCATTTGTTCAGGGCCTCTTAAAAGTGGCACTTGTGTGTATGAAAACTACAAACCCATTTTCAGCAGAAATCACATAGGGAAAGTCCAGAGGGCTCTCTGCAGGGTCTTGGGAGAGACACAATTTCTTCAAATCTCTGGTCTTGCTTAGTTGCTCAGGCTATTGCTAGCTCTGAGCAATGCAGAAAAGGTAATGCAAACTGGGTGATAAAGATGAGTCAGCTCCAGTTTATTCCAATTAATACAAGTTGCAGCCCTCTGGTTTTGTAGCTAGTTGCGCCCTGGAGTGAGCAGCATTTGGAAGCCTTTGCTGTGTGCTTGCATTAATATTATTCTATTGCAGACCAAAGGAGATTACCAGAGTTATTCATTATGATTTTTTCACCCAGATAATCTTTCTCAAGGAAAATACTAGAGGAGAGAAAAGCAGCAGCTTCTTCTGGGGATATTGCAGGGACATGTGTCTAAGTAACTCTCAGTGTTAGAAGTGCTGTCACTGAAAAGTAAAGTCCCCTCCTCACATGACATTTGCACTCTAGAAGCAAAAGTATCCACCAGAAGACGTTACTTTCAAGATACCTACCCAAAGTTTATTCTACATGCTATGAAACTCTTGCTACCAAAGCTATTGCAGGTATGCCTGCAGCACCCAGGGTCACCAGGAATGTGGCTTTGCAGTGGTGGCAGTGGTTGCATGCCAAGGCCAGGCTCACTCACCCATCCAGCTCAGCTGTCTCGATGTATGTCAGGCTGTGTGGCTCACTGCTCGACAGCAACAGGAGATCAGCCTGAGCACAGAGAGACAAACAGACTTGGCATGAATTCACACAGGCAGTAGGCATTGCGGAGCAGTGCTGCTTGTGGCTACTGCCACATCATCACTATGACTGATTTTCTCTTATCACTCTTGTGATAAGAGTGGCAGAGATTAACTGTGATCAAGATAGAGACAAATGGTACTCACTGTCACAAAGTTGTTGTTTTCTAGTTTTATTATATCCCCCACTTGGACATTCATCCATTTTTGTTCCTTTAACCTGCAAGGAAAACTCTAGTAAGTAAGCACATATAGCAAATGCTGCTTGGGAAAGCAGGGAACTTAGCTCTGCTCCTGGAGCCAGACCGTAGGTGCCATCAGGACTTGGGAGCAGGGTCTGCCATGATGTGTCCTGATCCATACTAAGCTGGAGGACCACCATAGTAAAAAAAAAAAAAAAAAAAAAAAAGTAAAAATCAATAAAAGCAGTGGTTGGGCTGACCCATGCTGGGTTGAGACCAAGCCCCACAACAGTAGTACAGTCCATGTGCACTATCCTTGTCTTTGTCTCTGTAGTAACTACTCCCTTCCTTCCTTCTCTTAAAGGGTCACATTGCCTCAAAAAACCCTCTCTGCTTTGTGTGAGAGACTTCATCTGGGAAAACTGCAGATTGTGTAAGGTTTTCAGAGTGGTGCTAAGGGCAAGAGTAACCAGCTTTCAGGAAGGGCCGCGCAGGTGCTTTGGCTGTGCATTTGCCTGTCTGAGCCATGTCTTCAGCGGTCTTCACAGCATTAAGCCAGATGAGCACACAGGAAGCTAGCTAAACTGCAAGCACCAACACAGCCAAGATAGTTGTACATGAAAATTCTAGAGGTGAGAAAAGATCAGTCTCAAAGCAGGACTGGGAGCTCAAGCTTGAACTCAGTTCAATCTTGCTTATTCAGTGTTGGTTAGAGCAGGACAGGATCTGTGGTTTCCGGGTTTTGAAAAAGGCAAAACATTATAAAATTTCTGTGTCAAAATTTGTTTCCTAGACACAGTAACTAATACACAGTAAACTAAGAAACTGGTTTATTTAGCAGAGAGCACAAAAAAAACATGTCCCTGGTCTTCAGTTTCCACTTACATTTTTAACTGTTTGATCATCTGTTGGAGTTTACGCAATGTACTGCTATCTATAGTGTGGAAAAAAGTCACAAAATACTTCCCAGCTGTGTCCTATGCATAGTTGGACTCCACAGAGCTGCAATCACATCTGTCTGCCATGAAAGCCAAAGCCTCTGCTACTTTTTCTGCAGGAAAGAACAGTGCTAGCAATACAATGTCCAAAGCACACAGCTGAAATGTTTTGGGTACATCTAAGCCAGAAGTGCTAAACACACTCAAAGTATAATGAAGTGTATGAAGGAGCTATTCCAGCTTCTTAATTTGAAATATCTTGTTGATAATGCCTAGTTTTGCTTAATGCAAAATAAATGCTAGGAGTATAAATGGATCCAGAAGATAGCTTTGCATGTTACTTGTGGGGTAAGGAGTAAAGTAATACAAGACTCTGAAATTCTTACTTAAACATAAACACCCAGGAACAGAAAAATAGTTTAGTTTTTGTCAGCACAAGGTCACAGCCATAATGTCTGCACAGATTCTGGTACTGTGTCTAGGGTTTGTTAATCAGACACATAGTCCAAAACTGCATGATGAAGTAGTGGTATGAAACACAATTCAATTTTAAATTGTTTAGTGATCCTTGAGAATCACACACACACACAAAAAAAAATCAAAAATATTTACTAATAAAATGCTTTTTCTTTGAGAACTACAGCAAAAATGACTTACATGCCATTGATCAGGACCTGGACTGGGCGGTTGTTGACGTGTTTGTCGCTTTTGTGTCGATTCTGAAAATTAGATCAGAAGATTAAAAGGCATTTCCAGGAAACCAAACACACAGGAGTCACAGGCAGTTCATTAACATTTTAGGTTTCCACCCAGCTGGCTGAATGGGTCAGGCAGATTAGGGTCACAACTGAGTCAGTGTTCAGCACATGTTTATGGCAGCGACACAGAGCATAACCAGACTGCAAAGGGCAACAGGCAACACTGGGCTTGCTCTTGGAGAGAAGAAGGAGGGTAGAGCCTTACATGTCACTTTAGCCCTGACTCAGTTGGCATTGTTCCCACCCACCTCAGTCTGTAAACACCAGAGAAATTCATTCCTCTGCTCTTATATGGAAAGTAGCCACTGATGTTTTGGCATTGCTCCATTGAACATCAAAATCATTTTAATAATGAGAGAAAATCAGATGCCAAACTCAGCTCTAATATCACTCTGTGAAGTCAATTAGGATTTTGACCATTAGCTCTGATGGCAGCAGCCTTTGGCCAAGTCAGAGCAAGTTTGAAAAATCACAAGTGGGTTAAGCAATTGCTCCCTACCAAATTTGTTTTCCCCCTAAATTGTACTAGATGACAGAAGATAAGTTCTCCAAAGTGGAAACCTAAGAAAAGATTTCTGTACCTGCATCCAGACATATCTATGAGTGATCACATTTTCAGACATGCTGAGCAGTTTCACAGAAAGCCGATGGAGCTGCTGAGCTGTTCAGAAACTTGGAAATTCTAGCTCCTGTTTCAGTAACAAACTATAGATTTTAGGGACTTAATTTCAGACCCCATCTGAGTGCCTGCCACTACTTTGTTTAAGCGGTTTATTTCAGTTACTGTGCTGAAGAATCACAGGCCAATTCTGAAGTACAGGTCAGAAATACAGAACTTACAAAATCATCAATGGCATCCTTGACTCCTGATACAGCCAGCACAAGCACCAGGGGCACCACTGTTGTAAACCAGGCCAGTGAGGAAATCTGAGGTATCAGCTGTAGGAAGAAAATACCTGAGTTGACATTTCCTGCCAGTTCAGAAAACCACTGCTTCCTAATCAAGCTGCAGACAACATTTTTCTATGATATCTGAATATAGAATAAAGACAGAAATGTAGCTCCATCCCTGATATGTGACCCTCCACCCCCTCAAAAGGTGGGAGAGCCAGGGAACCCATGTTTTCTTTACAAATCAAGCTGTAATTTAAGTTAGAAAAATGAAGCTGTCAGAAAGTGTAGTGGGTTGTTCTTTATTGTTGTTTGCATAATTAGGATTGCCAAATCCCCAGGGCATTTCTTTGGAAGTACGGACATGGGCAAGCCCCCTGTGAGGGACTCAAGAGCTATCTGAGCAAAACTAGCTGTGCAGAGCCCTCAAAAGCTTCTGTTCTTTGTTTCAGTAACTTCTTGCATTTTGCTGAAGTAAATTTTGCATCAATGGACAATGCAAGCTGTTGCCAGGGCTGACCTTGCTCTCCCAAGAGCAGCACAGCCACTTTTGTTTCCTACATCTTTAACAGTGAGAGGACCAAAGAGTTGAGGGTGATTCTCTTGGGCCGTCAGTCATGCAGAGGGACATGTCTCACTCCCACACAATTCTCCCCTTCCTCTAGAAGTGCAGCACCAGGGATGGAAGCAATGTGAAACCAGAATTAGTGTGTCCCTCAGTTTGGATCTGGGTAGTGTCAACTCCACGTGCATTCTGAAGTTGATATTTATGCACTGTCATAGCCCAGATCCTACAGGCACCATAGCCCTGCTCAGCTGTACAGGCTGCAACTACTGCCTTCTCACCTACCTTGGAAAACACATGTCCCACTGGTCTGTGCCAAAGGAGGGGGAGACACAGTCCCCACAGCCTGCCCATCACATCCACACTTGATGCAGGAATAGTCCCACAGGGATGGAGTGAGGAATATGTAGACTAATGCCTGCCCTCTTTAGGCTACCTTGATGTAAAGAAAAGGCTGTGTGCTTTTATGTATAGTCAACCCTAGATGGCCTAGCAAAACACCCAGTGGAATAATATGAGACAAATACTTTGAAATTACATGAATTTGACAGACAAACAGCTAGAGTGCAGTACAACAACACAGGAACTATGCTCTCAACTCAGCTGAAAAGGCACCTTCTCTTGAAAAATATAGATGCACTGTAATTTAAGATGCACTGTAAATAAGCAAAAATATAGATGCACTGTAAATAAGCAAAAAAGATCATATGTGGTTTGCTGAAGGCTTACTCACATTTCACCTATGCTTTTTTGAGCTGAAATTATTAAAAAAAAGCATTTGAAATGGGTTATTTTGCAAATTTGTGTGCAGTGAAATGATCAACTTTAAAACATTAAGCTTGACACATGATCAAAATTATACCCTTCTTTTGATAACGTGTATTCTGATATAACTCAACAATGGCAGAGTACTCGGCAAGGTGGAAAAGGGCAGAAATCCTGATATCAATTTATCCGGTGCGTTCAGCTTTCAGGGTATCATTAGCAACAGTGATGAGCAAAGTGCAACACAATGCCATTGCAATCCACAGGGTTCAACAGTGCTGCCAGTGTCTGGCACACTCCATACTGGACACCTTCCTCACCCTGGAGAAGGGAACAGCAATCTCCAGCTTTATGCAAACTAGCCACAACCTTAAGCCTTCCTGATGTTAACTCCTTCCTTCCCAGGGAAACACCACAGGTTACAAATATGGTGTCCTTACTGTTTTCCTTTGTGAAATTCACCTTAAAATCTATGGGTAAGAGACAACTTAGCTTTATACTACAGGATGAATAAGTAATGCAAATCTGAGGACAGCCAGGAGCATTCAAAGGTAGACACAAAGGGATAGTAGGGCAGGGCATGAAAAAGTTGCACAATTTGTTGAAAATGAATTAACTTTTCTCCTTCATTTAGTTCAAACCCTCATATCCAAAGGTAAAAGAGAAAATTGCTTTTTTCTGCCCTACTTTCTATGTGCTGTAAGATTATACTAAGATGCTAATTCACACCAGGAACCAGCTTGCACTTCATTACACCTGTCAAACATAGACTGGCTTTGATAACAGAGAACAATCTGCTGGAAACAGCACAGTGATTTCATACCTGCAAAATCAGCAAGAAAAGGAAGTAAGCATTGGCTATTCGCTGAAACTGCTCAAACAGGTTGAGAGGCAGGAAAGTGAAGAAATTGTATTTCGATGTTTTAATTGAATTGTTCTGTAGGGAGAAAAATGAAAATAAGTAGGATTGGTAAAACAGGAAACAAAATTACAGCACAACACATTTCTACTGTGTCTTACTTGCTTATATTTAGCAATAGCATTGTTCTCAACAGCAGCTCAAAAAGCATTTCCTTTTCCCCCAAACAATCATGCCAAGTCTGGATAAACAGAGACTTCTTCTTCGAATGGGTGAAAACATGATGCCCGGCTTATGCCAGTGCTGTTGCAGGTAGATAAACTTGTATGTAGTTGCTCACAACATCTTCCCTTTATTAATAGTCTTCTTACTTACACAGTGCACAAAGAAAATTGAGACTTGTAACCAGAAGACAACAATTTTGCTGTTAGCATCTACAAAGCAGGGTTGGAAAACACATGACAGGTCAACCATCTGTAGCTTGTCTGATGCTTTGTAAAACCCTGGCTGGACAGCCCTACTGGAGGCATATGTCCTCCCAGGAGCAGAATATGACATTATTATTATCCTTTTCAATTCATTCAGCAAACTTTCAGCTCAGCAGCTTCAACAGGTGGCTTGTTTCTATTCCACAAAAATCTCTAGGATGTGGCGTTGTGCAAACAGTCAGTTATACAAGAACTCACTATTTCAGTCAGTGTGCTGCAGCTCTGTTCCCTATTTCCAGTTTCCTTTTCTAATTTCGGATGGCCCCTCCACACACAAGAAGTGGTTGCTCCCCAGTCTATCTTTTGCAAACCACAGAAAGACCTAAGCTTGATATTGCAGAATGGGGTATTTTCTTTCCCCAAAGATGAGAGTAATCTGGTCCAATATATGCCACCAGCCAGACAAGTTCAATGCATCCTACTGACCCACCAGCTGCTGCTGTCCCTTTAGTTTTCAGGTGTGCTAGACCATCTTTTCATATGATGTTTAACAGGCCCTTGTCCAGGTTTAGTTCTGGAAGAATGAATCCCCCTTGTTGTGAGAACATCTTAAATTTTTCCCCCTGGAGAGCTTCTGCTCTCCAGACAATGCCCATTAACCCCCTTCCAGGGAACCTAAGGTGTGACAACACAAGGAGGCAGATATGAAGCACACCTGAATTCCATAATAAATATGCTGGTTCAACAGCAGAGAAAATGGTGATTGCGGTATTTGTAATAGCCTTTAGATATTGCTAAGCTGGTGGGAGGACAGAAGCTACTAAGTATGAATCACAGCCCACTTCTTATCCATGCATTAATCCGGGATCTCGACATCTACACTGACATGCATCAGCATGTTTCCAGCACTAAACCAATTATTTCAGGTTACCACTGAAAGGTATGTGTGGGGGAAGCTATTCAATTTTAGGCAGTTACTAGATTTCTCTACCTTCAGACATAGAGTACAGTGTATGTTTTTCAGCATTAAAATAATGTTTTATCCCTTGGATAAGTCAAATGAGTAAAACTCTAAAAGGGCAGAAATTAAAACAGCCTTCATAGAAGAGCTAGCCAAATCCTCCTGTTGATTGCACTCCAGAAAGAAAATATATTTATCAGTGATCATCATACAGACAATATTGCCTGTCTCCTGGTATCATGCAGCTACCTGCAAGTGTGGCTAACTCTGTCTATGCCATGACGTGTAGTTAAATTTGGTTTTTTTCAAAATCCTTAACCGTGGGGTATGTGTCATGGACAGGCTCCATGGACACTGCTGAAACAGAAGCAACGGAAAAACAGCATCCTCTGCATACCCAGCCTGCTAGGAACTAAATTGCTTGACAAGACTGTGCCCATCAGGCATACAGTCTAGCAGATTTTTTATAAAATCTAGATCTAAATAAAGAAATCTGCCCACTATTCTGAGGACAAGCATTATTACCAATTATTTAAAGAAAAAACAGAAGATTATTGCTGCAGGAATAAGTAAATGCAGGGGACTTGACCTTTGTGCGTCAACAGATTTCAGAGGGTTGCATATAACATGGGAAAAACTACTCAGTAAACACTCAGATAAAGTTTATAGATCTTTGCCTGAAAAAATCTCAGAAGGGAATAAGAAAAGACTGGGAGTGGTTTATTTCAATTCCTGCCTTCTATTTCTGTCCATTAATTACGTCAGGAAAATCACTGAATGAAGCACAGCCATTCATTTTATTTCCTATTGCCATTAGGCATGGTAAAAACCCCAGACATAACAGCTTCCAGATGCTTAACTGCAAGAATCTGGATAACTAGTGTTTTCTCCATAGTTGTTCAGGATCATGATATTGTTGGGCACACAGTGTCTTTTGGGACACTAGGGAACTTTAGACCTGAGGATAAGGACAGGGAGTATTATCATGGATCTTCTCATTATTCTAGAATCTATAAATAAGATTAATTACCAGGAAAAAAAAAAAGAACCTGTAATTACTATAAATATTTCTAATTCAACACATAACTTGTTCATGGACCTCAGGGGCTAAAGACATATCAATAGCAAATTATAATGACAAACTAGAGAAAACTTCAGCCTTTCCAAATCAAAACTCTGCATTTCCACGTCACAGATATATATGAAACACTGTGCAAGGTATCTTATAGTCATAGCAATATAGAATGGTTTGGATTGGAAGGGATCTTAAAGATCATCTCATTCCAACTATCCCTGCCATGGGCAGGGACACCTCCCACCAGACCAGGTTGCTCCAGTCTGGCTTTGAACACTTCCAGGTATCAGGCACCCACAGCTTCTCTTGGCAACCTGTGCCAGTGCCTCAACACCCTCATAGTAAAGAATTTCTTCCCAGTATCTAATCTAAACCCACCCTAAGTTTGAAGCCATTCCTTTGCCCTGTCTGCTACATACCCTTGTAAAAAGTCCCTCTCCATCATTCTTATGGGCTCCCTTCAGGTACCAGAAGGCCACAGCTAGCTCACCCTGAAGCCTTCTCTTCTCCAGGCTGAACAAACCCAATTCTCTCAGGTATAGATTATGTTTTCAGGCAATACTACAGGCCTGTGTGCTTTGACAGCTCAGGCTCTTGGCCAGCTGCAAGGAAATCTCAGCTGGCCTCTGCTCTTGATCTTATCCTATTCTGTGATGCTTAACATCATCAAACCCTGTCACTCTTTAGAGCTGGACCAGAACCTGACTCTGGGGTGGGAGGGGTCCTACGGGAGGCTGCATCACTGCAGTGCATTAAATAGTCCACATGCAGCCATCATTTCACAAGCAATGCTTCTAACATATCATCTGCCTCATGGTCCCCACACTCTGCCTTCAGCAGGGGAGACTCCCATAGAAAAAAAGTAATGGAGAAGAATAATCTTTGTAATAGCAATTAGGTATTGAGAGGCCTTACTGAAACTTCTGGTTTTCCTATAGATTCATGAAAACCAACAGCTAAGAAGACCAGCTCTATGGGCTAAGCACAAAGATGGGGATGGGGAGCTTTGCATTTACTCTCTGATCTGCCCTAGACCTCTGGTTGTCCAAGGGCAGTCCCTGCATGCACCTGTGTCCTAAATGAGCAGGTCTGAACATGGTTACTCACAGTCAGCCTGAAGCTCTCCAGATGTGAAGCTTGACATCAGAGCAATGTTGTCTGTGGGTGAGGGATTATTCTCATCTGCTCTTTTCAGGGGCTAGATTCACACCTCCTGGAGGTGTGACTCCACCGAGATGCTGTCCCTAAGAATAGTGCTCATCTCTCCACAGTTACACAAGTCCAGATCTGGCAGATGAGCTGTTACTTTGGGGGTGTTTTCAGAAGCCCGCTTGTGACGTCCAACAGCAAGCAAAACTCAGCAGATGGCTCCTACCTTAGATCGCTGAGCAAACAAATCATCTCCTTGCCATAAAAGTCACTAGAAATAAGCGACACTGATGTTTTTGTGGCTAGATTACAAGCGCTAAAGGGTATGGCAAGGTGTTGACCCTCTGAATTTAAACCCCTGGATCAGTGACATAATACTTCCCAGCAGCTGGACAACCTAGCCATAAGTAAATTTTAGCAAGACTTTGGTGACCCCACAGGGAGGTGTTATGCCACAACACTTGGCAATTCTGCTGGTACTTATGTAGCACAGACCAATGGAACAGCTGAGCAGCAGAAATGTCTTTTCCAGGTGTTTTGGTAAAGCCTTACCAAGGAGATAGCAGATGTGCAATTCCATGGCACTCCGTTTAACTGTAGCAGTGCCATTGCAAAGAACACAGAAGCCATAAGCAGAAATGTGACCATAGGGCTGTGAATGTTCTCATGAAAATTTTTAATAAACTCATGTAACAGCACATATGGTACCACCAAGACTTTTTTTTTTCACAGGGAGTACAGAACAGTCAGACCAGATCAGTTTTAAGACTCCCAAGTCCACTGACTTATTCCTGATGGTAGGCAGCAGCCCTAGCTCAAGAGAAGACTGATAAAAGCCAAAAGGATGTGGTGGTGTTAATCTGGTCCCTGTAAAAGTCCCTGTAAAAAAGTAAACTCCCAGGAGTAACAGACTGGCCAAACACTAGAAATAAAAATGCCAATTTTCCAAAGTACAGTTCTCTTTTCTTCCCTTTTCCTTCCTCCCCCTCCCCTGCCCCCCCGCCCCTCCCTTTTTCCTTCCCTTAAACAGAAAAGGGATAGGAATGTCTTACATATGCAACCCCTTGACCATCTCTTGACAGTACTAATGAAGTGAGTTCCAGGATCTCATCACATGTTGGGTATGCCATGAAAATCTGCAGGAAAGCATGATCAGTGGTTGTGTTTTCCTATGTTGTTCCTTCAGTCTGGTGTCACCCCATTAATGAGCAGTTAATCATCAGTGTGGTGAGTGTCCTTGTGGACACTCACCTGGTGCACCTGGTGGTGCAAAGGATGACACATGGCTTGACATCCTCATGTCATTGCTCACAGACAAGCCAAGCACAATAACCTAAAAGTCTTGTCTCTTAGTCATCCCCTTCGACAACAGTGTGCTCTCCTCTGGTTTGGCTCAGTACCTGAAGCTGCTGCCTGGCAGGAAGCAGGAAAGAAGGAGAGGGCAGAGCACCACTGAGTGGTGCAAAGGAGCCAAACTCCAAACCACTGTTTTCGTTATGGTCTCACACAACAAGACTCCCAACCAGTGCAGTTGGAGTATTCTCTCCATTTGACTTAATCTGATGAAGAGTGGAAGACTTGATCCCAAGGAGTCTACTGGACTTCACTGAAGACCACATCTGGCACAACTCAATGTTGGGGCCTGATATGCCTTGAGGACCTCGACTTCACCTGGTGTGTCCAGCCACAACCCCTGTCCAAAACTCAGGAGTTCACTTAAGCTCAACCATGAGCCTTCTATCCTCACCTGAGCTATGTTGTAGAAGTCCCCATCTCCAGACTGTCATCTGTCCTAGTTTCCCAGATATATCTATCCAGTTCTACTTCCTTGATGGACCTTGGACCTCTGGTATAGATTTGTATTCAGCCCACTTCTGCCTGGGCTCCCTAAGAGGGCCCTGGACCTGGTTCATCACCTCACCTTGTCTGGAATGGTCAGGATGGACCCCATCACCAGCATCCTGCCCTGTCCCTGCCAGGCAGATGCTGCAGGACTGTACCCTGGTCAGTGAGAGCTCTGCCTGAATTCGGATCACCTCCACTTCCAGCTTGCCTCCTCTCAAAGTACAGTCCCACTCAGGCTGCTCCCTGACAGTGCCTCAGTGCTCTTTGGATGGATCCAACTTACACCTTACTAAAGAGCAGTGCAGGTTTCTGCTGTACCTATTCCTTCAGGGACTATTGAGACCACTTTTCACTTCATCAGACCACACTCCCACCTTGAGCATGAGGGACACTGGGAAACATTTGCAGGTTGAGACAGGAAGAGAGGGCAGCTGGTGCCACAACCATGACCATGCCGATAAGGTCCTTGAGGATCACACACCAGGCAGCCTTCTGAGATCAAAGAATACAAGCACAGGAGGTAGAGCAGAGTCTGAGCCACTACCAGAGCTCCCTGCTCTCCAATTAAATTTCAAACAGATAAGAACCCAGCTGCTGATCCAGCCCAGGCAATGTGTATTGCCTATAGGAAGTTATACACATCCCTCCTATTTCACTAGAGACTTCATCAGGTGACACGAGTCCAAGCAGCCCCCTTGCTGCTGGTCCTGATGAAAGAATGCTGGTTTGACCCTGGGTCCTGATCCAAGATGAAATTTGTCATTGACTCACAGGCCTTGCATTTCCTTTCCTATTGTCTGAAAGCCAATTTCAAAATTGTTTTCGCAGCCCTTCATGACGTCCGAGTGCAGCTGAGTTAAATTCCAACGTGAAAGCAAAGAATTAAAAAAGTAACTAGGATCAGAGCAAATACTAAAAGCCTTCAGAAGAGATTTTCCTCTCCAGAGTGTTGATGGAGAGCCCATCATGGTGGACACACAGAGGCTGTCCCCTCTGTAGCTGTGTTGGGGTGAATGCAGACAGATTAAGTTGATTAAAGGCCTTAAACCTTGCTATACTACATCTGCCACCCTGCTTTCCACTTTATTTCAGTCTTTATACAGAACAAACCTCTTCCTGAATTCAGGAAGGATCTTTCTCTCTGCATTGTGAATAAACACAGGATTAGGATTTGACTTTTCATTTTCACTGACCTATATTGAGCCCTTTTCTCTCCTGCTCTAAGTGCCTTTTCATGCCACTCATTCAAACTTGGTTTCTGAGTCATTCCTAACTAATTTTGTGAGCTGGTGGGTAGTGTACACACCTTCACAGTCAGCCCTTCCAGTTAACTGCACAGCACTTTGTTTTAAAGTTTGTTTAATTTTTCTAAGCCTTCTGCTCAACTACTGAGGCTTCATGGCTGGAGAAGTGTGGCAGGCATGGACACACTGCAGTTTAGCATCTCCTGTATTTTTTGACAGCTTGGGGAGGGAATTTACCTTCTGAAATCTCCTGCAAGTTGTAGAGTGATGGAGGTGGACATGCCCTTGCATGCACTGGCAGACATGGCTTTCCACGGTGCAGCACCAGCTTCCTGCGAAGCTGGTTTGGGCAATTTGGGAGTCTTGCTTCATACCAGGAGGGCCACCTTTCAGCAGCTGCCAGAGCTGATGTCAGACTCCACACACAATAGAGTTTTCAAGTCTTTATCCGTTCGTCTCTTCTCCTTTCACAGATATCCTGGAGACTTTGCACTGGCAAGGGACAAAGTCCCACCAGGAATAGTAATATTCAGGGACAACACACCCACCTCTGGTTGTACTTTCCCACCTCCCTGTTCTTGCTGTGATAAAGAAGGACAAAACACTTCTGTACCTTTGATCTGTGCCTACATAATAGAAACTGTCCATTTAGTGAAAGGCTCAAATCTTCACAGCAGGTGGGACAGAAAGCCTGGCCGCAGCAGTAAGTCAATACACAACATCTAGGCTTGCATTTCCCTTTCTTTTTCCTTATTTGCCTTTCTCAGCAACTGCCTCACCCTAAAGAAACATTTACCACCTCAACTAGCTTTGCTGTAAGAACCTGTTCCATAGGTTTTATTGCTAATGTAGCCTTAAGTTATTAAGAAATCTGAAACTCAGTCCTGTGACTTTCACTGTCTAAAGTACTTTTAAAACTTTGTCATATTGGTGGGTTTCCTTTGGGTCTTAGTGGTCCTTTCCCCCTGAACCACATCCTAGTGCTTAGCAGAGCAACCCCACCACGATGACACAAATCTGAATGTGAGGAAGGTACTCAAATTTAACCCTTGCCTGGAAGAGCTAACTTTCAGGAGCATCATAGATATGTTATGGGAGGATGCCAGGAGGCTATCTCTCTTTTTGTCATTTCCATATTCATCAGCAATCTACAGCATAGGATGTGAAGTAAGTTATGAGCAAGGTTAGTTCTTTTCATACACCATAGTAATATGGAGTTAATAAATTGAACTTTTGTAAGGACTTATTGGAAATAAGCAGCCCAGGACATGATGTGCAGTCCTGTACAGTTAGGGCGGTTCTTGCACCACTACCTAAAGTCTGTTAGTACCTCACCATCCAGTCACCACTTCAAGTCTTGGCTCTTTTTGGGCAGTTTCCTGGATTTCCTAAGCCTCAGTCTACACAGGACTCCAGAAATCAAGAGCCATAGCTGACTAAAATGAGGGACATGATTATAAAAACTCACTGCCAAGTTTTAATATATTATACTGAGCTGGCTTTTTGGCTGCCTTCACTTTATCACCTAATCACAGACTTACCAAAATTCTGAAGTGTTCTTAAAGTTGTCTACTTAATTATGGCTATTTGCAAATCCTTGGGCACAATCAAGCAATCAGCTGGGAAGCAGTGTCATGCAAAGTCAGTTTTCTGAATGGCTTTTCACAGAATTAGGCAGGGGAACCAGAAGAGTTGCTCGTTCCCTCTACCCTGACATAACTGCCCATCTCCCTCCTACTTGTCGCAGTACTGCACATTGCAGTCATGCAGTGGAAGATGACAAAACCATATGTAGTGGCAATGTCCATCGCAGCGCACTACTGATAGGTTGTGTGCAAATCAAGTTCACTTCCCCAGTCTCAAATCACCAGTCTTGATAAGACATTCATACTTCATAGTACTTCACAGATATTAACTGTCATGCATTTAATATTTAGGACACATGCAGCAGCTCTGGACCTTGGGACTCTCTAACCCATGTTCAAGGCTGAAAACCACCCACTGAAAACCACCATGCTGCCATCAGTCAAACCTGCTGGCAAGTCATACTGTCCCCATCACAAGAAACTATTGTGTTCTAAAATGCTTAGTTTTTTCACCTCTTGCCAAGAAAATACTTGTGATATTCCTAAACCAAAACACGATTCAAAGAGCTCCCGAGTAATTGAATGATTAATTTCACCACTGGAATTCAGATATTCAAAGGACAAAAATTCACAAAATTCACTTTGGTATTAATTGGCAGCTGCAAACACTTTGAAAGAATGCAGCTTCAGGGTGGCCTCACAGAGGGGATGTCCCTTCAGGCAGGCAGGACAGATCTAGAGGCTGAGCTAGCCCTCCTCTGCACACAGCATCAGAAAATGGTCCACAAGCTTTGGAAATAAAGTTGCCCAAGGGGCTCCCTGGCAAATTAGCCTGGCAGACCTGGGACACAGCCAACCTGTGTCACAATGCACTTTGGAATTACAGATTTCATGGCACAAAGTGAACCTAAGTAGGCTGTTAAGAATCTGGTAGAAAAACTGGCAGAAAGCCACAAGGGCCAGATTCAAAACCTTCCTGACAGAGATGATTTCACTGCAAAAGCTGAGGAACTGACACATTTCCTTTCATGTTTTACTTTAAATGGAGACAAATTTCCACAGAAAACTCCCCCCAGGTTCTGTTATTGAAAGGCCTTGGAGCCTGATCCTGCAAATGCTTTGACTCACAAATAATTTTCTGTAAGCTTGCAAAGTCAGTGTGTCATGCTTTTCTAGAACCGGATCTCCTTCTACTGTTCATTTTTCAGGCTTCTTTAGCAGTAATCCACCTCTGATGGTTCATCTGGCTTGTGCTGCCTGGTTTGCAGAGCCATAGCTGGCATGCAATTCTGTTCACCCCTTTGAAACACTTGAGACACGAAACAGATGCAGCTACATCTGTGACTACATCTGCATGAAACAACATACACTGGTTACTTACAGCATATTCAAACTGCAGATTAAAATCCCGGTTGTTTGCTTGAAGTTGTCTCTCTTCCTCTGCAAAAAAAAAAGGAAACACATCAATCACTCTGGAGGGTAAGCAGAGTCAATACAGATGTGAATGGCGCATCAGAAAGTGCAAGCAGAGCTGCTAGAAGGGAGTGACACAGTGAATCGGAGCTCTGTGCCAACAGCCCCATGTCAGGGACGTGGGGTGGCTGGTGACATTGATGGAACTGCACTGTGGACTGGTACCATGGCACTCTTAACACCACAGAGCAAGTCTCCTCCACCCACCACTTGCTGCAATGCCAGTGCCTGGTCAGGTTGTTCACCTTCTGGGTAGGAGTTCCCACTTAACTAGTGGTGCTCACTCGTCCTGCCCTGCTGCCTCTCTTCCCCCTGAAGTCTCTGCAGCTTTTGCCATCAGCCTGTAGTTGGTGCCCTTCTTCCAGCACAGGTGCATTTCTGATCATCATCCCACTGATGATGACCCCACAGCTGTCATGAAATCAAAAATTACTGGAAGGATATCAAAAGGTCATCAATTTTGTCCTTTACCTCAAAGCAGGGTCTTGCCTCTCTTCCCCAGAAATGACATAGAAAGCTCCAGTAACACCTGTTCTTCAACTGCCTATTCCAAGACTGAAGTCTCCTTCCCCTGGGGCAGTTTTTCCCTGCATTATCTAACATAAAACTCATTACTTCAATTTCAAGAGGTTTTGTCTTCTCCTGGAGGGTGAAGGGTCAAAGGTGAGGGAGGGTCAAAGGTGGTCTTCTGCTTCCCCTAAGTTCCTTGTGCTACTTGCCAAGGATGCAAAGTACAGACAGTTGAGAGAGGGGATTGTCCCACTCTGCTCTGCACTGGTGCAGCCTCACCTTGAGTCCTGTGTGCAGTTTTGGGCACCACAGTGTACAAAAGGTACAAAAGCTATTTGAAAGAGACTAAAGGAGGGTCATGTGGATGGTGAAGGGAGTTGAGGGGAAGCCATATGAGGAACATCTGAGGTTACTTGGTCTGTCCAGCCTGGAGAGGAGTAGACTGAGGGGAGACCCCATTGCTGTCCATAACTTCCTTGGGAGGGGAAGAGGAAGGGCAGGCACTGCTCTTCCCTCTGGGTGCCTAGTGAGAGGACCAGAGGGAATGGCCTGAAGCTGTGTCAGAGGAGGTTCTTCACCCAGAGGGTGGTAGGGCACTGCAACAACTCCCCAAGGAAGTGGTCACAGCAGCAAGCCTGACAGAGTACGAGAAACACTGGACAATGTTCTCAGGCATAAGGTGTGGTTCTTGGGGCTGTTCTATGCAGGGATTCTGTGATTCTGTGATTCCAGGTTTACTACATTCTGAAGGCATTTATGCCTTACACTAGCCTTCCTAAGAATAAGCAGCTCCCATTTCTTCAGTCACTTCTTATGCATTAATCCATCAGAAGGAACATCACCCTTGGTGCTCTCCAGTGGGTTTCCCAGCTAGTTCAGCCCATTCTGAATGGATGCCCAAAATGGGTCATGGTTTGCAGCTGAGGCCTTACCAAAGCTGACCAGGGCACAAGGGACATACAACTTTCCTTGCAGACAATGCACATGTTGCATAAGAATTCACCCAGGAGTAATTTAAAGTAACATTCTTATGCACCATCAGCACACAGAGGATGGCTTCCCAGACTATGTTCCATTTTGGCAGATCCTTTCTGGCAAAGCCAGATGCCTTGCCAGGCAATGCAAATCTTTCATTTGTCCTTGCTGAACTGCATACAAATTATTTCAGACTATTTCTCAAACTAGTCAATTCCAATCCTATCTTTCAGTGTGCTTGTAGCTATTGCCAGCATGGTGCCATTCACAGATATACTAAGTGTGCTCTTTATTCTGTCAGCCAAGATGTAGAAGTAAATATTGAATACCAGGCTCAGGATGGGATATACCCCTGATGAATCTTTCAAGTTTCCTTACCAGTCATCAATATCTATTATTAATGTCTTCTTTTTTTTCTGAAAAATCTGGCACTCATGGTTTTGTGATTTTATCTCAAGCATGTATCTCCAGCTTACTTGTAAAAATGCCACAAGTGACAGTCAAGATACATGGCAGCTATCTGAGGCTTTTTCAATAGCCCTCCAGCTACCACTAAAACAGAATTAATTTTGGTTTGATGCAGTTTTTCAGGACTGCTGACTGTTAATCCTCTCTTCCCCACACACACACTCCTAGTTACTTTGAAGTGGTTCGCTGTATTGTTTTAACCTTTACTCAAGTGAAGCCAATACATCTACAATTGCTCAGCTTTTCTTTTTTCCCTGTGCTTGCTCTCTTCCCAGTCTTCTGAACTTTGCCTGCCTGTGAGCCAGATTCTTAAAGGCAGAACTGCTCCAGGGCATGCTTTACTCATCCAGTCAACCCATTCTCCCTCTATTCCAGCCCAAAACCTATCCATTTCTCCTCTGCTTTTGGCAAGAATTATGTTAGATATCTAGAGAGGAAAAAAAAAAAAAACAAAACCAACAAAAAACGAACAAACACACCATAACAAAACCCCTCTGATTTCTTAGCTTTATTTGCTAGGCTTTTTCTACTGAGCGTCCCCAGAGGCCCCAGCTCTTACAGAATAACTTTTATTGCCCTCTATGTCCTTGATAGCCTTTTCTCACTTTGAGCCTTTGCCACACTGTTTGTGCTGGATAAAACAAACGGTTTTGCACCCTCTAGAGGCATCCTT
Organism: Vidua chalybeata; assembly: GCF_026979565.1. Classification (NCBI taxonomy): domain Eukaryota; kingdom Metazoa; phylum Chordata; class Aves; order Passeriformes; family Viduidae; genus Vidua; species Vidua chalybeata. The sequence goes on from NC_071570.1 coordinate 41,519,927, forward strand.
CCTTTGTCTGAAGCAAATGGAGAGCTTCTGATTTCGCCATTTCACGCATCCTTCTGAGCCTTTCTCTGAAAGGTGATAACTTGTGCCCTTAATATCAATTAATAATATATGTCCCCTTAATATAAATTATTTAAGGAAATGACAGCTCTAATTCTTCCCCCACCCTAGGATTCCTTCCCATGAGTTCTCAGCTATTAGTTCTTCATATTTATTGAAGGTTTCTTTTTTGAAGTCAATGTTAAACAATTTGATATTGTCACTTTTTGCCAAGTATCATCACATCATTTCATACCTATTCCTGTTTATACTCCCTCCAGCTTTCAGAGGACCAGCCAGCTCCTCCCATTCCCTCCCTTTTGGAGGGAATAACTTCTGAAACAACCTCCTCTCCTCTCCAAAAAGTTACCCACCTCTGCACCAAAACTGTGCCAACTGAGTAGGTCGTGTTCCTCTACACTTCTCTCCAGCTCTGCCTCTGCATAGAAGGAATTCTTCATTTACCACCATATCCTGCCTCTCAGAAAACTACTTTTGTTTTGTTTTGTTTTTTTTTCATAAAAGACTGCCCTTCTTGATTTTCTATGCTTGTGTTCATTACCTTGTAGCATTACTAAGAGATCTGCAATTTGCTCATCTCTTTCTTCAAGCTGCATTTCAGACCACGTAGTCATAACAGGAAAACTTCTGTTAACTATACAGAGTAAGTTTTATTCTTTTCTATTAATATTCCAGCCTAATGAGTTTATCACAGCATGTGTCTATTACACCTATTAAATGTTGTGTTAAGATATCTAGTTCCTCCTGTTTGCTCACTCTTGCATAAGCAAGTGTCTAAGCTGTTCAATGCATTGAATGCTAGCCTTCCTCCTTTTTCTTCAATGACCTCGTAAATACATAGCATCTCTAATTTTTAAGCCTTTTTTTCAGATCACCATTTTTTGGTGTCTGTCTGTAGGCTATTTTCATCAAGTCCTCTAATGACAAACGTAAAGCAGGCAAATGTGCTTTTCTCCTTCTTCAGGTACATCTAACAGTATCAGTCATTTTGAAATCAGCTGCCATCTGCCCCAAATGGATGATTCAGATCAACCACAGTGGCTTCATTTAATAACCTCAAAGTGCTTAATCCTTCACTGCTTTCCTAAGACAATTTTTTCTTATCTTCACAATGGGGAGAACAATGTACCAAGAGATCAGAGTCACTTATCTGGTGTCCCAGAGGAAAACAGAAGCAGAGCTCAAGAGGTTCAGACTTGCTGGGCTTCAGCTATTGTGTTGTGTGCTTCTTCAGGAATTTTCCAGAGAACAACTGGTATTTTCAAAGCCGATGAAAGACAAAGCTATTTGTGAAAAACAGAACTTCCCAACACTTGCCTGTTTCCTGCCATACAGTAAGTGCTACCCTTATCCCCTCCTCAGGGGCTCCAAGTCTAGTCCTGGAAGAGGTGCCACAGAAAAAATAAATGGTGTTAATGTAAATAGGAATAGATGACAAAAACTTTGGAGAGCCTCGGTGTCACACAGCAGCTTCTGAAGTCCTTAGTGGCTTTCTGTTCTGTATGCAGAAACGGAAATCCAAGTGCTGCAGGCAACAGTTGAACAAACCCTGAGCTCCTTTGCTCTTCCCAGGGCACACTGAGGGAGCAAGAAGCCATCCCCTTTCTCAGATTGCCCCCAGGGTCTTTGCAGCCAGGGAAGAGGCACTTGAAACATGGATTTGAACTCAAGAGTCTCAAATCACTTAGAAAAAAAGCTGACACATGCATGTGCCCCAGTGAGGAAAGGAGCCTCTCAGAACAGTGAGAGATGCACTCTCCAAATGGCTTTTATGTGAGAAACATTAATGGCAGGAAAAACAGTTCTGGGATGGCACAGAAATGTGAGGCAGTGGGACATGAAACAGAACAGAAATGAGAATCAAGGCACTGCAGTCCTAAGTGGCACCTAAGGGCAGGTTTTCTGTGATAACCCTTTCTTAAGGCCCCAGGTCTTAAGGCCCCAGGTAACTGTGAACCTGTTCAATACTGAATGGAGCCTTTGGCTGCCATAGGCATCCCTCTCTCTCAGAGGCAGTGTCCCTAAAGGCCAAAATATGAGGCTAATTTCTAGTGGCGAGAATTTAATTTTTCCTACTTGGTAACAGCCAATATCTTTGGCTAAATCAAGATAAACCACAATAAATTTCACAGAGAGCCTCATCCAACAGCATCAGCAAGAACTTCCTGTCCTCTGGCTACACCAAAGGAGAACCATTCTGACCACATGCAACAGGGCAACACTGCCTCAGTGGCTTTTACCAACTGAGGACTGTGAGGTCCTGCTGCTGGGCCTCCTAATCCAGCAGTTCTCAACCACTGCAGACCACATGACTCTCATTTGTCTCTGGAACAGTCTGGATAGAAATAAAGTCTCTTGGATGACCACAATAAATAAAAAAATAAGAAAAACCAAGCATTACACCAACTTTGCCTGGAAACCATAACTCAGGGTTTTTTGGCTGTAGATCCAAGCATGCGTGTCTTATCATGCCCTGTTGATTCTGAAAGCAATGAGAAAAAAGGGAGGGTGAAGCTGTACGGATATCAGATGAGAAATTTTTCATTTCATGAAACTTTTAAATATATTTCTAAGTAAATCAAATGTTCTGCTTCTGCAAATTGCATTCACTGGAAAGAAGGAATGGTATTTGTGCTCCAAGTTATCATTTCACTGCCACTGAAAACTATTTTAAATTATTCATCAGTGGAAACTCAGCATACATAAATATGGCTTAGTGCCCAGTTCTTGGTCTAACCACTGAGACCAAGTCACTGGGAAAGTGCCTGTTTTCTCAGGCAGACAGTTTTAGAAGCTAAACCTCAGAATAACATCTGTATTCAATAAAATTAAACCCATGCCAAAAAATCAGCTATAAATGTAACTGACCAGCCCACCAGCCTTCTTACTTTAGGACTGCTGCATGGAAAAGTCCTGCAAAAGGTTAGATTCAATATCTGGTCAGACAGCCTGGAAATTTGTTTCTGGTTTATGCTAAGGAGCATATGCCAAGAAAAGTGCTTTCAACAGGGCATTGGAAAAGTTTTGTAGATATTGGGCCTTGTGGCTCCAAGAAATGGGAGGTTAAGATCTGCCTGGTTTTGCCAAGTCCTATACAAACTAGGCACTGATTCTTCATGCACGAAATGAACACAGCCCAATTAGGGGAGTGCCACATACTCCAGTTAGATACTGTGTAACTAACCCTGACAACAGAACAGAGACAGCATCAACTCTGTAAAAATAATAATCTCTCCTCCACCCTTTTAAACAAGTGACCTCAAGAGCAAAAACTCTGCCCTGGACCAGCTATAAAGAATGGCATCCAGGAGTTGGACTCATCTCCCCAGCTTCCCTTATAGAGTGGTTCTTAGCAAAGCTATTATGAAGTTGTGAAAGCTGTAACATATTGTTCTGGTTCCAAGGGAACTGACTCTACTGAGACTGTAATTCAGGTCTCTACAGCAATAGGCTGTAAGAGGTCTCAGAAGACCCCCTCTAGTCACACACCTCTTGACATGTCTCCTGCTACCTCCTGCTTGTCTCATCTCCCTCCTAACTTCTGTTGTCCCTACTTTTGGGCACCTCACCATCACTGTGTGGCCCAGCTTCTGGTATCACCTCTCAACTGTGGCCACCTCACACCCAGCACCCAGGAGACAGCCACCTCTTAACAGACAGACAAATCTGAGCCCTGTTTTCTGGTCTTTGCTGGACTGCTCCTCTATGTGTACAAGAGAGTGAAAACTGCCATGGTGAGTCAGTACCTCTATCCTCCCCTCAAAAAACCTGAGAATTACAGTCTCCACTGAAAGGCAACTCCATGGGAGAGAGCAAGTCATACTGTGTTAGGCAACCAAAATCTTCTTCTCCTCGGAGGTTATTATACAGGCTAGTAGGTAAAATCTCCTTGCACATTAAAGGAATAATTGCCCCTTTTTGCAATCATTGGAAGTGAAATAACTATGCAACAATGTCTTGATTTGCAGGTGCAAAACTGGATAGAGTCTCTGTCACTGGGGTAAAGACAATGGGATTATTTCTTACAGCACTGATACCACAGAATTTCACATTCATAACACAGCAGTGCCTTTCTGGGATCAGACCTGCAACAAGTGAACTTCATCTAAAACCAAAGCCAGGGATCTTTATGCCAAAGGTTCATCATCTCATATGGATCAGAGGATGCATGGGTGAAGCAAAGAGCCGTATGACAGGTCTGAGGGTCATAGTAGTTAAATATCTATATTTCACACCTAGTCTGGGACACAGACATTTGTAGGACCCTCATTACCTGAGTGCTACCCTCATGCTGTAACCTGAGTGGTGCCGTGCACCTGCTGCTCTGCAGCACGAAACCAAAGCCCATCCCTGCCCAGAACTGCAGCCAGAGCCTGGCAGGGTTCAGTGAGCATGGCTGGGGCAGCACCAGCAACAGCAGTGAAGAGACCAGTGGGATGGAAATGGGGAGAGGGAGGTCAGAGACAAGCCTGGCTCAGAGCAGGAACACGTTCAGCTGCCTGGCAAACAAATGTGTTTTTTTATTGACTCATAGGAGGGGCTCTCTTGGACTCCATGCTACAAACCCATACATTTTTAATGTTCAGATGCCCCCTCTTCTGTGTAGACTCTCTGGCTGCTCTGCTGGCAGTCACATACATTTTCATCTCAGAAATGGAGCAGACTGTGCTGAGTGTGAGGCATTTAATTAAGAAAAAGCATACATCATGACCTTACAGGGACACCACCATCAACGGGTTTAGCCCTCTTTCATTCTTCCTGTCCCTCCATTATTAAATAAATATATTTATTATGTCTTTTTGCCTCAAAAAACCAAGAATCCTCCTTCATTTTGAAGAAATAAAATGCAATAAATACACTTTTGTGGTCATGGACAGTGTTGTTACTGATTGGTACTGAGGTTAGCCTCCTGCTAAGCATCAAACAAACACCACAAATGGTGGCATTTCTCACACAGGTAAAACATTCCATATATCCATGGTATAGAAAGCCAAAATATTTTGCTACTGGAATCACTAACAGAGGGCCCACTTAGGAGATGTACTGACCTCCTCCATTATGACACAGCAGATAAAAGGTCTGAAATAAAAAACCTTGAGGGTGAACTGGAAATATTTCTGCCTCAGGTCTAGTAAATTTTTAATATCAACATAAAGTTCAATAGTAGACCCTGCCCTTGTCTAAAAGCAGCATTTTCTATTATCATCATAAGAAAAAAGAAAAGAAGAAAAGACAGGTCCAAAAGGATGCCCCAAATTTGCACAGCATGTACAACATTTGTGGTCAAATAGCACTCTTGGGAAACAGGTGGAAGAACTGTTGGATAACCTTAAACCTGAAAATATTCTCATTTAGTTTTTTTTAGGAAAACCTAAATTCTCATTTAGGTTTTTCTAGCACTCTTGGGATACAGGTGGAAGAAGTGTTGGATAACCTTAAACCTGAAAATATTCTCATTTAGGTTTTTCCAGGAAGGGACATAGGCTGACTCATCTCTCCCTTTTCCCATTTCCTGCAAAAACACCAGTTCTGGTTTTCCCTCCTTTCCTACTCCTAGCAATGCCTCAGCCACCTGCCCTGGCTCTGGGCAGAGATGGGGATTCATCATGTCTCAAAAATGCCTGGCAGCAAATTAATTCTCAAGAAGCATCTATGTCTTTTCATATTTGTTTCAGTCCACTTCAGAATGAAATATACATTTTTCAAATATATTAGCAGTATAAATTGTCTTTTCTTAATTTTGAAAAACTGGTTTTTCCCCCTCCACAGATGGTTTAGAATTTTATATCACTCTGTGTCCTGGTTTTATTTCTGATAATAGTTCACAATATTTTGATTAATATTAGCATACCAAAAAAAGCAGCTGAAATAGTCTTTTGTTTTTATTTTGAAAACTAGTCTGACAGTGACTGGCTGGTACAGATAATTTCCTTTACTAGAAAACAGTATCTCTTAGACATGCTGGTAAATACCACAGCTTAACATAACTGCACATGTTGTTAATAACAGCAATGCACAGTGGTAGGAAGTGATGCAAAAAATCATAAAAATAAATACATCTCCAAAACAAACTTTGAGAAGTTTTTCAATTCACAGTTATTTCCCTCATGGGAAATTATGTAAAAATAAATACATTTTTCTTACTCAATGTCTATTGTGGTGAGACATTTCCTATCGGATCAGAATGGGGATCCCAGAAAGCAGCTGAGCTAGATGTCCCATAGTGCCAGTCACGGGCTGCCTTTCTCGGGAGCTGCCAAGCTCTGCCCAGAGCGTGACTGCTCCAAGCCCAGCTGCCTTGGTGAGCGGCAAGAAGGAAAACCCAGGGGAGCTTTCCAAAAGCCCTAGCTCAATTTATAACCTTCTTCCTCCTCTCACAGTGCCCTGAGGCTGGGCTTATGTAGACAAAACTGCAGTAATGACTGCTCTTCCATCTGTGTAGATGAATTCTGCCTGCTCTCTATTCCCATTTTTTTGATGGACAGTACCTTCCTATCCTTGTCCTTGAGGTATGAAGCTCCAATGCTGAACAATGGGAGGAAGCTAGTGAACAGAAATATTCCACAGTTATCACAGGGCACCAGTTATGAGGATCTTTGAAGGAATCTTGAATGAGTTAGAGATGGGACCTCTGAGTTGTTTTTGATTATGTGATTTTTTTTTTTATCTTCTACATAGACAGGAAGGGTGAGTTCAGCTCACAGCTTTACTACATGGTTCAGAAGGTCACAAAACCCCTAGTTACAAAACCTTTTAAGGATTTCTTGACCAATAAAACACTACCAACAAGGATATTTATGTTTTTGACCCAATCCTTAAATATTTTGTCTTATGCACTCATGCTACAGTGTACTTAGTCAATCATGCTATGATACACAAGCCTACAGTACTGCATTCCAAACTTCTTGTTGGAACCTTTGTAACTACTTTTTTCCCCCTACATCTAAAACTCTAAACTTTCTTCTTCTTAACTTAAGGTGTCTCTGCTTCAAACTATAAATCCACATTCTTGCTTCTAGTTCAGAAGCCTCTTCCAAGGTCTCAAATCAAATCCTGTGTTTAATTCTAAACTTTAACTTACAGGGCCAAAGTTCTAAGAATTCCTTGCATTTCAGATTCCATCCTTCCACACACTCGATGAACTAGAAGTGCCCCCCTTCCTCTTTCTTCCACCCATGTTCACTGTAGTTTAAACCACGGTGTAAAAGATCTCAGGCACCTTTTCCATAGAAACATCTCTGCTGCTTATCTAAGAGGTGTACTTCCCTGCTTCAGCTGGAACAGCTTCACCAACATTATCCAGCAGCTGGTCTCCTCCAGGCATCTCTGTGTGTCAACATGAGCTGCGTTTTAGTTACACTCCTGATAAACTTCTATAAAGAACTTGAGACCATTAAAAGCCTACCCTTATCTCCAAGAAACTTAAGACCATGTAACCTGTCCTCTTAAACGAAACCTATCATATTTCACCTGCATCTCAACTCATGTGGAAACCATGCCTTGCTGGGGAGAAATGCTGGATCTCATGGGAGCAATCCTTATCCCAGGTCCAGCAGCTGATGCCTGAGGTAATCCATTCCCTCCAATTAAAGTCATCTCATGAGCATGGTGCTTCGGCAAGGTTAAACGTCATCCAACTTTGTTTTTGGAACAGAAATTTGGTCTTCCCATAAGCAGTACTGCCCCTCCAAAATGAGCACACGGGATGTTCCCTGTGGGAGGGCCTTGCCTGCTCTCAGGCAGGACAGTCCTTTGGACTTCTACAAACACTTCTACAAAGACTTATAAACTCTTAGATTAAAATAGCACTTCAATACTGACATTTACACCTAGTTAAATGTTTGCAAGGAGCAATCATTACTTTGGGGCTGCAAGGCAAAATAATTAAAAACACAAGAGGAGGAGAAAACACTATCAGCTTCCTGTTATGGAAGCTCCTCATTCTCTGATCACCTCTGCTTCCTTTATCCTCTGAACTTTTCCCAGTTTGCCTTCATTGGTTTTGAACTGATGATTGGATGTGAAAAGAAATATTCTTCCCAATAAAATATAGGGTTTATATCTAGGAAGATCTGAGTTTCTCAAATATTTGTTTGAGGGCAGGGGGGGCTGAACCCTTCCCTGCTAAAACCCAGGCCCAGGCCCAGGCAAAACACAACACTTTCCTAATATAGCAACAGAATCTTTTTGATAATCTGAACAGCAACTGCTTTACAACTGGGGGTGCCCTGAGTGACAGTGGCTGAGAGACAAACCTGTGCTCCCTCATCTGCAAAGCCAAGATGGGGTGAAAAAGATCTGGGGCTGGCAGAGATCCTTCCCTGGGAGCAATCACAACCTCCTCTCCTGGGACTGTCAGAGAAGCAAACGGATGCCCCTGTCTTAACACCAGGGTTCACAGTCTGCCCTGGTCCAGGAAGGGGAAATAGCTGCACAATTGCAAAAATAAACCCCTGGGAAAAAGCTGTTCAGGCCTCTGAGCTCGGAGAGGTTGGAAAAGAATTTCTTGTCAAAATACAAGTAGGGCAGAAATTCCACATTCATCAAATACAGAGAGGAACACCCTGAAAGGAAAGGTTAGAGACTTTCCCTCTTCACCATGTCTGCAGACCTGGATCTCCGACCAGAGACTGCACACTGGGTCTCTCAGGGCGCACATATGTTTGTGCTCTCAGGGTGCATGTCTCTAATTTACTCTTCTTCCTGTTTCTGATTGGAGGGAATATCTGGGCCATTGCCATCATAAAATAGAATCATGCAATTGTTTGGATTGGAAAAGACCTCCAAGATCAGCAAATCCAGCTGTTTACCCAGCACTGCCAATTCCATCACTAAATCATGTCCCTAAATGCCACATCTACACATCTGTTAAACACCTCCAGAAATGTTGACTCCACCACTGCCATGGGCAGCCTGTTCCTATGCTTGACAGCCCTTTCTGTGAAGAATTTTTTCCCAATATCCAATCTAAACTTCCCCTGGAGTATCAAGGCCATTTCTTCTTGTCCTGTTGCTTGTTACCTGGGAGAAGACACTGACCCCTGCCTAACTACAGCTTCCTTTCAGGTCCTTTTAGAAAACAATAAGGTTTCCCCTGAGCCTCTTCTTCTCCAGGTTAAACACTCCCCCGCTCCCTCAGCTGCTCTTTATAAGACTTGTGCTCTAGACCCTTCACCAGCTTCTTTTCCACTCTCTGGACACGCTCCAGTACCTCAAAGTCTTTCTTGTGAGGGGCTCAAAATTGAGCACAGAATTTGAGATGCACCAGTACATTTCATCATCCAAAGACTGCATTGGACCTTTGCACTGTGCATTGCTCATCCACCTACTCCCACTAAGGATTCCTGTAAAAAAAACCACCAAAACCCAACTTCCCCAAAGCAGTCATGTGTCATGACAGTGCACAAACTCTGTAGCTGGTCCTGTTGCAGAACTGCCCCCATTCACTGGCACCCAGTCTGCAGTACTCCTCCAAGACAGTATGAAATGCAGGAAAAGGAAAGAAAGTGTATCTTCCCCCACCTGCTCTGGGCCATACATGCTCCCAAACAGGAGCTCAGGGACTGGCACATCTGTTGTATTTACATTCCTTTGCTCCCATGACAATGGCATTACCAGACCACACTCACCTTTCAATTTCTTCTTTCCAAATTTTAATCCAAATAGAGACATCCCAAAACTTTATTTTAGTCCAACTCCATGGAACTTCTGAAAGAGAAAAGAGAAGGCAATTCACAACACATAGAGCAGCACATACATGTCATTCTATGCCAAATAAATGGGGGAAACAAATTCCTAAGCACTGTGGCCAACAGCCACAGTTTATCATCTAGAATGCGTTAAAATACAAAACAATCTTAGGTTTTCAGGTTGCACTGCATCAGTGGGCTACCTTACCTGGGACATGCTGGGCAATTCATCTCCTGACATGGCACAAAGAAAGGGTCAGTGGAGGAGAGACTGAAAAGGACATTTCCACTACATTGGTGCTATATCAAAATGAGAAATACACACCCAGATCTTGTACTTAAGGTACAGAGGAACTGCGTGTCTACCCAGAGCAAGGCCAGTGCCAGCCTCCTTGAAGAGGAAGAAGCAGCGGGAAGCACTGGTTTCCTGTAAATCCGCCTCTGCTCAACACATGCTGGCTCACACTGTTGTCCATTGTTGGTCATCCTGCATGATTGGGGCAGACTAGAATAAAATTTCTCCTCCACTGGCTGCAAACTACCTGGCCCAGAAGCTAAGGACAGGCACCAGAAATGCATTTGAGGCCCTGAATATATCCTGATAGGCAGAGGAATTGAGCATTAAAAAAAAAAAAAATCACATAAAAACTGGCTGGTAGTGAAATTTTCAGTGTCCCAATCATCAGACAAGTTTATTTAAACGATTTGAAGGTAATGTTGGTGATGACAACCTAGAGGATCTGTGAACATGAGAAAAGCTGGCATTGCTCTGTGACCAGGAGTCTGAATCAACAAGAACACTGTACCAGTTGCTTAAGTGGTCAGTGAGGCAAACTGAGACACTTGAGTCACAGTCTACCTAGAACAAGTTTCCTAGGTGACAGAAGAAGGCAGTTTTTGCACTTTATCCTATGCTTTCCATGCAGAGCAAGGGTGCCTAAGGAGACAGGAATAACAAGTATGTCATATTTTGGAAATGCACACATGCAAACAGCCTATGCCACTGCCCAAATGCAAGCCTGATACAACACCACCAGTGCGAGCTTGGGCATCATGCATTTGTAGAAAATAAAGGTAAACTTTAAGGAAAACTCTACAATCTTTGCATACGTCAAACTTATGCTCTAGATGCTCCAGCAAAGCTGTATTTAGCAGCTGCAGTTGCATGAATCTGAATTCAGTGAGGGGTTTGGGAACCTCTCTGTACCCACTCTACTTGGAAGATGTCCTTTCTCTATTCACTCATCCAACTGTTTCTGCTCTTCATGACAAAGGCTTTGGTACCACCTCTCCCCAGAATTTCTCTGCCTATGAAAACAAACTACTTAAAGTTAAAATATGCAATGTCACAACCTAAAGCTTTCTTGACCCTGCTGACCAAACTTACTTTCCATCCCTGACCTCAGTCTATCACTTTCAACATATTTCTTCCACGTTTTAGAATTACTATTATGTTTTACAAAACCCTACTAACAAGGACAGAGAGTTCCCCATAAGATGGTTGGAAGAGTGAGACAATCCCCATACACATAGAGGTAGAGACCTCAGGTTTCCTAAAGCAGCAGGAGTCACAGATCTGATAATCACTGATCTGGTAATCCTGGCAGCAAAAGGATGGCTGTAATCAAAATATTGATGATTACATGATCCATATGAACTCTGGATGTTGCTGTATTTGCAAAACATTTCAGAAAAACAAAATTCACTCCTTACTGTCAGCACAAATATGCAAAAGGTTAACTGGTTATAATCATCATATTGATGATTACATGACCCATATGAACCCTAGATCTTCATGTATTTTCCAAACTTTTTAGAAAAACAATCCCCAGCTATCAAAGCTCTCCAAGCTGTCTACTCAATTGACAAGGCATATAATTTCAGCAGAGGGCGAAAAAAGGATGTTTTTATTTTTGGGGGAGCAGAGAAGCAAAGGTGGTTATAAGCTTTCTTTTATGAGTAAAAACATGAAACAAACATAGACTTTCACATCTTCCAAACAAAAACCTGAAACTTCCTTCAGCTCTGACACATGGCTTTTGTTAATTACTTTGATTCTTTGAACCCTGGTTTCTGGTGGGACTGCAGCATCACTGAAGAAGAAGAAACAATACAGTGTTTTGATATGGAAAGCATGTAGGTTCCACAGCTTCTCAGTGCATTGCATGCATTGACCATCTTCACTCAGCAATAAATTTAAGTAACCATCATGGCAGCACAAATACCCTTATAGGCTTTCAATTCCCCCAAAACTTTGCCTTTTAGGGCAGATGTGGGAGATAACTTGGCCACATCCATTTGTAGCAATTACCTCTCCACTACGTCATTGCCACCACGCAGACTTGGCATACCTGGTCACTTAGTTAAATCCCAGGAGTTATGTATTAATCCTTCCCAAGCTGACCTGATCCTCTAGGCAAAACTCAGTTCCTGACTTGCCCAAACCACAATGTCATTTGAAAATGTGTCAGTATTCAATGGGCACACAGATGATGGCATTAAGGGCTGGACACACCCCTATTGCATTGAGGTGTACCCTTTATTTTCATAATATTGCAAATATCTTCCTTTCCTGCTTTGTTAATGACTCACACATCTAATCCCCATACTTCTTTACAGAGGAAAGTGACTCTTACAAGGGCTGTAGCTTCTGTGCAAGGCTGTCTGCTCACACCCCCTCTGTGACAGTACACTGTCACATTTCTAAGTGTCTGTTTTCAGTCTGAGAGTTTGTTTACCACTGGCTGCCATTGTGAAAAGAAACACAAGCAAGTAATGGTGAAGTTGTCCCCTTTGGTGGAGCAACAGGTACTGCTCCCATTTGTCTCACTTATCACAGCTTGTGTAGACAGATGTGCTTCTTGGCTGACCTTGACTCTTCCTGCCTTTCAGCCCCAGGTCCTTTTTCTTGGGTTATTTTAGACTCTCAATTCTACCTGCATGGTCCAACATCTTTGCACTTGTATTTATCAACAATGTCCCTCAGGGTATTTTCCCACAGATTTCATGTGTAATCAAAATTCATGCCCCTGTTCATTTTTCTTTATTTTCCTATTTTTAAATCTGAGCTTCTGTTTCCGTTCCAAACTTGCAATGATGGGTCATCAACCTCCTATCACTCACATCTATTTTAATTACAGTTTTAATTTCTCTTTATGCTTTCCAAAGAAAAAAAAATAATTATCGGGGAAAAAAGGTTATCTCATATTTCATTTGTTGTGTGGCATTAAGTACTTCTCAAATTTTGGTAGGACAATTTCATAGTCTCTTTTTCCTGAGTTAATTAAAAACCTACAAACACAAAAAAAAAACATTCTACAGTCAGAAAAAAGACAATTTCCTGTTTGTTTCCAGTTAATTTTCCCTGGTACCAGCTATGGTCAGGCAAAGTGAAGTGATGCTTCAGTCTCCTCTAGTTGCTTTCCACAGTCTGTGTCAGCCCTTCTGGACTCTTAATTGTTGTTGTTCCATTTTCCACTTGATTATTTTTGGATTTTCTTCATTTCTTTTTACCCCAGGTACACTGCATTGTCAGTAATCAACTCGGGCTCAGAGTATTTGAGCACTCATGCAGGTCCAACCCCTCAGCTTAACACAACCCCATGTTTTCAGGACCTATAGCAGAAATTATTTAAAGTTCAAATTCCCAATTCTTACAGGGAATTGGGAGTTCAAGCTACAAATAAATTATCACTTCTCAACATAGAAAACTGTTGTACCCATGAGGCTCTATGAGCTGTCCTGTATCGCTTGCACATCTGCAAAGACAATCCACCTGCTTAATGGCTACTGACAGTTTGATCAAGGCCTCTGGGTATTTCAATAACCACAATGAGAAGCTGCTTTGACAGCTCTTGAATAGGGAAGTGATGTTTTCTCACAAACCAAATTCTGCCTCATTTAAGAGAGACAGAAGCAAGGTGGGTCAAGGTAATGCCAAGTACAGGCTGAGCAGAGAATGGTTTTGAAAGCAGACCAGAGGAGAAGGGCTTTAGGGAGCTGGTGGATAAGAAGCTCAACATGATCTGGCTGTGTGCACTCAGTCAGAGAGCCAAAGGTGTCTGGGCTGCATCCAGAGCCCTGCACCCAGGAGAGGGAGGGGATTCTGCCCCTCTGCTCTGCTCTGCTGAGACCCACCTGGAGCACTGCATCCAGCTCTGGGCTCCCAGCATGGGAGGGACAGGGACCTGCTGGAGCCAGTGCAGAGGAGGCCACCAAGATGATCAGAGGGCTGAAGCACCTCTGCTGTGGAGACAGGCTGAGAGAGTGGGGGTTGTTCAGCCTGGAAAAGGGAAGGCTTTGGTGGGATCTTAGAGCAAATTTCAGTACTTAGGCTACAAGAGAGGTTGAGAGGAATTTTCAGCAAGGGTGAATGGTTTCAAAGTGAAAGAGAGTAGGCTTCTATTAGATATTAGGAAGAAATTCTTTACTGGGAGAGTGATGAAACACTGGCACAGGCCACCCTGAGAAGCTGTGGGTGCTCCATCCCTGGAAATGCTCAAGGCCAAGCTGGCTGGGGCTCTGAGGAATTTGATCTAGTGAAAGGTGTTCCTGCCCATGGCAGGGGAGTTGAAACAGGATGATATTTAAGGACCTTCCAACCCAAACCATTCCACAATTCAATGATTTGGCTTAAGAACACAACTGCAAAGCTCCTTCTGCATGAGGGGTAAGTTGCAATGAGCTACAACATGTAGGCCTTGCAAAGGTTCACTCAGGGCTGTACTGCAAACTGGAGGAGAAGGAGGGAGATATTTTCCACCACCACAGCCTTGAGTGGCAAAACGACAAAAGAGATGGCACAAGCTGGATGAATGCAGAGCAGATGTTGTGGATGGAAAACACGTCTCGTTTCTTGGCCCTGTTTCTCTGGACAAAGCTATATGATACATCAGATTCAATGATAGATATGAATTAGAATATACTTGGTGCCTCTGTTCCTATCACTTCATTCCTAGACTCTGTGAAATGATCCATGTTAAATACAATCATTTTTGGAAGGGTTATTTTAATCCAGATCATGGGGTGTAGTTCAGTACAGACTGAAATTCCTGCCCAAGCAGTGGTCATATCAGATCTGAGGGGGCAGTGAATTGTGCTGAAGTATGACAAGCAAGCCCCCAGAAATTAGGAGAATTAGTCAGAAGAACAAGATTCTCCAGTCAGTTTTTCCACCAAATAGCCTTTGGTATGTATACAAACAAAAAACTTCAAACAACCCTGTGCAGGTACAAATTCAGAAAGCATATCATACCTCCATTCACCTTTTCAGGTCAGGTCAGTTTTTGCACAAAAGTTTAGTTTCTTTAAAATTTCTTTTAGATGATGTAATGATTACAAATACCCACCAATCTTAGAATTCTATTATTTTTCATGCTAAATTACTAAATGGTCCAACCAATAACTCAACATATGAGAAAATAGATCCCAGGCAGTAAGCATTATCACAAAAAAGGTTGAAAATTTCTTTTCACCACTCATTGCTCTTGGTGGAGTAATGATGTTTAAATATGAGATCTCAGTCCCTAAATTTTGAACATGTATCACTTTACACTGGATTTGGAGGCACATTTGAGAAAATACTAAGGATTTAAAATACATCGGGTCCTCAACCTCCCTGTTTTATCCATGCCTGATTAGCCATATGTCATATGCTGGAGCTGGACAGCCACAATCACTCACAGGTGTTGCAAAAGGAGGACATCACAGTGCAGTGTTTGCCAAGGCTCTGGTAAGAGCAGCACTAAGGCCTGGCACACCTGGCACAAACTGACCTTCCTATGGCAAACACAAAGGCGTGTTTGCCAAGGGGCCCCTTTGAACTAAAGCTGTACTGTTTCAGTCGAAGTTGTCAAATTTTTGTTCCAAAGAGAGCAAGCAGTGCATTTGCTTTTCCTTACCAAAAGCAGACGCAAAAATTTCAGCCATTAGAGGTAATTAGTACTAATCATCTTTCAGCACTGAATTACGTTACTATTTGCATGTTCTCCACCGCTCCTTACATCCTCTTGTGTTTGAATACCTCAAGAGCAAAACAGGGAATAGCATGTGTTGTACCACTCCCTGCTTTGCAAACACAGAAAGTGAGCTGCAGAGTGGACAACCAAAATGTGTGTTTTGAATCAAAAAACTACTCTTTTTCAGGACTGAAATCAGATTTGGCAGAATTAAAGCTCTGAATAAATTTAAAGTACTGTAAGTGATCACTCCTGCCATCAGGGTTTACAACAGTAATGTAGCCTCTAGTTTAAATCTACTGACTTGGTGCAAAGAGTTTGAAAGTATCCCTGAAACCTCCCTGCTTTTTCCACACCTGAAGAGGTATCGTGGATGAGGTGAGCCAGCCCTAAAGCTATTTTCTGGTGCTGTTCCAGTCTATATATACAGAAACCCATGAAACTCTGCTTTCCCACTCCTACACTCCAATGTGCCAATGCAATTAGCTGTAATTGATGGAAAACAGGCTCAGTCTGTTATCTGCCACGTCTTAAAGTAATGATCCAACATCCTCCATCTGTCTTCATTAAAACACTCTTTAAATTGACACCAGGATGGCAGTCAAAAAACTGCATTCAGCTCCTCTGGGTAAGTTAGTTGCGACGACGCTCAAGTTACGGATCATCAGCTGCGGCGGAGCGGGTTCCCAAAGAGAAACACAGTCTGATCCCTCTGAAACAAACAATAGCAGCTTCCCCGGGCGTCTGCTGCTGTCGCTGCTGCTGCTTGGAATCATGCACAGCTCAGCTCACTCCACCCAGACGTCTCTCAGCTCGCCCGTAGGCAAAGCTCAACCCCGTGCGCTATGATTAAACTTTGCAAAATACTTGGGTCCGAAACAAACCCCACAAGTTTCTGTCCCCCCACCACCACAAAACCGGCAGGAAAAACAAGAGAGCGGAAGGAAAGCGTTAAATCTTACCCTTGAAGGCTTGTAAAAGTCACAGCAACAAAGTTGCTGCCCTCCATAGCACTCCGGTACACTCCTCTCTTCTCATTTACACGCAGCTTTATCCCCTCCCAAGACCGACAGCTTCGCTCGCAGTCGCAGTGCCAGGACATTCACCTAAGGACGCAAACCTTATCTGCGCTGTGAGATGGGCATCGCGTGTCCTCTCCGACACCCTTAAAATCCGCCGCTGACTCGCTCTGACATACAATGTCCCGGCAACTACATTTACCCCAAGTTCCCTACTTCTTCAGTCACTGGGTCTGGCTCCTTGCCAAGTGTTGGTTTTTTTGGTTGTTTTTTTTTTTTTGTTTTTTTTTTTTCCCTCCCCTTTTCTTTTTTTATATTCAGTTTCCTGTAGAGAGGGAGAGTGTAGTTGCTCTCTTAAAAATAAAATGCTTCAGTGCTACAAACTGTGAAAGAGTAAAGCAGAAAAGCACAGCACCTAGGCTTGGGGAACCCCAATTAATTCCAGAGGCAACAGCTGCTAGCTTTACCTACCTCCTGCCAACGTGGAAGCCTTCAGAAAGAAAGCAAGTGAGTAAAGAGTCCAACATATAAAATTGCTTTCAAAAAGGATAATCTTGGGAAGGGATCCATTTCTTAGCAGCAGCCCCTCTCTCTGTGTCCATAACACTGGAGTTGGTCAGGACTCCTTAAACCCAGAGACACAGTCCTACAAGCTGATCCCAAGGCTCCACCTCACCCACTTTCCAAAGCTGTGAGTAGCAGAAACTCTGCAGAGAAAAGCCTCATAGAGCACAATTGCATAACTCAACCACAGAGCTTCCTCCAGCCAGCCAGAGGATTGCTTCGGTGCCGAACTGCTTGCTCATCCCGAGAGCATGACGTTCCCTTGCCCTCTGGGACACCTGCCTGACCACACTGTGATCATGGAGACCCTCCTCACAAGAACCCCCCAGCACTCTCATGAGCCTTCTGACCTTCCCACCCCATTTTCCCACCTTCAACAAACAAAATATTAACTTTTTTCCCAAGTTGTGTGACTTTTCACGTCACAGTGCCCTTTTACATGTCAGTCAGCTGGCATTTTACCTACCAGCTGCTCTAATCTCCAGACCAAAACTGGGGCAACTACAACTTTAATCCACTTCTAGCTTCCCTATTACCTGTGAATTGCAATTATTTTTAAAGCACCATATTCTTTACATAGTCATGTTCACAGTAATGCCTGCCAGGAGCATCTCCATGTATTGTGACAACACAAGAAACTTTAGCATTTCTATGTGTACTCATGTCTGTTTTTTCCCATCAACTTCTGAGTTTTCCTACAGGGAAATTCACGAACACTGTTAAATTTAAGTTCATACCTACTCACTTGAATGCATTAATCAGCTCATTAATTATAGTAACACAAGAGTCAAGGCTTTGCCAAAGAGTATTTTCTACTAAATGAAATCTGTAGTCTAGAGGAAAGGTACAGAGGACTCTGGAAGCTGCAGTGGTAGTGCTCCAGTGCTGGTCATGAAGGTTGAGGAGCAGAGTGACAATGAAGAGGACACTCTAACACCATAAGCAATTTCTGAAAGAAGAAAAAGACTCTGTGCCCTTTGCTATGATTCAGAGATATTCCAAGCTACACCAATTTGAGACAATGCTCACTGAATTGGCTTCCTAGTTCAAACATACATACAAAGAGCTAACATGGGAAGTGGCACATAGGACTGATCTCCTGAAGATCCAGGTCATTTTCAGATGATTATGACCTTGACAGCATCTAACTGGAGAAGAAATTCCCCTTGCACTAGCCATTTTTCATTTTCTTGCCACCTACACCTCGTTTCAACAGCAACAGCCCAAGTATCACTTTTTTCCTGCAAGCAGAAGTACAAGGATCTGGATTAATTTGGATCCTTCTACATATTGGAGAACCCCTTGGTTTTGCCTCATTCTGGAGTTTTCCTCCTTCTTACAACTTTCATCTCCTTTTCTTCATGACATTTTGGTCGATTACGAGTTATTCTACACTACTCCTACTTTCTTTGCTGCTGTCTTTATACTTGCTTGTTAGCACTTTGACCTCAGCCACAGTAATTTCTTCTTTCCTTCCTTTGACACATAAGTGGAACCAACCATAAAATCACCCAGCCTTGGGTCTTGTTTAGACTTTAAAAGTTTAGTAGGCCGTTTTATGTTTTTTCTTGGCACTGAAAATCCATCTCACATACACTGAATATGACTTTTTCCCTCAGCTATGCTTTCCTTGTGGACTCCAGTGGACCTGCTCACGCAGGGAAGCTTAACACACATGGAAGCACTCAGAAGAGCAGGAGTGACTCAGGGTTATGAACTCAGCTCTGGGTTCTCTTGTCCACTTTGTTCCCTGGATAGCATCTTCACCATCGCCACACAATTTGCATCCTCCTTTGCAGATTTCCAAACATGCCAATGAGAACTGCTGCCTGCAGTGGCACTTGTCAAAATTTCAGTTCCTCTATAAAGGATGTACACATATGCTGTGTGTCTGAGTTGTCCCCTGAAGCCACCACGGTTTGGGCAGAGATTCAGCTGGACAGATGCAACAGGGCAGCAGTCACTTGCCATGATCCACAGTGGTGGGATGAAGTTAAATCTGTAGTTTTTCCACTAAACAAGCTGTCTTCCTGGCCAGGCAGCCTTCTCCATACCGTGCTCCTTCACCTTTGAATCCTCTACTTTCCCAATGCCCACTAGCCAGAGAGGGCTGACTAGGGTGGGATGGATTTAAATTCATGCCATTAAGACCTTATCCACTAACTTTATCTGGGAAAATGACCTCCAGTCCTCCAGCCTCTGCAGCATTTCAGCTGTGATCAAGATGCGAATCTGAAACCTCACTGACACTGTTTTAAAGGGTGCTCTCAGCCCACTCTCCAGATTAGATTTGGTCTTCTTCCAAACAGCAAAGCTGACAGAGCAGAGCAGAGCAGAGGATCATGTCAGGAGCACCCAGAACCCAAACATGTCTGGTGACCTAGTAACCTTTTGAATGTCTTAATATGCCCTTGAGTAACTGGGGCGAACTAGAGCATAAGAGAGAAACAAGAGAAGCACACCCTGTAGCATCCCACAATGTAGATTTAAACCAATTGCCAGTCCTTGAGAGAATCTCTCCCCATGATATGCAATTTTTAAAATTACTGATGCTCATCTTGATGCTTTCCCAATGATCCAATGTATTTCAAAAGGAGCACTCATGGTCTTTGCTTTCCCTTACTCTCTTATAACTGCAGTCTGCCACTCCTGAACTGCAAGGTTTGAAGCTTGACCTGCTCTGCCATGGCTGGTACCACTCTGCAGATGAGTGATGGTACCACTCTCTGATGAGCCATGCTGGGCTCATCCCCTAAGCCCAGAGCTGATGTAATCTCCAGGGATCACTTCCACCCACCCAACCTCATCTTCATCTCCCAGAACAGCACAAGTGCATTCCTCAGTTCCTAACCATGCCAGTCACTGTTCCAGAAAAAACCTTTCTACGTGGCTGTGGAGGCCTTCCTCACAAACCCCCAAGGGTTAGCTTTAGATGACTGAATCACCTCCCACAACCTATGCCTCCCCTGTCCCAACTTTCCCCACTAGTCCTGACCAGTAAGGAGCTCCTTGAGTAGGGCAGGGATAAGTAGCCCACTTCACTGTGAGGACACCTGAAACATCTGTTATTATGAGCATCTGCAATGGGTCCAAGGGGTCAGATGGCTTTCCAACGAAAGACTTCCTGTATCCTCTTCTTGTCAAAAGTCAGAGTAGGATGCATGAGAAATACAGGACTGAAAGGAAAAAACCAGGACATTATTGTCCACTCCTTGGCTATGAGAGAAATGTTTTAAAAATAGACTGTAAGGAGAACATCCAAGTCGTAAATTGCTGTAGTCCAGGAAACACTAGCACAATCATAAGGTGAATAACAAAAGACCAAGTGTTCCAAAATACACTGTATCACACGTAAAGTGTCAGTGTCCTTGATGCCTGTGGAGCATCCTACTGGTAGAATGCACACTGCAACTCTGCAGAGGAAGGGAAAACTAAATCCCACATGTTCTTGTTGTCATGACCTGCCTGTGAGTGGAAAATTAAATAGGAGAGGAAGGTAATGTCATGAAGTGACCAGTTGTTCTAGGGCTGTCCTTGCTTTTTGGGAGCTCCTCTGCTCAAGTCATGTTACTACTCCTCCAAGGAATTCCAGATTAACCCAGTTTGAAGGGATGCTCTGGATTCCTACCTCTGCATCCATCTCTCTGGATATAATCTGAGGTGCAGCTCTAGCACTGCAGATTCATACAGAAGTATTCCAATACTTCACCAGTTACTCCAGAAGCTGTGAGCTGTCCCAGTACATACCACATGGAAATGGTCAGAAAATAGCTTCTGTGAGTATATATGGAATAAACTGAGTCATACTGATCAGGATATGGTAGTGTGCCACTTACCTTCAGCAGGGAAGGATGAGTGTGTGGCTAGAGATGCCTTTTCTCCAACACCCCTTGCCCAGTATTCCAAGCCCTTAACAAACAATGGCCAGCTAAGGAAAATAATGAGAAAAAAAAAAAAAAAAAAAAAAAAAGCCCAGACTCTTGTCTTTAAAAATAAAGCAACATCTTGTTCTGGCAACGGTTGATCTCATCTTCTTGGCATCAACCCCTGCAAATGTGATGTTTTAAAACAGAAATTGAAATAATGTCTCTCAGGTGTTACCTTTGCAGCCCTTAGGAGATGAAGCAAAGCCTTTTGGTTGAAAAACCAGGGGTTCAGATGCTCAGATTACACTGAAGAGCAGAAAAAAGTGCAGAAGAAAATCAGTTCTGCAGGGAACAAGGCCCAAGGCTACTTTATTTCTGAGTCCAGTCCCCACCAGATTTGGGATCTTGTGTTTACAAACTCCCTCCCAGCCAAAAATTTCACTGCTCTGGGAGGGAAGATGCTGCTGCAAGGAGACATGTCTCCTGGGTACCTGAAATATTCTCTGTGATCCTGTGAGAAGCTGAATGGTTTGATGGACACAGATAGATATTGGTGGGAGATGATGGAGATCCTCCTTTCTCAGTATTACATTCCCACAATAAAAATCTGTGTCTCTGCCTTTGCCCATGACACTGCATGTGCCCAGCTGCACCGGCAAAGCAGAGGATTAATCAGCTAGTGTAACAAACCCCAGAGGTGTCCACACTGCATTTAACACGTATTTCCTAATCATCACTAGGGGAATCCCAGGGGGATGCCTTGGAGAGCTTGTTAAATCTAATCACAGGAATGTGAATAGAAAAAAAAATCAATAGCTGAGGGCAAAGTGGCAACCCAGCTCGTTAGAGCCCCTGAGGAGAGTGCCCTTTGTAACAGGGGTGTTGCACAAGGCCCATGGCTGCTATTGGCAAGGCAGCAGCTGCCACAAACACATATGCCATGTGTGGTGGCACTTCAGACGCTGTCACTTGCCTACTCCTCAGATACTCATCAAAAAACCCAGCTCAAATCACTGAGGAATTAGGATAACCCTCAGTGGGACCCTCTGGTTGAATACACAGAGGAAATCCAAGCCATGCCAAGCCTTCACATTTTACAGAGACTTCCCACAATCTTCCACACTTTTCTGCACTAGGTATAGGTGGAAAGGATGGGAAGTCCCTAGATCTGCATGGAATAGATGGCTTCTGCATTCTGTACAATATCAACTAAGAGATCTTGGATTTATTTCTTTAAGTTCTTCATGGTTTCATTACATTTTGCTCTAAAGATCAGTTATCTGTTCCATGAAAGACTTAGTGATATTCTGAGAGAATTCCTGTAAATAGCATGTCATATCCATTATGCCCATAAGCATTTTAACCATTATTCCAAGTTGAACATATTGTATGCATGTATATTTCTACTGTGTCTTTTCCAAGTTACAATTATATCTATCCTACCAAGAAAAACATGGAGGTGACTTGCTGCCTCCCACAAAATTACTCCTAGTATCAAATTATCTTTTTTATTTTTTGTAGTATTATTTACTGAGTTACGTGTTCAAGGCTTGGCTAGATTAACGTGGTGGAACATGCTCTGTCCATGACAGGGGGTTGGAGCTAAGATGATCTTTAAGGTCCCTTCAAACCAAATAATTATACAATTCTATAATTAGGTCTTTATTATGTTATTATAGTTTTTGATGGCTAGATTTTGATAAGCTAGACTACTTCAGAGAGATCAGAGGGCCTTGAGGGTGACCAGCTGATGTTCATTTTAGGGATGTGCAGCAGGACCAGCATTCCATTGAGCCATGATCCCAAAAGGAGATGTGAGCACAGAGGAGTATAATACTGAAGTGCTACAATAATTTGTAGTGCTAATGACTGGGACTGAGTTAGCTTCTTGACCTGTCAGAACTCAAGTTCTGTGAACTTTGAGAAGAACAAGGGAGCCCCTGCCTGGTTGCAAAGGAGGATGCTCTGGAAAAAAAATAGCCATCATATAAAAGTAGCCATCATATAAAAGGCCCAGGGAACTAATATATTGACAAGAGAGAACTTGGTTCCCCTCTGGAACATGAAACTGCTGGTAATTAAGCAAAGATCTAAAATATCTCTGCTAACACAATATGACATAAATAAGCACAAAACAATTTATTTCCCTGGATATTTCCCCAACAAAACTGCATGACATTTTAATCAATAGTTTGCACTTCAATTGCAGCACCACCTTGGCAGTAAATAAGCCATATATATCCACAGCTGTGCCAGCATGGCCACAACACATGCCAGATCCCAGCACTGCAAGCCTTTGCTTTTATTCAGTGCAAGTTTAATTTATGTTATATTGTTCCTGCATCTGTTCTCCAGGTATTTAACAGAAGTGCATGTTCCTTTGTGCTTGCTTGGCTGAGAGCAAAGACATGTATTACTCCCATGTCCGTGCACATAGGCAGTTTGTGCTTAGGCAGTGAATTCCTGTTAACTGAGATAGAAGTTGTACATGTGAATCCCTCTGCAGCCTTATGAAGGAGAGGAACAACCTGATGGGTGCCTGGGGCCTTCAGGATGTGATGGCAGCATTAAGGAGGACATGCTCTTCACACAGCAGTTCAGGAGAACCCAAAGACATCAGCAGCTAAGCCAGTGAGAAATGTGCAGTGCACACAGCCACAAGGATTTTGGGTGTGTAACTCATTTGAGGTTAATCACTGCCATTTCTTGTGTTGGGATATGATGCAGTATTACAGAAGGTCCCTTTAAAAACAAGGAGATACATGAAAAGGGAGTGAGTGAGGTAGGTATTTAAACACCCTATTCTGAGTGTTACTGTTTGTCATACCACTTCTGATTTTCATGTGCTGCTTAAGGGTTGAATAAGTTGTGGGTCTCATGAGGAGGGACAACATTTCCTGTTTCTGATAGAGTAATCAAGGTTTTGGTGGTCTATCTCCAGAAGGCAATGACACACCGCCTCAAACTGTTAATGTGCTAATGAAGATACACAACAAAAAAAAACCCCACATTATCAAAAGACTCTGAGGCTAAAGGGAATGAAATATGGTTTCAACAGTACTGTGCAGCACCAAATGCCTAGTCAGGAGAAATAAGGAAAGTAGTTTTCTTAATAAGGAAGTAAAAAAATCCACAAAACCCACGGCCTTTTATCTTGGTGTGGCACTGAAGCATAAAAACTCAACCATTTTTGGTGCCTCCTCCCCACAAGGAGATAGATAATCTTTAGATAATCACAGGATATCCCAGTTTAAAATAATAGAAAGAGAGGTGAAAACTGTATGAGAATTAGTGCAGACAATGAGAAACTGTGCTCTTAAGCAAAATCTCCGGGGTGTGTTTTGTTATTTTAGGTTCATTTTGTGCTGTGTTCCATTATTTCCAAATCTGCATTTTAACTTTCTTAGCAGCCTCTTAACATGTAAAGGGAACCTACAAGAACACTGGAGAGGGACTTTAGACAAAATCATGCAGTGATAGAACAAGTGGGAATGGCTTTATGTTGAAAGAGAGTACGTTTAGATTAGATATTAGGAAGAATTATTACTGTGAGAGTGGTAAGACACTAGCACAGGTTGCCCAGCGAAGCTGTGGATGTCCCATCCCTGGAAGTGTTCAAAGCCAGGCTGGATGGAGCTTTTAACAACCTGGTCTGGTGGAAGTTGTGCCTGCCCATGGTAGGGGGCCTGCAAAGAAATTATTTTACCGTCCCTTCCAGTCTAAACTATTCTATGATTATAACCTTGAATCTTGGCAAAGACAACATGTTCCTCATTCCAGATGTGTCACATCTCAAAAGCAGAGCTCTGCAATGCTCTGCCTGTGGCCCAGTTGCACACGAGGCTTCTGGTAAACCCTGTGCCCAGCTGCCCATGTAACTGCTTAGGCTGGTTTGACAGCAAATATTCACAGGTCTTGAGTTAAGCAGAAATGTCTTCTAAGGACTTTTAGTATCTGGCCAAGTTCCCTGGATGAAGGCAAGTACTAGAAAACACATGTAATCCCTAAAGACTTTGTAATGATGGTGTAATCAGAATAGAATAAATGCTTTGTGTCAGTAAATGAAAGTCATAATTTCTCTTAGAAAAGCACGATTGGATTAGCTCTGGGGATGAGAGTGGTACAGAGATGTAAACAGGTCAGACAGGTCTGAGTGTTTCTTTGGATGCCATCTGCTTAACAGGTGGTATCTGCCCAGGCAAGGACTTGAATTTTTTCCTACAATCAGAATTTGCTGTTTTGGCCATAGGAGAAAAAAAACCCCAGCATTAAATACAAAGGGAATAGTCAAAGGCAGCGTCCCAAGTGAGTTTGCAGAGCATATTTGTGAAGAGTGTATTTACGCTAGTCCAGCAATAAAAATGCTGAGAAAAAATGCTGTTTGTAAACCAAATAAAGAAAAGCACATTTGCCTGGACAGTCGACCTGCAGTACAACTTTTCTGCAAAGGTTGATCAGAAATGAAACTGGTGACAATCCAGAGAATGACAATCTCTGGCAAGCACACGAAGTCAAAAGTAATGTCTGGTGTCCAGCTGTAGCTGGAAAATCTCTCTAGCGTGTGGTGAAGTTGTGCTTCACACAGCTATACCTTGAGACTCCCAAAAATGCCTGGGACATGAGACAATCATGCCAGTGAGGCATGAAATTTAAATAGATCAAAGTGTATATTGATTCATTAATCAATATCTGATGTAGTAGAAAGTTTTGGGATGATTGGTTTCTTGGAAACTTGTTTCAGCAGCTGATCTTGCAAGTGTTCTACAACTTTGTTCAGGTTTTTGGTTTTTGTTTCAGGTCTTTTGCTTGTTAATGAAACAAGAAGAGGGCTCCATGCAGGCTCTTACATCACATAAAGGGGAAGAAAGAACAAAGGAATGCATTTATGGAGCTGTGAAGGCCAGGCAGCAGAGGCAAAAGAATTCACTTTAGGAGTGAACCAGAATGAAGAGAAATAGCCCTAGAATTAGAAATAACTTTAAAGACAAACCCAATTGCTTGATGGATATAGTAGTAAGGAAAAGCACTGGAAACCAGTGAATTTAATGTGGGATGCCTGTGTGTTTGCAAGTAATGGAGCCTGGAGGTTCCTGAAAGGTACCTGAGAAGTCTGACACAGGCATTGAGGCATCAATTGATCTTGCAGCAGGTAGAGCTGGAGGGGATGGTAATTGGAGTAGTTATGGTTTGCAGTCTCACAAATAAATAAATATAAATCAGCATTAGACTCAGTTTATGTTCACATAACAGCTCCTACAAATTCAGCAGCTCAGGAAGAGATGCACTTCAGGGTGTATCTGGGTAGCTTGCTCTGGGGGAACAGCCTTTAGGATATAGCCATCCCAGCCAGTGCAAAGACAGAGCCCTCGGGGGAAAAACACTCAGAGGACATGGCTGGAAGGGTGGAGGGGTCTAGAAGAAAAGGGAGAGCAATCCTAATTGGAATGCAAGACATCACTCTCTTGCAAACATGCATAAATTAAGCAAAACTATTGTTCTGACTCCCCTCACACCTGTACCTTTTGTACTCTTGTAAAGGCAACTCGGTACTTTTAAGATGGGAAAATAAACAATGTCTTGTTTGTCCAAGAAGTGAAATTGCAGGTAGGGAATGCATTAGCAGCATTTCACAAGACAACAAGAGTATAAATTGCACACTGCAGCTCTTACTGAAGAGCAGGGGAAAGCAAGTGGAGGTCTAAAATATTAAACTTATGGGTAAACCAGGTTCCCATTGAAACTGCAACCTGCAGTAGCTGCACATTCCAATAAACTCAGACTCAGTGGAACAACGGAGCAGGAAGGAAGTAATGGATTCAAGAGTAACACTGCATCACCTATGGAGGCAGGCAGGGAGCTGCACAGGCCCCTGGAGTGAGTCAGGGGAAGGGAAAAGGGGTCTTATTTATCTATGGATCACGGCCCTGTCTGCAACCCTTTCATTGCTCCTGCTTAGAGTATGGCATTGGAAGCAAAATCAGAACATTCCACCTTTAAATTTTGAAAATCACCTTTAAATATTTAAATATACATATAGATTAGGTATAGGTCTACAGACTGTAGAGCAGATACCCAGACTAAACACTGCCAATCTAACTGTGTGGAAGGGAGTCCAGGGTGCCCCTCTGACACAGACAGCCTGGTCATAACCAGGGATCTGTCTTCTCTGATAGAGACGAACTATTCCCAGTGAAGCTGTGAGCGTGGTTTCCTGGCTGATTTGAAGAGAGCTATAGTGTTACCAAACACTATAGCATGATTTACTGCGATACCAGCAAATTAGCCTAGGTCTTTGTTTCCTTCCTTCCAGTGATTTTTGTTTTGGTTAAGCCTATAATAATAACTTTCAGTAATGCAAAATTGTGTGTATATCATGAATAAACCAACACCTAAAACCAGAGCTAAAGTGCAGTAAGTCACACATTTGACTAAATAGAGATCCACAGGGAGCTTTTATCACTAAGAAAAATAAGCCATCCACCAAAAAGGAAGTAAACAGTTACTTCAGTACTGTGAATTGAAGTGCTACCTTCCTCTGATGCTTTACAACCAAGTTAATGCTGAGAAATAACGAGAGTGCCTGTGATAATCACCTTTGCTTCCAATACTGTTTTTGAAGTAATTTAATATTTGCAGAGTTAGGTATCACTGCAAATTTGCTTTACCTAAAACAAAAAGATTCCTTCCCCTATGGCCTCATTTAGCAAACTCTCCTTCTGGCTGACATGGGACTTTTCTTGACAGTGCCAGGATACCTGAATAATTATGGGCAGAGAGAAAAGAGCAGTGCTTTGTGATGAAAATCCTTCTTCAATACATGCTAAAGTATCTTTCTCCTGGGATGATAGTCAAAATAGTGCCCTTGAAATAGTTCCCCACAAAATGTGAGGAAACATTGGAGGACTTAGTATATCAGATGAGCAAGGATTTGGGGGAAAGGGGTGATTTTTCTCAGTAGTGCAGAAGATATGCTGGATGTGTTACCTCTAGGAAAAACTTTGCAAAGTCTTCGGGTATCCACGAGTTGACTTTGCAATGTGTCACATACTGGCTTAATGAAACAAAAATAACTATGCTAAGAAAAGACTGTCCAGGAGAAACCTAATGCTGTGATTTCTATATAAGGATCTTAAACAAGTGGTGTGAATGCTTCATCCCAGTCTCATACCCTCCAGTTTTAAAGGCAGTGACACCATTTATCACTTAGCACACACAGGCCAGAAAACAACTTCCTAATTGGCCCATCTACCAGTTTGAGAGAGAGAGAACATCCCCTCCAGAGACAGTCAGTTCCAATGCAAACCACTTCATGATGGAGGCCTGTGTTTCATGTCTTTATTGTTAAATTAAAATGCAATTGCCAATAATGATGATAGGGACAACTCAGAGCACCCTTCACAGAGAAGGTGAAGCCCACCTCTCCCTTCAGAAATTTACGAAAAGAGAGAAGAGGGGCCTGGATCCAAAGCCAGTAAATGAACATGTGCTTTCCTACCGACTTTGGAGAGCTTTACCAAAGCCACACTGCAGTGGTCCCAGCTTGCTCTAGCTTTGAGTGTTGCTGACACACTGGGCCTAGCACTACAAACAGAAAACTTTTACACCAGTCTCATTATTGAGAAGCAGCATTCACAGATGGAGTAATAATTCAGTATGGAAAAGAAAAGAAAAGAAAAGAAAAGAAAAGAAAAGAAAAGAAAAGAAAAGAAAAGAAAAGAAAAGAAAAGAAAAGAAAAGAAAAGAAAAGAAAGAAAAGAAAAGAAAAGAAAAGAAAAGAAAAGAAAAGAAAAGAAAAGAAAAGAAAAGAAAAGAAAAGAAAAGAAAAGAAAAGAAAAGAAAAGAAAAGAAAAGAAAAGAAAAGAAAAGAAAAGAAAAGAAAAGAAAAGACAACAAAACAAAAAAAAACAAAACAAAACAAAACAAAAAAAAAAAACAAAAGCTGAAGTCTAGGCTTCTGTGCAAGTTTTTACATTTTTCTCTTAGGAGAAGAAATAAAGAATTTGTCCTACCTGGCTGTTCTGTGTCTTGTGTTCAACTTGGAGCTGTTGGTCACAACAAACAGAAGGGATTGTTTTCAGCACCTTGCGAAGAGCCACAGTTTGTTTTAAGCTCCCTGGATGCAGGCTTCTCCCCAGCTGGGAGGTGAGGCTGGCAAGGGAACACCACACTTCCTGGGATGCAAACCCATGCAGGGGCACGCTGAGCTTGATCCAGGAGTTACAGAATGTCTCAGTGCATTCCGTGTCCTCGACAAGGACTGCCAGGGGAAAGGCAAAGTTCCCGAGGCTGTGGGTGGAACGTGGCACCGTGTAGTACTGAGTAAATAAAAACCAAGTGATCCTTGGACTCGGGTGTGACACCAGGTATTACAAAGGTTTATATACCATAGGCAGGACTCTGGATTTCATCTGAGAGAAATACAGCCTGAAAACCCAGTGGTGCACCCTGCTTGCAGCTAAGGCAACGGTGAGACCTTGAGCTCAACTTTTGGCAGTTGGCAGATTTGTCTTCTTGGACAGCACTCGGAGAATTTCAGCCACAAAATATATTCTTTCATACAGGTCAGACATTTCACTGCCTCCCATAAGGACCTATAAAATGTATGCAACTTCTGTGGGATAGTTGCTTGTTTGAGGAGTGTATGCTGCCAAGTACTACAGGATCCTGATTCATGTTTCTGGATTCCATGGTTATGAGAAAAAAACATGTAGGTTCAGCTTTTGACATAGTTTTTTGTTTCAGTGCCCTCTTCAGAATAAATAAAACGTTTACAAAGATAAATCTGAGATAGAGACAGAACTAATCTAAAAAAGCCACCTAAGTACAAGGGTGATAGGGTGTAATATGAAAACTTGCAATAAAATTAAATTGTCTAAGTAATGACGTTTATCTGCAACACCAGTATTGCATGCCTTCCTGCATTTTGATAATGCAGATTTCCAGTGCTAATTCACAAGCTTTGATTTGCTCCTTTAAGGTCTTTTTGCCATCTACTTTTAGGTTTAATGACACCTTCTGCCTGAAAAATTCCAAAATAGTGTCAGGTTTAAATAGATAAAGATTTTTTTCAAATAAACTTATTTTTCTTTTTTAAACATTCTTTGCAATATGCTAAATCATTGAATCAGAAGCCTTTCTAAAAGGTAATTCACACCTCCTTAACCACCTTATCTGTTCGAGACATTCTTGTTCTGTCTATTCTTGGTTAATGAAAAGAGATTCATCAGTACCACTATTTCCTGCAGCCTTTTTCAAACTAAGTCTATTCTTTAGTTTCAGAGCAGCAGACAGGATTGCAAACAAAGCAGTGAAAGCTTACAATTTTATTTAAAGATCGCCCAGTAGATAATGGGTCATGGTTATGACTAAAGTGTCATGTGGACACGACCTAAAGAAGGAAGGATAACAGCCCAGGCAACCCTGAAATGAGACTCAAATCCCCTCTCACATCTATGAGAGATCCAAGATGTGTCAATAAATGCTGCTGCTGTTCTTATCTTTCCTTATTCATAAAAGGGAATAACAATTCTTCACTTCATCAAGAGGCCAAACAGGAGACATTGCCAACTACAAGGTATTTAGAGAGACACACAAGTGATGCCTCAGAACATGAGAATTCCTAAGTCTCTTTCATGTAACAAAGGCAGAGGCTGTCCCAAAGTCCTGTTAAGCACACTTTTTTTTTTCTCCCCAAAATGGCAATAATCACATTTCTTTTAGGAACAAAGGAATAAGCTCCTTTTCTGTTGAGTTTCCACTTATTGTATTGTATCATGATACTATTATTGAAACAGAATGTCTTCTTAAGGGAAAAAGGTGCCACAGAATGAACTGGAAATCTGACAGCCTCACCTGTTAGCATTTTGCCTCCAAGCACTGCAGTTGTGAGTCAGCGAGCTGATAGGAAGACTTTTATGTAGCACTCAGAATTAGTCTTGGAGGATACACGAAATTACAATTCTTTCCTGTCTGTGCTGTGTTGGTCACTAAAGTAAAAATAATTTCAAATTAACAATGGTTAACAATTTGGAGCTGAGAGTTCAGCTTTAGATTAATGCTTTTGTTGCATGAGAACTCCCTTCATTTGGAGTTTAAAAGCTACTGTTTAAGAATGATGCAATTTTTAAGGCAAAAAGAAAGACATGCTGCTGCTTGATAAAAAGCCATGTTGCAAGAGCTGCTTACAAGATCTACTCTTCTCTTAATGACCCTCAGCACTCTTCCAGAAGATTTCTTCCAGAGCAGTTCTTTCAAAAGTTGTTGTCCCCTTTGCAAAATACAACGGTTTTTGGGAGCATTTCTGCTTTCTCCCATCTTGTGGTCTGTGGGTCGCACCAATAACCCCTTTTTCTCATGCTCTGTGAATTTCTGTTTGTTCAGAGCTACTGAGGGAGTTTCTTCACCCTCGGTTTCTACCTTAGAAATATCCTGCTGTGCTGTGGCTTCCTGCTGCAGCTGTCATGTGCTAGGAAAGAGGCACAGACCTGTCACAGACCTCTCTGTGCATTTCTTATGGATGCTCGTCCTGCCAGCAATAAACACACCAGACATCCGGGGATAAGAAAGTTTAGAATGACACTGTGACAGGGAGTTGTATCTTAGTTAGCCAGGAGTTTTGTGACTCTTTAAAAATTTTGTGATGTGCAATGTTTAATTAGTTAAGGAATGTTTGACCGTAATTTTAGCTGGTTTTGATTTAAATCTGTGTTGGCTGAGTGTCAGTAAAAAACCCTGGGAAATTACTTCACTGCACCTGCAGAAAGGAACTCCATGGATCTATACCCCATAGAGAACTTAATCAATAGCTGAAGAACAAAATTCAATAAAGAATTGTTTAATGGTTATCATATAACTACACATTAATTAGATGTCATAGAACAAGAAAGATATCTTGAGAGAGTTAAGGAGTTAAAGGTCTATACACCCCAGAAAACTTGATTAATACATTGCAGGTGCAGTAAGGGACACACTTCATAGACTTAGACACCTCAGAAACCAAATAAATGGTAATGGTCTAACCAGGACAGAGAATTTAATAAAGCACTGTTTGGCTGGATAAAGCTAGGGTTATTCATTCAACAAAGACAGATGAAATATTCTGGTAGTTAAAAGAAACTAAACACCTGTATCATGATGCAATAAATTGGGCAGACTTTTGGGAGTGTTTATAAAAAAATCTTGGGTGTTATAGTGTATATAAATGTGTGAATATTGTTGTTTCTTTAAACACGTCTATGGTGAATAAATTACCAATATGTTCCCAATTTTATCTCAAAATTCTTATCAGGAATGTTTGTCTAATAGCATTTTGCTGTTAGATTTAAAACTTTTTGTTTCAACTGACAGATGAAACAGCATGTATTTGGGTTTAGCCCTTCTACATTTCCAAAAGGAAGGATAAAATCTAATGAAAGAACACGTCCTGAAAAACAGATGCATTCATCAACCACACAATTTCATTCAACATTTTGGGCAAGGACTATCCCTATTTCCTTCACTAGTTCTTGTCATGCAGGCCGGCCACAAAGACCATACAGGTCATCAAATATACATAACTGAGTCTCAAGAATGTGTATTTGTTGGATGAGAGGAGAAATGGATACTTTGATTTAGGGACACCAAACCTCAGACTAGTTTGGCACAGGTCTTCCTGCAAACAGAGAGAGGTTCCTAGAAACCATCAGGGCAGTTTCCTGGGACATCCACTTTAACACAAAACCCACTGCCGGAAGCTCCTCTTTGCCCCCATCTACAGACTGGAAGCTGATTTGGAAAAAAAAGAAAATATTGCATTTTTATTGGATCATTTCCCTTACTATATTCCACTTAAACACCAGGAAATTATCTCACAGGAATTAAAGGGTATTGCCCTGGGAAGGTGACACAGCTGGCAGCCCAGCTGAGGTGCTTTTACACCACACAGCTTGGCAACCAACACGAGGTGGTGGAAGCCAGTGTGGTGTTAGAAAACTATGAGCTTGTTGTCATTACTGAAACTTGGTGGAACAAATCCCATGTGCAACTATGGATGGCTACGGGCTGTTCAGAAGGATGGGGCAGGAAAGACAGGCAGGTGTGTTGCCCTCTGCATCCAGAGGTGGATTGAGTGTGAAGAGCTGTCTTTGAAGAACAGTCATGAGCAAGTTGAAAGCCTGTGGGTAAGAATCAGGGACCGAGGAAACAAAGGGAACTTTGTGACTGGTGTTTACTACAGGTCCTGATCAAGGGGAGCCTGTTGCTGAAGCCTTCTTGCTCCAGCTACAGGAGGCATCACTTGTAGGCTTTAGTCATGCTGGGGATCTTCAACCTGCCCAACATCTGCTGGGAAAGGAGCACAGGAAGCTGTAGGTAATCCAGGAAACTCCTGGAATGGAGGATAACTTCTTGACCCAGGTAATAGCCCTACCAGAGGGGATGTGATACTGGGTATGTTGGTCTCTAACACAAAAAAGATAACTGGGGACATCAAGATTGGAGGCAGCCTGGGCCACAGTGACCATGCATTGATGGAGTTTTAGTCCTGGGGAATGTGGTCAGGTAAGGAGGTAAAGGTCAGGTAAAGTTAGGCTCCTGAACTTTAGGAAAGTAGAGTTACAGCTTTTCAGGGAGACCCCCTAGGACACTGCCCACAGGGACAAGGGATTGGAACAGACCTTTCAGAGGCTTAAGAACATCTCCCATAAAGCACAAGAGCTTGACCTAGATAAGGTTGAGGGTTGGGTCCATGGGAACATCATAAGGTTTAATAAAACCAAGTTCAAGGTCCTTCACCAGGGTCAGGGTAACCCCTGGTACCAGCACAGGCTGGGCATGAACAGATCCAGAGCAGCCCTGCCCAGGAGGGCTTGGGGGTTCTGTGGGTGAGAGGCTGCACATGGCCCGGCCATGGCACTCACAGCCCAGAGAGCCAAACGTGTCCTGGGCTGCATCCAGAGCCCCGTGGGCAGCAGGGCAGGGAGGGCATTCTGCCCCTCTGCTCTGCTCTGCTGAGACCCACCTGGAGCACTGCATCCAGCTCTGGGCTTCCAGCATGGGAGGGACAGGGACCTGCTGGAGCCAGTGCAGAGGGGAGGCTGCTAAGATGATCAGAGGGCTGGAGCATCTCTGCTATATAGACAGGCTGAGATAGTGGGGGTTGTTCAGCCTGGAAAAGAGGAGGAGGCTTCAGGGTGATCTAGTTGTGGCCTTCCAGTACCTGAAGGGAGCCAGCAAGAAAGATTGAGAGACTTTTTGCAAGGGCATATAGTAACAAGGGGGAATGGCTTCAAAGTGAAAGAGAGTAGACTTGTATTAGATATTAGGAAGAAATTGTTTACCCTGAGAGTGGTGAGGCCCTGACACAGAGATGCCCAGAGAAGCTGTGGGTGCCCAATCTCTGGAAGGGTTTAGGGCCAGGCTGGATGGGGTTCTGAGCAACCTGATCTAATGGAATGTGGCAGCAGCTCTCTGGCCACAGAGAACAAGAGACAACCTTCCCAGGCCTTTCTGGGGAAAGGCTGTGAGAAGATCAGAGAAAAGAATGAGCAACAATTCTTATCTTGGCCTGCTGCACCTGTTGTTGTGAACATGTGGAATGTGTTATGGAGATTTGTTTACCAAAGGGTGGTTTCTTAATTAGCCAGTGGTGATGGTGTTTGGATTGGAGGACCGATTATGTCCAGGTGTATCGTAACTGTCTATAAAAGTGATGGTTTTCTTAATAATGATATAATATAATATAATATAATATAATATAATATAATATAATATAATATAATATAATATAATATAATATAATATAATATAATAAAGGATTGATCAGCCTTCTGTGAATCATGCAGTCAGTGCTAATTATTACCCGGCTGGGAGCCCATTGCAGTGACAGGGGAAGGTGTTTCTGCCCATGGCAGATGAATTGGAACAGGATGATCTTTAAGATCCCTTCCAACCCAAACCATTCTATGAATCCATGACCTGACTCACTGGCATTAAAGCAATATCTGAATAACATAGTGACAACTGGTGAGCTCTGGTTATGTCTTTATGTCTGCTTGAAGTTATTGTCAGAGAAATCAGGCACAAGGGCTTCTAATTTTTTTTAATACATCTTTTCAGCCACTGAGTTGAAAACAGTGTCTCACAAAGACTTGCACTGTCACAATCCACATCAGATGGTGCTTGCACTGTCACAAGCCCTGTCAGAAGGTGCTGGGGTTAGGCAGAGGTTAACTCCTTAAACTCTTTAAACCATTATGAAACCAGTATGTCATGGGAAGATGCCTTCACACATGTCAGAAATAACAGCAATAGAAATCTCCCAGTGGTGCCTACAACATGGGCCAGAGAGTGGATGCTACTGAACTGAGGGAAGAATAAAATGTCTGCTGTTGAATATTCAGCCTGACCATTTACTGAGAACCCTATTCTATGAAGAATATTTGCAATAAGGCAGCATTAACTTGCCTTCAAAGACATCACTTAAATCTCTGGAGGGAACTCCCGTGTATATTCAGTTCAGCTACCCAAACTCACTTGCAGAATTTAGAAGTCTCCTACTGAGAAATATTCCAGCAGATGTTTCCTGACATTTAATGCTAAACATGTTATAATGGGGCTTTAAACAACCTTTCACTCTGAAACATATGAAGGAATAGCATAAGACCCCAGGGAGAGACAGCTCTGTATAAAATGGGTTTGTTGTTCCTGATTAGGATTCAGACAGTCCTCCCTGGTGTTGTTAATACTGGTTTGATTTGTTCTAAGGCATGTTGGATGTTTGTTGCACAAACAGACTCCCTGATGCTTTCATCATGATGGAAAATTAAAAATAAGAGGTGTTAAGTAAAGAACGGGTGCCACAATCTGAGTCTAAAAAGCAGCTCATGGTCATGTAGTCACTACAACCCACTGCTGTCATGAGAACTCCTGACCAAAGTTTCCATTTTAACTTTTGCTATAGTGTGGTTCTCACCTTCCTGTGAATTTCAAGAAGATTCATGTTCCTACTTCCCTTTGGCTGCTGTGAAAAGTCTCAGTTTCCGAGCAGTTTGTGAGAATATCAGTGACATAACCTTCAATGCAACAATTTCTAAGGCTTCTGGAAAAACTGACATTTTTCATTCGTGGCTGAATAGAAAAGAGAAAACTTTTGGCTCTCTGTCCAGCAGTTAAATGTAAAGAATATTACAAGAAAAGGACATTAAAAGTCATGAGAGGCATCTGGATAAAATCTCAGCTAGAGAACAGTAAAAAAATAAAATCTGGCCCAAAAAAAGGTGAAACTCAACCTCATATAGGGGTCAACAGGCTGTTCAGAGCTGATTTTGTTAGAGGTAAGTCAAGTCTTGTGCAAGGTTCATCTCACTTTTTCTGTGATTGAAATTAACATCATTAACGTGAGCCACAATTAACATCATCAGTGTGGTTCATAGGTAACATCATTAATGTGACAGGACTTTGAATTTATAACAGGATCATAAATTAGAATTTGACCCTAAGGACCTAACAGTGCAAGCAAACAAAAGATCACAACACATGTTAAGCTTGAAATCGTTGAACATACATGAACTTCTACTATGAAAACATATAAAATATTATTGCAAATGATGGCTGACATATATCTGTCTAGCATCATCCACCCTGAATTGGTCAGGGAACTCTAGAACACCACAAAATACTTTTATTTAACATATCCCAT
Source organism: Vidua chalybeata (assembly GCF_026979565.1). Classification (NCBI taxonomy): domain Eukaryota; kingdom Metazoa; phylum Chordata; class Aves; order Passeriformes; family Viduidae; genus Vidua; species Vidua chalybeata. The sequence continues at coordinate 41,556,755 of NC_071570.1, forward strand.
ATGTAAGCACAACAGTGTTCATTGAGAACAACATCGTGCATACAGTTTAATCCCCCACAAGAGCAGACTCAGACATACCAATACCCATTATGGCAGAGGAGAAATTTTGGTGAAGGACTTCTAAAAGCTTAATGGCTAACATGTTTATAATAAAACCTTTAAGTTAAAACACTCCCTCAGAATGACAGGCAAAGCAGAGTACATGAGACATAGCTTCCCTTTGTGGAACGAGTTACTAAGGGCCATTTCATTTGGCAACACTTGAAAAAAAGGGGAAATGAAATAATTTCTGCCTAGGTTTCCTACTCTGCAGAACTCTTGTCAAATAAGATGCTCTGAGGAATAGGCTGGGTGTAGATGAGAAGGTGGTAAGAAACCAAACCACTAATTGACAAAAATACCTCAGTTCTCAAGGGATGACCTGATCATTACAGACCGCAGGATTAATTGAGAGGCCTCCCACAGGCCAGGCCTTTTCATGGAGAAAGCTTTACCTGGGACAAGGATGACAAAGGAGCTTGGAAAGTTACTTGAAGACAAGCTGGGTGGAAACCCTCTGCATCTCCGGTCAACATGACCTGAAAGAATAGTGTTTGATCCCAAATCCATTAACCAGTATGACCCTGGGAATTTGAGTGAGATGCCTGGGCCTGGTTCCAGCCAGCATCAGAGGGAGGGAGCATGGCCAAGACATTGTGGAATTCAACACCTCTTCATGTCATTGCCAGGGGTGGGGAAAGGGACACTCACTTCCAGGAAGAAGGATGTTCCTTTCTAGTTGGGAGGAAGCCTTGGGTGGAGGGGAAGACCGGTTGGTATTTTGCCACAGAATTTCCATGTAAATAGTTTCTTTTTCCCACACCATTTGTTATCATTATCATCCCTGTTACTGTTCATTTTCTTATCTTGTTGCTTTTTCCAGTAAATGGTTGTTATCTTTTTGTGTTTTGAGCTGGGAGTGGAAGTGAGTAGTAGTGGTATTTGTGTTGTTTGGGGTTTTTTTTTGGTGTTTTGGGGTTTTTGTTTGTTTGTTTGTTTGTTTTTTTGTGTTGTGGTGTGTTTTTGGTGGTTTTTTTTCACGTTTGTTTTGGTTTAGTTTTTGGTTTTGTTTTTTCTTAAGTGGGACTACTAAATTGTGGAATATCATTCCTAAACCATGACTTGCAGCAACCAAATGTTTCAGAAAAGGGAAGATTTGAAGTGCGTTTAAACCATGGAGGAGTGTGAAAGGTCAACTCTGGTGATTCACAGGAAAGGTAGGAGAAGGAAACCTGCATTTAGTTTTAGCTTATTTCTAACCAGCTGTTCAGTGAGGTGGAGATGGGGGGGATACTGTCTGATCCTTCCAGGGGACTTCTGAAATACCAAAATATATGGCCTGGCAATGGTGTGTTATCACATGGCATTTCTTTCTTTGTTCTGGACCAATTTGGTCCATTTAGGGTCATTTCAGCAACTAATGCTGCCCTGGTAAACTTGCAGATAGACAACTTTTAAGTTAAACTCCCCCATTTATTTACTCTGAGCACTGGTACCTTCTACTACAAGTGTATAATAAAGTTTCTCAAAGTCTCAAACCAAGTAAATGAGTTTTAGAAAATTAAAAACTCCCAAACCATTAACCAACAGGGCAAACAACAGGAGCTGATCTCCATTTCTTAGAGTTTTAGCAGCAAGATGAAGAATATTTTTCTGGTAGAGTTGGCAAATGCATGCAAACCCACTGAGCTGAACACAGACTTCACTGGTGGTGCACTATGACCTGGGCAGTGCAGGAAGTGCAGTAGATAAGGTGAAATGACCTGCTGGTCCTTCCCTTGCTCTAATTTTATAGATGTTAAACAGAGAATCACAGAGTAGTTTGGGTTGGAAGAGACTGTAAGTATCATCTTGTTCCAATTCCCCTGCTGTGGACAAAGATGCCACACACTAGGCCAGGCCCTGAACAGCTCCAGGGATGGGACAGCCTACAGTCATCATTGCTTTGGTGAATATAAGAAAAGTCTGCAGTGAGTTGGGCAGATGGTGGGGTGGTAAATGATGAGAGAAGTGGTGGGCTCTTCTCTCACAGAAGTTGATGACCTTTACTAAAACTCATGCTAGCAGCACTTTCTGCCAAGTCCCACTTCTCTGTCAGTGTTCTCAAACTACATTACATGATTCAGATGAAACCCACAGCATGGGCAAAATTGGCTGCAGCATCATTAGCTCCAATGTCTGCTACTGGTGCTCGTAAAGGTGGTGCTCTGCAGGACAAATGTGAGCTCTTACCAAGGGTGAGCTGTTACTGCTTTGGCACCAGGATGGCACCAGACAGACACTGGAGGCTGAGATATATCAATGCCAAGAAGTAAACTACATTTCTTTATTTCCCATTTCACCATCCCACACCATGCAGGGAAAACAAAAGGTGGATATACTCAAGTCACATTACCCTCTTGTCCCTATTTCCCCTTAGTTCAAACCCCATACATATTAGGTAAAAAATTTGAAATTTCAGCAAAATGACTGATTGCTACAGTTAGTCCAGATGGCATGGAAGAATGCTGCCAACTTTTTTGATGTCAAAATCAAAAGATTGAACACAGGTACAACTCACCTTGGCTATCTGGACAAGAAAAAATGTTGTGACATACAAGATGAAGCCAGTAAATGACTGGTCAAGGGCAGAGAGGAAAAAAACTTCCCAAGCAAAATGTATCAGTCTCCATATTGTTTATTGCTGTTTTTAGTGGAAAAGCATTTGTTGACATCACTGCAACTATGAAATTTAAGGGATGTATATTGCTTAAAGAGACATCTTTTTATTGTTATAGGGACCAAATCTGACTAGGGAAGGGTGATCACCAAGTGCTATCATGCCACTTATCAGATGGCTGCTGGGAAGTATGGCTTGTACCTGCTGGCTTATGGAATCCGTGCTTTCACTAGCACAGAAATTTAGGAATCATTTGAATATATAGGGTTGTGAGCTGACCCAGTGGGAGGGGTTTGGTTTGTTATCCTGGGGTTGACACACTCATGTTTTCCCTTTTTCAGGAGTGCTCCCCCCACAAAATGAAGTCTACATGGGGGCTACAAATCTGTGAAGCAAAACTTCCTCTGACAGGGATTTTGCTATAATATCTTTCATAATTTGTCTCTTTCATATTTGATAGTGTGCAGCACTCACCGGGTGACTTGTCTTGGTTTGGAAAGACAGGTGTTTGTTAAGGAAGGCAGGAGCCTCCCTTGAAATGGAAAATGCAAACCCCCTCCCTCCAAATTATTATAATTTTGAAATTAAGGGGCTCTCAGGCAAAGATATGGGAGTAGGAATAATAGTTCTTTATTAGAATTTTTTTTTTAATGCAGTAATACAAAACAACACTGACAGAGTCAGAATAGGACCTGACACCTTGTGGGTCAGGGTGTTGTAATAGCCCCATTAAATGGTGGCTGCAGTCCTCCTGCAGTGACAGGAGTGTTTCTGTTGAAGCAGTGAGCCTGTAGAAGGGTGTAGTCTTCCTCTGAAGATCCAGTGGTGATGTAGATGGGCCTGGTCTTCCTCTGGGAATCCAGTGGAAAAGGCTGCCTGTGGTCTTCCAAATCTCTGATCATATCCAGGTAGGAATGCTTGGCTCCTCCCTCTGGGTAGAGCTTCTCACAGGATGATGTAATTTTTTCAGTCATGCAATGACACTCAATGGCCCATTAACAGAAGATGTCTCCCCGGAGGGAGGATTGGTTGTGAAAGAGATAAAGAAAACTGCCCCATGTGGTTTTAACAGGTGGCCCAATTAACAGAAAATAACTGCCTCATGTCTAACAGACTACAATAGAATACACACCCCCAGCCACATACTGCATTTCCAACCTAAGACATGACTGAAGTCTTCACATCCTCCTTAATCTGGGGAATAATGGCAGGAGTTTAGCTCATTTGGGCTCCAGTTGAAAGAACAAGATATTGTTTCTGCTGCTTCCAGTGTCAAGGCTGGAGTACAAGTTCCCCTCTGCAGAAAAATGTGCAAGGGTTGCTCTGCAGTGCTATCAGGTGGTGTTGTCAGGAAAGGGAAGCTTGCAGGAATCAGCTGTAATACAGTAACTTCATATGCAGCACTGACCACAGTCTCCCACTTCTGCTCATGGCTTTTTTGCTACTTCCAGTGGGGAGAAGAAAAGCAAGGAGGAAAATGCCCCAAAAGCTTCACATCTGTAGCACATGGGGATTGAGGGTATTTGTAAAAGGCTGCATGGGTTTGTTGGAAAATGTTTCAAAAGTGAGCAAGGAACTTTACTGAAACACAGAGGGTATTTATGTCTTCAAACTATACACACACACACACACACACACACACACACACACAAATACACATAGGGGAATAAGCTATTGCTGCTGCCAAGCTTTGAGAGAAAACCATGGTTTCTATTGTGTTTTTATTGCACCTGTGATGGTCATTTTCAGAAACTTCCTCCTGTGATGAAACTGATGACCTAGACTTGACTCCATGCACATGAAAATAATTCCAAATAAGGACCTACAGCCTGACAAGCTGCTGTGCTCCAGAGAAGGATAAACTGACCATGTTTATCAGCAACTTAAATTAAAGGAGGCTTTTTGACTTCATCATCCCTTCCAGCTGCCAAAGCCATATACCTCTCTGTACCTCTAACTGTGATTAGGAAGAAGGCAAATAACTGTAAATTGTATTTTCTGCTTCTGGATATGCTGACAGACAAGGCTTATGTTCCTTAGTTTGCTGAACACTAGTGGGTCATGATGGAGCCTTGAGAAAGAGCATCTCAAGGGCAGAGGGTGGGGGGAAGAGAAAAAAAGATTCCTGGCAGGCAGTGAGAGCACTTCTTTCTTTGCAGAATTCAGTTAATTCACATGCCCCTCCCTGTAGGTTCATTCACAGGGTTGGTGCTCTCACATTATCAGAATTATAGAAAATAGATAAAAATCTTTCTGGCTGACAGTTGTCATTGCAGGAAAACGGCACCTCAGCAACTGGTGAATAGCTTCTATTAATCATGGCACTACCAGATGTAACAACTCACACGTTTTGTCACTACACAGTCACAGAGATGATAAAAGGAGGTGTTATTCTGGGTTTAATTCCAATAAGAAGCAAAAATACTAGAAAGAATAACTAATAAAAGCACTATTGTCCAGTGAATATTTACCTGTAGTTGATACGTACGGATAAGTAAAGGAGTTTTGATTTCTGAAACAACAACAAAATACTTCACAAAGCAAAATCAAGTAAAGATACATATGAACAGGTTAAAGTTCATCTGAGTTAATCTTGCCAAGGAAACAGAGGAAAAGATAAAGATTCTTTGAGGTGCATAGATTGAGAGTACCGAGCACTATATACTTCATCATGGCAGAACTTGGAGCTAATGCCTTTGTCTCAAAGTGAAACTGGACTGGAAAAAGTCTTCAACACAGTTTGTGATGAATACTGCAGGCCTGTGGATATTCTGAGTGCTTGGAGGTCCAGACTTTATGTGGTATTCATTGAACTTTCAATATACTTATATTATTTGTCACAATATGTTTTATATTGTCCTGAAATAATCAATGTTACACTTCCAGACTTCCCCTTGTCACCTTGCTGGCTGCCAAAAAACATCGCTCTTCTTTCCAGAGCATAACTGCTCTGATTCTCAGCATCTTTTGCAACAAAATGTGCAAAGGAATCAGCTCAAGCCTCTCACAAACTTGCTATTGCTCTGTGTTATGCAGAATTGTGGTAATAGAGGTCCCCAGGTGAGAATGACAGATGTCACCAGGGTCTGGATTAAAGAGGCATAGTTCATCTTCCTGCTCTTCTGCCCCTCTCTGACTTAGACACATTTAGGAGAGAGGAATTTGCAAAGGTGGTCGCAGTGCTATGGTTCTGGTTTGCTCTCTCCTCATAAGTCATCATGGTTTCTTCAGATTTTGAGCTTGCTAGTGTGATGCTGGAGGGTTTCCTTGGTGTTTTGGTGTGAGGCAGTTCCTGGGGACCCTGCTGAGTATAAAGCCTCTTTTTGTGGCCACGGTGACTGAGGGACAGGTTTCAAAGGGAACCTGGTGTCCTTTCTGTCACATGCTCTTGGTCAGGAAGAAGGTGGGCAAGGACAAGCAGATGAAAAAAAGTCCCACAAAAGGACTGGCCTTAGACATCACTCACAGAGAAAGAAACTGCCCAAAACAGAAAACAAGGAAATAGAATATACTGTGCTATGGTCACTAGAAGTTCAGAGGGCTCAAATTCCCCTGATCCACAAGAAAAGATTACTTCCATGTTACACTTCTGGTAACATTGACACATGGAACTGAAGGCAGAGAGGGTCTATTCATCTGTGAAGGTGGAGCTCTTGTCCAAAATCTATGCCATATCCATGTGTCTTCTGACTTTTGCAGCTGACTTGAGCAGCATTCAATAATTTAAAAGTTTTGAAGAACAGTAAAAGGAAGGATGGAAAGAAAATGGAGATGCAACATGGATTTGGCAGAGCTAGAATGTGCAGAAGCAGCTTAATCCTGGCTCTAACCTTAATGCTCTTAATCCTTAACTCTAACCTGTTCAAGGTGTACATTTCTGAAAATTGGCTCCATTATTTCTGAGATGACATGGGAGCAGTGGCTGCTTGCAGGAATAAATACAAGATAGTAAGAGGCATTCAGTGTCATTTGTGAGCCAGCTGAATCTTCCCACACATTATGGGTGAACAAACTTAATTTCTAGGTACGAATCTGAAAGCTCAAATCTAGATGGACTCAAAAAATCCCATTGAATACAATGTGAGTTGGGAATTCCTGATGAAAGGGCTATGGGGTGATATAGTAGAAATGGGCAGAGAAATATTAGAAGTCCACAAAGGCAGGGAGTGATAATCCCCCTAAAAACCAGGGGAAGGTGGTTCTAGAGAGGCTGTACATTAGAGAAACAAAAAGAAGTTATGCACATGGGACTGGAAATGGACAGAACTGCATACGAGCAAAAACCCAGCTCTTATCTGGTGTAGCAGAACAAAGTCTAGTGAAGATGACAATTTTACCCAAGGACACTTTACTGTGATTAAAAACACTGATGCAAGAACAAATATTTCTACATTGGACATAATCTCAGGCAACAACTGAGAAGATAAAATACCAGAAAAATGAGATCCTGAAAAAAAGTCCTCCAGCACCCACACTCCTAGTTTAAAAGAGGAGTCTGAGGGACTGAACCCCAGGAAGGGCTCAGACCCAAGCGAGTGCTCCACCAAGCTCCAGGGAATACTGCCAGCCTCATTAGGCTATTGCCGATGTTCACAGAGCCATGTCCAGAGATTTCTCTAGAAGGGAGGAAATGAGAGCATAAGAGCAGAAAGAAAGGAGGAAGATGACATGTCTGGAGGAAATCCCACAAACAGCCTGACCTATCCATTGCCATTTCACTGCCTACTCCCTCCCTGAAGCCGTCCAGAAACTGAACCCCATATTTCAAGTGCTGTCTGCCTTTTGCAGTGTCTATGCTAGCCACTCCCAGTCTACTTATCTCCATCCATCAATTTGATAATCTCTTTCATGAAGGCTGATAAACCACCCTTCCCACTCCTGCCCTTGGGTCTCTGCTCTCATCCATCACACACCCAGAAACACAACAACCTTTCCTATACGGACCTTTTATCCTCACCATGTGCACATAAGCACACATCATCCCTTTGAGTCCAGTTATCTCACTCCTCCAGCAAAGTTTTCTGATGATGTCACAGACCCAAGTTAGCCACAGCTTTGAAGGTAATTTCCCAAAGATCAAAAAGTCTCTGAAATTCAAAAACCAGGCTTGTTTTCTTTCTCTCTATTCCTACAAAATTATTTAATATTTTAAAATATTAGAAGTCTAGAAATGAAAGGATTGTCAAAAGATCTCAACCATTCTCCAGTTCTCATCAGAGTGACCTCTTTCTTTCTCAGGCTGAATTCCCAAGTTGCATCAAACTCTTGAACTTCCTCTTTTGGGATCCTACAAAAGGTCTCTGTGACACTGGGAAGGTCTGGCACCATCTCTGCTTCTCCCAGCAGCCCGACAGCATCCTCTGCTGAAAAACAAAAATGCTTTTTGAATTTCTGACCAATGCTCTTAAGATAGGAGAAAACTCTTATGCTCAAAAGGCTTCCTCCTGGAAGCTGGTCCACATTTTGCATGGTGGATGCTGTTCTGGTCCTCATATCCCTGGTCCTCACTGCTCAGAAATGATCCTTTAAATAGGAAAGGTTCAAAGAAGGACAAAGACTATCAAAGGTTTGGGAAAAAATAAACCAAGACACTGCCACCCTAAAGAGCAATGACTAGGCCAGGATAAGATAGAGATCTACAATATCTCCATTGCCAGGAGGACAAGCACTTTAGCATCTCTTTGAAAAAAATAACAGAGGATGCCACATTAGTTGGAATCATGTGCAACATAAAAGAAGATAAGTTATGTTCTAGAAGAACTTGTAAATCCATGGAGCTGCACTAAGAGGGATAGGAAACATATAGTTTAGACTTTATTAGAGAGGAATCATAGAGTCAGGAACAGCTCTGTAATTAAAAACCATCAGCAGCACAAAGAGCATCAGAAGGAAACATCATTAAGTTTAACTTGCTCTTTCTCTTCTCTGGACAGCTGCTCTGGACATTACCCACTCTTGGAGACAAGGCTCATGGTCTGAAACCAATCACAGGCCTCACAGAAAGTTCCTGGGCAAGAACTGTGAGAACATTGGCAGAATTCACCCACCAGCATGCAGCTCTCACCTCCTCTTGTGCTGCTGAGAAGTTGGTGTCACTGCATTCTGTAGATGATTCCTGGATGGAACAGCAGGCCATTTACCACTCCCTGTCATCTTTGCCACAGTGTTCCTGGAACAGTCTTTTCCAACTAAAGGCAGCCATTTCCACCCCAGGTACACCAGCATATAGATAATCATAAAATCAGTATTCTAAGTGTTCATTTATTTCTTATTACCTATATGATACTTAGAGTGTATGTCCTTGTCTTGGTTTGAAAAGACAGGAGTCTGTGAAGGAAGAAGGGCCTCCCGTGAAATGGAAAAGGTAAAGCCCCTCCCTCCGAATTACCACAATTTCAAAATAAAACGGTTCTCAGGCAGAGATATGGGAATGGGAATAACAGTTCTTTACTAGGAAAAAATGAAATAATAATAATAAAAAAAATGTAATTAGTACAAACAAAACTACTGATAGAGTCAGAAACCTGACACCCTGAGGAGTCAGGGTGTTGGCGATAGTCCAGTTAAATGGTGGCTGCTCCCCCTGGAGTGGCAGATGAAATGCTGCTGAAGCGATGATCCAGTAGAAGGGTGTAGTTTTCTCTGAAGGTCTGGTGATAGAGTAGATGGGCCTGGTCTTCCTCTGGGAATCCAGTGAAGAGGCTGAGTTGATGTCCCAAGAAATGCTGATTTTATGCAGGTAGGGATGCTTGGCTCCTCCCTCTGGATGGAGCATCTCACAATGGGATGATGTAACTCTCTCAGTCATGCAGTGAGCCATTCAATGTCCCATTAACAGAAGATATCTCCCCGCAGGGAGACATTGTTCTTGGAAAAGATAAGAAAACTGCCCAACAGAAGATACCTGCCCCACCTCCGACAGATGGCAAATAGAATATATGCTTATTTTACAAGCCAGGACAGTCCTATATCCAGCTGTTATTTTGAGAAATGCTCAGAGTAAAGACATTTATGTGCACACCACAGTATTATTGCCATAGGTAGCAGCAGAAGCCTGATTGTTTGAAGACTGCAAGGTTTTTCAGGCAGAAAGGAAAATTTAAAAGCATCACAATTACTGTAAATCCAAGAAATGAAGCAAGATGGGCCAACAGTTTTAGGTAAACATGTTACAAAGCAACGCTTGTGGAAACTGATGCGATGATTAAAAATATCTCAAGCTTGGATGGCAAGAGAAGTAGTAGACTTGTGGATAAGCAGTACCTTCAGCAGAGGTGGGTTCTGGGCTCTGTTGTAAAAGCTAGACCTCTTGCCCTGTCCAGGCCTCTTCTCCATGGTTACAGGCAACAATTTTTCCTGTAAATTGCTCTGTATTGGTCTCTCTCCACTGCAGCACTTGCTGAAGCAATGACAAGCCAGAATTCTGATGAATTAAAAACCTGTGAACCACCTGACCAGGTATTGAATTGGGGCTTTAAAGTCATGCTTTAAACTACACACCTTGCAGGATATGCCATCAACTTCAGCAACTTCCCCATGACAAAGCCAGGACTTTGAGTTGTACTTAAGTTAGCTGAGTTATCTAATAGTTGTAGAACCATAGAATAATTTTAGTAGGAAAAGACCTCTAAGACCATCAAGTCCCACCATTAACTCTGCATTGTCAACTCCACCATTATACGATGTCCTCAAGGGATGTTCACTCCACTAGGTCCCTGGATAGCCTGTTCCAGTGCTTGACAACCCTTTCAGTGACAAAATTTTTTCTTAGTATCCAACCTAAACCTTCCTGGGACAACTTGATTCCATTCCCTTGTTACTGGTTAACTGGGAGAAGAGACCAAGCCCCATCTGTCTACACCCTCCTTTCAGGTAACTATAGAGAGGCATAAGGTCCTCTCTTGAGCCTCCTTTCTCCAGGGTAAACACGCCCAGCTCCCTCAGCTGCTTCTCAGAGGACTTGTGCTCCAGACCTTCCCCAGCTCCATTGCCCTTCTCTGGACTCACTCCAGCACCTCAAAGTCTTTCCTGTAGTAAATTGCCCAAAACTGACCCCAGGATTTGAGGTGTGGCCTCACCAGTGCCCAGCACAGATGAGCAGTCACTGCCCTGCTGATACATTCAGGATGTCCTTGGCCTTCTTGGCCACCTGGGCACACTCCAGTCCATGTCCAGCCACTGTTGACCAGCACCCCCAGGTCCTTTCCCATTGGGCAGCTTTCCAGCCACGCTGTCCCAGCCAGGAGCTGCAAGGGGTTGCTGTGGCCCAAGGGCAGGACCCAGCACTTGGTCTTGCTTAACTTCACACAACTGGCCCTGGCCCATGGATCCAGCCTGTGCAGATCCCTCTGCAGAGCCTCCCTGCCCTCCAGCAGATTAGCACTCACACCCAGCTTTTTCCAGGAGATGCTGTGGGAGACAGTGTCAAAGGCTTAGCTGAAGTCCAAGTAGACACATTCCCAGCCTTTCCCTCACCCTCTACATGGGTCACCTTGTCACAGGAGGAGGTCAGGTGCATCAAGCAGGACCTCCCTTTCACAAACCCATGCTGGCTGGGCCTGATCCCCTGGTTTCCTGTGTGTGTCCATGATGGCACTCAGGATGATCTGCTCCATGACCTTCCATGGCGCTGAGGTCAGGCTGCCAGGTCTGTAGCTCCCTGGATCTTTCTTTTGGCCCTTCTGGTAGATGGTCATTGTTTTTGCCAGCCTCCACTCAGATGGAACTTCCCTGATGAGCCAAGGCTGCTGGTAAATGATGGGAATAGGTCTGGTGAGCACTTCCACCAGCTCCCTCAGTGCCCTTGGGTGGATCCCATCTGGCCCACAGACCTGTGGGCATTCAAGTGCTGCAGCAGGTCACTGACCATTTCCCTTTGGATCATGGAGACTTCATTCTGCTCCCCATCCCTGTCTTGCAGCTCATAGGGCTGTGTACCCTGAGAACAACTGGGGTTACTATTACAGACTGAGGCAAAAGAGGCATAAAGCACCTCAGCCTTTCTTATCCTTTGTTACTGTGTTTCCCACCACACCCAATATAGGATGGAGCTTGTCCTTAGTGCTCCTTTTCTTGCTCATGTATTATATATTTTATATGGCAGTAGCCAGATTAAGTCCTAGTTGGGCTCTGGCCCTTTCAATGTTCTCCCTCCATAATCCCACAATTACATGTCCTTGCTGTCATCCCAAGCTGGCACTTCTCCCAGAGGTCAGAAACTTCCCCTTCTTCTCCAAGTTCCAGCCCAAGCTCTCTGTTCAGCCAGGCTGGTCTTCTTCCCGGCTGGCTCATCTTTTGGCACATGGATATGCCCTACTCCTGTGCCTTCTGCCTTAAGATTTACTTCTTGAAGAATATCCAATGTTCCCTGATTCCTTTGCTCTTCAGGACTGCCTCCCAAGTGACTCTGTTGCTAAGCATATGCTAACCAAGGAAAAAAAATGACATTGCAAATCACAGAAATTCGGAGACCCATGTTATAATGAAATATCAGTCTCTGAGTTATCTGACCTTGTCTGCTGGAAATTGACAGAATCCCCAAAAAATGAGGATGGGGAGTAGTTTACTTGACATCAAGAAAGCTTACTCTTTCATCTCTTGTGCATGCCATCTAAAGAGTATTAATGTTCATAAGAGGCTGAAAGTTATGAATCAAGTTTGGTATATAATTATTTTTCTTAATCTGTTATTTGCAAAGTATCCAACTGCCGTGTCTGAGTCTTTCCATTCAGCACCTTCAGGAGACTATCCTGAGTACAAAGGGAATGTGACTTAAAGGCCAGACAGGAGAAAAAAACAAGTAAGCTATTTTTTATGCTTTTCCATGATGTCTCAGAGTATTATCAGAAGCCAAGGACTTCAGGGAAAGATGTCCCAGACAGAGGCACCATGGAGGAGGGGGGAACTGTCTGACTCATACTCCTTGCTAGGCATCTAAAGCAATCTATGTACTAAACCTGAGTAATCTCCAAAGATGCAGCAGTGGTTCTGCCCTCCATGGTTTAGGAAACCCAGTCACAGCTACACTCCAACAGACAAGTCCAAATGCTGCTAAAAGAGTTTATTAAAGACCATACTAACAGTTCTCATAACAATGGCACGTACAATGATTCAAAATCATGACAAATAGTGTGGAGTTTTGAAGAGCATTATTATAACACACCATGGACAAGAACAAAGCAGATGTGCTGTCTCTGAACTCTACAAGCAGGCCCATGAAATACAGGAGTCACATCATACAGCTACACAAGTGTCAGAGAAAATAGAAAGGAAAAAAAAAAGTCATTCAATATGCAGTCCTTGAATTTATTGACAGTATTACAGTACTTTATTGGCAAGGACTGGCTTGTTCCAGCTGCACTTTCCAGAGCACAAGGGCAGCTGGAAAAGCAAAAATATCCCCAATATAAAGCCTCCAACAAACATGCCTCAGGTGCAATCACCATTCCAGACCTTCCTGCTCATGAATTTTCAGTCAGAAATTTTGACCTCCCTGCAGTTACTTTGCTCAGGACAGTGTTTTGTTTTTTTAAGAAAACAAAAGCAGGATGCTTCTTTAAGACAGTGCAAAAGTATTTCAATGGCATTGTCAATGGTATTGTAAGATTAATGACAATCAGCATGGATCACCACAGCACGGCCAACAGCATCCCAAGATCCAAAGCAAACGGACGTGCTGCCCCTTGACCAGACTGAAGGCTTGCAGAGGGGAGGTCTGTTCCTCTCTCCCAAGCAAGCCATCATTTCCGGGTTCATAGTGAGGAATGGTCTTAGCTACACCAGGGTAATAAAATGCTACAGAAAGCCTGCAATATTAAATTATCCAATCCTCTGTCAAACACTAACAAAAGAGTATTAAAGTGGAAAAAGCACATAGCAGCCATGTAATTCGTAATGGCTCTAACTCTACAATTCTAACTGATCCCTTCCCGACCGTGTCGGTCATGGCAGCCCGAGCGTGCCTTACGGAGCTGAGCAGCTTACAGCACTCCCACGGCCATCAGGGACTCCCAGCAGCACGTGGGGATTTGTAGTCTCCAAGACACACCAGTTAATTACAGCTGCAGCCTGCTGCCTTTGCAGCTTTTGGCTAGGAGATCTCAGGCCCCACCCCGGGCTTGTGGCCCTGGTCTGGCCCACGCTCACAGCAGCACATCCGTGGACATACATTTATTTTGTGTGCATCTTCAGAGCCATCTGCAACCTCTTCTTCTTTAAGCAGATGTTGAGATGTCTGTGTATCACGCTGGCATAACCTGTGTCAGAAGATCCCCAGGCAGCTCCACAGTACGCGAATTCAATGAGAGATAACTGTGCTTTGTCAAACCTCCCCCCCCACAGATAATCTCCTCCCAATTTCCACACAGTTGTGTTTGCGTCGTAGTGTGATTACGCAGAACCTTTTTAATGCCTGCCAAATTCAGAGGATAAAATCACAGTGCTGCATATCAACAAAACCCAGCAATTCCAGCCTCCAATATAAAATGATTTATATACACAAAGCAGAATTTACATATTAAATAAGAAGAGATTTTATCATTCTCTACGGTGTCTTACCCAGCTACTAAAAAATAAATAATTCACATCAGACTGATGGATTTGTTTCCTACACAGCACACGTGCGCTATTGGAGCTGACAAAGACAACATGAAAAAAACCTTTTGCAATTAGTAAAAGAATTGTTGAACACTTGCACATATTGGCACAAGGCAAAAGAGGAAAGGGAACATTACACAGCTCAGCTCAGGTGCCTTCCTCTGTGGAGCGGGACTCAGATTTCAGCTTCACAAATTCCTTGGCAACTTCATCATTGGTTCTCTGAGAGAGAATCCTCAGGATTGTGAGTCCAGTCTCATCCATGTGAATCCTGCGCCCGAGGGGGCACCAGCAAGCACAGCTTCCTTTGTCTGCTATGTCTCTGAGCTGCATCACTGCTATCCCCAGAACCCGGTCCTCCCGGGCAAAGCAGTAATCCTTCACACAGACTTGGAGCTCGTAGGCATCGGGGCCATCTTCATTCCCCAGGATGCTGAAAAACACACACAAGTTCACTTACAGTTTCTAGACTGCAAAAACAAAGGTACCAGGACCTGACTGGAAGGCTATGTTAAGTCACACAGAAAACTCCTTTCTACAGAAAACGCTGGTCAGAGGGAGAGAAGTAAAACCGCAGTATGTGGGCATTTTTGCTGATTTATAGCAGATAAAGAAAACCTAGTTTCTGAAGAAGAAAAAACAAGCAACCCCTTTCAAGCTGCCTTTTCAACTTGTATGTGTGTGTGTGTGTTAAACTGTGAAATGAGAGGAGCAGGAAGTATTAAAGCCATGCTACTAGATTTTCAACTCAGACGACTTTAAACATTTCTGCTTCTGCTAAGGGTGGCTTCATTTCAGAATTACTATTTTAATTAGATGAAGTCTTTGTTAAAAGATTCAGGACCTTTTATTAATGTGAAAGCAAATAAAAATAAATCCCTAACCCTTCTGATGTTTCTAAAATTAAAAAAATAAAAGGAACAAAATCTCTTCACTTAGAGGAAGCCTGCCTTTCCTCAGAGAATGGATATGAACACTCCTTTCCCTTCTCCCCCCGATGTTTATAGCCTTTTGCTGGTCAGTTCTCCTCATCTCATTTTTGTATGTACAGCTGAGAGAGTTCAAGCCTGCAGCTCCTTCTGTTAAGCCTGCCGAGAAGGAATATGTCCTTGTAATAATGAAAGAAAATGAAATAAGAAGAGATCAATACTCGATGCTGAGAAACACAGCGATTTTAGCAGTGCAACTTGCTACCAATTCCAAGGGCTGTATCCTTGGAAACAAGTTCTGCAAGCATGTCCCACAGGTCAAGTCAGGATAAAAACGCACATTAAGATTAAGAAATAAATAAAAATGAACTTTTAGCCTCAACTCAACCAATAAAAAATACGAAGTTCATTAAAATGACAGAGCACAGTAAAATATGTTCACAGGACACACACAGAGCATTTCAGAAGGTAGCCAAAGGACACTGCTGGTATAGAACAAACCTCTGTGTCCCACACACAGCAAGAACTTCCATATTCCAGCTTTTCTGACAAGACATCAAAGACAGGACCAAGCTACTGGTTCATGTACTCTTCTTGGCCCTCTGCAGACACTGGACAACCCTACCTGTCCCTATGCATCTGCACTTGCCATACCAGATCCTCAGGATATTTTTCAGACTTACAAATGAAACGTTTCATTGTATTTTGGAGCCCAGTTGTTGCTCTTTGACTTGGTTGTGAACTTCCTCTTCTTGTCACTCTGGTGGGGCCCAATCATGGTGATTTCAACAAATGGACGGAACATGCCAGATGTCTGCCACTTTAGGTCATTGGCTGCCACAACTGCAAAAGAGAGTCACAACCTGGTTTACAGCAAATACTCATTTATATTTTTTGCTCTGGACATCCTTCAGCTCTGCCCTGCTTTCAGTTTCTTGTTTCTAACTCAAAACATGATGTCACAACACATATGGGCAGGACTTTTTTGTAATGCAAGGATATGCTTTTTTAATCTAGTTTAAGTTCTGTGAAGGGAATTGAATGTTTGCACTAGTATGTAACTTCTGCCATACAGATTGTCAAGAAATAAGCCCAAGAAAACAGGCTACCCTGACAGTTCCATGCTTAGATCATCATTATGTCTGGGATATGAAAAAAAAGGGGCATTTTGGAGGCCAATATTAAAGTCTCTGTTGAAAAGGAAAATGGGACTGCAGGTAAAAAAAACAAAGCCCATGAGCTTGCGTGTGGTTTCAGGATCCAGAATTATTAGCTTTTAATTCTCATTCTATCTCAGGTCACTGCAGGGAAGAGACTGAAGCAGAGGAAATAGCTTTGAAAATCAGCTTTTGCACTTCAGCGTAGATTTAACCAGAAGAGAGACCTGAAGAACTGTTTATATAAATCTTCAGAGGAAATTGAAGTAGTTAAGTATGCTGTATTCAAGTGAATGAGATGAAGAAGGAAAAGGAACCCTGGAATGAATCACTGCTTAGGCTATTTCCAGAGTGGCTGTTCAGGGACCAGTGTGGCCTTCAGGATTGGGGAGAGGAGCCTCTGAACTCTCAGGGCCTCTGTGATCTCTGGGTGTACACTGAGTAGTTTCGCAAGATCAGCCTGCCCTGTTCTCTGCAGCACAGACTAAACTCTGGCGCCTGGCGAGAGCCATCATCTGATTTTTGTTTACTTGCATACATCGCTGCCAATAAACAACCGGGCTGTGCACTGCCATGTCACTGGCTGGACAAGCTCATTTGCTGTTTCGCTATGTGTCCCTGATGTGAAACAGAGAAAACAATTCTGGCCTGAGATCCCACGAGCTAACACAGAAATATCCTGACTGCCAGCTGGAGATCTGCCCCAGTGAGCCTGAGCAGCAGCATGTGCTTTGCCATACCTTTCACCGTAACCTTGTGCTCCCCAGTTCCCGGGTGGGTGTACAGGTCGATCTGGATGGACACTTCTCCCACAAGATCATCCACACTGGAGCCTGTTGGAAGAAAGTGGACATCCCCCCATGCACACATGGATTAGTGGTCATTGGCAAAAGTCTTTATGGCCTCAGGAAGACAATGTGGTGTTTTCACAGCACATCTCCCAGAGCCAGCTTTTCAGTCAGCGCTGAGAATGTCATGGTAGTGCATCAGGCTCACATGTCCAACACACATAAACACCAATGCTTCTTCCACTTCACTGAAGATTTCATCCTACTGAGAACACCAGTGAAGGTTTTTAAAGAATTTAAAAGACCTCAACAGTGGACCTTCACAGGGAGCAAGGATTTTTCAGAGGTTCCTGCCAAGCTACTGTGTATACATGCAGGCATTCCAGTGGTGGGCATTGGCATTCCTGTCTGCTCAGGGAAGAAGGGAGGACAAAAAAATTCAACAATAAAAGAAAAGGGAGGAGAGGACATCACACAACAGAGGAAATATAGGGAAAAAATATATAGGTATTAGTGATTTGCACAGAGCTATAGTGCAGTCTCACCCTACAAGAACCTTTCTGCATGTTATACATCACCTAAAAGTTGTCATCCTGACTGTTTATCTGTTTCCCTCTGGAGGATGATGAGAACCCTTTCTTTGTTGTGCATCAAAACTGATGAGAGAGAAGCACTCACAATTTGCATACTTATTTCTCTTTATCAATTAGCCAGGGAGAAAAAAAGATGTAGCTTCAGAGGGAAAAGATAACATGTTCGTTAAAGAGGGAGATCTCGTGAACCCTACAATTAATGTATTATGATTTTTTTTCAACTTTTTAACATTTAGTCATAATTATCATCAAGTAATATGTGGAAATGACATTTTTCTGGGTAATAAAATTAAGATGCCATTTAAATTACAGAAAACGACTGCTTTGTAAAATGAAAATCAAGTCTCAATAAGAGAGTGAGATTTTTCCTACTTTGTGTTTGATAACTGCCTGACCTCAGTTTGACAATTAGCAATGCTGTTGTAATTGAGATACCTAGAGGTTAATTGAGTATCTATGAATAGCAGTTATTTTGTCAAATTTGGGGGTTAAGATACATTACTAAGTGAAAAACTGGTCTGTTTGAAATTCTAGATAAGGGGATTGAAGGATATCATTACATAAACATTTTGATTAGACTCATCTAATAAGTCAACTTTCACAAGAATGGTCTGCAGCAGCAAAAACACTCATTTAAAAACCAAGAGGTTCAGTTCCAACCTGTGCAATTCTCTGAGGAAAATTACATGCCACAGAACTGTAGGCAGTGAAAGTCACATTAATATACCAGTAAAAGTGTCTGAGCAACCAAAACAGAACCTCAAATTATTACCTCAGGGCAGGTTCTCATTCTTGACCTGAGTGCATTAAACAATATTTAGGCGGTAACAAATATGGTCTTGAACATACTGTTTCCTCCTCGCTTAGAAGGGCAATATTGCTTTTTGTCTGCATATGAGCATAGAGCTTTAAAACTGGTAGGCTTAATAATTGACCTGATCCATCTGATGGTGTGGGTCTTTCACTTCATTGTTGGCATTCCTGTTCCACAGGAAGAGGCAGAATTACCAAGAACATGTAATGGCCATATCCACAGAAACACCAGGCACCAAACAGTCAGATCTTTATCGATCTTTAGTTAACTAGTAGGTTATAAAGGAGATGCTGATGCCTCAGAATAATAAGAACAGAATCATCCCACTACCTTTGAAGAATACAAAACTCATACTACAGTTTTTTCCTACCTTCATTCTTGTCTTTTCATATAAAAGTCTTGTTCTATGAACTGAAATTTTTAGAGACAAAAAAAATACTCTGAAGATGGCCAACAAAAAAATATTCTGAGCATGTATAACTGTGTGCACACACATACTTGTACATTTAGTGACAAGCACATTTAATTCTTGACATGAAAGCCTCACTGGTATTGCAATGCTGAAAGGTGAAACTGCAGAACTGAGCTCATGCAAGGTTATAGATGTGTTTCACCTGAGATAATAAAAAGACTTTGGACAGCAAAAAATAAATTAAGAGATGAAACACTGCAAGACTTAATATATAGGGGTCTCCTGGGCATCCAGACCTTTATATAACCCCGCTTCAAGCCAGATGGTTCAAGCTTGGCCATAACCTTGAGTGCATATCCAACATTCCCATGTATTACAGCAGCCCTTCTCAGCAGACCACACGCATGCAAGCCCAGGACTTGAAACACACACCCCATGGTAAAGGGAAGGGGAATAAGTCTGCAGCATCTCCCAAAAAACAGTCCATTTTCAAGACAGCTTTCATATCCCATTAATAAATCTCAAGCTTGGGAACAGCCTCTCAGGCAAGGTACAGACTTGTAAACCACACAACCTGTGGCTCAGTCTGTGGGATGCAAGCATTCAGTGGAATTCACTTCTACAAGGGAACTAAAGGGAACAGGACTCTGGAAAAGATTTCTGAGCATGGGCAAGATGATTTCAAAAGCAAGGCAGTTGGGTAATGTTGTTATGGTAACAACATTAATCTTGAACATACCCTTATCAGGAAGAATGTCCTCATTAGTGGTAAACCTTATACCTTTCCCATCATGTACTGTGACATGAATTCAAAAGGCAAGAATGCAAGCAGGATAAAAAGAGAAGAGTATGAATTACAACACAATTAGCAATGTCACTTAAACACAAGGCAAATATTCTAGCTCTTAACAGACAAAATATCCTCCTAGATCTTCTGCACCAGGATTTGGAGAGCAAGGCTGTCTGCAAGTAAGGCATAGTCTGGGGTAAAACAGAACAGAATTTGTGCTGGCATTACTAAATTGCAGCCCTGATCCAATCTGCAGTGCAAACATTTAGCAGCATGGTGTCATAAAAGCCTACTCAGTAATGAAATGAAAGCAGTAGGTACCTCACAAACTGAAAGGTGCAATCACTGAGCAGGGAAGTAAGAGAAGCAAACAGCATTTAAATGATACGGCATGAAGCCATGTCCTCCCAGGAGCTTGTGGCACTTATGCAAAGGGAAACCTCAGTCACAGAGTTCTGGTAAGCAAATGTCAGTTGTAAATAGTGGTGCTGTCCCTTCTGTCCCTCCAACCTGTGTGCAACTCTCCAAGCCCATCTACCAGCCATAGTTAATGAGAAGGTAAGTAAGTAATATCCTTCTTTAGCCCCAGTGCTGGGAGGGAGTCACAGAATCACAGAATATGCAGGGTTGGAAGTGACCCACAAGGGTCACTGAGTCCAGCTCCTGGCCCTGCACAGGACCATCCTAAGAGTGACACCTTCTACCTCAGAGCATTGTTCAAACATTTCTTAAACTCAGACAGGCTTGGTGCTGTGACCACCTCCCTGGGGAGCCTGTTCCAGTGCCCAGTCATCCTTTGGGGAAGAACCTTTTCCTGATATCCAGCCTAAACCTCTCCTGATACAACTTCAGGCCGTTCCCTCAGGTCCTGTCATTGGTCACCACACAGAAGAGATCAGAGTTATGCCTTTCTCAGAGATATCCCAGAACTGATTCTGCAGATATTAGGTGGCGTAGCTCAAATTTTTTATTCCCCAAACAGGGTCCAAAATTCTCAAGACTACTAATGTACAAGATACTGATTTGGACCAGTGGCCTAGCTGCCCAGTACTTGTGGCTTAGAATAAGTCACAAAGAAATGTCATCAGTCAGCTTTGAGTAATGTGTGCATCTGATGCCCTAAAGCCAGAGCTTCATTCTAAGCTTCTTAAAAAATACATAAATACCCATGCACCCACTTCTGTGGCAGCCCTGTATATTCCTGCTTCTGAGAGGTAATGATAATGTTCCATTATCTCTGTGTTTCTGCTAAATACTTGCCCTCAGTGAAGTTTTACAGTCAAACCATGCGTTGCATGAAGCCGCCTTCTCGTATCAGCTTTGAATTTGTCGCTTTTGTGTCTTCGATGAGCACTTTTCTTTCTCTAATTTTAAGTACTCCTGATTGTAGTATGGACTGCAGAACATCAGTGCTGCACATTTTCTAATATCTTAGCTCAGCATTTATTTAACAATTTAACAGCAATTTAACAGTATCCACATAAAAAACTAGCTTAAATTAATTCATAGTTTGGATATATAATGGGAAATATGTGCATGGAACAGCAAAGATTGTAAACACTCACTCAAGTGTGCATTCAAGTTCCCCATTAAAAGCTGGATTATGTAAGTATTGGCAAGAGCCAGGTTCCTGGAGTCCCTAGTGGATGTAACAGTCTTTGACCTGTCTGGCCACTGGATGTCATCGTTGCTCTGCTGGGACACAGCTACAGGACCATTCTCTCTGAGGTACTGATTATTTATTTAATTTCAGTGTTTTAATGCAGTATGTTTCGACATAAGGAAGACTAGATCATGCTGCTACAGGCAGAGATCACAGAATCACAGAGCCATCATGGCTGGAAGAGATCTGTACGGTCATCTAGTCCAATTGTTAATCCAGCACCACCAAAATCATCCCTAAACTATGTCCCCAAATTCCACATTCAGACACCTCTTTTGCACTTCTAGAGATTGTACACTTCTCTACCACCTCCCTGGGCAACTTACTCCAACGTCTAGCCACCTTCTAAATGAAAAAATAAATTCTAATATCTAAGCTGAACCTCCCCTGGCACAACTTCAGGCCATTTCCTCTCTTTCTTTCACTTGAGACATGCCAAAAAAGGCCAACTTGCACCTCACAATCTCCTTCCAGGTAGTTTCCCTCTGAGTCCCCTCTGAGCCTCCTCTTGATGATTCAACCCACCAAAACTAAACTAAACTTTCCTCTTTAGAAACAAACCCTGTTTTGCTCACAAAATGTCTGAATTCTCTACACTGCTAGGGGAATGCCAGTATCAAGCAGCCTCATTTACATAGAGGGGGAAGTGTGTGAGCTAGGGAGTGCTTTCTCCTTGATCCTGGGACTCGGTGTGGTGACCTGCTGGCAGAGTTAGTACAGTCTGTGGGGTTGCCAGCTCTCTTAGGCTTGGAAGGATTGAAAGAAAAAGGATCCCATACAAAAAGATTGCAGAAGGACATGCCACGGAGCTGTATGACTCTGCCGCTGGGATGAAGTAGCTTAATGCAAGGCTTTTAATTAAACAGCCTGAAAACACAAAAATACCAGTTTTTGTTTAGACTCAACCCTTTGTAGCATCTGTCTCCTCGTACTGAGAATAGTGACATTCACAGTCAGCCAGTGACGGTCCTTGACTAGAGACCAAATTATTCTGTTCACTAATATGGACATGTTCACATGAAAGCAACAAAATTAACTGGTTACCGCTCTGATTCAATGAAACAGCACCACTAAGCCATAAGGCTTCTCAGAGAGTCACCAGGCAGTTTGGTGACCCATCCCATCAGCTTATTAACGTAGTGATCTGTAATCATCTAGCTCCCATATACCCTGTACTGGCTGTAGACAAAACAGTGCATTTGTTGCTCTCCTCAGAAACTTCTCCCTTTACAGGCAGCCTACAGCTCCGTGATTCACCACATTGCTGTCACTCAGCCTTAGTCAGGGCCACATGGGCTGTGCCACACACACAGCTGTCCTGTGACACAGGCACTGACAGGTTTCTACAGTGGTGTCTTGCTGAAATGGTGCCTCACACCACCGCACAAGCCTCAGTACAGTAACTTCAAATTTTGCTTAAGCCACCCACCCACATTAATTCATGAAACGTGACTGTTAAGTGAAGACTGCAGAGAAAAAAAGACCACAAATACCCCAGGCCTTATGTTTCACGTATTTCTACTCTCCCCAGTGTAGTCATGGAGTGGCAAACAACCCCCTTTCCCTTTTTTTCCAGTTGCACAAGCTCCAAACTGTCACATTTTCAGAAATGTTACTGCCAAAAGCACTCTACAAACTGGCAGTACAAGGGAGAGAAATTATGAGCAAAGCCAAGAGCTCCATTGAACCCTGCCAACACAAAAGAGTCTTACCCTGAGCTGTCTGAGACTGGACAAACGTTTTGATGAGAGTGTCCGTAGTCTGAGTGTAGAGGGAGAGAGCATATCGAAGTGACTGTAGGTCTGGACTCTTCTCCAAGAAGGTTTTCTTCAGACCATTCCCACCAGCATGGAAATATTGCTAAGAGTAAAAAGAAACGGCAAAGGTACTGAGCAAGAACTGCAACCAGCAACCAACGTGTATGTGCAGTTGTGTGTACGGATAGGAAACAGCTGAAAAAACGCACAAAACAGTTTCTGTACTGGAAACCCAGCTCTCAGACCAGCTGATACCAACTGGTCATAGCATTCCTCTTCCAAAGCACTTAAATATGAATATGCTGACTCCCAGCATGCCAGTCTCATGAACCTCTTCAGGTGTACACATACAGGCAGCATTCACTTAGAGCCTTTATCACTGTGACAGCAGGGACAAACTCCTGCCATCTCCCGAACCCGGACAGTCCCGAAGAGGACTTGGGGATGGAGTTGGGAACAGCAGAAACAGAAATGGAATCACTTACTTTGATTGTATCCAGTGCCAGGTCCAGAACAGCACACTGTTTTGGAGTGAGGCTCCTGGTTTCTTCTCTCACCATATGATCCTGCAAACAACCATTGTATTTGACATGAGTGTGCTGTCAGAGGCTAAAGGAATCCCAGCATCACCACTTTCTCCAGATTCATACTGTATCTATGTGGCGTCAGCATAAATTCAGCTGTTCAAGGAATGTTTAATGGAGACTCTCAGAGTCGTTTATTACAGCTTAACTTGGAAATAAACACATTTTCTCTCTTTCTTGCAGGCACAGAAGACATAAATAAGGAAAGAACTGGACAAACATAAGCGACAGTTTAAAATCAGTTTGTCTCTCAAGAAAACCCAAACAGAAGCCTGCCTGACACCACTGTCATTCTAGAAAAGCCACAACGAAACTCTCCAAATACCACCTAAATCAAGGAATTTTGAGTACTAGGCATTAGTGAAAGTTGTTTTTTGTCTGTTGTTTGTGGATTTTTTAAGCTCTTCCAAAACTACAAAAGTCACTAATTCATTCTATCATTTGTGTAGAAGAAGTAAAACAAAATAAGTTTTCTGTAAGAAGACACTGCTTCCCTTAAGACCCACCAACTCTAACAGCAAAAAGCTTGTGAAATCACTTGGGAAAGAATTCCCTTTTCCGCAGTGGAAGCACATCCCTTTTAGAGTCCTGGGTGACTACAAGGATGTGCCATTCTTTGGCATTTCACTAAACTCTTTCTCTCTGATGCTTAGTCTAGATCTCAGGGAAAACTAGCTTATTTTAGGAAGTCAAAGCTTTGCAGAAACCTATATTCTAATTGAGCAGCTGGTGGGTCAGGCCAGTTGACTTCAGGTTCTAAAGCATTCATAAAAAAGTTGTAGCCCAAAGTCATGGTTTGACGCTGGCGCAATGCCAGAGCCCCCATGAAAATACACCGTCCCAAATAAATGCTGTGAGATGTGATCAGGAACAGAGCAGAGCAGGCCCAAGCTTAATAACAAAGGGGAAAAAAACTTTATTAAACTATTACTACTATAAAAAACACACACACTAAATCCAGGATGAAAACCTTCCAAAACATTCCTCCTCCCCCAATTCCAACAAAACCACAGTGAGACACAACTCGGACCCTCAATCAGGTTCCCAACCTTCAGTTAATCAATACTCAGTCCATCAAGGGAGAGAGGAGCCTCTCCAGTGTCACAGACCCCCCAGGAAACACAGCTGCCCCCCTGTGTTTCCATGTCACACATGGCACCACCCGGAGAAAATCTGCCACTGTGACACTCTCCTGTCCATGTCACAGTGCTCTCACCACCGTGCATGACAGACTGCTCATAGGGCTCCTTTAAAGATGCTTTGCCAAGTACCAAAAGAACAACAGTTCAGTTTCTCGTTTTGGGACAACAGTCCCCCCCATTCTTCCCTCCCCTGGGGCCGAGGGTCTCAAGAACAGAGATCTTCTTCTCCACTCCTGCACTTGCATCTACTGAAGCAGGTCACTGCCACTTCTGCACTTTCTTGGCTCCAACCATTGAATTTTCCTAAAAATGCAGTCTCTGTTGCAAGAGAGAATGGTTCCGTCTATGGCTATACATGAAAAGTCCAGCCAAAAGCCACTCCATCATCTCCTCCCACCCCGAAATCTTTTCCCCATCTTCTTCTGACATCTCAGTTCCAGACTGTCTCCTTTCTCTTCCACATCGAGAAGGAATAGTGTTTTGTAGAGCTTTCCTTTCCCAGGAAAGGGTTAAAAGTCTCAGGCTCCCAGGACCAGGCCGGCTGAGATCTCACAGCAGGCTGCCGAACTCCCACACTCCCACAGCTGGCACTTGTCTCCCCCAGCAGCGATTTCCAGGTGCCTCCAGGCTCTCTGTCTCTTCCTCTCCGGGGGGGCTGCCTGGGACATCTCAGTGTTCCTCCACCCTTCGGTCCTGTTCGGGGGGCGGGGGGGGGGGGAGGATGGGGCAGCCTGGTTCCCTTCCCTCCACCCCCCGCCCCCTTCACCCTCTGGGGCTCCGGCCTACCTCTCCCAGGCCGCATGGCTTCCCCTCCCCCACCCAGCCTGTGGCCGGGCAGGGAAGGTCCGCACTGCCCTCTGACCAGAACCAAAGAGAGACTCACCCTGCGAGTTCTTGCTTTTAACCCCCTGAGTTCCCAGAGGCGTGTCCATGCCTTCAGTGGTCAGTCCAAATGCCAATATCCAAACCTGACCACTGATTGGTTTGACCCAAATTCCTGAAAACATTCACTTTCCTGTCAAAACAGGACACCCTATCAGGCAAAGGCTTTATCCCTGCTTTAAACATGTCACAGCCCCCCTAGACACTTCCCAGGAGACACATCTGCTAAATTGCCTCTGTGTAAAGCATACCATGTGTGGCATCATGTGTGGGTTTCACAGGGCTATCTTGCAGCTGGCTGATATCTACCTGCTGGCTATCTTGCAGCTTGCTGATCCTTCACACTGCCTGATGCTGTCCCCACTCATTATCCACTGCAATCCATCTCCTGCCTAATGGAGACAGGGCTCTCTGCAGTCTAGGGGCAGCCATAAGGCATTAGCCACATTTCTCACAGACATCTAGTTATCAACTTTACACAGTGAAGCCTTGAACTGCACAGAAGATGCCTCTCAAGTTGTCAATTTTTCAGACAAGTTTACACCCTGCTTTCTTGAGTAGCAGAGATGTGTCTCAATGTGCCTCTTCTTTCCTCACACAGGATGTTCCTGGTCTGGGGACTGTGTGCAGGGGCACAGTACTTGGTGAGCTGCAGTGTGTCTTCTCTTGTGATATGCTGTCCTGAGGGGAGCAATAGCTCTCCTCCTTCTTCTTTGTGAGCTGGGGGGTAATTCAATTGAAAATGATGTGGCTTCACACTTCAGTACACAGAGACTTCGGTACACAGAGGGTAAACTGTTCTTTTCTCTGTCTCACAGTCAGATTAAGTGCAAAATCAGCCAGAGCCCACAGCCACATTGATGAAAAAGGCCAGTTTAGTCAGGGTAGCTGTGTTCCCAAGGCAGAGCTACTTTCACATCTGCTAAAATGACTTTCTAGGCCTGCCTGCCAGATTGCCCCAACTGCCACAGAAACCAGGTGGTCAGCACTTTTCTCTCAAACACCTACAGAGCTCATTCAGCCCCACAGAGAGGCCACTCCACCCATGCCCATGCTGTCAATGCACAGCAACATATCACTGCTTTCTCTGAGTTTCCCAGTGTCATTTTCTTCAACACATTATGTAAAAATAATCCAGAGAGTGGACTTGTAATACATGCACCTACTCAGAGAGGAGCCCACGACTGTCATTCCAGTGCATACCTGCCCTCTGCAAATCCCACACTGTTCCTATAAAGAACTGCACACAGTGCTACCTTGCACTTCCCAGATTGCCAGCCAGGAGCAAGAAACAAATATTTACATCAAATAATTATGCAAGTTCAAGCAAAAGAAGTGTAAAAAAAAAAAAACAAAAAAAAAAAAAAACAAAAAAAACAAAAAAAAAAAAAACAAACCACCAAACACCAACAACCAAAACCCACAAAAAACAAACAAACAAACAAAAAACCAAACAAAACAAAAAACCCAACAAACTTTTCCTGATCTCTCAGACTCATCCTTGTATTCTCCACAGGTATTTTCAAAAGAAACTCTGCAGTCAGAGCCTGGCTGTTTACCCTGGGGGTAGCACAAGGAAGAGGAGGCAGTTGCTCCCTGCTCCACTTGTTGGCTATTAAGTAAACTGAGCAGAAAGAGTTTGATAATAAGTGGGAGGCAGGTATGTGGCACCAAGGAGCCAGGTTTATGGTTGGCTTTCTGAGCATTTTAAAATACACTGTGAAATTGATTTGTCATCAGGACGAGAGCCTGTGCTTGCCAGGTCTGTCAGTCTCAGTTTTCAGCTGAGTTATCTGATTCACTAGAGCTCCATTCTCCCTGTCCTATTTAAGACCAATAAAGCTTAAAATCCATCCCATAATTTTCCCAGGCTTTTAGTGGAACTGAAAAATGCAGAGGAGGGGGGTCTGAAGAACTGTGCCTTCCCTATTAATTTGTATGAGCCTGCAAAAACAAAAGAACAAAAAATATAATATCCACAATTCTTATGCAGACTCCAACAATTTTTTACTCTTATAACACTCCTATTCTACTGGAAATTTTTGGACACAATGTAATTTCCCTTATGGTGTCCAAAATTCAGGCGCTTTCACACTTGAGCACAACTGTCTTGCCATATATAAAATCCCGTGTACCTGTACTGCTGCAGTTCTATATGCGGATATGCAAATAAAGGCTTGAACACACATCAGGGCTTGCCTGATTTGCATGATTACATGCATTTCTAAAAATGCAGTCCAGAGTCACCAAAGTTAAGCTTTACAGTAACTGAACTGAAGAAGGGCTGCTGCTGCGGGACAGCCTTCACCGACCAGTGCAAATGGAAACCAGCAAAGCTTCCAACTCATTCCTGGCAGAAGGCATCCTGTACGTGCTTCAAAATTCCAGTAATGAGAAAATATGGAGCAAGTAGAAGATAACAGTG
This sequence comes from Vidua chalybeata, assembly GCF_026979565.1. Lineage (NCBI taxonomy): Eukaryota > Metazoa > Chordata > Aves > Passeriformes > Viduidae > Vidua > Vidua chalybeata. Next base: position 41,584,984 of record NC_071570.1, read on the forward strand.
AATTTCAGTGGCCATGCCCAAGAATGCAAGCAAACCACAGGAACTCACAGACTGTCCTTGTGACCTGGGGGAAGAAACAGCAAATTCAGAGCTCTGCCCTCAGACACCAGGAGTACATGTAAAAGGCAGGGATGGTTTCTTTTTCATCATGTGGAGACATGATGAGTCCTTGTTGATGCTTTTGCAAGAGAAAGGGGAAACTCAGGAAACAGAAATCACATTTGGATGCTGCGGTTCAGCTGCCATTCTCCCAGGCTGGCTACAAAGCTCCTTTCTCCCCATTTTTCCCCTGGAAGCAACACACAGCACTGGAAGCGCAGGAAGCAGGGAAGGAAATACAATCCTCATGAGACGCCATGTCACCAGGGATGACAGCCTGACTGTAGGAGTGCATAAGGCCATCACTCAGCACAAATGACAACTATTCCCCTGGGGAGACACACTTGGAGGCTTATGCTAGGTGACTATTAACTGCTGTGTACCAGCCTCAGAATGTAGCTGGAGAACAGGTGCACATCTAATGACACCTGCATGCCCTGATCACTTGCTCAGACTGCTAGTAAGCACTGCATTAAATGAGCTGTGTACTGGCCACATAAACGTGTATGGAAAATGTACCTGCTGGGCAAGGGACATAGGTGTATGGAGACAGCTGTATTAGTGTGCCAGACAAAACCAGAAAGGACAGGACAGGAAGGGGCAGGAAGGGACAAATGCCTTTGAAATGGCAATAATCACATAGGAGAATGTCCTTTGCACTGGGAAGATTTCCCTGGTCATGCTCTGACACAGAATTCAGGTCCACCTCCATCTCCCTCGCAGCAAACTGTGCACTGTGACACTTAAGATTCAGACCTCCTCCTCTTGCCCAATACCAGTCTCGTAGCACAAGTGCAACCACAGCAGAGCACAATCTGAGTGCTGTAAGGCATCACTATTTTCATACCATTCCTGTCGTGATCAGTGAATTAGTGCTTGATTCGCTTATGATGAGGTGGCGTGAACTTCATAATGCTCATGTCATGCACTGTCACGTCATGCACTGTCAAAACACATCAACAGAGCCTTCATGCTAAATGCCAGCTTGCCTGTGAAGGGAGCCCACGCAGAAGGAATTTACAGACACAGGCTCTCTTCCATAAGCAACAGTTATTTTTTTAACAGTCCAAGTAATTCACCCACAGCTAATGCAAGTGTCTTTCCAAGCATTAGGGACTCCCTTTTATAAATGGAGATACGGAGGAGCTTGCCAGATATTGAGAAATTTCCTTTTTTTCATTTGAAATCAATGTACCAGACTTACTGCTGTGTATACAGAAGAGAAAAACTACTTTGATGATTAAACACATGGTAAGATTTAATGTTAAGCACTATGCTAATGTTAGTGCACTTAAAAGCACATTTAATGCATTTAAAGGCATTTCTCTACAATTGCATTCAGCAACAAACCACTGGAAGCACAAGACATGCTATGCACTACCACACTTCCATGCTTACACATAGGGACATTAACACAAGCCATACAGGACAATACCTTCAGCTTTGACAAGTGTCCCAGTTCCTTAGCAGCACTGAAAATCAACTGTGTGCCCTATGGTTGCAGAAGTAAGAAAAGAAAGGAGTGGGAAAAAAAAGGTTATAAACAAGCTTCACATATTTTTCCTTTGAGCAAATCAAGTTAGTTCACAGCAACTTCACATAACCATCCCAAGGCCAGGCACAAAAACTGGACTCCTTGCTGGTTTATTACCTAGTACGAACCCTGGCATTTCTGTAGATACCACATCAAGAGCCTATTTCAGAGCACAATATCTTGCTAACCAGCTCACTCTTGCTTACAGCAACCACTCACTTATACAGGATGGACCTTCAGATGGATTGCACGGGGATGGAGTAAAGGCCATCTCCAAACACTCCTCTAGATTTCACATCTAAATACAAATAACACACAAAGACTGAAAAGACTGGCCACAGCAAAAGATCACACAACCCCAAGATGATGAGAATAGGTCCACAGTGGTGGAGCCCAGTCATCACAGTGGGGGTAAGCACAGATCAGATCATAAACAACTGGACTTCAGCTGTTCAGGGGTGAGAGATTGCCAAAGTATACTGAATACTACAGCATCACCTTCAAATGTCCTAGAACTTGGCCAATGGCTCTTCTTCCCCCACTGTGCCTTACTGAATAACCTGTATTAACCAATGAAGAAACCTAAAGGAAAGATGAACCCCAGTGACAGGAAATCTTGCTTCAAGGCACTTCAACACTCTCACTGTAAAAAATCTCTTTCTTTTATCTAGCCTAAATTTACCCTCTTCTGGTTTAAAAGCTACATGATACCTATGTACCAACTGGTTATTTAGGCATTATTAGGTATTTGGAAAATAAATGTTAACACATGAAATGTGTTTCAACTAGGTCAGGTTGCTCAGAGCCCCATCTAACCCGGGATGGGGCATGTTGTATGAGGATTGTTGGTTTCACAAACAAAAGGTCTCCAGTAAATCCAATTCTCCTTCCCTCTCCATTACTATATTTTCTTATCTTAACAGTCCATAAGCCTCCCACATAACCACAACAGCCTTGACCACACCCCACCCCAAAATAGCTCAAACTGTAATGAAGCAAGATGTAAACCCAGAATTATGATACTGCCATTTGCCCCTGCCAATGTCACTCAGCTTTCCTTTGCTGCCTTCCCTGGTATTTGTTCATTGCTCTTTAGGTCAGTACTCTGTGGAACAGGAACCATCCCACCCCTTTGCAGAAAAGGCCCTGGGAACTGCAAAAATCACTGCTGAAATAAAAATTTTGTAAAGGATTAAAATGAACATCAGCCCCTCTAAAAGTCTCCCCTCATCAAAAAGTCTCTATACCTGTTGCCTGGGGTAGCAGAAGAAAAACAGGCAGCTTATAGATGTAACACTGGAAAACCTGAGACCTGCTCTAGGGCAACTGGACACCCTCTGCCCATTACAGCAGCAGCCCAGATCTGAATTTTTTAAGGGGAGGAAAGGCCTTTTCTTTAGTTTTTCCAGCTTTGGAAATTTCTTCAAGCTGAAAGACTCTGTGACCTGAAACCACAGATCACCTCTTGATCTGGTCTACTTGTAACCACAGCTAACCCTCACTGTTCCTCGGGCTTTTATGTTTGTTGAATACAAACCAACACAGAATGAACTTTATTGATTTTCTAGCTAAACAGAAGCTCTTGATAAATGATTAAATTCATAACTTTTGGCAGGGGTGAAGGGGAAAGTGCAGGCAAACACAATGAATCTACAAAGGAAAGCTCCTGGAATGAGAAGGAGAGCTTGTCTTGCTGTCAGTATCCAATGGGTAGTGTTGAAGAGTACAGTTCTCTAATCTGAAGGAGCAGGAATTTCAATGTATTTCCAGCAAAGAGGATTGAACATGACTGCACACCAGCAACAACAGAGAGATTTCACTGTGGGCCATGCTGAATAACTGACCAGAATACAGGGTTTCACCAGCCTCTGCCACCCAACAGAATGTGCCTGCTGTTCTGTATGATTTGCCATGAAATTCTGCTGACTCATGGGGTCTTAAAATTTAAGGTTTTTGGGTTCATTGACCAAGCAGGAAACAAAAACCAGAACATTTTTGTATCTGGAATTTTGAAAAAGGAATTTTGAAAAAGTCTCCAAACACAGTAACATCAACCTTTCTTAATTCAGTATTTTCAGCATTCTCTGGACACTTTTTTATATACATTTGAACAACAACATTAACCAGCTCAGGCACGTAGTCTTCCTGCCTCAGGCTTCTAAGGAGGAGGGCAGGTCAGTAACACTGAGCAATAACTAGTGACTGGATATGCTTCATGGAACAAAGCTGCTCAGATAACTCCCAGTTCTTGCACGCTAAGAAAATCCTTGTCAATCAGTGACAATCTCTGTCAATGTGTCTGCAAGGAGAAATTATTTTGCTGTTACACAGAGTTTGTCATCAGTGCTGGTAACATCTAATGAAAATTTGGACAGCTCCTTCTTCTGCCAAATGGCATTCTTGTAAACAAGATGCCATACTCCTCAGAGAAGTTATTTATGCATGGAAAACATACCACAAAGCTCTACAGACGGCACTTATTTCGGTTGTGCCAGAGAGTGAGAACAACTGAACTTAAATTATCAGGTAGCTTTGAGAAAAGCTGCCCACAATGGAATTGATTAAAATGTCAAGGATAGACTATGAGGACAAATTAAATCCTCATCATGAATGCCTACCTCTGCAGCAAACACCACTGGAAAGGGAATGGGCCTTCATGCTGGCTTTCCTTGCTCTTCCGTGATGTTAGTTGTACTTTCCTAAACTCTTCAGAAACAAGAAACATACCTATACTCCACAACACAGAGACTTTAAATTCCTTGTTAATGGTCTGATGCTTTTTTGTCCATTCACTGAAAGCACGCAGAGAAGGATCATCAGCTGACTCAACTCTAATTGTTGGAAGCCACCAGAACAGCACTGATTTATCAAGTGACTCAAACCCTTAAAGCTTAACTGTCCTACTGCTCAGCTGACAAAGTTAGGAAACAAAAGCCTACTGCAAGTTTTTGGGATTCCAATCCTTTTATGGAAACCATATTATATGTGATGCTTGTTTTTTTGAAACGTAACACTGAAAGGAAGTTTTATCTCATATTATACATTTATTTCCTATATTTTTGTAATTCCTATGTTAAATAACAATGAGATCTGATAATTTGACAGCATTTAAGTTCGTTTTAAAAACTCTATTGTATCTGGCAATGTCTGTTAGCACACATTAAGATAAAACTATTTTTTAGTTGTTGTGGTGTATTAAAACACAACAGTTGACAAAATAAGCTTAAAAGTGGGAATGAAAAGAGGAAAATAATTACCTGCCAGTACAGAGAACTAGGCACATATGCAGTTCAAAGACCATAATTTTATTCAGGCTAAGAAAGCTCTCTCTCCTCATCACAGAGGCATCCTTCAACTTTTCTGCTCCAAGCTAGCACAAGGGAGAGGATTCATTTGAACTAACAGAAGTTCAGAAAGGTTTCAGAAAACCTCTTAAAGCCACACTCTCCTCCACCACAGAGTACCTCTGGAGTGGCTCAGGAAGAAGAGCCTGAAAACAGGCAGTCTGGAAGTCAAATGCAAATTCTGTCCTCAGCTCAAAGAAAAATTAGTTCTTATCCTGGAAGATGTTCTCATTTAGTGAAGAGAAGTCTGACAAGTAGAGAAAAGCACATCAGGAGCAAGCACAAACAGAGCCTCACATGAATGGCTGCAGGGTACTGTGTGAAATAAATAAAGGAGAGGCTCCAGAGAAATCACCTGGGTGTAAACTAAGCACTTCTTCTCTCACCAGACTAGTCAGTGATGGCATAGTACAGTTTCATCGTAGGCAGCTGAGAAAGAAATGTAACTATTCTGTTAATATCACCAAACATTGTGCACTGAACCCCAAAATACAGATTCCCAGAGTGTATATCCACTCAACCAAGACAGAATGTGTTTAATTACATGGTGGATCTTAAAATTAGTAAAGTGTGAATTACTTGGTGAGTTACTGGGATCATATTGGTGCTAATCTCAGAAGCCACAGGCAGAGAATGCTCAGAGAAGTCGCCCATCTGAAAGTCAGGAAGGAGCCACAGATCAGGTCGTCAGAGTGGGAGGTTGTACAACTGCCCTGTCCCCATTGGATCCCTCACAGTGCTAACACTTTCTCACCTGAGCCCCACACTGCAGAATCTTCCAGAAGCTAATTTAAGTGGAATTGTTAAGTCTGGAGAGAGGTATTTAAGCACTGTGCATGCAAGTGACAGGTGAGGCAAACTGCAGGGTGACAGGAACCTTCTATCTGAGTATGCTTTCCATGACCTTCATCAAAAAGACTTCTGCACCTCCAGCAGTTTTGCAGAAAGAAGAGAAAATATTCCATAAAAAGAGATTATTTTCTACCATTAATATTCCTACTTTTAAGGGCTGCACATGAGTTTTAGGACGGAAATCCCCATCAGTGGTCTTTCAAACACAGAGAGGCACCACTAGGCTTTCTGTTGCTGAGGGTTGGGAGGAAAGTGTGTTATAGTGCCCGAGGCTATTTGTGTCTGATGTGCTTTCAAAAGAAAAAAGAAAGAAAAAAAAAAAGAAAAGAAAAAAGAAAAATAATAAAAAAAAGGCAAGTCAAATTTGGTAAGAGAGGCTTGTCACAGAAGTCAAATAGCAAAGAGAAAGTATTGCTTCTGCCCATGCTGGTAGCACCAAATTTTGCCTTGCCCTGCTAGCATTCACTGAATGATGAAAATCTGGTGCTAACAGAATAAATGGCTATGCCCCAGAGAACAGTGGAAGCAGCTCTTCATCCTTGCAGCTCATCCAGCCTCACCACCAGCTCCCTGCTCAAGGACTGCAGACAAGCCTATTTTATTTTAATCATTGCATTGTTCATAACTGTCCTTCTGGAAGAGCAACTCATTTCCAGTTTAGACTAGTTCAGCCTCCTTGCTACCATACAACTATTAGACACCAAGAAATCCAGCTATGAGCATTTTGAGTTATCTCAGACAAGAGAGTATATGTTTCAATTTGGTTCTCCATTTGAAACGGAAATGATGGTAACAAGAAACTACGAAAAAAACTTTAAGTGGCTTATAGCAATATCCCGCAGGTTGGAATAACTGGCTGATCACAGTTATTGCCTCCTTCATGATATAAGTACTGAATCACTCTCCTACTCTGCCTTTGAAATCCAAAACTAGCAAGTATAAAGCTCAAACAGCTCCTCCCTAGTTCTCTCTGAGGCCCTTGATCTCACTGATTCCATTCCAAATGGGTCATGTTAATGCTGCTCCTACATGATGATTTTAGCACCTGCCCCCATAGACTCCTTTTTAAAAGAAATTCAACCAAGACAAAGAAATTTCACCTTCCTAAATTTATTTTCTTTTTCTTCTTTACAAATCATAAAGGCAAGCAGAAATGATTACTCCAAATCTGAGCTCAGAGAAAGCAGTCTTTAGCAAATTACACCTCATGCTAATTTCATGGTTGTAGGTATGACAGTGCACTTCATCCCAACAGTTTTATTTAAAATCATCATCATCAAGGCCAGAGACAAGGGGCTTCCATCTCAGAGCAAGAAACACCTAGAGCAAAGAGGCAGTTTTGCATGACTTCCCTGGACACTGTCACCCAAGAATCCCAGTCCAGATATGTGAGGGAACTGCTGAACAGTGAAAACAACTATTGTTCTACCCACCACTGTGAAAAAAGTAAGGCTGCATAACTGAGCTACAGGCTGCAAGTTCTCCCTAACAGCAAGATGCAAAGAAGTTCTGGATCATCTGTAAATAATGAAGTTACAGCCCAAAATTTACACTGTTTCCAACTGAGTGCCATTCCCCACAGCAGCTAGGCATGCATGACTGACATTTAATCAGTTCCTCTGGTTTCTCAGAACTGGGGAAGAGTTAATGTTCCATTGTTAAAACCATCACTACATTCACAACACACATTCATCCAGCATGTCCACACAGCTGAACAATTATACAAAAGACTGCCTTTGAAGAAAAACTATCTGGACTTGCTTCCAGCTCTGCAGCATCACAGAAAAATCCTGCCAGCTGATGCTGGTGTTAAAGCCTTCTGCAGGGGGCAAAACAGGGGATAGCTGATTAAAAATCAAGCTCAAATCAACCACATCTATATAGAGAGACATTCTGGCTAATAGATGATAGGGCAAAAGTGGCTACAGGTAATGACCTAAGGACATGAAGCCTAATGGCTCCATAATTCCCACATACACAGACAGCTCTCCTTGGAGGACTGCAAAAGACTAATCAGTGCAAACAGATACACTGGACAGAAACTCCTTTTGGATCATGGATTTTGAATTGTGGTTGTTTTCTAGAGTCTGCTCTGTATCTTGCAACCCTACCATAAATAGAGATGTTCTCTTTACAGGCATGTTTTTCCATCCTCAGGCAGGCTACATGCAGACAATTTTACCTGGATGGATGACTCATTAGGTCAGGGCGATGAGTTACACAGGCAATGGCAACACCTTCTGGTATGAGTCAGGAAGGATAAAATACTTTACCGTATGGTCTGTAAGAGGAGGCAGCACAATCAGCTTCTCCATGGTGTTCATTACCACCCTCCAGAGCTCTTTCAGCACCCGTTTCAACACTGTCTTTTCACACACATTTGCAAACAGTGTCAGGCTGGAGGGAGAGAGCAAGAACTGATTAAGTTCAAAGAGCACAATATGCAATGAAAAAGGAGCTGCATATGGAAGATTCAGTGCCCTATGCAAAGCAGTTTCTCATAACAATTACTTTAAGGATAAAAATCTTCCCTTTTCTAAAGCATAGAATGTGTGCTCACTCTTGGAGTTCTAGCAGTAAAAACACTAAAACCACAAATGGATGACTGACATTTCTGATCTCAATAATTTCTGTTTATTGACCTGGGGATTACAGAAGGTGTCACTTGGTGACAGGCGGTTTGGAATAATACATATGAACCAAATAAGAGCAGGTACCATTGAGATCAGGATACAGAATCCCTTTAAGAAGATGTATTTGGTTTATAGAGTATACAGAAAAAATTATAAATATAGAATAATAGTTTTTAAGCTTCAAGGAGTTACTGTAATCATTTTTTATGAATACTTAAATTAACACTTCTGTGCTGAAATTCCTGCACAGCTTCTGAAAGCTGCTGAAGTTAGCTAAATCTTTCACCTCTAAAACCACCCCAAAATATTTCTTGGGCAACTCTGTATTTTGTCATGACTGCATACACCAATCACCTGCCACGTGTTTATCTGCTCTAACACAAGGAGCTTTATTTCCTTAGGTTTTCTTACTTTAGTATTGTACAGGCTATAAAAAGGCCAAGAAGAGCTAGAATCTTCTTTGAAACATTTGTTGAACTTCAGCATTTACCAATCACACTGTGAACAGGAACTCTGTGGCCAGTACCACTAAGACAGCTGACTCTTCTCCATTGTGTAACATCTTCTCCCAACTTCCCTTCTTCCCACAGCTGGTTAGACAGTAAATGAACAAAACCAAACAGGGACAGGACTGATATAGGTGAATGCAGGAGGCATTAAATAAATACTCTCCTTCTGTAAAGGAGGGAAGAAAATAATCCAAGCATGGATTATCATCATCAAAGTTACTTGCTCCACAGCTGGATGGCAAGCCTGTAGCATACCATGTTCCCAATGGTACAAAGGAATATGGCTTTTCAGGACTCATGAAGGCATACATGGAAAATTATCAAATGAGAAGGCTCCTAGATGGAATGGCTGCTGCAGAGAGTGACTTAGAACACAGTGACACAAAAGAAAGATGAGATAATCAACACTAAGAGCAACCAAGCCCCTTATATTTTAAACTTGTAAAGCTTCACATCTTTTGCAGCATTTATTATGAAAATTGCTGGCCCTCCCTTACTAAATGAAGAACTGATGTGCATCAGCATTAAAGTTCAACTTGTACAAAGATTAAAAACTGTTTCTCTTTGCAGTACAAGACTTGGCTTGAACATTTAACTGTCCTTGTCCAGCTGAATCATGCTGCATGGTATTAATGCAACAGTTAATTAAAGCACTGGATCAACCATGTTTACGTCCCATCATTCAGAAGCTTATTTGCTAGTCAGAACAGCAGCAGGTACAACTAGAACAGACATTTGACAGGAATGTGATACTGAGTAGAATATGTGTCAAGTACATAGGCACTGTTTGCAATATGCTTGCTAATTGGCTACAGTAAATCTCTATAGGAAAAAACACACAGCTAGAAAACTTGGAATTTCACTCTTTTTCACTACTTCATCAGCAGTGTGTTTTGCTGATTGCTATAATTGCCAGAGCAGAAAGAAGAATTGGAGTGTGCTTTGGGTCATAACTGGATTGAATGAAGGCTGAAGAGCCCATCCATGGCTTTTGGGAAGCAGATATGGGAAGAAAAGCTATTAATTCTTCTTGAAAATTTGGAGACTGGAAATCTCAGTAACAATCCAAGAACATGGAGCTATTTTCCCCTCTGCCTCATTCTTGTTCCAATCCAATGAACTGTATGTGTAGCATCTATTTGAACACTCCCTTACTTTCCATCCAGGAAGTCCATCAGTGGCCTCAGGACATTATCTGCATCTTGTGCAACTGTGTTTCTGGCATTAGCAGCAGAATTTGCTGTTCCTTTCACTTGACAGAGGATTTCAGACATTTGCTTGACACACTCATCAATCCGAGTCTGAAAGCTGCGCAGATAGGAGAGAGGCAAAACCAATACAATTAGTGGCAGAAATACAAGGTAAAAAATTTCAAGTTCACTCAGTTTCACACTTCTCTTTCACAAGACTTGCTGCTCTTTTCCTGACTGTATTTGTTACCAAGGGGCATGCTCTCCAGTTCCTTATGCCCACCACCCACACACAGCTGACCACCTCTGAACACAAGACACAAGCGTATTTGTTCATTCATCTTGCAGCAAGAAATTATCCTTTCCTGACTTCAAGAAACGAAGTTTCTTGAAGTTCCTGACCTTATCCTTAGCTTGAAGCACCCTGCTGTACCCTTTGCTTTCTCCACCACAGAGACTGGAATGTCAACGGAACAAAGATACAATGCATGGCCCACTCTGAGCACCAAGAGTCTATCAGCAGAAATCCAGTTATGGCCTATCATAGCTTAAGTCTTCAAAATAACAGAGAGAGCGTGAAGGCAGGCACCAGCTTAAACCAGTCCACTGCCATACAGTCCATGCCAAGTGTCAAATTGGTATGTGGGGCTCAGCTGTGCAAAGTGCAGTTTCCCTGTAATGAAGTGACACGCAAGGCATTAAAGCACAATTACTTTTCCACCTCTTCCTGCTAAGAGGAGATTCAAAATTGAATAATGCAGTGATTAAAAATTATGAACAGATTAGCAGAGCTGACAAAATCAATTCAGCAAATAAAGGAAAATGCTTTGACATTTAAAAGAACAGTTACTAACAATAGGCACTACCAGTGACATTTAACTATCAATTAAAGGCACAGAGGTTTGAAATCAGGAAGAGAAGCCAGTTTTAGGAGCTAGGGTAAAGATTTAAGAGGTGGTACAAAAGTTTGGAAGCCAGCTTTACATGTGCATAAACGACCTGAACTTCTGTGTGCGAGCCACCAGGACACCTGTGGGTTGGGTGTGAGTGTCCCATGGCTCTCACCTTCCTTCTCCACCTGGTCACCTTTCCTGCTCTGCAACCTCTAGCCTCATGGTCCTTCTTGCTCAATTGTAGCCTGCCTCTCACTGGAAAAAATCCATAACTGTCTCCCACCTGCCCTATTTCTAGCAGAAAGAGTCCTGCAGCACTCAGTTGTGGTTGCAATGTCAGCTTAACCAGAGACCTAAGCCACATCAAATGAAAGAGCATAAAAAATTTCCTGTGCCATTAACAGTTCCTGTTCTGTCACAGGCCAATCCCACCCCACAGTTCTTCCATCGCTTCATCAATTGCAGGACCTTGCTTCAAGATGCTTTAAAGCCCCTAGGTCAAGGATGGAAAATAACAATGCCTTTGTGGATAAAATGTAATATGAGTCAAAGTGGTTGCCAGTCTTATGAAAAATAATAGATCAGTTACTGTGGCAACATGTTCACCTGAAAATGAAGATTGTGTACATGTACAACTTAACAGGAGCCCTTGGCAGCAGCAAGCTAGAACACAACTTCACCTATGCTGTCAGAAGGGGCCTGCTGTTCCCCAATTCCTCCAGGGATTCCTTCCTTCATTCCTACAGCCACCAAGAACAAAACAGCAGCTAGCCTTGCATGAAGGGTAAACCCTTCCAAGACAAAATCCTCTCTCAGCACAAGGGTAGTGAGGCCCTCTGGACATGTGCTGCCTTCTCATCAAATACAATTAATCTCACACAGATGAAGAAGAGTTAAGATCTGCAATGTCAGGTGTTCACAGAAGTGAAAGAGCAACTGTTTACAGACTCTGCACAGAATATTGTGGATATCTGCCTTATCTCTTAAGTTTATATCTTTTAGGAGATGATGCTTATATAGTGAACTGCAGCTCTGCTTTTCACTTCCTTAAGTCTGTTAAAGAATAAATTAAGCACCTGAGACATCTGACTGGCTAGATCTCTGGCTGACTCATCTCTCTAAAACACTCTCCAGTATGTATGCTGATACTGGATAATCTCTTTAAATCACATTATCATATGTCAAGATTGTCCCCTAATTGTTTTGTAGCAATAGCACCATGGAGACAATATTCAGATTAAAAAAAAATCACTTCCCTAATCATTATTTCTTGGTCACTCTCGGCCTAATAATGAACTTTACTGATTCCATTCAGTTATAATTTGAATATTTCCATTTCTTGCTGTAGCATCCATTACTGGCCATGGGAACTGCTCACTTATCTCCCTGCTTAGCTTTGTGTGGTGAAATTCAGTCTTTGACAAATCCCACTAAGATTTTTTAGCCATAAGAATTGCAAACCTGTCGACCCTGAGAGGCCGAGTTGGTACAATTTTCTCTGCCTTGCCCATGTTCAAGCTACACTACAGTTCATGCCTGCATTAATCCTATTATACAGCACAACATGAAATGAATGGGGTTTGTAATGGAAAGTGGTTGTTTTCAAAGATCAGTCAGGAATTCTGTATTTTTAGATTTCACTTAATTGACATGCTCTATAGTTCACTACAAAAGTCTTATAAAGTTGAGCACATTTTTATACTCAGGTAAATGGTAACATATTTGCAATAAAACCTAATTGCCATTGATTACTCTGGCATTACTTTAAAGAGCTCCCTGAAACACTAGATAACATTTGCAGAAGCTTTAGAACAGGTCAGTCTCAGATTCTAAACCTGTTTCCTTCTTATTCCAGTATTCATTTAACAATCAGAAATCAGTCAGTTGTTTCATACATTTAGAGCAGAATGTTTAAGCAAGAATGTTGCTTCACAAACGCTAAGCTGGAAACTGCTTTTTGAGCAGTAAAGGAGTGGGAAATTCTGTTACTGACAAGAACTACTTACTGAAAAAAAAAAATCACTCCGTGTAATTCAAATACATTTCACAGTTTAGAGATCTCCAAGCTACATTTCCAAGCAGAGAAATACAGAAGAGAAAGACTTCAAGAATGTTTCTCACTTCTATAGATGGTATCTGTATATTAAAGGCCATAAATTTAGGACAAAAAGAAAAATATAATGCAGTTCACAGGAGTTTCTTTTCTTTTGTAACCTGACTAAATGAGATTAGACAAAAGAAAGGAATGCTTCATGGACAAGGACCTTGTAGTACTGACCTGTTACCGAACACTGCACTGAGCTCATCCAAAACATTGTTCAGCTTCACCTGGAGCTCTTTGAGATGGTCACTTGCTTCTGCATCCAACTGTGGATTAAAAAAAAAAAGCATTTAAGTTTGAACCCAGAGGACAGTCTGCTGTTCTTTGCAGTGCTTCTCTTCACTGTTGAGGCTACACTTAATAAGCAGGTGAACTATCCCCACTGGACTCTGTCAGGTAGGATGCTCCCCTCCACTGCCTGCTGCTGCTGCTACAGAAGCTGTGAAACAGTCAGCAGATATTTGCCTAAAAAGCAGCAAGTAATTTCTCCAGGCTCCTATAATCCTTCAATATCCTTCCTGATGTTTGTGAAGTTGAGGAAGAAAGGGAATGTGAACTCCCTTTGGCCAAGAGTGTATCTAGGTTGAGAATCCATCAAGTACTGTGCTTTACCCTGGGCTCACAGGTCATGCCATCCCTCTGAGTCTAGAAGGACACAGGGCTCTTCAGACTGATTGTTACTACTCATGCATTTCTCCATGTATGATCTTGAAAGAAGCTATTTCATCTTCTTTCCTGCTGTCAAGTATTTTAACTGAAGACTGACTCAGTCCCTGCTCTCAGAAGGTTGGACCCCAGCAGTTTTTGAAAATCTGGGTATAATATCATGGCAAGAGCTGTTGTGCTTTTGTTGATCATTTTTGTTGATCATTTTTTGAAAGTAAAATCTCAGCTACTGGTATTGAGCAAACATAGCTTTACTCTCATGGGGAACCAGACAGCTTTTTTGTATACAAGTGTTCAGAGGAAAACAAAAATCAAGTTCCCCAATCACTACATGAATGCTGTTGACACCTTGGCAGGTTCTGTATGGAAGTGCGTCTTCCATTCTTATCAGTGCAAAGGCACCTGTTTTTAAATTAAACACGATTTACAGAGTCTTGTATTCCATCTACCATCACCCCTCCAGCCTCAAACGAGCCACTTCGGAGCAACACACCTATGTGTATACATAGCAACACAGGATGAATGCTTTGGGATCATTTGCTCATAAAAAGTAACTAGTAAAACAGATTTACCTGTGTAGGCAGGCAGGCAAGATGTTTGTAAAACAAAAAGCTTCCTCTAAGGCAGAGCATCTCTTTAGGAATGTAATGAGACAGGTACTAGTGCTGTGGTTAAAATCAGTTTAGACTTTTATGGTATATCCATCTATACAACTTTTGAAGGAGTTCCCATCCCTAAAATCAGTGCTGAAGCCCTCTTCATATTGCTTCAGCATCTGTCAGACAAAGCCAAGCCTTAGGGGATTTGGAATCTGATCTGCTCATTTTCTTGTTGTAAGCTGGCATGGAAAATTGACTCTATTATGCATTTGAACCTGTGCTAATGAAACTTCTGGATCAGAATTTTAAAAGTAATTAAAGTAAGAACCAACAATCAAGCAAATGATGATTACTTAGGCCTTGTAACTTTAGGCATTGCTGCCTCTGATTATTTTTCCCTTATTAAAGTTAAATTTCTTTTCCTATCATCTTTGTAATACTCTTGCTCTGTGATGGCAGAAGGAAGCTAATGTCATGACAACCAGCATTCGTTCTAGCCAAGCTTATAGGTAACAAAATAAAAACAGCATTTGGTGGCAGTGGTATCTCTTCCCCCTACATTAATCCTTCCCTCCTACTGTGTAAAGGCACAATGAGTCACAAGCTGCCTGATTTGCTCTACTATTAATGGCACTGAATTGTCCTCTGATTTCAGCCATTTCTGACAGATTTGAGGTAGGACCAGTTCATGATTCATCAAAACATTGCAACTAACTGCTTTTCCAGTTGGGGAAAAAAAAAAAAGCCAGAAGAATTTGGCACAAGACAAATTATTCTTCACTATTTACCTCTACTTCTTTATAAGCTATCAGATGCACAGCCTAGAAGATGTTGGAGGTTAGGATGAACAACTTGTTGCCCTGGTTCATGAACTGTGCAATCGACCATTTATTTTACTGTGAGGTGGCCTGGAGAGCTCCCTGGCTACCTCTAAGCTTTCCCTCACTGTTGTATTTCACTGCAAACTGATCTTCCTCATAGCAGATGCATTGTTGTCCCAATGCTGCAAGAAGAGACAGCTGACACAATGCCTTGCCAAGGGGATGAGCTCCATTTTCTGTGGTAACGAACTTGCACTCCTCCAGAACATCAGCTCACACACAGCTCTCTGGGTACAACTGACAAGACAGCTGCCCAGATCTAACTGTGGTGCCCAGCCTCATCCTCAGGAAGCCAAACCCTGGTAGTAAACATTCTGGTTCAGCATCCACAAAGTCCCCTGTCATGCTAGAAAAGCTGTCATGCTAGAAAAGTTGTTTTCTGAGCAACTGCTACTAGAGAGCAAGGACTCCACATAACACATTACTGATGGTTAATGCTTAGGCACTGGCCTGCTTTGGCTCAAAAGCAAAGTCTGGGGAATTATCTGAGTGTGATATAAGCTCATTAGGAAGGTGCTGGTAGGTGTGTACTACTGTTTCCCACACATAAATCACACGTCAGTTACAGAGTACTGCAGCATGTTGTATTAACTGCAAACTTGGCCAATGTGGTGAAGCACTGATAAGAGCGCTCAAATGAACCCACAACGGTGTTCCTGTTGCTGCTCAGTCAATGAATTTTAAGCATATCAGCTATCACTGATAGAAGGAAATGCTACTTGGACTGCATGATAAATCTAGCTAGTATAGCAGAAAACAGGATTAGGCAGCTGGGTCACTGCCACATGTCACATCCACACCATTTCTCTCAGAAGGCTTATGATCTCCATTCTGTGGGTATATGAGAGATAATTCAGAGGAAGAATAAAAAGTTCTCTGTGCAAAACATGGGACAGTAGCCACATCAGTTCTGATCTCTGAGCAAATGTTTTAATTCCAGTGGAAATAATGGCTGGCATAGCTACAGTTCTAGGTGTGAGGCTAAATGTGTGATGCTGAGGTGCAAAGAGGGAAAAGCTAATCCCATATTTAAATTTCAGGGGAGAAACCAAGTCACGTTTAATTTTCTGAAGATAGTTGGGACTTGGCTTTTGAGAGAATCTGGGCTCAAAGTCTCATCTGAACCCCTTTAGGACTGGAACCTCAAGTCCTCTCCTAATCTGAATGGTGGCATTTATACCAAAGTGCTATCAACTTGAATTTGGGATGATCTTCTCCTCCTTTCCTCATGCACGAAACAGAACCCCTGTCCCTAAGAATTTGCAGTGATGGGCTTCCAAGTTTTCCAGGAGATCTAATTAGTTCTTCTTTGGTTTCCACACACTGGTGAAGTGGCCAGAACTGAAAGGCTTCTCTGTAGGTGGTGTAGGTGGAGAGACATTGACTCTTGCCTTCTAGAAAGCTAAAGATGTTAATAAATTCCCATCTATAAAAGGCAGAGACTCTGTGAAATCATCAGGTCAGATCTGGCATATCAGCAGCTGAAGAATTATGCCCTGCTAACATATTTTAGCTTTAGCAAGTTATGGAGTTCATCTGACTCCAGTTTGAAGCTGCTGATTTTTGGTCTGCCTCCCTCCACCAGCCCCTGGGAGCTCAGCAGATCCAACTCCCCTTTAAGGACATGCACTGAATTTTCAGGCATCACCCCACTTTCCTACAGGATTCAAGAGCAAGAAACATGGAGCACTGAATCCAAACAATCGCTGCCAACTTCTCAAACACTAGAGCAGCCTTAGCTATGACATGTGGGATGCTAAAGAGGAGCAAATACTAGATATCACAAATCCTTTGAGCATATTTCTAAGTAAGTCTTGGCTGTTTCTAAGATGTCCAGCAATTTGTTATTCAGATGGCTAACTTAGGATTTAAAATGTGGGCTAACCCTGGCAAAGCATTAAGAAGAGCGTTTCCTGAAGCTTTAATTGTGAAGATTAGCTTGAAACCAAAGGCATGAAAATTGCACAATGACAATATGCTACTGTTCAGCAGCTAATTCCTTAGGCAGTGCTTGTCTCTGATACTCACCTCACATGCTTCCCTTGGGGAAATAAGGTGTAGAAATGTTTTTAACTAGTCTTTCACACTACATCTAGACTCCAGCAGTGTGCAATGCAGTATAGCATATATATATATATATAAATAAAATTTATATATATATATAAAAATATATAAAAATATATTTTAATTTCACTGCCATTAGTTCATTACTCACAAAAAGCTAAGCAAAATTATGGACTGCAGGCTGAAGTCTGCTGGAAAACCACAGAGCTGGGTATAAAATGCAAGTCACATTAGGTTTTATTAGGTAAAGTATGAATCATTAAATAAATGGGGCCAAGTTCAGGCAAACACTATTACTGAATGTGTGTAGCCCATCCCAGCAGAGACCTAAATTATAATGTCTGCTCTGCTGCTGTACTGGAGATGGTTCAGAGAAATAAAAGGTTTCAAAAGATATCCAGGACTCCCTCCCCAGCTTCACATTATTCATTAAGCTTTTAATGCTACCTGCCACTTCATAAACACTGCCTTTCCAAAACATACTTTTGGGATGTCTGAGAATGCTCCTGAGTCATGATGAAGCTGTTTTGATCCCATGAGATCAATACAGATCAGAAGGGAAATAAAAGCATTCATTCTAATTCCTAAAATTTACTTAAGGTACTTTTCTCTGCGTATGCAAGTGTGCTTACGTATTTGTGTGTGGGGTTGCCTTGACCCAAGGGAATTCCTCCAAACAGAGCTCTCTCAGCTCTGCTGCTGTCCTTACTGTTTCTGACTAGTAATGTTCACAGACCACATGATGTTGACACATTAAATCCAGAGATGCTGGGCAATTTTTGCCCTGTTTTGAATACTACAGTTTAGAAAAGAATAAGAAAAGTGAGGGGAAAAGTACCATAACTTACTGGGGGCAGTGGGTAGAGGAGAGAGTAAAGAAAGGCACTATATCCAGGGGCCTAATCTCAATAAATAGTATTGGGTAAGCACTTCTGTTCCATATTATGCCACTACACTGTAGGGTGACCACAGGTGAACCCTGTCCCTTCATTTCCCTCACTGCAAAAGGGAATAAGTGACCTGAATTTCTCTAGGGGGTCTAGCTGCACACATGGCACAAGTAACATACCTGCCCCAGGAACAATGGAATATTTGGTACCTGGCTCTCAAGAACACCTTTGAGAACGCAAGAAGTTGAACAGTTCGAGACCAGGACATACCACTATGCTACTTGCTTACTCTCCCAAGGAAGTTTTTTTGGATAGTGTAGTCAGAATAATGCTTACTTTTGTGCAAGCTACTGTGTCATGGATAGATGACCACAGAACAAATCTGCCACAGAAATTAAGAACTGTCTTTCCTGAAGGAGGATAGAACCCACAGATGCATTTCCAGTATGTTCTATCGTCAAAACTGTTGTCTCACCTATTGTCACCCAATTGTCAGGTTCAATCTGCAGCCAAAAGACTATTCAAACTAGGACAAGACCTTGTTTACTCTAGCAAAACAGAGAACCTGGCAGTTTTTGAGTCAAGAAGCAGTGTACCACACAGTCACCAAGGAGGAAACCCCCAAGGACAGCAGATAATGCAAGCACCTAACACAACACAATTTATTTCTGGTGATCAGTGGCAGCCCTATGAAATGCAATAAGCACCATTTGAAAAGAAAATGAAAAAAGAAAAAAAAATCGCTTCCAAAACCCAGCTTCCTAGGGTGCTTGCCACATTTCTTCCTGTTTTAACTCTTCACTGTCTGGGTTTCTCTCCCCTCCCAGTCTTTTGATTACACAGTACAGGGGAACAAGTGGGTTCATTACCCCCTTTTAAGCTTACTTACACCTCCTGTGGAAGGTTTTAAAGGGCAGAATACAGAGAAGAGATTTGGTCTAGAGAAAGTAGCCAATAACTTCAAGAAACACCATTTTACTCAATTTATTTAATACAGTAGCAAGGGATATTTTCAATTTTAAATATAGGGAAACCCTATTTAATGGTTACCACTAAGGAAAATAGCAGCAAACAGATTCCTTAAGGGAAATTAAATGCACAGGCATTAAACTTTTATAGGCCACTTCACAAACATTTCATCACAAGTTTATTTTTTCCCAAAAATGACTATTTAGCTACTGCTGCTATTACAGCAGGAAGCATATAATGCTAGTTCTTGATGCAGGACTCAGAACTTAGGATTATTGAGGTGACATGTGAAAGAATGACAGCAGTTTTCCTTGCCTCATGGGGTAAATCTATATGTGGAGATTTTTGCCACTTCATAGAATTCTGCCACTGAGCACAAGCCAGATTTAGAAAAGCAAGATAGGCAAAAACTGAGCTGTTCATCTGCAAAGCTGACTCTTCTCTTGGTGTACAGGTCATAGCACAGATTCTATCACAACACAACCAAAGAAAATGCACTTTAAAATAATTTTTCCTAACATCAGCATCAGCAGGCTTTTCTTCATCTTCCTGAATCTTGAAAAGCAATGAAAAAATAAGAGAAAAAAAAATACACATATTACATCAGAACAAAAATAGTGACCTGGAGGAATAAAATATTATTTCTGTAAAAATTACCATCTCGTAACAAATGGACACAGCTGAATATCCCTCAAAACACAAGCAGAGAACTCATTTGCATGTCTGTAATGTATTAGATACTGGATATTTCATGCTAAAGGCACTGTCCCACATTTATATGCCATATAAAATGATTCAATGCCCACAGTACTGAGACCTCCACCAGCCATGCCCACATGAGCACAACAGCCAATCTTTTATTTCCTTTTCTATGCTATTCTGTGCTCCAAAATGTTTGCTCCTGCATTTGATGACAGATTTTGTTGGGAAGCCTTCAGTCATGGCTGTCTCCCCACACTTAACAGTGCCAGGTGTTACAAGGTTCTCCTCATGACTGCAGTCTTTCAAGAACCAATAGGATGCAAACAACCCAGCAACAACAGCACAGGAGGAATGAGGTATAACACTCAGTCTCTGAGCTCTCTTACCTCTTTACCACCCATGGCTTCAAACATCTTCTCCAGCTGCACCCGCAGTTGTTGGATGTTGTTCATCAGGATGCAGGGCTGAAGGGACAAAAGCAGGTGACTGCTCAGGATGCCAACACACTGTCACCAGTGGGAGACGCTGTGCCTCAACACCCTTCCCCAAGAACCACCAGATCCAAGAGTTACATAGGAGGTATGGCATGCACGGATTTCAGCACTCAAATGTATTTTAAAAAAATTAAAAAAACAAAATCCATTTTTCTCCAGCTTGAAACGGTATGGTCAGTTCCCAGCTGCAGAATACCCAGATGAACAGACCTCTCTAAGTACCAGATCTTCAGAGTAATCGTGCCCACTTTTGTTTTTTTAAATCACACAACACAGGCAGTGTGGAAGTTAATTTCAAGGGGACCTGACAGCCTCCAAACCCTGCATATCATCTTCAGGACCTGTTTTTGTTTCAGGTCCAAGCCAGAATTCAAACTTCAAAAGCATCCAAATAATGATAAAAACAACACTGAAAATATTTACATCATCACCATGGTCAGGTACAATGTGAGACTGGTTTCATCAAGACAATTAGATGATTCTTTGGGGGAAAAGAGAAACTCAGCATAACTCACCAGTTTCTCCTTGGAACAGTAGGACTCAAAGCTCTTGGAGAGTATGTCAGCATACTGCATCAGCACTTTCCCAATAGTCTGTGAAGACAAAATGTGAGCACTGTTACATGTCCTCTACCACTGCAGAACTCCAGCAAGCAGAAAAAAAAAAAAATCATACTGTCTTACACCCCATTAAGAAAAGATAAGCATCTGGATGCTGAGGGTATTACCTTTGCAAACCTCCTATTGTAGTGGGCAACAATGACAGGGTCTGGGCACTCAAGCTTCTTTATGATCTCAAAGCTCTGATTGAGCTGGGTGAACACATCCACCACTGAGCAAGAGAACAGAGCATGCTCTGATGTTTGCTGGAACTAAAACAGAAGTACAAAGAGTCATTGTCGAATGGAAAGATCTGAAATATACCCACCCATGGGTGTTTCCATCATCTGTCACACTGAAGGCAGGGTAACTTTACCAAAACCTACATCTTCCTCAGAATTAGTCAAAAACTCTTCACAAGGCCTAGAGGAGATAAATAGCCTTTTTTGGTTGGATTATAAATTTACTATCCTTCATTAACTATCATCATGACAAGCACCAGGGAGATCTATGATGATGCTGAGATCCTTAATGCAATGCATGGTTCGCCTGTCAGTTAATGAGGAAAGAAGGAGAGAGTAAAGAGCTATTTTAATTTTTTTTTAGATTTAGCTATTAAACAGAATGGTGTATGAGTGTCACAGACTACAGTGACAACAGTCACTAAATAACAGGAAAGCTCTCCTCTGCATTGGCAATACTCAGCAAATTAAGAGTAAGACTGGTCTGTTAGTGGATTAAGGTCACATTCTCACTGCATGACTAAGTACATGCTAAGTGCCTCAATTTTCAATTTCAATTACTTCTCCCAAATGGAGAGAGCACCAAACCACTGGCTGACAGATTAACAGCAGCAGAACAGACAAAAATGAATGATATGCACCTTCCTATTAAAAAGTTCCCTGTGACCTGTAAATTACTAAAATAAATGAGTTTCCCAGTTGTTTAGCAAACAAAAAGGACTACATCCAGCTGAATTTATAGCGTTTTATTTGGTTCTGTGCGCTGTATGATGTAGCACCAAGTAGTGACCTACATACCCCATCTTTTTTATCTCTCTCCAGAGCACCGTGCAGGAAATCTAAGGAAACATCTTCATTTTCATCCAGCCACTGCATCACAAACTGCTCAAACCACCTGCAGGGGAGCAAAGACAGCAAGTTATAACAGGAAGAAGAGCACCCCAACCCCAGCAAGCCTTGTGAAAGCTGTCAGATGTCTGAATGTTGCTGTCTGTGCATGTAGTCCAAGTTCCCAAAAACACTTGCACCTCTACACAAGCTAACAGGGCATGTACCATCACTTGGGCTGGTTCTGAGCTAGTTTTGTCCTTCTTCCTGTCTTTTCTCTTCTTGGTATCTTCCCTTTTACCCCCTTGAGAACCACCTTTAACTTTGCTTCACCTCAAAGCACTTTGTCATTTTTTCCTGTCCAACCATGTGCCAGAGAGCACAAAGAAGACCTCCACACCCACAGGCACCTGTCCTGCTGCTCACTTGGGTGTACCAAACACGCAGTGTGAAAATAGGCAAGCTGAGAAGCAGCTTCAGTGATGGGATCTGACAGCTGGTCCCTCTGTCCTCTGCTCCGAGAGACACACATAGTACAAAAGGGTGTGTGTGTGTTTTTGTTGCCTGTGTTTAAGCAGTAACATAGCACTTACAGCCTTATTTAAATGTCTAGAGTTTGTTGCATGCAAGTGCCAACATAGCACAGCTGAAGCAAATCTTAATTTCAAATATTACTAAACAGCATTCACAAACAAGAGAAAAAAGTGTCCACGTGTAATTCAGTCCAAACAAAAGATTATTATATGAGCATTACAGAGTACAGCCTTCTCTACACAGGCAGCTGTGTTCATAGAGATTGTGTTAATTGTGGGCTGAGTTTGCAAAGAACATGAAAGCATGTGCCAGACATGAGAGGGAGATCAAGAGCAAATTCACAGGCAGAGCATACTAGATAGCCTTAAATAATCTCTACACTTTGAAATATAAAGCACATCAATGCTAATACTGGAAATTGTAACTGACACAGTGCTAAAATGCCAACAGCAACCTGCCTATGTAACCCTATATATTATAGACAGCAACAGTGGAACACTGTCACAGACATATGCACTTCCTGTATTCTGAAAGAATTCCTTTTGAGTGGCACTTCAGGCTCTTAAAATTCAGCATATGTTGAAGTCTGTTGCAAGTTTCTCAAGTTTTCAACATTTTCTTTTAAACTGCAATAGTGTATTTTAAACAGCTTAAGCCTTAGAAAGGAACTCAGGCACTTCACAAGGAAGCAACTATACATCTTCCACCTGTTTCACAGTTCCCAGGCTGTGAGCTGCTGACTGCTTCACATGTCACAGGTCAACATGCAGGGAAGATTACTTGTTTGTGCCAGAAGCCACAGTTTTCATTCTGAGAAGGAGAGCAACTTCCCGATTATCATTCATCCTTAATTATTACACCACATTCACAAGAAAGGGCCATTTGCTGTTGAGAACACTGCCCATTTTTATGGATACCATATATTGCGACACAAAATCAAATGCCTAGGTATACCTGTCCTGCCAAATTGTCTAAACAAAGGTGGCAAAGAAAATGGTACTGTTGGGTGGGTGGGAGTGGTATATTTGCTCCCCCTCTCATAAAAGAAAGCATTACTTTTGGGAAGAGGTTTATTATGAATGTTGAATGAACCACTTAGATCATCTGCAAAGCCAGCCTCAATTTTGTCCTTTGGCTGACACAAAAACCTGAGAGATACAAATAATTTCCAAATACTTCCAGTACAAGTGTATATTCAGGGCCAAACTATGCTTTGAGCTGTAACACAAACCTAGAACTATCTTAGGCCAAATACCTCTTATAACATTTTACTATCAGGTCTTGGGATGCTGAACAAGTCAGGGGGACCCCGAGGACTACGAAGGCAACATATCCAGAACAATATGCAAAATTGTCTAGCACAGAAATGGATAAAAATGATTTCATGCAGAAATAGCTCCAAAATGTTATTATATGGCAAATATCTTCTCCCTCATCTGCTTCAATTACTGGTCAGGAAGCAAACGCTGTAATGACTCACACACCAGCACACACAGCAGCGGCTCACGGTGCTGCTTCAGAGACATTCTGTGCTCACAGGGGTCAGCACAGCCTGGCTCCAGATGGCACAGCCAAACTCTCCAAACAAGGTCTGCACAGAATACACTTCAGTCCTGCCTGGGGAAAGCCAGCAGCACTTCAAGACTAAATGTAAGTTCACCTCTCTCTGCTGCACAACAGTAAGGTAACACAAAAGGCTACCACTTCAGCTTGGTCTTGAGCCTGGCTCCCTCAGGGTCACTCTGCAGGCAAATTATCTTGCTCATTTGCTGCGGGTATCTAAGGAACAATCTCTGTGCCTTGGCAAAAGCTGAGGCAAGAAGGCAGGTAGTAAAATAATAAATACTGTGTTTGATGAAGAGAGCCAGAATAAGTCAACGGGATCTCAAAGGAAGGAATATCTTCCCCCACCAGAGAGGAGGCAGTCTCCAGTAGGGCTACAATGCTACCTGCAACTAAGATCAGTATTTAAACAAACAGGTATGTACACACCTAAAAAGCCGGGGTTTTTGAGGAACCCTAAAAACCTGACCATTCACATCTTTTAGCTAGCAGAGAGGAAGTTTTGAAAATACACTCCTAGTTACATAGCTGCTTCCATTTAAGAAAACGCTTCTGAGATTTGGAAAATAAAGGGAGCATAAAAACTTCAATACTGTGGACCCTGCACTTTGTTCAATCATATCTCAAGGCTACCAGGAACATGGTTTCTCAGAGTTTATAAAAGTGAACTTGTGGATAGCCTTTTGTCTGACAAGTAGACAGACAGTGATGCCTTGTAAAGGCTGGCCCAGAACAGAGGCTAGACGGAGCAAAAGAATAAAGTAGGTATTTATTAAAAGGCCTCAATGGATACACCTTGGGCAGCACAAGAGCTCAGCCAGGGCTACATCCAAGATAAACTCAAAACGGTCACAAAATGGATGACCAGTCATGAGCTCTCTCACTTTTTAAGTTCTGGTCCATTAGCATATTGGAGTTAATTGTCCAATTACAGCTTTAGGTTATGAAGTCCCATTCTTCTTGTTTTTTTCTCTTCATTCTACCATTGTTTGTGCTCTTAGGCCTGAGATTTGGATCATTTGTCCTTGGTCCCCAGCTAGAGAAGGAATTGTTTTGTTTCCCTACTCTGTGAAGAGAGCTTACTAACCCCTAATATGAAGCTCAGAACTACACACTAAAGCAGTACAGTATCTGAAAAATATAAAAGCTAAAACCTGAGGCATCAACAGCCCAACCATTGTTTGGAGAGCAGCAATTTAGTTTCATCTAAGCAGTTTACCAATGTGCAAACCTGATGCGTGGACTCCTTTGTTGAAGTTCTGAGGCTAAAAATACTTGTGATGGAACAAATCAAAGAACAATTCATATCAAGGGGATACTTTGTGACAGGTGAAAGTTACAATTGTAATAAAGATCACCTGTGTCTGACAATGTGGCTATTGTACTGAAATACAAGGGTGAAGTAACAAAGCCAGTGGCTGCAAATGCACATGAGCACTGAAGCTCTACCACAAAGACAGCAGAACAGAACAGACTGCAGAACAAAACCGAGCATCATTATCCTGATTACACAGGAGAAAAAGAGAGATTAAGAATATCTGATGGCTTGCATGAGACTGCCCTGACTCAGAGGCAAAGCAAAGAGAAAGGGGCTTCTGCGACTGTCACTATAGCACCTTGCTCACTGAGCAGCTTATGTCTCTTGCTGACCTGATTGCTTAATCAGGCCCACAGCCTACACCAAGCAATTATGCCCAACTGCCTCAAGTCTGATTAGTATGCAGGTAGCACCAGGCTTGAGGGACTGCATGCACAACAGCATGGCAAAAGAATTCTAAGTGCCAAACTGGAAACACAGTCCAGGAAAAAGTGTTTGTCAAGAGGGGCAAAGTGCTGCATTTATACAGCATGGAACAGTCACGTACAGGGTGGGAACAGCAGTGTGGTGGAACACACACACAGCACCACAGGGGAAAAACATGCACACAAACACAGAAAACTGAGAGTTAAGAAATTATGTATCTTGAAGGCAGCCACAGGAGATCCAAATGGCCACCCTACCACCAAGGTAACAAAAGGAAGTCGATAGTGGGGATTTACTACAGGAGACACTCACGCTGGATATTCAGGCACTTTTCCCTTGAAGGCAGGCAGATCACGAACATATTCATTGTACAGCCACTTCACTTTGAAGTGTAAATTCATATAGTCCGCACTTTTACACAGTCTGTGTTTCTCATGCTCTGTAAGGAAGGGAATAAAAGCAGTTAGGTCTGAATTCACCACAGCATGTAACCACACCAGGCATGGGAAGGACTTATGAAGCATGTCTGCAGACTGCAAGGGTGTTGAGGATGAAGCATCTATAGAGCCACAAAATCTTCACAACACAGAATTTTGGCAGCAGGCAGGAGTTCTTGGAGGTTGGGACTATTGGGGCTCTGGAGTATTTAATGTAGGTCTAATTAATACTTCCATTTGTTGAACATTTTTTTTATTGTCAAAGCAATAAAAACAGATCAATGTCTCATGGCCTTTTCATTTAACATATCACAGTTGAGACTCCATCTTTGCAGGGGAAAAATCAAGGCGAGCAAATCTGTTTCATTCTTGGTTATAAACAAAGGCAGTAGCAACACGTTACATTACATCCCCAATGAGACAACAGTAGAAAGCACCAGGAGTTTGACAGTGTGACTCAAACAAGATCAGATGAGCTACACAGGAACTGGACCCTTCCCTGCTCCCTCTCGGAAAAAATAATATTTCTCTTCCACAAAGCAGGGTCTGCTGCTGAGCTTCTTCCTCCTGCCAGGCTTCCTTAGTTTTGTACCCAGGCAATGCTGGGAAAATGCAGTTTCTCCCTGTATAATGGCCATACTTCCACAACACAACCCTTCCCACACACCTACACCACTAAAGCACTGGCCATAATCAGACCTACGTTTTTGCAGAGATCATCTCCGCAGACCACTGCTCCCCTTCCTTATCAGGAGAAATGTATGGTCCAAGTCTTCACTCTCAAGGCTCCTACGTCCACAATACCATCTTTCAGTAATTGACTCCCACCTCTGATCAGCCCACAATTATGCATTTAAAACACTTGCTAAATTCTCCCAAAAGCAGCTCAACGCTTTCTCCCAAGCCACCCCTCATGTGCTTACATAGGCAGATCCTTCTACTGCACTGCTTTTCTTTAAAATCTTAACTGAATAGATGAAAATTAATTTCTTTTTCATTATATGAGGACTCAGCAGCAGGCTTTTGCCTGCACTGCGACCCTGCATTATCAGGTGATCAATTCTGCACTGCTGCTCCCCTTTGCCTTCTGTCTGTATCCATCTCTTTCTTCTGCCAAGTTTCACAGCAGGAATATGCTTTGTGCCAAGCTTTTTTGTTCATTCTAGTACCACAGCAAGCTGCTAGTCCATTACTACAATGTGAGATATTATACTAAAACATACAAGATTTTGGCTTAGACTCAGGTTTTTACCCCAGTATTTCACTTTAGACTCTTCTTTTGACCTTTAATGTGGAAACCTCATCAATGACGTAACTTTCCAAGGGCATCACTGCTCATGTGCAGACAGGTTTCAGCTATGTTAAAAAGAATGAGTATTTTTCTCAGCTCTGAATGGCTTATTAACTGACAGGCATGCTTATCTTACAACATTATCTATTTTCAGGTAAATGTGAATTCTTGCAAGTAATTCAAAACATTGAGAAACTTCCACATCTCTCCTGAAACTTCATCAACATGCACAAGAATAAAGTCCAAATCAAGTGTGAATTATCCAACCAAAAATACAAAATCCAGAGAAAAGTTCATGCCAAATTTTTCCATAAACCAAAGAAAGAGAAACCCAATTTTTGTTTTAAAGAGATTAAAATGCCCAATATCTGAGAGACATAATCCTCAGGAGTGATGGTTCAATGGACAAATTACATGTACTGTGGTCCATTTCACTCCACAGGGAACTGTGTAAAGTCCATTCCTGTTTTACGTTAATAACCTCGTATCTTTCTTGAGCACTAAGAAAGCAAGAGTATACTCAGCGTCTGAACTGCTGACCCTCTGCTATACTTCAAGCAATGGTAGAAGAAAATGAGAACTCCCTTTGCAGATCCAAAACTGGAAACAAACAGAGCAATAACTGTGCCTGCTCTGCTCCCTGTGAGCAAGGAAACCGATGGACAATTATAACTTCATTAACTTGGATGTGTGCTGCTGCCAGGTGCTGCTCCGGCACATGGAAAGTGCTGTTCCTGTTGAGGAAAGGTCTGACTTGGATGTAAAAAGGACTTAAATCAGATTTAGTTCCTCAAAATTAAACAATGCACTAAAAGCAAGCAATTCAAGCTTTTTCCTGTTTTCTAGGACATCTAAAATACTTCTAAGTTGCAGAAGAAGAAGATGCAAAGCAGCCACAGAAGCATAAACCCAAGAACAGCTACTAGGACTACCTGGCCATTTAGGCACTAAAGGAGACACTTGACACTAAGGGATAAATCACAGGAAACTAAAATAAAAGAGAGGTCTTACCACCATAAAAGAGAACTTTACGTATTCGAAAGAAAGGAGGGGCTTGTGACAGAGAGAAGACAAGAATGAACAGCTCAAACTCTCTGGAGAACAAAAAAAGCCAACAAAGACCCAACCCTCCTCCATCCCCAGCCTGCATCATCTCCCCCTCCCCCTTCAATGGACCCCACATTGATTTTGAACAGTTGCTTCCTTTGTAAGTGGAAATGTGTAAGACCACCTGAAGATGACATCTAAACACATCAGTCAGAGTCATACACTGAAAACCCATTTTAGAAAAAGTCACGTGAAGATCCTGGCAGCAATCTGTCTTAGAACATTTCTGTTCTGCTTTATAACCTGCTAGCTTTTAAAGACCTTAGCAGCAGCAGAACGGGACACGGATATTGTGCACCAACTGCTGTGTTTCATCCTGAAAACACCACAGAATTCTGTAAGTCTCCCACACTTCCTTAGCAGATTTCAGCTGCAAACAGATTTCTTTGGAGAAAAGCTTTTGGAGTAACCAAGGCCGTATTATTAAGGCATTAATAGGGAACTGCTGCTTAGCAGCACACTTTCTAGTATTATGTGCAGTCCTCCTTTTCAGGCAGAGAACAGGACTGCTACCACATTCCTCAATCACAGATTTTTTTTTCTTGATTGTTACCCTATTTTTCATGGGTTAACTCCCAGCAAAAATGCCAAATTTCTGTAAAGAAATTCTAATAGGTACCAGGGCTGTTGAAGTGTCAACACTTTAGATAGCTGGCATCTGAGTGTGCCTCTGATCTCCTTCTCCTTATTAAAAGTGAGAAAGTGCCAGAATGATTTATTTCAATCCTGCCAAGTCTACTCAGTCTCTTTTCCTATCAGAGATGTTTCCAATTTGCAGCTCTCCTAATACTGATGTATCCAAACTAAGATGAAATGCTGCTGTCAAGGATGACGTTGATTTTCTATTACTGTCTTTTAAGGTGTTCCTAGCAAAGAAAGAGCAGAAGCCTCTTTGCTCGGGGTGTAGGTGATTTCTGGGTGACAGAGGTTTCAGAGAGGCAAACGAAAAAACTACTAACTACAGTTAGTGTGCTAACAGAGAGGCTATACAGCTGCTTGAGCACCGGACAGTGTCCCAGGGTTGGAGCCAACTGTATAGCTTGGAAAATCATCCTCTACCTTACAGTCATTCCAGGGTAACATATAAGTCTGCCAACCAAGTCTGGGACATATGTATCTAACCTGTTTTACTCTTGGGCTGATGGGGAACAAGGGACACTTCTCAAAGACCCAGCAAACAGGGAAATGCTGGGTCTGCTGTGCATGATGCCTTGAGTAGTCACAGCTTTGGGGGAGAGAGAAAACAAGTGGGGTAGATCCTGGAGATTCTGCTGTGTCTCCTTTGGACAGCTAAAGGTATAATATCCAGCAGTCAAGCATACTGCTGTCATGACTACTGCTACCAGCTGCTGATTTATATAGAGAATAGGTGTTTCATTTTTGTCATTCAACATTTTACATAATAGCAATCTAACTTCAGAAGGTGCCCAAAGGACACACTGCTGCAGCATCCACAGGCTGGCATGAATTCTGGGTCTGAATCCCTCAACATTCTAGGTATAAAATAAGATTTATGCATTGTCCTGCGTAGGCTACATGGTACATATGGGGGTAAGCTCCAGCTGGGAGAGGCATGATGGGGAGAAATAAAACTCAGGCAGCCAGGCACTGATTTCCAGCTCAGAGAAGCCATCTCCTGCTTGAACCTCCCAAGTCTCTTCCACACTACCTACTGGAGAGCAGTGTGGAAGCATCAGGCTGGAAGGAGGGAGGCGGCAATTTCATGCAGCCAGCTCTGAACTCCTTCTCTTCCAAAGTCTCCTTACAGCACATGCCCTCCATTTCTACAGCAGCAGTATGGTCTTTCAAGTCTTCTTTGCAGGTCTGTTTATTGCTGGCATAAAAACTACGGAACACTAGATCTAGTGTTACATACTACATCCAAAGTGCTACAATTATGGGTAACAAATGAAAGTCTTCCTCTACTCACAGCTACAAGCTCCATCAAGGAACATGAACTTACCACTTGGTGAGGTGAATGAGCTCATGCTATCCGGAACTTAGGAACAGAACATAAGGGAAAACACCATGAAGACAATTAGGGGCAAGTAATATAGTCTGTGCTCATGTGCACGTATTTCCAAAAAGTAGATTAGCTTTTGTTGCAGAGCTCCTGATCTCAGAGCAGGCAAGAAACGTACCCAGGGATTATGCCACAAACTGGGAAAAGAAATATGAAACTCCTGGTGCAGGTTAACTGCTAGAAAAACCAGCAGCTGAACCAGAGAAATGACAGAGCCAAGACTTGAGGCTGGCAAATCAAACTATCATCCTACACATCATTTAATCAGTTTCCTTTAATCCCTTTTTCCCCGAGTTAAAAAAAAATGCAGGGAGTTAATGCAATCATCTGTATTTAAAATGTATGTAGTAAGGCCCATAACTGAATTATTGTAGAGCTTGTTCTAAAGGTTATCTTCACAAGTTTCTGAAGAGCAAAGCAGTGTGAGGAATCACACTTGCCTCAAATAGAATTCTGCACCCTAAGCATTTCTTGAAGATATATTTAGAAGAGACACATCCTAACACAGACTCTATCACTGTTCAACTCTCCTGCAGAACTTGAACAGCTTGACTACAAATAAATTACCATGCAGTTTTTAGATTTTTGTTCAAAATGCAAAATCCCTGTCCACCAGCTGCATTTGTATCAGCTTTTGTCACCAATAAATATTCTGAAGAGGGATGCTCTTTTCAGCAAGTATTTACTATGCACTGAGGAACTCATGGGTGATAGCAATACTTGTCTTAAGAAGCTCAAAAGTGACCAGAAGGATATCAGGAAAAGGTAATCAGTGTGGGACATGGTATGACACA
Organism: Vidua chalybeata; assembly: GCF_026979565.1. Lineage (NCBI taxonomy): Eukaryota > Metazoa > Chordata > Aves > Passeriformes > Viduidae > Vidua > Vidua chalybeata. The sequence continues at coordinate 41,616,566 of NC_071570.1, forward strand.
TGAACAGAGAAAACCTGGGAGACCAAGCTAATCTGGGCACTGGAAACCAAATAAAGAAAAAAAAAAAAATTCACGTCCTCTTTGACAGTCATACAGTTGCACTTTGGACGCAACAGGGAAAGGGAGTCTTACGAAGGTGAGCAACAAGATCTGGAGACGTGCAATTGTAATTCTGACTGTTGTACATAAAGAAGGAAGATAGGGCACTTTTAACATGTAGGAGAGCAAACTGCATTATAAGTTCCTGAAGGAGAGCACACAGGAGTAGAAAGAACCATAAAGTGGCTTTGGTTCTGTAAAGATCATGTCATTCTAACCCCTTGCCACAGGCAGGGACACTTTCCACTAGACCAGGTTGCTCCAAGCCCCATGCAACCTGGCCTTGAACACAGCCAGAGAAGGGGCAAAACCAGCTACTCTGTGCTCTACAACCTGTGCCAGTGCCTCACCATCCTCACAGGGAAGAACTTTTCCCTAATACCTAATTTTAATCTGTTCTCTTTCTTTTACTCTATTCCCCCTTGTCCTGTCACTGTACACTCTTGTAAAAAGCCCTTCTCCATTGTTCTTGTAGGCTCCCTTCAGGTACCCCAGATAGGTCACCCCAAAGGCTGACAAATGCAATTCTCTCAGTCTTTCTTTATAGGAGAGGTGCTCCATCCCTCCTAGATAAATAAGGACAAAATTGAAAGGGGAGCTAAAATGGTTTGCAGCAGTAAACAGTTTCTAGGGAAAGAAACTGTTCCTAAAAAGTTCCTAACACAGGAGTGAGAACATTTCATCCAGCCCTGCAGCATGTCAGATTCAAGCCTTCACCTGGCAAAGAGTATCCCCAAACAGCACAGTCTCTACATCTGTTGCATTGACAGAGATGAATAAAATAAATGGAGTCAATCTTTTTTGCCTACAGAGCAACCCCACAGACTGTTTCCAAAGAACAAAATGCAGGTATAGCTGTCTTACTGGCAGCATTTTTTTCCTAGCAATCTGAAGAGTCTAATTGGCTGTCACTCTGGTAAGTGAGTTCAGATCAAAGTGGGGACAAGTGGATTGAGCAAAATCTTGTGAGAGGCCAAAAGCAGTAGTTTAATTTTGATTTGGAATATAAATACAGCTAGCACGCCACAGACAGCACTGGCAATTCTGTTTTATCACAATCTCACCTTATGAATGAGCATAAAGCCCAACCCTGAAGAGACAGTGGGAGCTGCTCTCTCTGAAACTTGTGAAAAGTTTGTGAGATTGTGAAAATAAATGTATAGAACTAAAATCAAGTTCAGAAACCAACCATCAGAAGAGTACTGCAAGCAGAAGAATTCCTTTCTGGATGTTTTCTGGGTTTTGCATGACTAACTCATTTTCAGAAACAGTAAAATTTCCTCCTTACTAGGAGGTGGAATTATGCAAAGACTAATTGGAAATGAAGATGTCTGCAGTAGGAACTGTTCTAACAGCATCTTTATGCCAATGGCTTAGACAACCTGTGCAGTATTATCCGGGGAATTAGAGCCACGGCACAATCCAGACTCCACCAGCCTCTCCAACCCTTTCTACCACAGCACAATGGAAGATGAAGCTGCTGCTGGCTGCTGATCCAACCCATCATAACTTCTAGGCCAAAGGGAACTTCTGATTTCAAACCAGCTGGAATGTCAGTGAACAACTTGCAACACATAAACCAGCCGTGCACAAACAAACGGCTAGAAATCCCCACTCCAATCAGTGGTGCTACTCACGAGCTTAAGCCTCATTTTCCCCAAACAGATGGAGAACAAGAGACCAGCAACAAGTCAGCTAACAGCAGCGAGACATTCTCTTACCTTCCATGGCGTATTTCATATCCTGGGCAAAAAGACTCCACATCACCTCTGCGCTGATCTTCCCAACTGCCAGCTCCTGAGGAAACCTGAGGGGACATTTGGAAAAGGCTTTGGCATGTGTCAAAGCAAAGGGCTCTTCTTTATTTAGCTCTGAGCTATGCTACAAGCTGAAAAGCTCAAGCTCACAGATGCTTCCTTCACCCTAAAGGAACAGGTGAAAATTAGAGATCATGGACTAGAATCTGTGGCACAGATTAAGTAAACAAAAAAATTTATTTAACTCAAAAAGACAGGTCCTGTATGTCTTTCCTAGAATAGGTGCACACAGTCATTCTGGGAATGTGATCTCTATGCCCTTGCACCTTTTTCTCCTTCCTTGTCCATTTTTTTCTTTCTCCTTTTTGAGGGTTACTAGGCTGACAGGTGACTGCTAATCATGTTAGATCTATGATGATTAGGGCACAATCCAGGTATTTGTGTGTAATACCTTGTAGGATCTCTGTCTCTCTCTGCCCTGTGGGAGTGTAGGAGAGGTATCCACTAGCTAGACAGATCCATTTCAGGGTCCTTTCCAATGCTATGCAAACTCCACCCAGTGCAATCTCCCAGTGCTGCACTGAACACCACGTTCCTAAACCACAGTGTAAGGCACCACAGCACTACTGTGTGCATTAATGTGCACCCCAGAACTGCTCAACATCAGAAAAAACCAAAAGAACTCTCACCCCAGTTTCAGGTGCCTCCCTGAGTTCAGGATTGTAATAATCAGGGTGTTTGTGCTCGAACGCCATCGTAACTGAACCTTTTGAAACTCTTCCATCCCAATCAAAAAGTTATTTATATAGACAGAGACAGATAAGACAGAAAGACAGACAGACAAGATAAGTACTTCTATAAATGCAAAAGTGACAGAAGAGATAGAAAGCAGTTTAACAAATAAAGCAGAGCACACACAGAGTAGCATTAGCCAAACATGACACGGAGGATTCTTACTGATTCAGGACTGGGGTATAAGAATTCTTGTCCTCTTCTATGATGGAGACTATCAAAGTGATGAGCTTGGGCCAGAAATCAAGGTTTCTGATGCTGGGGCCCTGTTCCTCAGCAGGAAGGTCCTGAGTTTTGTTCTGAGAAGGAAGCCATGGGAAAACCAGCATAAAATGTAAGGGCAAAGAAAAAGCTGGCAAATGCAGATCACCATGCAAACTCCAAGCACACCTGTGGACCCTTGTTTCCAAAGAACTTAAAATTATTAATGACTGCTGGCAACTTGTTTAACGCAACACACAGTAACACACCAAACCATGTTGCTAACTGGTGGCCTCAAATCCAACTAATCCCTTTTTTGTCATCTACCACACCAGAAGCAGGCCAGGCGCCAAGAGACCTGCTGAGACATCATTTGCCCTAAGCCTATTCCAATTACTTGCTCTTTAGGCACCTGGTTGGTGACTATATCCCATGTTGTGTGTGCATTACTACATAGAGGCCAGTGGAGGTGCCACACATTTGAGCAGAGTTTGTGTCTAGAGGCACCTCCTAAACCCAGTTCAGGATACTGGGTGCCTGAAAACAAGACAAAATCTCACTGCTTGAGGTTCACATACGCTAATGACAGTTTCCTTGATCAGCCTACATTTGCTGTAATTGCCTTTTGCTCGCTCAAAGCTACATCAAACCTTCCCTTCACAAATAACTGCTGAGGCTGGCAAAACACATCATAATTAGTTAGTGTAAAACAATTATCATCCTCCCCTTACTAATTAGTGCTCATTAATTGATTACAATTTTTGTGCATTCAGAAGATAACAAGTCATGCAACTGTGTTTGTGCTGGCTTTTTGTATCAATTAGTATTCTTGTTACTATCTTAAGAAAATCAGAAAAATTCAATTTCTGCTTGCTTATCAGCTACTCACAGGATCTGTCTGGTACTCCCGACTGTATAGCTCATGACAGTTGTTGAAAATGTACTCATAGGTGGAGTTGAGGCAAGCTTTTACACAGTCCTTCACCACCTGGCTAGCTCGAGGTGGACTCTGCAGCTCTTGAACCTAGCAGGGAGACAACAAAGAGAGGCAAACAAAGCACTGTTCATAAATCAAACAGGGAAAGGACACATCACCATTTTGGAAACCACTCAAGGCTTGGTGGGTCTGCTTTCAGCAAACTTGTGACCTGAAACCACAAATGGGTCACTCTCCACAGGCATAAAAAAGCAGTGACAACACTTATCTCCCCACAGGACCAATCTGAAGCGTAGAAGAGATTTTGATGTGCCAAGGAAGATTCCCCAGAACAGATAGATCATGTGGCTTGATATGCGTATAATCTGAGCCAAAGACACAATTTCTGCTGAATTTATAGGACTTTGTTACAAAGCAGGCAATCTTCCCCAGCACTGGAAGAATGTGCAACAGACCAGCAGAGCAGTTTACATCTGATCTGCAAAGTCTTGCCAAAGACCACTTGTCTGCCTTTAAATACAAAAATCTTTCATTAAGGAGTTATTTCATCACAAGCTTTATTGAATTTTAAAGCAACCAGAATCATTAGGGAGATGCCAACTGACACGCCTTCTCCTCTTGCAATAACAGCTGTTTTCATTATTACATTGTTACACCATTTTAGGAAAATGCTACAGAGGTACTTTACACTAAACAGACAGGCAATCATCACCCTGCAAATACAACTATAACCTGACAATTTTCATATTTTCACTACCTCTAAACTTTTAAGAGCATCTCTGTAAATCAAGCTTCCAACACAGACAAACTGAATGAAACTCTTAAAGTTCTAAATCATCATTTACACTAGGGCTTAGGAGTAAAATTTTAAGCACTTTTTGAAGTAGCTCAAATTAAACACTTGTTTTGTTTTTGGTAAGATTTTTTAAGTGGCATGTACTAACCAACAATATTAGGCTGTACTCTTTAAAAAAAAGTTTAGAAGCCAAAAATCAGGAATATAAAATAATCTCATTACACATTGCTAGGACAATAAACTTAACTACGAAACCAGCACATTAGCATTCGTAACAACTCTCCTGGATGCCTACTGAGAGATATTATCCCATTTTAGTATCTCATCCTCCACAAGAGAAACTCTAAAATATTTACTAGATAGTGAAAAACCTTCCTAATGTTATAAAAAAAGCAAATTAACTTCCTAAAACTAGACAATTCCCTTTATTCTTCCTCCTCCTCATTTTTTTTCTGTTTTTTTGTGAGGGATGGTGGGAGAGTGTTGTGCCATCTTTGTGACTGAAGAATAATACGGGAAAAACAATTTACATCTTCATAATGCAAAATACAGAGAAGTAAAGACGAAATGTGGATGTTTATGCATGGTCATCAGATTATTTCTATTTTCCTTAAGTGTCTAAAGCAAAACAACATGAAACAATGGTTTGTAAATGGGAAATCAACTCCTGAGGGGAACAAACTGCAGAGATGCCATTCCCATCCCTATCCCTACCTTCATCCTGAAAAAAGTGATGCTGGTCAGCAAATCCACTGTAGACTTCAGGTCCTGCAGCCGCTCACGGCTGCTGGCTGGGAAGTTGTTCTGTTGACAGAAAAGGGAAATCCTGTTTGAAAGCACAGTCAGATCTATGCAAGGCTTCAAGCATGTGCTAAATAAGGAAACTGTCTTGGAAACATTTCCTGCTCAAGAAGCTTGTACCAGTCAAAACAATACTCAATAAATAAGGCCTTTTTGCTGCAGAAGCTTATCTGTTTGCTTAATTAAATAGCTTCTCACAAAATGTAAAATCTGTGGATGCCAGGAGACTGACAGCCCTTGGTGGCAGGAACGGTCTCCTTGGCTGTAGAAGGAGCAGGCTGGGAGCAGCCTTACCACTGGCAGCCCTGGCCTTTTGCCTGAGGTTATGTGTTTCCTTTCTGCACTCAATGCTCCATTTTTTGGCTTCTCTTCTGAGATGTCAAGGGGTGTGGTGTATTAAACACCTCTCCAGAGAAGTAAACAAGACCAAGAAGGAAAAATTAACACTGTTCCCATAAGATGGTACTGGAATTAGCTAGAACCCTGTGAGATGCCATATGTAAGTACATATGCTGAATGCAGCTAGCTTTGCTTCTTGCACAAAACTCTTCCCTTTCCAATCTCAGGCACTGTGCCCTTTCCAACATTCCCACTGTCTCCTGTGAACCTGTGTCCTTTAATAGCATTCATGTTCCTCAGCATATTCTTACATTCAAGCTGATGGCATTGGTTTTACTACAAGTAAAACAGCATAGTCTCTTCACATCTGCGTGTTCAAAAATTATTAGATATGAAGGTAAAAAGTGCAGAGGAGAACAGTTTTCACTATTTACTGAGGACTTGCAGAAAAATATGCTATCTCTTGGCAGTAATAACTGAGTATTACTGAAGTTTAGCTAACCACTGCATGCAATTTGATGCTTTTTGCAGTCATTTGTAAATGGTCCTTCTCAGACAACTCTCCTTTTAAAAGTTAAGCTGTCCACACATGGGTTCTCTGGAACTCAGGCTATTTACCAAAATCAAAGATTTGTATGGGTCAAGACTTAAATACAAACCATTTGAAGAATACAAATTGCCATCTCCTGTTTGGAAAGCTGCAAACTAACATGTTTCTCTCAGAACTTAACCTGCCCTTTAGGGGTCTTAAAATAATTACTAAATGCTCCCATAATGCTTCAGCCATTTCTCCAAATATAATATCGATTAGATTACACCTAAATTATTTAAACTACACAAATCTTTTCTGTTCTTTTATATAAGATCTTATTTGTTTGCACACATTTCAGTTGCATTAGCCACCAAAAAGCAGCTTTTACTGAACACCAAGCAAACAAAAAAGGCAACACTGCTACAGATGCCTATTGTCATGGGTTGATAATTTTCCCTCTGTTACTCCGTGGATCAGTTGCCTCTATTTTGACCTTCTGTTTCTAGTAATGTAGCTTTAGAATAGCTCTTCACACAATATTCCTTTTATCTTCTTTTGCACCTTTCCCCTTTTCTTTTTTCTTCCTAATGCACTTCTCTTTATCTTCTTGTGTTTTTCTCCTCTATACATTTTTCTGTATTTCAGGTAAATGCTAAAATCAGAAGTGAATAACTAAATAAAATTGAAGCTCACATTTTGCCACCATTTTCAATATTTTCAATTAATTAGTCACTGATTGAAATAATGTAGCAAGGAATTTAAGAGAAAAAAACAGCCAAGTTGCATGACAAGACAGTATTAACTCAGGAGTAGCAAAGAAAGTGGAGGGTTTATGAAGCTTGTTGGACTAATGCCGGCATCTGAAACTCATCTCATCACAATCTGCTGAAGGGGGGGGGAGGGGTGGGAATCTCAAACCTGACCATGCATCATGATTTCAGTTTGCCAAACCTTAAATAAATGCCAACAAGGTGCTCTAAAATATTTCTGTCATAGTAGGGGAGAACAAGTCTGTTTTCCCTTTTTAGGGAAGTAGCTGAAAAGAGTAATTAAAATTATTTAATCCAATCCATCTCAGATTGGAAACTTCTGGGGAAGTACCAGAGATAAGCACAGTTCACAATGCTCAAATTATTTCAAATGTCTTGAGCAAATTACAATGGAAGAAAAAAACAAGGTCTAAGTTTGATCCATGAGCAAAACAAAACAGTACATTTGAGCAACAAGCTTGTCATGACAATTCCTTAAGACACAAACGACGCAAGAAGTTAGAAATGTAAGAGAAATCCAAATGGTGTGTTTCCACACTGCCTGCCAGAATACCTGAAAGGATTCTGTTTATTCCCACTCACCCTGTACATTGAGAGATCAATCCGAAGTGAATTATGAAGCTGATCCAGAAGCTTTACAAATCGTTCTTTCTGTTGAGCAGAAAGCACCAGTAAACATTCACATACCACCACTGTCCAATCCATGTTCAAAGCAGCAAGGTATCAGGTAATGAGTGTCAGATCTCATGAGAGCAGGAGAAAGCAGTATGGATACATGGCATTGTGCAAATGGTATTTTCTTTCAATTCTTGGATTTACTTTAAAACTGTAATTATTTCTGAAGTCTGTGAAATATCAAAATTGTCAGAAAAAACCCCTCCATTATCACTCTGAAGTAGAGGCAGAACAGAAACCATTTTGACTTTCCATCTACAATTTACACCAAGCTTGTATTTGAGAGAAAATACTTATTCAGAGATGAAAAAATTACAGGCAGAAATGGGTCTAATTCAGAGCAATAATACAACTCTATGATCTTATCTAGATATGTGACAAGTACTACAGGCTTCTTGTGACATAACTTCTTGAGGTCAGGTCTCTCCACTGAATTCTGATTTGGCATTGTGAACATGTCCTCAATCTATTAATACTCAGCCTGATAGGAGGCATGAGCTTTTCCAAATACTTTTCCAGTATGCTCAACTCCACCACAAATAATATACAAAACATTTTAACCATTGAGGGGATAGACTTCTTTTGTGGTGGTGCTTTTTTTCTCCTAAAGCAGTTGCCGTTTTTAAAAACAAAGTTCTGAAATTACCAGATCACATGGTATATTTTACCAACAGCACTAACATGCAGAGTTAGTATTGTTTGCTCAATCCATTCCATCTGTGCTCCACTGTAATGTGAACATAAAGAATCAATATCACAATGCATTACACTGATTGATATCTGAAATGTGTGATGATGAGGACAATAAACCCATGCTCTTTGTCTGGTGTAAAAGAGTTCCACTGCTTTGAACGCCTCACAAATTTAATGTTCTTTAAGCAGAATAAGTTATTTACTGAAGGGTGGAAGCATTGTAGCAAATTAAAGAAGTCCAACTGCAACATCACCAAGTACACAAACCTACCCCAAAATTGGAGGCTGCAAAGCGGTCCGAAGCAGACACATTTGTGGAGGCAGTGGTGTGTGCATAATAAGCATTGATATTGGCAAGTAAGGTGCTCATCACAGCTGGCACGCCTGGGCACATGTATTTTGAGGAGAGACATGCAAAATGCCTGCAAAAGGACAGTGATGTAAGTCATTCTGGTCTCTTTTGTGCAGCAGGACTTGACTTCATCCCTTTAGTAGACCCCTTCTGCTGGTGGGCACCATGAACAGATGGAAGTTATGTTTCATCACTTTATAGAACTCCAGCATCTCAGAGTTTTTATTCAGAAAGGTGACATATAGACAACAGCTCAAAACAAACAGAAATCCCTTCACTGCAGCCATTTCCAGATCATAAAACAGCTTCTCAACCATCTGTTGCTGACAGTATGTGCCTTAGTGATGCCCTAGGTCCTGATGCCAATTCCTAGAACCAAGCCTGACACAAGGAAATTGACACGATTTGCTCCTGCCTGAGGCAGACACAGATTCTGAGGTGTCATGAGGTGGTAGCAGCTGGAAAGCATTAATGGCCAGTGAGAGTACAGACTAGTATTTCGTGTGCTGCACTGACGTGTGATTCCTTATGGCTAACCCATTCAGCCTGCAAGAAGCGTGCACATTCATTTGCATTTTCCCATTCTCTCATTAAATGCAGGGAACCCTCCTCTAGGAAATCTCAGAATTATGCTAGGAGCATCCAGGCTCATGAAATGATTTAAAAATTTTTAAAAAATCTGTTAGTCCTAAAAAAATATAAATCAGAGCTTAAGAGGTCTTATATTAAGGGAAATGGCAAGTTCATTTCAGGAGGCAGAAGAGATGGTCCATTTTTATGCAGAAATACTCACTGAGAAATCTAATCTAGTCTGGGAACCACTTTACAAATATAATTTTCTCCCTGAGGGACTCACAGAATTACAGAACAGTTTGGGTTGGAGGGGATCTTTAAAGGTCATCTAGTCCTCTGCAGTGATCAGGGACTGCTCCAACCTCACCTGGCTGCTCCAACCTCACCTGGCTGCTCAAAATCCCATCCAATATGACCTTGAACACCTCTAGGTTAGGTAGGACATCCACCACCTCTCTGGGCAGCTTAGCCTATCCATCCACTCTTTCACCACCCTCACTGTAAAAGATTTTGTCCTTTTATCTATCCCAAATCTAACCTCTTTAAGTTTAAAACCATGCTTGTAACATAACATTTACATACCAACTGGTCATTTAGGCACTGGGTAAATATAAGCACATGAAATGGCTTCCTTTAGCTTTAAGAAGAGAAGCTGTGAGGAATGGGGATCTAATCAGAGAGGCTTCCACCTTCATCCTTGGAAATTTTTCACATTCCTGAGCAGTCCAGTCCAACTTTCAAGTTAGCCCTGCTATAAGAAGTAACTAGACCTCCAGAGAAACCTACGAATTCTTTTCCATTTTGGCTTAAACCAATAGGCAGAAAAGTTTGTTGCAAGGTGACATAAGTACAGCTCATGACTCATCTAAGGACCCATAACCAAAAACTTTTAGCTTCTAACATGAAAAACTTCACTTTTGTCTGCTACATTTTATACCACTTTTGACGTAAGAAATGAGCTAAGCATAACAATACTAGTCTTTAAGAGGAAGAATGACTAATCCCAAATCCAAGTAAAAGTATAATGACAAGGAAAATGTTCTTTGAAGATACAGAACTGCATTAACCTAGCTCCAAAGAGGACAAATCAGTGGCACCATTACTCAAACTTTCTGGAAGTGCTTTCAGCAGCACCTGGGAAATCAGTCACTTCAAAGAACTGTAACATTTGTGACAACATATAGTACAAATGCTTCCACAAAACCTCATCCCTTCTCATATCAGAAATCTTCAGTGGGAACCTCGAGCAACACTTTTTTAACAGAAGAGCTCTCAAAGAGAGATTTGAGAGTCTCAAAACAGAAACGGCAGACAATAATTTTTAGACTTTGAGGACATCAGTGATTCAAAGACAGGAAGTCTTGTCCCATTCACAGTAAGCCCCATAAGGAGCAGCTGCTGCTGCTGCCAAGCTTTCCATTACTGATACACTTCATCTGCTAAACAGTGAGAGTTACATCCATCAGTTACACCAATTATCTGCACTAAGGAATACAGGAAATGCATCTTACGTCATGGCCTGGTATATAGACTCAATGCCGTAACGCATTGCAAATTCATCCACAATCTCTTGGGCTGTCTCATCAAAATACACCTTCCATGCATCATCTCCTTTGGCATCAGGGATCTTCACCACCCCATTCCCTTGCACATCTGTGAGATGGTGAAAGAGATTCTGAAAAACAAAACAAGTTTGTATGTGAGACTGCTGAAGCTGCTAAGTAAGGTTCATGAAGAGCATGGAACTGCTGATGGGGTGGCACTAGCAGAATTTTCTTTTTTCTCCTCCTCTTTTTTCCCCCTGCCCACTCTGTATTTTCTGCTTTTACCTTCTTTTCTTCTTGAATGAATCTCACAGCTGAATTTTTCACATGCAAAACTACAACTTTACCCAGTAGACAATATGAATGATGCAGAAGAATGCTTCAGTGCACTGAAACCACACACTAGTTTTCCTGAAACCTACGCCTTTCTGTCCTCATCATGAAAATGCCTTAATATGGACAAGCTATTTAAACTAGCTGACGTTACAGCTCTGTATTAGCACTGTAATTATTACTATACAGAACTGTCCAAACAGATTTCTTTTCCTGAAAAGCATACCCTTAAGATCAACCCTGACAACTAAATGTTTCTATTACTATTCAACATAACCTTGCATTTTATCTAACACTGCAAAAGTTTTCAGCTATCATTGCTGTGCAGAAATTGCACATTCAGCTCAGTGCAATTCTTCTCAGTTATCCTCAAATTCATGTCATTTACAGATTCATCAGCCTTTCAGAGAGTGGCTCCCTACAGTAAGCGATGCAAAAGTCTAATGATCTCATTCGTAGCTAGAGGACTCTTCTTTACAGTACTATTCTTCCTGATTATATTATTCTTGCTGTAAATCATCTCCATTTTAGAATATACAAAAGAAAAAAGTGATAGTTAAAAAGATACCTATTTGCAAAAAAAAAAAAAGAGCAGCAAATGATCATGCACGTTCAAAGCACAACACCAAAACAGCTTACCAAATAGTAGCCATCACCGAAATGAAAAACAATAAATATGATTGAAGGATACAACACAGCCTACTAAAAGAAGCCTACTTTCTAAGCTTCATATTTATCTTACAGAGAGTTCCCTGGTAAGGCCAGAAGACAGAGCTCCTCCAGCTCAGTGACTGGATAAATATGCTGTTCCTGTAGATGAACATTCCTCTCTGTGATACAACTGTCCTTCTCTGTGTAAGAAGAATTTGCTTAACCCTCACTGACCTCAGGATATTCTTGTATACAGGGCTCTGACAACTCTTCCTTATTCAGGCACTTTTGAGACTGACCCTGCTGCCTGCCTTTTCTTTGACACAGACAGACTGGGCATCTTTCCAGGAGAGGGTTTTCCCTTTAGTCTTTCTCGCAAGTCATCTTTGGATTTCTCCCAACTTCTGCAGCACTGTCTGTCTAGCTCAGTCCATCCTGAGACAGGTCAGTACCCAGAAACCTCAGCTTAATCTTCTGTTCCCCAACAGTTCTTCATAACTACACACCACTGCAGCAGCATGTAAGAATTTATACCACCAATATCTCCATCACTCAACAGCTCAAGACAGAGACTCTCTCCTCCATCAGAATTTACTCATAATGCATTTTAGTATGTTTCCTCTAAAGAAAGACAGAGCTACAGTACATGTTGAAAACATCACCCAAGGAAATTCACAGGTCTCTCCACCTTAAACTCATCATGGGCTCTGAGTGGAACCAAAGCCTGATCTCTAACAGTAGCACAGCTGTGACAGTGAGACACAATGAGCCAGCCAGTCTCCAGTGTCAGGGAGACAGCTTAAAGTTGCCTTTTCCTCCCTGACAAATGTGTGTTTGATGATTCAGAATGTTACCAGACATGCATGGCAGGAAAAAGAAGCCTCACCTAGGGCAAGGAGGAAGATTTCGAGGAAAAAAAGGTCAGAAAATTGCTTCTTCAAAAGTCAGAATGAACAGATATTCACACGCCTTACCTCATGAAGGCAAGTGTACTGAACATGATATGGAGCTACTTTCTCCTCGCCTTTGATCTCCACACTGATTTGCAGGCGAATAGCCCCCGACACTGCAGACTTATCTGTTCGCTTCTCTAGAAGGCAAAAACCATCAGCAATTATATGCATTCTTCATGTTCAGAGCACAGCCATCTCAGGGTGACAACACTGGCAAAAGAAACTGCTGAAACCTTGGGCTGAGACACCACAGAGAAAACTTTCTCCTTTTTTTCAAAACATTGAATAATACTAAGTAGACATCAGCAAAACAACTGCCCTGATATACCCTCAATATGATACATCTAATTAGAACACGTACATTTTTAGACATAAGACAGCCTTTCTGCCAGCAAATATGCTACAGGGTCTTGGATTCAGTCAGCTGAACTAGAACCACCAAGGATAGACTCCTTTTCTGAGAACAGGGCTGACTGATATGGAATTTGCCCCTAACTTCACCATAGCCCTGAACTCCTGGGAACTGCTGGAAGAAGATTTTGGATCTCCTAGGAAATGACAGGTCCACAGTGCCTGTCAGCTCAGCACCATCTGGTTGCTTGCTGGTACTTTCTACAGCAGTCACTGGAAAAGGTCTCAACAACTTGCCAGCCCAGTGCAGTGCACCTGAAGTTCTTATAGACTGGTAAAATGCTTGTGTTGGCACCAAAAAAAAGAACACAGGACAGCACGTCTCCAGCAGAGGCGGAATAGAGTTTTCCTCCAAGCATTTCTTCCATTGTATTTTTAAATAGCTGACAGAGAAAAAACATCGACCTTCTGGCACATTGTACGCCATTTTAACTGGGATCAGCTTTGCAGCTGCTCTGCAGCAGCATCATATGTCCTTGAAACCACACAGACTTTTTTCCCCCTTTCTTGTAAATTGTCTACATGCATCCAAGTGCTCTCAAACATTCCCAAATCAACACATAACATGTTTTCAGTCCCAAGGCCCTGCTCACCAAGGTTGTACCAAACATCCATTTCTCCACTCAGAGTGCGAACTTCAATGATTGTTTGCCCCAGGAAATCATCTGACTCGCGTTTCAGCCTCTGCTTGACACGAGACTTGATGTCATCATCTTCATCCCACACTCGCACCTTGATCCGGTCAGAGGAATTATGGCACTCACTGCAAACAAGAGAAAATGTAATTTTAAGAGTGTGCAATGCAGCCAACATTTATTTGCTACATTCTCTGTACTCCTCTTGACCCACTCCTCCAACATCAGAGAGATGTATTAGCAAAGTGTAAACAATGCATATTTATTCAAAAGTGGAGTGTCTGATATGAACCCCACAACAACTTGTTGGTGCACTCTAAATGGCCCTGTGACATGGCAGATACTCTAAATGCACACTGAACGACCACCCTGCCCCAACCTCAGCCACCAACTTCTGACTTCCCAAGCAGCTGTGACTCTGCTGCTTGTCCTCACTCTCAGCAGTAGCTCACAGAACTTGGGAATTCTCTCCACAGCTGTCAGTTTTGCTTTGAAACCCACAGAAGCCTAGGGAAAGCTAGGCTGGTTAATGCCAACATACACCCCCACCAAAAATGACAATCATCATCTGGTTTCAACAGCTCTCTCCATCAATGACCTCCTGCTCAGCTGTAGGCTGTAAGGGCTACCTGTCTTTATGCAGCTTCTAGGTTAGCCCAGTGAAGACCTGTGAGAACACCCTTTGTGCTGGCTTCTAACCAAGGATAAATATCTCAGGTGGAGGTAGATCTCTTTCTTCAAGACAGTCACAAAGCAGTAGTGTATCAATGCATAATACGTTACAATCAGATGATACACTACACTGCCTGAAGGGAACGGGTGTGAAACAGTAGTTAAAGCATTGCTATGTAATTGCTAGAATTGATTTTGCCTATTAGTCACAGCTTAGACTGATACTTTGTGCTCTGGGCAGATCGATAAAGACATTTCCATTAAAAGAAGCAGTTTACTGTTTGATGAATCAGCACCCTCCACTTTAATGCACAGACAGGATTTACAGACTCTCCCCCTTTTTCAGGTGTTTCAGATACCTTTTGTATATCCAAACAGGCTCTTGCATGTCAGAAGTGGGTAGAACTGTATTGTAACAGCTCTGCTCATTTACAGGGCGTGCAATAAAGCAATTTGAATGCTCATATGAGACCATGACAAGGGTGATTACTCACCATATAACCACTACAAATGTCTAGCCTCAAGCAAATAAAACCTATGAAAACAGGCAACTGCTGCTGAAGGCCTGTTTTCCAGCCTTTTTAACATTAACATGCTGCATCTGTTGCTAAGCAACAGGGAGAAAGAAGAAATGGGTCAGAAGAGCTCTGCTAAGCCTGGTCAATAGGATGTGGCAGTGGCTGGTTATCAGCATGCTCTCTGCCAAGAAACCATCTGGACTCTTACTGCCACCATTGTGATTCAGGACAACTTTTAACAGACATCCATGCAGCTCCTACAGATTTTTCCAGTAGAGGGGAATAGCTGGGAATTATATGGACAAGGTTAGAGGCAATTCCATGAAGCTCAGATCACAGGCAGAGCACATCACTGCTCTCTGCCTTTACTGTGCAATCAAATCTGTATTTAGAGTTCAGAATAAAAGAGGCCCAATGTCTGCCTCCCATCTTCACTCTCCTCTCCCTCCTCCTTTCCTTCAAGAATGTCTTCCCAACAAAACTGTGTAAACAAGTGTTCACAAACAGGGAATGGTTGGAATTCCTGCTCTTTGTAGCTCTCAAATTTATCTGACTGCTTTGCCATGTCTACCAGCAATACAGCCTAAGCATGAAAAAGAAATCCTCTATTCCTGACACAGTGTACCACTATACAGTCTGGCAGTATTGTAGAGGCTCAGTGTTCAGAAACGCACGGGTGCCTCAAAACACAACTGGGACACAGTCCCATTTACTAAGCATCCATAAGTTAACTCCTGACTTCTTCAGACATCACTTTCTGGCTGACAGCTCTTTGCTAGGACCACTATGGTCTTTTTTCTTTGCTTCCAATGTTCTTTCCTTAAGGAAAACATTCACCGTTCAAACCTAAATCTAACTTAAGCTGTCCCACACACATCATCCCCTGCTTCTGAGGTGGCTGGCTATCATCCTCCACTCAAATACAGCACCATAACTCACTGCAACATCCTACAGGAAGCCTTGCAATAGCATTTACTGAGCTACTAAAGCTTCTATTTTACCACACCTTTCCTTGTTGTTTTTAAGAGACTGCTCACCTTGCTTTCTTTGTGTTGGTCCCATGCCAGAGAGTGAGCTTTATCACTTGCTTACTGCAGCTGAAAGCCTTGAGCTGGGAGCTTACCATCAGACATGTATGTCTGTAGAACCATAGGCCTTGATTTGGTGAAACAACACAGTTGTGTCAAAACCAGTTCACTTTTCAGTGAGCACCCCAAAACAGAATCAGGAGCATTGGAAGACTTGGGCTTGCTGCTGGGTGAGAATTTTCTAATTAATGATAAATAGCTTCCAATTTGTGACAGTGACACAACTCCGTAAGACTGTGGCTAACAAGCCCTGCTGCTAGAAGCTCTCCCCATCATTAATACAGGAGCTGGCACATTTCTCAAGATGCCTACCCCACTTCTTGCTATGTTTTTATGAAGCTTGATTTCACTGTGTGCACACGTATGTCTGTCCACTCTCCTACAGCTGAGCTCTTACAGCTTTTCCCAAGAGGATGCAGAGAAAAGAAACACTCTGTGACCCCACCAAAAGGAAGAAATTACCAAATACTTTCAGGTCCATTTCAGAGATCAAGAGACTGGAAACCAGGTTTGCTATATACATGGCTCAAACCTTTTATTTTTTATCCATATTGTTTCAGTGTTTGGAGTGGTGTCATTTTTATAAAAGCACTTACTTTTACACTTCAAGCTACCAAATGAAATAACATTTTCCAGAAACAGCATATAAAATCTAAAAGAAAAATTAAAATCAGGTTTTTTTTTCATTAAGATTTTCTGCTTCAAGCCAGTCATTGTTGCACTGGAAGCAGCTGAGCCTGACTTGCTCACTTTCCCACTCTCTACCTCCATCTATTTTGCCACATTCCCCTTTAGTCTTACACAGCACTGAAGCCCCAGCACCCACACACGTCCCCTGCACTGTCAATATTTGGTCTCTTCCCATGCCCAGCTGAGGGGAAGCATGAGAGCACATGAAGCTGTGGTTAATTCTGGTCTGCTCACACTGTGACATGCCCACACACAGAGTAATTAGTATATTGGTGGCTAAACAGAACAAGCAACTGTTGAATTTACACTATAGTTCCTCCCACAATGAAGTTAGTAATTTGTATAACTCTAATGTAGCTCCAACTTCTGAAAAAAAAAATGTAGGAAAAGATTCTTAGTTCTGAGATCTCTGCCAGTCTGTAAAGGCTGGGCCAGATGGGCTTGGATGATGTCAGGGGTCTGGGACAGGTCATTGACCGTGCCTCATCTCCTTCAAAATGCGGAGAGAAAGTAAAAGGAGAAGTGTCAAAAAATGACCAGAATACTACTTCTGAACTAATGATTCATTCTTCAAAACAAAAACTCCAACAACATTTGTGCTGAATTTGCTAATTTTACCCTGTAGAGCTAACAAGCTAATAAAGACAAAACACAACACGTAGATTTACACAAGAACAGACAGGGAAAGTAAAAGACCAGAGGAAGCAACAGCATTTTGCAGATTGTAATGTAGGTCAGTCAAGCCCAGAATGAAGTAGGTTTTTTTTTTTTGTTTGTTTGTTTTTTGTTGGTTTTTTTTTGGGTGTTTTTTTGGTTTTTTTTAATTGAACAGAAAATATTTATGGTTCAAGGAGTCTAGTGAATGTCTGTGTGTTTGTATTCTGTGAGCAGTTTCCTTCCTGCTGACACAGTTCTAAAGAAGGGCCTGTCAAGTTCCACAGTCCAGTGCAGGGGACATTTCATACAATGGTATAGAAAGAGAAAGAAAGAAAGTGCAGAGCACTTTCACAAGAACAGACAGGGAAAGTAAAAGACCAGAGGAAGCAACAGCATTTTGCAGATTGTAATGTAGGTCAGTCAAGCCCAGAATGAAGTAGGTTTTTTTTTTTTGTTTGTTTGTTTTTTGTTGGTTTTTTTTGGGGTGTTTTTTGGTTTTTTTTAATTGAACAGAAAATATTTATGGTTCAAGGAGTCTAGTGAATGTCTGTGTGTTTGTATTCTGTGAGCAGTTTCCTTCCTGCTGACACAGTTCTAAAGAAGGGCCTGTCAAGTTCCACAGTCCAGTGCAGGGGACATTTCATACAATGGTATAGAAAGAGAAAGAAAGAAAGTGCAGAGCTGCTTACAGAAATAATGCGTGAGAGTACCGGAGGTGGGAAAATGCAAAGGAGAGAACAGATCAGCAAGATTTTAGGACCTGTGATCATTTGAAGAGTACAGTTCTGCTTCTGAGGAGCAAAGCCTAAAAAAAGGTAGTGATTTTTTGGAAAATGAGAAAGGAAGGAGTAGCTGTAGCAACCAGTATGTGAAAGCCCAGTAAAAAGTTGCAACAACAAACAGAGGAGGAGAAGAAAACAAGTTGTTTTGGGAAATGCTAAAGCTGAAAAAGCAGGAGGATTCGAATGTAGTTCAAAGGGAAGTGTCAAAACATTGCAGGGTCCAATTGGCAGCTCAGCTCTGGCCAACTGCAGCGAGAATGGAAGGCAAAAAACTTCTAACAAGAGGCTCATTTTAAAATTATGACAAGACTCCTCTTTTAGGGAGAAAAAAGGACAGTGGAGAAAACACCTAAGGCAAAATCAAAGTGGAAAGAGAATGAAGGAAAATCCTCAGTACTTTTTAAGTTAAGCATGACAGCACAATAATATGCCCTGAAAGCCCGTTGTTGCTAAGAACAAAGAAATTAATTTTCACTTCTTACTAGCATGAACCTCTTTTCTTAGGAGAACAAGTACAATCATTTGCTGTTACCCAATGTTACAACACCAACTGACTAATTAATGATGCAGCTCTTCTAAGTACAAAGAGCAGATAAAGTGATTCTGCATTTTACATCACTAGGTACATTAACTCAGCTTTCCAACTGGTGCTTGCCACGAGGCATCAGGTCTGCATTCAGATTTAAGTCTAATCTTGGTAACTGAGCAGGGAAACAAGTGAGATTTTACTAGAGTGTCAGTTTCAGGATCTGCAGTACCTGGACATTAATGAAAGCGAGACAAACTGGATAGCCTCTGCCACACAGTGAAGGGAGTCTGAGGGGGGAAAATAAACATGCCTCTTGCAACCTGTTCAGAGACAATGTAATCTGTTCCAGGCAATGGCTTCACACCCACCATTCAAAGCTTCACACACAGCTGTACTCAGATCATACAACCTCAAGGGGATATTACTGTAAAATGAACAAGTAATTTTGCATCTACACCAGAAAGAACAGTAACATTTAGTGCTCACAGTCTTTAAAAACTATGGCATTCCCTGAACAAAAGGTATGGACAAGCAGCCTCCAAACAACCCCAAAGCTCTCCCTTTAAAACTGAAACTGCCCTTTGGCCAGCTTTATCCTTCTGAGCGCTGTCTCCTATTGTAACCCATGCAAAATGATGCTCAGCTTCAGCCTTTACAGAAAAAAAAAAAAGATTCCAGGAACCCTGTAATTTCCAGACAGTCTAAAACATGTCTAAATGGGGAATTACTGTCTTGTTTAATTGCACTGAATATGGCAAAAAATAGCTTCCTTCTAATATTACTGGACTGCTTCCTAAGGAAACAAGAGTTATGCAGACTTGTTATGAAAGCTTCTATGTTCCAACAGGTTTTGTGAAAAACTCCAGCTAGATGGAGAAGAAAAACCCATACCAGCTGCTGTCCCTGGAAAGCCTGCAGCCAGCTGGCTCTCATGGACCAACCACGACAGACAACTCAGAATCCCTGCTGCCTTCTGTCCAGCCAGAGCTAAGGCCAAGGGAAGGGAGCTGAGGGCATGGGGAGAAAAGTACACAGCGAATGGAGGAGGACATCTATAAGCCTGCTTATCACAACTAGAGGAAAGAAATTAGGATTTACTGCAGGAGGGAAGGGGATGTAAATCCAAGGGAAGCAGGGTTTCCTGAGTGCATGTTCATAGAACATTATGCTACAGCAGTGGCTGGAGTCCCCTACCAAGCTTTCTGCTGCCAAGCACCACATATGCAGAGTTTGCATCAAGCCTGCAACACTTTGAACAGAGCAGAAAAATCAACACCTTATGTTTTCAAAGACCTTCAAATGCTGATGAAATACACAAAAACCTCTCCATAACAACCTATTTCCTAAAGCTATAGATGTAAATATACAAAGAGCTAATTTTCAGACAGAAACAGCCTACAAATCGCTTGCTCAGGCAACATGAATACACTGCGAGAACTGGTGATTAATCAAAGCAGATGCCTACAGTTACACGGGCTAGTAATGACCTACAAAGCACTTATAATGGAAACCCAAAGCTTTTTCAACTTTGCCTTTTCTAAAATATGATTCTAAATCTGGACTTTAGAATTGGGTCAAACCTACCACATTATTTTTTTTTCTTAAAATACAAAGAAAACAAACAAAGCCATTTTTAGGGAGAAATATTTAAGTGTATATACTTTTCTATCAATCACTGTAAATAAGTACAAACCCCTCCTATTTAAAATACCAGAGACAAAAAATTTCAAACCTATTTAAGCTGCTTTTAATAAACTTTATAGAGCTTGTAGAAAGAATTGCATCACTCATTTGTACAATGTGTGCCTTCATTCATGCCATGGTTATAATAACAGTGTGATAATTCTAATGACTCATGCCCACAGATTTCTGGCTCTACATTCAGCCTTTGAAAACACACTGGAATTGTGATCACATGGAAGGCACTAGGCACCTAATGAACATCAGCTACAAACAAGCCCACCAAGCCAGCACTGCTGACACACACATTAGTAACTGACCTCTCTACTTATACATCTTGCTCCTTTTTAATTGTTTAACCATTTTGAACATCAAAGCTTTCATATGTCTACTGCAAGGCTTTCAGTAACTACCAGCACACCTTGCTCTCACTACAAGAAATTAACCTCATTTCAAAAATCAAAGACATCTCCCCATCCAACCCTTTAAAATTTGACAATCTATTGACTGACCTGACAATCTCGCCTAAAAAAGCCTTGTATGTAATGGGTATTTTGGGCCTGAATGTGTTGATTTAAATTTCCATTTGATTATGGGTTAGGAAATTTTAGAACCTAAAGAGCTGTAAGCTGCAAAAAGATCCATAAGTGCAAAATAGAAACAGGGATGTGTAGAAAACCAGTGCTGCACACGCTTCTAAAAGACTCTCTCTTCATCCGGCAGAAGGTGAGCTTTGACATCTACTAATGTCAAAATGAAACAACACACTGATTGCAGTACTGAATGCTCTCCAGCCATCAGTGTGGAAACTGTACTCATTCCCTTCATCTCCTCCAGCTTTTCCAAGGTAAGGAAGGCAACCACCAGAGGCAAGACAGAAAGCAGCATCAACTTTAATGCCCAAGAGCATGTTATCTGCTGAATCACAGACATGGCGACTAAATCTAAAGAGTGTCACCGTTAAAACAGTGACATTTATCACACTCTGCTATCTATCTTTAAACTGAGTATTTGCTGAAGCTCCTAAAATTAGAAGGGAGCACACTGCAAATACCATGGTAACTACTTGGCATGGTAAATCAAGGTCCTTAAGGCTCCTACACAGACTTGCTGCTATTGAGACTAGAGTTATCCAAATAGCACCTAAGCATTCTTACTACTTACCAAGCAGAAATGTTACCTTGGATTAAAATAAGAATAAAGTCAGGGGCTTACTCACTCAAAATAGCAGTAGATTTTTCTGACATTAATGAGCAGCTCAAAATTGCTTAAAAATAATTTTGTTTCTACTGTACATTGTAAAGACAAAGCTGTACTCATATGAAACTGAATTTAAAATGCCAACAAATTGCCTTTACAGAGAGAGCTCCCCCACAAGCAGTTAAGGAAAGAACAGGGAGGAAAAGAAAGGAAGGAGAGAGATGGTACAATGGAAGACCTTACACATTAAAAGAAATAAAGATTGTCAATGTTGAATGAGATCACCCAGAATCTTCAGAAAACAGTTGTTGGATTTCATGTCTCCATTTTGGTTTTTAGCATCTTCAATGACAAATTGAGGGTACAGATTACTTATTCAATAAAAGAAGGATGGAACAATGTTATCTAAGGAATTGTGCCTCCAGACTTTGCTTTCAATTCAGACCTCAATACACTGGTCGTCTTGGAAGCTCTCTCTCACAACAATAACTCCTTTGAGTTATTGTTAAATTGATTTTCCAAAACTGAAAGAAGAGGCTGCTGGTGTCACAGGCAACTGAAAACTAATTACCTTTAAATTTGGTTGCCAAACACCAGTAGCAGATCCCAGAAATAGGTCACAGAAGTTTCCTTAGTCTTTTACATGAATTTTACTCTCATATTACAAGGATTTTTTTTTTTTTTTTAGCCAGGAACAATAGCTGCTGATTTACATATTTTCTTTTCCCTTTAGCATTCTCTCGGAACATCGGTATAGAACTGTTCATAAAGCAGACACCTTGTATACACAAGGAAGACAGATGGGATAAATAGGTGTGCACTACATACATTGTTAAAGATGTCAACCCTCCACACACACAATGCTGAGCAAAAATAGAACCATCCTAGATTACAGGTGATGTGGGAATGCATCCAGAGAGAGAAGACACAGCTGTCAAAGCACAGATCATACAAACAGGTGACAAGGGGCTGAGAGTCCCTGTCAGAGCACTTACAAGTAAAACTTTTCTTCCCATACAGGGTTCAGATTGCCAAAGATTGTTTTTGTCCTCTTCTTCGTTTTACCCACTTGAACAGTTACATATGGATCACTGGACCCCGTCTTGTCTTTGGCCTGCAGACCCTGAGCACACACCACTGAAAGAAAAACAGAAGGCTTACCAACACCCTGCAACAAGACAATATATTCAACCACCAGGTGAAGCAGCAGCTCAAAATGGCCAGAGAAACAGGAATATCCTTCATAAGAGCATTTCTTAAGAGCCTCAGAGAGCAATTCTGATGAGCCTCAGCTCATGGTGCACTACAGCAATAGGGGTATCTGCACCTGATACCTGTATGTGCATTCAGCAGAAAGACACAGAGGTCAGAGAAGCCCTTCCTCTATGGTTTAATTTTACACCAACTCTCTTACTTGAGGCTCACCAAGAGACCCATGACTATCCCACTCACCAGTGATTGTGATCTTTGCTGACCATTTTGAGGTACCATCAAGTACACTCTGTTTCACTGTCTTCATCTGCTGAGCATGTGTCATTTTGCTCTCACAAAACACATCTCTGATCAAGTCGAAGATCTCAGGCTTGTTCCGCTCCCGGATTTTCATGCGATCCTTCATGGCCATGATGAAATTCTGGGTCCGGTCTTCAGCTCCATGCTTTGAGCTCTTCTCCGCTGCTCCTGTGTGCCAGAAAATACACAATGCTCATCAGGAACAAACACACACAAAATCATGTCACACTGAATCTGGACAGGGGGATCAAAGCTGAAAATTAGCCTTCAGATGATGGCTCCTGATACTGATCTTCACACTCTGTTCCCCCTGTTCCAATATGCACAGAGAACTTGGACCATTTGGAGGCAGAGGGGGTAGTTCCTCTATAATCTGGGTTATTTGCCTTCCTAACAACAGGTTAATTTAATATCCTTACAGCTGAGGAACACCCAGGAATGATGTTCTTAAATTAACAGCATGCCCTCTGCTCTCATCACCTTGCTATGAACAAATAAATCCATGCTTAGGCAAGTGCTAAGAGGAGGATATAGGACCTCCATTACAAATAGTCCCTATGAGCTTGTCTCAGTGCTGCACTTCAGCACCACAGAAGAGAAGCTCAGATGGATCCAAACTGTCAGCATTTTCTACCCATGTATGTCACAAAGCTCCTTGCTGAGCTCAGAGTCACTGCAAATCCATGTCTCCTGCTGCCTGGAACCCTGTTTGGATCAGGCACCAAGCTAGAAAAACACAAAGTGCCTCTCTGGATGCCATTCTATTTTATCAGCTCACACAGAGACAACTGAAATAATCCACTTCTAGAACTGCATAGGTATATTAACTACAACGAATACCTGTATTTGTATTTGTTGATAGCAAACTCAACAGTTCAAAACCTGGGCCATTATAAGCATCTAGTGCTACCACAGTGTCCAGCAGCTGGAAATACAAGAGCCAGGCACAGAGTCTATAACTGCACAGGTAGTCAACTCCATCTGACAAAAGAGAAGCCTCTGGTTGCTTGCATACCTCTTAAAAAATTAAAAGTTCACATAATTATGAAATAAGACTACTCCCACCACCAAATACTTCCTACTCAATTCTGACAGTTATTTCTACTGTCAAAATTTAGAAATTGACTACTGTGTCAGATGTGAGACATGCATCAATAAAAGCACCAATGTGAGCTAACAGGGCAGGTAACTCAGGTGTGAAATGGAAAGCAGGAACTCAGGATTGCACACAGTCTCTCTATACACTGTCTGCAGCAATTTCAAATTATGATCTTAAGTCAGATTAAGTTAAACCAGTACAAAAGTCCTGTGAACACATTCAATCATAACCTTTCTGTTTAATGTAATATACTTTTGTTTGTTTTTCTTCTCCAGGATAGTTTAATTAATGTAAGCTTAGTCCTAGGAAAAATGTCCTCATTCAGGTATTCACCAAATATTAAATTACCTTAAAAATATGTATTAAAGCAGGTGCAAGGTGTGTGCAAAGGGAGTCATCAATCCACAAAGATACATAAAACTGTTTTATTCCAGAAGTGAGCAAATATGTTATCTGAAGTACCCTTGCTATAAGGAACTACAGTTTTGCATATGAAACTGTTTCAGCAGGTAGCGACTAAATATGAAGAAAGTCCTATGAACACATACACACACATACACAGAGGAGCCCAGCAGTACATAACCAAACAGAATAAAACCAGTTTCAGTTTGCAACAGACTGTAACCCTGAAGTGTCAGAAATTCATTAAGAACACTGCAAACCAAAGCATGTTATTAAGGACCTGGGTGTGAAACAAGCCGTAATTTTACATTACCTGAGTACTTTTTCATTTTCCTTGCTAGAGGGCTTGATGTTCAGTATTTAATTTAGTACAATAAAAAGTATATGCCCCAGAGTTTCCTGTTGTTGGCTTAAGATGAAATGAAATCAAAAATACTGAAATTAATTACCCAGCCCCTGCTGTTTCTACTCACTGGTGATGCACCTAACATTTATTAAAGGAATATGAAACTGAAATGATACCAGGGGCTATGCTTTGAACTTCAGATAAAAAGTGCTATTCAGCTGTAACAGAACTAGGTCTCCTGAGGATGGAGATGGACTCTACGCTTTAGATGCAGAACTACAGAAAATTACTGGGAAATTGGGAAAGGCCAAACTGAACAATTTGCCTTTCTTAGCTGGAATTTTGAGATCTGTCATGATCCAAACAAATCAACTCTGCCCTGACCTTTCTGACTTCAAGGAAATTAAGAACCAACTAAAACTAGCCTTATAGCATTGCAGGAGCATCAAATGAGGCCTTATAATGCAAGTTTGGACAAATGGAGGAATTCTAATTAAAAACATGTTTAACATCCCCACAACCTCCAGAGACATTGCACAGTGGATTTATCCCTCTGCAATCCTAGCAGCAGTCCAGGGCACCCAGGATTGCGGGATGTTCAAGCCATAACACACAGACTCCTACACCCCTCTAGTCACGGTCCAAGACTTGGCTCTGCTTTGTGACTCCAGAGAAAACCCCCCACCTCCACCCACACTGCTTCCCCACTATACCTAGATAATTTGCCCAGGCAGCTTCATTATTCCTTCAGGTCTCTCTCTGCCTGTAGAGACTGTACCTGAATTGCAGGGCAAAAGCCTGAATCAGACAGACACCTAATTTAACAAAGAGACAAACAAAGAACAGAATGTATATTCTGCTGTCTCAACAACACACTCTTTCTTAATTTTCACACCTGCTTCTTGGTACAAAACCAAGAGGGCTTCTAAACCAGCCATTGGGGGACTAATTAACTATGATGTATGTGTTTTAAATACAAAACATGTCACTGTACTGAATGGCAGAGTGTGCTTTTCCTGCTCTTGGACTGAGATTGTTTCTTCAAGCTGCAAAGACATTTTTGGTCCATGGATCAGCTTTTTAAATTCTGTGAATGGCAACAGAAAGGCATTGGAATATACAAGTAATGTGTACAGGTTCTGGGCTTTCCTTCTTCTTCTCTAGGACAGAATGATCAGTCAATTTATGACTGGAAACAGAAAGCAAATGTATCTATATTGGGAATTGTATTGCTACAGCTATTAGTAAACCACCAGTGCTGATATTTTATGCTTTAAGAAGAATTAAAGAAAGCAACACTGTCAGGACAGAAGGCAGCTGTTCAGTAGGCAGATAATGCTTAGAAATTATATATTCTTGAAACTTAAAATAGATATTCAAGTTTCAAATAAAGGCATCCTTCTTCCTTCTGTACAAATATTTTCCTACATAGGACTCTGGGAGCAAACAACTGTTCATCACCATGGTGTCTAACCACCACTCAACTCAGAAGCCAAGATGATTAGCACATGACTTAATTTGTCTGACTAACCCCCCCCTCTCACTGACTTGGTCTTGGAACTGCAGCCTCTGAATTCAGAGTACAACACACACAAGTTTCTCATCCAAAAAGCAACAATCACACCTGCCTCACAGTCCTGAGTCAAAATGCATCAAGCGAAAAAGCTAACCCTGAACTGTACAGGCCTCTTGCCAGGCTCTTGCTCACATAAAGTCCTTCCCTTCCACGCTCTTGGTAATTACTTCTCTTCATTTGTTCCTTGGTCTCCTATTCGTCCAGTCCAGGATTTACTCCTTCTTTGATACCAGAATTGCCCAACCCATTGTAATTCAGTTAGTAGTACACCGATGCTCAAGGCAAGAGATAAAAGCTCAGTTTCCAAAAGCTGTGCATGCCCTGAGCATGTTAAAGAACATTCCTCTATCCACTCTTAGTCAAGTAAGAAAGAAAAAGTACCCATTCAGAAGAGACTTCTATTACTTCCAAGAAAAGCAGATGGCTAAAAAAAAAAGCACTGTCCCTTGAGCAGGTATTTATGAGGTTATGATAAAAAAGGTAAGTGCCCTATCATCAGAATAAGAACTCCTAAGCACCTACAACACTATGAATGAGGAGGCTGCAGTACACATACTACAACTGATTCCAGGTTATTGCACTTTAGACACCACCAGTTCATGGAATAGCCCTGCTGAAGCAGTCTGAAAATGGGGTTTGATTCAAATTGTAACAAAGCATTGCTGAATTTTTCACCAGTGCAGTCCCATACTGATGATAAATTTGTGGAGTGTATCAGATAATAAGTTTCTTAAAAACATAGAGACAAAGAAAAATACCCTCAGAAGAGAGAATCAAACTTAATTCTACAAGACTTGGAAAATTACTTTCCCCAGAAAGGTATGAAGGATGGAAAATGGATAAACAGCACATTCTAAATCTAAGGAATAAAACCCCAGGTGTCTACCCAAAATTTTAAGGCATAAAGAATGGAAAAGTATTTGTGACCATCCTGAACATTCATTTTACTCCAATGCAACATTTTCTGGAAGACTTACACAGATTGAAGTGAATATATATCCTAAGGCACTAAGGTATAATCAATAGAATTGCATTTGTTACCAGTGTGAAAATTCATTTTACTCCACTGTAACATTTTCTGGAAGCCCTAAATAGACATAAGTGAAGATATGTCCTGAGAATGTTTTGGGTTTTTTGCCAACAGCAACAATAAAGCTTTTGTTAGGAAAAAATTCCTCCTGAGTTCAGTATACAAGAAAGTTCATTCTTGAATTTATGGGATCTCTAAACTGTTGTTTGTCCCCCAGACACTCTGTTTCTCATTCCTCAAGCACAGACTATGTTCTTCAAACATACGTATAAAAAGAAATTAAACTTCCCCATTTTCCTCTGGCTTCTTGGGTTCCAGTTAGAAGAATTTTAGCATGAACACACCAGAGCAAAGAACACAGCTGCCTGAAATTGCCTTTTAATATATTTCTAGTATTGATAACAATTGTTTTCCTATTCCAGAGGCACATTCACCCCCTTCTCCAACTCCCAACACTATTCTCTGTCTTTTCTATCTTTTCATTACACAATTACCATCTCCAGCTTCCTCTACATCTCTACCCCAGCTAATGATACCTTCCACATTCACAGTGGGTAACCCTGTAGACTCCACTCACAGTTTGTCTTCCTTGATTCTGGACAGCTTACAAGTAACTCAGTAAGAAAAATTTTTGTTTGGTTGGATTTTACCTTTCTACACGCTTCAAACATTTTCAGCCTGGTGTAGTCTCAGTTGTTTCCTCTCTGTTTCTGTAACTCTGCATGATGAAGTATCCTGAGTTTACATTTTGAAAGAAAATGTGAAAACATCTGCAACCCCCTAATAAAATAACAAGTTCTTACTTAATGTTTGTCATATATGAAAAGTAATTTCCAGTTGTTTCTTCTAATCTATGAAAAAACATAGTATTGCCAACATCACATCCCACAGCCCATTGCATAAGATTATGTAATTACAACTAGAGGTAAGAAAACCTTCCCCATGGTTATTCTTCAGAGTCTCAGCTCCAGAGATTCCCAGTTCTCAGAGAGTCTGAATCACTGAAGATGTCTTCTACTTCTACCTTTCATTTTTTCACAGTAAATTTAGCCCTTTTACTCTTTGTAAACAATAAGCTTAAAAAGATCGTCTTACCCCCTGTAGCTTATTTCCCTTTTCCCCAGCATAGTGAAAGCATAAACAGGTTCAAACAAGGACTAAACCAATTCACAGAGCCACCACTGCCAGCTATGAAACAGTTATCTTCCGCCCAGAAAGGCTTTAAGATATGGGTATCTCTAAACTTAAGAGTAAGCCAGAGTCATATCAGGTGCGCTACATGTGGATCTCCTACACCTCTGCCCTGGGCTCCAAAACATCCATTTAGGAACATTCTGTTAGGGAAGACCTAGTACAGCTATTTTTTTCTTTTTTTTTTTTTTTTTGAAACAGCATGATTCCTTCCCTCCTGTCCCAGACTGCCAAGCGTCTTTTTTGAAAGATTAAGAATCTTGTATCATCCTCTCTCAAGACATTCTCATATTTCTCCCATTACTACTGAACTCTCTCCAGTATCCATTCCCATCTGCAGTCTCTCTTCTTGAACGTGGATAGCCACAACCCTCATCTGCAGGAACATACCTCCTCTTAGTCATTAGCTATTTCTTTAATACAGAGGTTTTTTCCCTGCTGTTTTCAACTTCAGGACCGCTGTTCTGTACAACAGCTTTGTGCCTGCTTCCTCTCCGCTGCTGGTGCAAACCTAATCCTCCTCTGTTCTCCGCAGATTTCTCCCTGAGAGATCACAATTCCCTTGCAACATTACAGCATCATGGGTATGCATCTGAATCAAGCCTGGATGCCTTGAGCTTTTCACCTCAAATACTGAAAACTACCAGTTAGCAGGTGAACTCCAGAAATAAAAACGTTATTCTCAGGAATTGATCCTGTGCATCAGACTGTGACAGAAAACTGAGCTACAACCAAACTACATTCTCCTGGACCAAATGCAATACCACAGCTCTTTGCTTAGTCACAGGAAGGTCTCAACAAAGCCTAAGTACCAACGATGGAACCATTCAAATGCTAAACTCACTTCCCAGCCCCCAAAGACCACTAAGCAACTGGGGGACAGAGGTGTTGGGCCAGGATCAGATGTATCTTACAAATAAACCATTGCAAATAGCCCTAGACTTAACTATGACAAATTTAAGACTTTGCACACATCAAAAATACAAATATAAACAACATCCCTTCAGGTGTTTTAAGAAGAGTTATAAGAAAAAACAAATTACCTATGATTCTCTGGTATCCCTTGTTGAATCACTCAAGTCTGGCTTTCCCAAACAGCCTAAGGCAGACACAAGGTCTGACTTTTTATATTCATAGAACTGCTGACAAGAATTTGCAGTAAGTCCCTTCATACTTGACAAACTTTCCTGATTCCTTAGACTTAGTCCATCAAGCTACAGTGACAAGAAGGGTGAATAAAAAGAGCCACACCTTCCTAATCAACATTTAACACACATGGAAGAAATTTCTATTCTATTTAGACTGAGATATTTTGCTCTCAAGCAGGAACATAAATTTCAGACTGAGTTAAGAAATGGTATTTCAAGCAAATAAGAACAACTGGACCAAGGCAGATGCCTAAATGAATACCTTTTCTCTTCCCCCTCCACTTCATCAAATTCCTTTTAAACTTCTCCACTGTTTGTGTAAGGTGTCATTTATTCTGCAAGGTTACAGAGCTCCTTGAAGAGATGACTTAGGTTTTTACTTAGTTTTTTACACCAACAAAATAATCAGAAATTCTAGCAGGAAGATTAAATACTGCCCATATACTCAAACAACACCTTTGTATCTGACTCATCATTTCTGTTAACTCAGCCCTAGGTCTCTAAAGTGGTTCAGCCAAACAGGCCTACTGTTGAAAAGACAAAATGCCTTCCCAGGCTGCTGTTGGTACAGATAACCCAAGCCAAGTCCAGGAACTCTATACCCTAAGCAGGAGTCCAGTGCTGCTCTAAAAAGCTTAAAACAGTGGCACAGACTGATGGTTGGAACAAGCAACCTGACTGCAATACCAGGGCAGGGGGGATAGAACAAATGTGAGAATATTCAGCCTCATAACCTATTCATCCAATCCATACTTCAATGCAGGATATGCTAGCAAATACACAACCTGAGCTGACACAAACAGAGCAAACAAAACAAAAAACCAAACCAGCAAACAAAAAATAGCCAAAACCAACAAACAGACATGAAAGAGTAAAAAATTAAGCCTTCTTTTAAAGGACATCAAGCGCAATGCTGCGAAGTTTTTCTGCATCAGTGGAGCTGTCTGTGCCACTAGGAAGTAGGTTTAGCCCAATGGCACCTTTTCAGAAAACACTTTAATCACTGCAGCTTCACTGATCCCTGAGATATCAGCAGTACATTTAGGACAGCTCTGGCAACCATTTCTGGAACAGCCACACTCCAGTGGCCACTACTCACTCTGCAGGCAGTCAGCATTGAGCAGGTCTTGGCACTTCTCATGGCACTTGACCCCGCATTCCCCACAGCGCATTCCCTGCCGCGCGATGCCCCACAGCAGGCCCTCACACTCGTAGCAGTAGGTAGGAGTTGTGGCTGTCCACACCTCGAAGTTGTGTGGGGTTGTACAAGAGATGGGGTAAATTAAGGCTTGCAAGGTCTTCTTATAGACATGAGATTTCTGAAAGGCAAAAGCACATGTAAACCAATATCCAGGGAGGTGACTAAGCCTATTTTTGCTGGTTAATGCAAGAGTTTTACAGGAAAAGGTATGGCCAGTGCTATAAAGCTACATATTTGACGTAGACAAATGCATCAAATTTTTACATGCAGTGTCAGAGGACAACTCTCGCCTTCCAAAAATGTCTCCCCAGGCATTAAAAAAACTGGAAGACAACAATTAATGTTTGTGGATGAGAAATATCTTGAATTAAGCAAGTTTCACACACTGTCCATTATGGCAGATAGCACACAAGAAAATGGTAAGATTACTGAGATCAAGACAACACCATGATGATAAGATTACTGAGATCAAGATAACACCATCAAGGCAGATGATGTCTCTTGTGGTGTCCTATGCAGGACCAGGAGCTGAACTCAATGATCCTGATGGGTGCCTGTCCAACTCAGCATATTTTGTGATTCTATGTTTCTACATTTTTCAGGATTATATTGATACATTAAATATTACTTTTACATGTTTAGTTTCTTTGACCAAATTATACAGGAAGCTTTGCATCTATATTTCTAGACATCTGTGAAGCTGGCTCTGAATCTCAGACAGACAAATCCCTTTAATTTGCTTAGTAAAAATTAAGAGAAGTCAAACAGCCCTCCCACTTACCAGCTCTTCATCTTTGAGAGATGTTCTAGTAGCCATTGCTGAGGTAATTCCGGCTTTTCGGGACTGAACCAGTGACTAGGAAAGAAGAAACTTTGTTATTCACCACCAACATTTACAAGTGCAATGGCATTACAGGCCCAGAGATGTTAGCGAGGGGACTCTGTCATGCCAGACACCAAACCAGCAATCTACTGCATTTAAGTTGGTTCCTCTCATCTCAGAGGAGTCAAATGTATACTCTGAAAGTTCCTGAACTTGTTTCCATCTGTCCATAATCAGTCTCACACTAGTAATTTCTATTTGTTTCTCTGCAAGAATTGTCAATGAAACCTGGGTTCCCATCTCCACTTTTACATTCTGGTAATAACAGTAGCCCTTCTACTGTCTGTAGTCACTACAACAGACTCACTTTTGTGTATCTAACTTCACTCATATCCAAAGGGAGATTATTTCACCAGCTTTACAAAACATACAACACCCCAAAATGTGACAGTAAGGAGGTTGCAAGTAATAAGGATAAAAGAAAGGGGAGCGAATTGGGAGCAGAGGTTTGAATGTGACGGTGTATCACATTCATCAGCCATCACTGAACACAATGAACTGCATTTTCCCCTCGTAGAACAGCCTTTCACATCACACTAACACTGCTTTGCAGCTGTGGACAGCAGAGGGCACTGTCTTTGCAGCACCTCACAGTGGCATACAAGGGATTTCTACAGCCACTCCAGTAACATGAAGGCAGAGAAGGATACTTAAAGACAGCAGCATTTGCTTTGAAATCATCCAACTCAGTATCCAATCATCCAAAATCAGTTTTGCACCACTTATATTCTGCTTTATGCTGTTTCAAGAGAAACTGAAAAAGTTCATTCCAACAGTGATGGAGCACGACAGAGTGCTGGATATGTGTTCACTGTAATAAGGCAGGTTCAAAACAAAAAGTAAAGAAGTAGAAGGGGAAATAATATAAAGTAAGGGTTTTTTTTCTGGTAAAGACTTGATGGATAGTCTTCACCTCCACTTACCATGGCCTGTGAAGAGAGAGAATGAATGCATTCAAGGGAAGTAACACAAGTTAATGCCATTATTGCAACAATTTAAGACACAAGCAGTTAGCTAGACACATACCAAGCTGCCCATGTATAAGCTGGCAGACAAAATTGTATGCATCTTTTCACATCAATTACAGGATATAGAAACTTTGGTCTTTCAGCTGTTACAGCATTTCTCTCAAGTATGAAATTGCTACGTGTACTGAATACAACCAACAGAAAACCATTTGTCCTGCAGAAGCCTTATTTCACCATATCATACAAGCATATGAAAGTTGTCCTTATTACTCACTTGGTTCTCATGCTTCCTCAGTGCAGAAATCTACTGTCAATATTGCAAGTAGCTTTTAAAATCCAACCACATATGCTCGTTTATCTATCCTTTAAAATTCCAGCCTTCTGGTAAGCTGCCACACCTCACACGGACATTGTAACTTTCCCTAAGGTATGTGATTTTTAGCAAAACCTTTTAAAATTATGCAGGCCTGAAAATAATCAAATATTTTGTGTAAAACAGAAAGGATAAAAACATGAAAAATACACTAATTCTGTGAAATGAATGAAATTGTCTACAAAACCATAGCTCATTCCCAATGAGATTTTTCAAGCAGTACTCCTAGTCCTTTAGCATAAGAATTAATTTAACAAAATGCTTGAGCTTCTTGAAGTGACAATGAATGTGCCCATATATCAAGAAAGTAAAGCCAGCTGTGTAAATGCTGTGTGGCAGAAGAGAAGCAAACAAATCTCTTACCAGATCACTGACAAGTGGGATTGGCTTTTTTTTGCGCAGATCAGGCATGCTATCGATGCCATAGAGACCACCTGCAGGCCTGGAAATTCAGGAGGGGAAAAAAAAAAACCCTAATTAATTCAGAGTTGAGAGGGGTGAAGAGGGGGGATGCTTTACTGGAGCAAGAAAAAACAGAAGATTATACTTAAGAAAGTGTAAAGTTAATGCTAAAAACGATTAAGTGTTTATCTTCTTCACATGCAAAAATCCACATATTCCTGCCTGGTGTTGGTGGTTAGGAGGGAGCACGTCAAAGAGGACCAGCCCTGGGGCAGGATGCTGCCATCTTCTGATTCTAGTCTAGAACACACTTAATACTGGTCCCTGAGGACCGTATAATTATTAGGAAAAAACTGACATCGGAGGAGAAAATTTATTATTTTTATTTCTATAAAAGAGACCATTTGTGGTGCTCAGCATTTCAGGCCATGCAGACCTGTACAGACAAGAGATCTGCATTTGCTGGTAGAAGTGACAATGGAGCAAAAGGGCAATTACCCCAACAACAGTCAGAGCCTGATGAAATATAACACTCTAACCTACTTCCCCCTCCCAATGACACCAGCCTGGATAATTATACCTGGATCCTTCCACTTACTGTTAACACCAAATGGATGTAACCCTGTCCTTGAAGACGGTGTATTAATCCAGCTTAAAGGCCTCCAGTAAATGCATCCATCTCTAAGGACTTTAGATAATGCTTTTTTCCTAAAGCTGGAAACTGAGCATGCACCTCTCTGCTGTAGCTTCCTTCCTACAATGAACACCCAAGCCCAGCAGGCAAAATCTGCAGCACCTCTCAGTGTCTCTCTCACCCTCCCCATCTCCAGTTTGGTCTCAGGCCTTGCTAACTTTAAGAATATGGTTTCTGAGGTCGTCTTTTTGATTACAGAGAACAAAGGATTACAAAGGAACCCTTTGCCTCTCCATCCTTAGCCATTTGTCTTCACTCCCTGCCACTCTGGCTTACACGTTTTGGTATTTGTGTGATAAACTGGCTAGCAATTTCAGCCTAGTTATTTTGTTGATTTGGTACCACATAACCAGTCAAAATGCTCTGCAGGAAAATTACAGGAAAAGGGAGTATGAGACAAACTGTTCATACAGCCATAAAAACTATCTTTCAAAACAATCTAGGAAATCAAACTACCACTACAAACTCACACATGCCGTGAAAATTGTGAGGTTGATAAATGACAAGAGGCAACCTGCAGCCACTAGAGAGCAAAGCCTACTCAAGCCCCCTTAAATACAGCCAAATGCAAACAAAACCTGAGCAGCAAAACAACCTATGCTATAGCTGAGGAATGGACAAGGATGTCACAACACAACCTAGCATGAGGCTGTGACAAAGAGGAAAACAGTCCATTACAGAAACATGTGACAGAATTGTAATAGTATAATTGACTTTTTTGATGGGGTGTAGGAGGGTGATGTGTCCAAGCCATGGCTGAGCTGAGACCTGCTGCTGGCTGAACAAGCCTGGTGGGAAGGTGAGCAGTCATATGTAACTGCAAGAGTTGTGTCAGCTCCACAGTTTACCAACAGTGCAGTTTTCCAACACTGGAAATCCTCAGAGTGAGGCCACGCTGTGTTTTTTACCAGAGGCTATCATAATTTCTGATAGATAATTCCAGAAAAACTTTTTGACCAAGTCATACTGCA
Organism: Vidua chalybeata; assembly: GCF_026979565.1. Classification (NCBI taxonomy): domain Eukaryota; kingdom Metazoa; phylum Chordata; class Aves; order Passeriformes; family Viduidae; genus Vidua; species Vidua chalybeata. The sequence goes on from NC_071570.1 coordinate 41,652,022, forward strand.
AAAATCCCTTCTGACTTATTATAGAAAAATCTCACCCACATAAAGAAGTGAGAAATATGTTTATATTGCCACATTTGTCTGCTGTCCTTATGCTATAAAACCTTCCTGATACTGGTGATACTGTTTTGGAATAAAATAGGTGTCACAGAAGACTACTCAAATGATGCAAAGAATCCCAGGAGTACTTAAACCACAACACAGCATATTGATAAGCTTTGTGTCAAGGATTTGTGTAAATCCCTTGAATTATGAAAACATATATAAAATTGAAAAGGAGAGTGTATAACCTGAAAAGATGCAACAAAATGATCACAAGTAAAACTCCAGGGTTAATGCTCCTGCTAACAGTTTTTTTCCTACATGATTTCAATTTTCTTTTCTAATTTAATTGAAAGGAAACAGTGATACTTGGACATTTCCCAGGAAAGAAGAACATTAAAATTGCATACTTTATAAATTCAAGATGAGCCTATATAAATTATTGTGCTTGAGAAACATGTCTAGTTACAACTTGGTTTGTTGCAAAATACTTTTGATAGATTGAGGTTTATGAGAGAAACAGTGATAAACTGGGATGACAAACGTATTTGAAAGGTCTTGTATTTGTCACTGAAGAGAGTGTCCTAGTACCTACATAGTTACACACCCAGATGACCTGCTTTTAGCTTGTTAATATTAATAAAAACAATTCAGCAACAGTTCCTAATTTTCAAAAGTGTTGTGTTTTTAGCTACCTCAGTCCCTTTATTCAAGCACAACTGCTACCTTGCTTAATAACAGAAGAATTGACAGTACCTCAAATATGCACAGTGCAGTTTTATTTATATGTAATAGGGTTACTCTCCTCTGCAGTGGATGTAATATTTATAGCGTTATTATGGAAAGCTGTATTGAGGAGTGAAGAGCATTTCTGTATGAGAAGATAATTTGCACTAATAAATAAAAAATATAGATATGAGATACTGCACTCAGAGACGGATCCATAATATCAATTGCACCTTTTTTTTTTTTTTAAGTGATATCTCCAAAGCCAGTGATTACAGACAGGAAGCTCCTGTTGCATTATACTATAAATAAAAACTGCTTAAAGCATGTATTCATCTTTTAATACAAGTTGTATCATGCAGAAGCTTCCATTAAATCTTGACAATCTAAGCAAGCTAAGATGGTTTGCAATGACAGAGGATGACTACTTCCTTCAAAGGACACCACAGCTCTAATCTTCCCATTCAAAGAACAACTCCAAACATAATTTAATATACTTTGAGGCTAATAAGCCAAAATGTGGCTAAGGGTAGAATTAAAGGTTTACCACCTACAACCATCTTCTCTGGGAATCCCTTGCACAGGATGACTGAGTATGACAAACTTTTGTCAAAACTACATTAGCCAGACTGTTTAGCTGTATCTTGCATAGAAAAGAAAAAAATTACAGACTACAGCAAACAGTGCCTCGAATTGACAAGACATGTTTAAGTAATTCAGGACTTGTAGGTGTATCCACCTTCCAGGCTAGGAAATAATTTGATGTGCATGAGCCAATAAAACAAGTACACTGTCTCATTGTTCAAGCAGGAGAAGGTGCTGTTTTGTTTATAGTTAAAATAAATCACTGCCTCCTGCTCCTGCAAATTGCCAATTCTCCAGCAGCCCACTCACTAAGTCCCAGGTTTCCTGGGAAAAGAAGAGGGTTGCTAGGCAGCTCCAGGCATCCACAGGTGAAGATTTGTGGGAATACCAACACCACAGAACAATTACTCCAAAAGCAGAAAGCCATATAATGAAGCCTCCAATTTAACTTCATGTTTTATTAGGGAAGCTTCCTTCAGTAGAATGAGAATTAACTTAGGCATGTACTAAGCCAATGTCTGGCTGAGATTTCAGGGTGAATCTTGCTGCTGCTGACTGACAGCTCCTAATGGGTGCCCCACCATCAAACCAGATCACCCTGACCATGTACCAGGCACATAATCTGTAAAATGTGTCATTGTCTTTTTCCTGCCAGAGGACCTCAGGGAAGCTGCCATGCTGGCACCTATTACCACAGAGTGTCATGCTGCAATTACAAACAGAATTTGCCTGCTTCATTTGCTGCAAGCAGTGTGTTGTGGAGAGAATGTACAACCTGCTCACTCTCATCTGTGCAGAACAGGCATGATGATCAATGCTTTAAAAACACAAACTGCAGTCATTTCTAGAGTTAGTGCAGTTTTAACTACACAAGGAATCATTGCAAATACAGAAGACTCCCCCAAACCTATCCTCTTCTTTTAAGAGCTATTCTTTCCCCTCTGCTGCCACCAATGACCGATCCAGGAGAAAGGATTTCATGGGGACCACTCTGAGGTGCTCAGTAGCAATTATTTAATACTCCTGCCATAAGCACTTGCCATCAACACATTATAGATTATACATTGCAACTATAGCCTTGCTCTTAATGACAGGTCTCTGTGGAAGAGCTGCATATCCCACCTCCACTGCTAAACAGACTGAAATACAGCAGCAGCCTGGCCTTCAGTGAGGTTTGGCCACTTGATTATTTTATTAAAAACATCATAAATGCTATTTTTATTTTACTTGAACTGCAGAGTTCTAAAGTACACTCTAATTATAAATACAGGGATAAAAGGTCTCAAAATACCACTTACCCTCCTTTGAGCCAGGGTGGTTTTGATGGATCAGCCTCATCTTGGCCCTGAAGTGGGAGAAGGGAAAAAAAAAAAAAAACACAACATTAAATTAGTTTCCAGAAACACCAGAGAAGTGCTTTTATTGCATTCTGCAGAAAGGGTAACAGACCACACTGCATGCAGGCAAATGCATACAGAAACTCGTTCAAAAGCATCTCCAGTGACCAAGATGCCAGGGTAAGTCATACAGACAGACAGACTATGCCATTTCATTGAACAGCCAGGACTGGAATCTGAAGAGCCTATTCAGTGCAACTACTCATTCAAAATGTAGTCTTGAAGACAAACTTTTTATTTTTTTCCAACTCCAACAAGTTATTGGAGAGCTCCTGTTACTACACGTCACCACTTAACATGAATGTGGTTACAATGAAGATGTTATAAATTAAAAGCCCTTGTATGAAATGCACAAATGACAGACTAACACAAACCTCTGTGTGAACACTTGTGAGCTTTGCTTTGTGCCCAGATGGAAAGACTCTTTAGTCTCCTAAGCAGAGCGGTCCCATTACAGCTTCGCTCATTTATTTGAAAGTATTTAATTTCTAACACGCATGAAACAAGGTCCACCACCTGCAGGTCAACAGGGATCCCACAGTGTGATGGAAAACACTATAGACTGCAAATGTGGGGATTCATATTTATGAATTTAAACTATGTTTTTATGTTCATATTAAGACTACATTTATAGAGTGTTTCTCTGTGGATCTTGAGTGGACTAATTAGAAGTGGCAAGTATTTCAACATTTGCAATGTACCTGGAAGAAACAATAGGTTCTGGATAAGGGGAAAATAGCTACCCGTAACTGGAAACACCTTAGTTTCAGCTCACAGGTCGTATGTTCTCCTGCACTCCCTGAAAGAAATGCTGCTTTCACACACGGCTAAGCAGGTCACGATGCTAATAGCTAAAACTCCAACCTCAGATAATCATATCTGCCAAAAGAAAAAGGAGGCTGCAACTTGCACATAGTGAAAAAGAAAGTATTTCCAGCCATGGAACTCACAGCCTGAGAGTCAACAAAGTAAAGGAGCTTGAGTCAGGAAATAAGATCCAACTTTATGCAAGATAAAGGAACACAGCCTCAGAAGAAAGTGCTTTTTTCTTTTCCTTTTTTTTTTTTCCTAACCTGTGCTCTGTGTGAGTTGTACAACCCCATACTGTTCACAGGTGACGGGCCAAGACTCCCAAGAAGAGCTGAAATAACCAAGCAAAGGAGTTCTCTTTGAGGTAACAACTTGAACAGAAGCAGATGTCCAAACTTTGTATTTTTGAGTCCTACAAATTAGGGAATTGGCAGATTTAAAGACTACACATTAATAATGCTTGTATTTAAACAGATTTAACAGTATGATGTTATCCATAGAATGGACACGATCAGGCCTGCCGAGCAGGAAGGGGCCCAGACCCACAGTCTAGTACCATGCATATCTCCCCACAGCTGCAGCAGCACACCAGGGTCCACAAGCTTTGCTACCAAAACCCCTTAGCCTGAAATCTGCATTTTCTCCAGAGGGATCTGAACCAACTACTGGTCAAGAGAGATTTCATGAAGTAAATGCAACCAGATCCTTCTAAGCACACAGGGGAAGACATCTCTACCTTTGCATCTGAACACTTGGAAGAGCTGTGCTTAGAAAGTAACACTAAAATGGACAAAGGTTTCATACTGGACTGAGCTTGAGACTGATGGCTCAGCTGTGCTGAATGACAAAGGGTGACAAACGCAAACGTGGCAACATTGATAGCAGGAGTCATTAATAACAAAGTTTTTAATCATTTTACGTGAGAATGAAATGTGACTAATATCTGAGACATTAACAGATCACAAAACAGTGTGTTCACTGCAGACTGGAAACCAGAAGAGCATCAAGAATCTGGGAAAAAGGGGGAAGGAAAGATATAGGGAAAGCTGTTACCTAGTTAAGAAATGTCCTACAGGCAACCACCAGTCAACAGAGAACAGCCAGGAATGTGAACGTGGGGTGGGCAGAAAGTATGATCAGGAAGCAAACCTACATCATGTGCCAGATTTGTGATGTGTAAAGTAAAACTTGCCAGGAGTTCCAGATCATTTAAAAAAAATGAGCAAAAATATAATGTATTTTTCCCAAGCCTTTCAGACATGCAAATAAAAACAAAAGGCAGAGCTTCTCTAGTGTCAAGATTGAAAATGATCTGGGCATAATAGCACAAAACAAAAGAAAGAGCTTTCAGTAAGTGGCAATATTGATGCAGGGCCAAAGCAGGTGATGACTGTGTGAAAGCAGGAGTTATCACCTACTGAAATAAAGAGCTAATTTGTGGCAGGCAGCCTTCTCCCTGAGAAAATGCCAAGAGAACCAGCACCTGACAGCCATCCAAAGAGGGCTGATGCCTTGAGACTATAGAAGAGCCAATGCAGTACTCACAGTTAAAGTGTGTATGTGTGGAGTAGGGAAATGTGATCCAGATTAGTGTAGGACCATTACTGGCTTCAAAAGCTTGAAAGGGTTCTGAGCAAACATGAAGGAAAGAATTAAGATGGAGGCTATTGAAAAACAGGAAAAAATATAACATAGGCGCAACCAAATTTGCCCCTGGTTTTGTTTCACAAAACAAGTATCTTTCTCTAACCATAAAATGAATGATGAACTGAATTTTCATTTCAAAAAAAACCCTTTTGATGCAGTGCCATGTGACATTAATATTAAGACCGGGTAAGCTGAGGAGGAGGAAGGAGCTTTCAGGTGGATAAACAAGCAACTGTAACTGAGTCAGCCATAGACAACACAAAAAGGAAGCCAGTGGGAGCAAGTAGGATCTGCTGATAAAATCTGGAAATGACAAACCCAGAATTATTGACACTGAACTCATAGGTCCAGTAGAAAGAACTGACAGCGGTAAATACTGCAACAATGAGGATCAAACATGGGAAAAATGGCAAGGTCAAAGCCCCAAAGGCTGCCATGAATTTGACTGCATACAAGGTGTTCCAAGTGGAGAAAAGCATGAAACAATGGATTTGAATTCTAGTCATCACACTGACTATAAGCCTCTATGATACAGCCAGGCAGGAAGAGAACATAATCCATAGAGTAAGTCCAATGAAATGTCTCCACAAAGGTAAAAGCATAAATACTTTTGTACTATGTTGGCATGATTCCTTCAGAAAAGCATATGAATTTTTTTTATTTTGCATCAAAGTAAAAAATAATCACAAAGGAAAATGGCAAAAGCAGCCGAGTATGTAAATCCTGTAAGATGAACAAAACATCTTGCTTACTCTAGCAGAAAGAACCTTTTCCTGTGTTTGTTCAACAGGCAGGTGAATGGGAGAAGAACTACAGCTAAACAGAGGATGAAAATTCAAAGCTGTGTCACAATGACAGCTCTGTGGAAGCCTTTCAAAAGGAGAAGCAGACACCAAACCATAACAGTTTTACAAAATAACACTGGGAGGTGTATATAACAAAGAAATGGCATAATATCACACAGTGGCAGTCACCAAGAAGTCCTCTGCAGTCCCTTCTTGCGCTGACAAAGTCAGTCAAAGAACCAGAGTAGTCAAAGAAGCAGAGGCTGCATTAGCTACACGTGCTGGCATGAGGGTTTAAGACATCTCCAGCAATGCCAGCTAAACAAAGTAATCCATAGTTTGCACCCCTCTTGGGGGTAAGAACTCTTCATATATTCCTCCTCATTTAAAGCAAGCAAATACTAGTACTGTCCATCCAGATGGATTTGCTGCAGGTGGAGAGTTCCCATCTCTCCAAAGGTAGCAACCACGCCAGGACACAGCAGGGTTCCAGCAGCTGCCCTGGGATTTGTCACCAGGCATGAGCATCCTCAAGTTCAGCCCACACCAACAGCCTGAACTGGTCAGAGTCTGGTCAAGCAGCAGAAACAACAGGCAGGTGAGAAGAACACTGCAACACCTGTGAGAGCTTTTTGCCCTGTCTTTCCCAAGGACAAATGGGAAGGCAAAGGGAAAGAAGACACATTTAACACCCTGTCATCCATCCACATGCTGCAAGTCACAGAAAGTGTTTTGCTGGCTTATGGCCTTCCCTGCACAGCTCTGTCACTCAATCTTTCCTTGAAAGCAGCCACATCAGACTGAGTCTGATTTTTTTTTTTTAACTTCCAGTAAGCACATATAAGAGCACTGAAACAATGGAGAAACAAAAATGTAAATAAAACAGACCATCATATCCTTATTTGATTTTTTTTTTTTCATTTCTGAGGCAGGTGAATGACTTTTTTATACCTACTGTCCAACAAATACTTTAAAATGGGGAAGTGCTTGTCACCCCTAATACTGCAGTATATTCACCCACAGTAAAACATACTGTAACCAGCTGCTGAAAGGTCTTCTCCAAGTAATTAAAAGTCTCTTATGAACCAAGAATCAGTTAGAAAAACAATGTCAGTGACAGAGCAGCTTAAATTTAAGGCCCTGGATTAAACAAGGCAACAGACATGGCTACTTAAGGAAAAAGTATTCAGTCATAGGGAAGGCAGTGTTTGGTGAAGCCTATAAAGCCAACAACAGGAGTTTTGCTAACTCAGGAAAAGCACAGCTGGCCTTAGAAATAATTGAGAAGTTATTTAACAAAGCTGCAATTTAAAAATTTTGCAAATTCTCTCATCGACAAGAAGATACTTTAATGGACAGAACAATTACGCACTTCTGTACAAGCAAAAGAGCGTACAATGGACAGAGGGGCAAAAAAAGAAATAAAATAAGAAATCACAAAGTCTGTAGCACCACAAGGAAGAACATCCACAGATCTATTAGCCTTTTATATAAATCTAGCTCTCCACATAAAAGGCTTCCTAACAATGTCATTTTCCATCACATCTAAGTACTGTGTCTAGCACATTATCCTCTTAAAATACAAAACAGATGTAAAACATGTAAAGCTGCTTTATGCTGCTTTATTTAAACAGATAGAAAAATCAATTATGACATCTCATTTGTTTTGAAAATCATCCTAACTTGTTTTCAAATACCATGTTTTATTATTAAACCTCAAAAGTCTCAGTTAGATATAGATTAATCTGAATCAGGCTAAAACAAGGAGCAACTGACTAAATTAAACTTCTGGTCATGCCTAATTAGAGCATTTCTTCAGTAGCATTAACAGAGTCAGACTGAACTAAATCTTCCCAATTAAGTCAGTCTTGTGGTTCAATGTCTTCATTCACTCAAGTATGCTGCAATTTACATGGAATCCAAAGCTTCAACAAGTCAAGGGATTATTTTAAATTCATTCTGTATTCTGCAATAGCATCCATTTATTAAGGGCTGAAAAGCCCCAAAGGAAGCTCCTTCCAACTGATATATCATCCAGTACCACCTTTCCAGCTGCCAGATGAACAGTTTAAAGGAGGTTACAGTGGTTTTGCACTGAAGTCAAAAGGGGACTGAATTTAACACTGATATTTGACACCAGGTATCTCTGCATTCCTGAAAAAGCATTAATTGTCAGATATTTACCCGGAAGAAGGAAACAGAACTGCTGACATCTGAGCCAATAAAGCTTAGAAACACAAATTCATCAGACTCAAAGGATGACATCTGCATGGAGGCCCAAAAATCCATGCAAGGTTCAGCTTCTCCTGGAAGCTAGTTTTGTCTTATTTATACAACTACAGGAGGGGGGGAAACACAGCAGGCACTGAATGCACACAGCACAGAGTAATGAAAATAAAAGAGCTGAGATTCCAAAAGCCAGTAATTTCTCTACACGAGATACAGTTGCTAACACAATTGTTGACAAAGCCCACAGCAGTAAACAAAACAATTCTGCAGATCCTCCTAGGAGGAAAGTGTTACCTGTTGCCCACAGGATAATGGACAGAGAGGTAACCAGTCCATGTCTAGAAAGACAACAACTCTGTGTATTAAGGAGAAGGTTCTGCCCTTCCCATGGGGCACAGGGCCCTGTTCAAAGCAAAGTGACTACCTAAAAAGGCATGGGATCTGCAGCAGACATCTTTCAGCATCCAGGTTTGATTAATCTCACTGCTACAGCCTAGATGCACTTTTTACTTTAATTAATGAAAGTGGACAAGCCAAACAGAGATGAAATGAAATAATATAACTGAAGAAAAATGAGGAAATACTTGGTTTAAACAAGATTCATAAAGAGGAAGACTGGAAAAGACAGGATGAACAACTTGTCCTCTGCTAATGCGGTGCCTGTGCACATCACACACATCCCACAGAGCACCAAAGGGAGGAGATCACTCCAAGCATTCATGTTTTCCTCTTTGTACAAGGTCATAGGCACTGAACAGACTCTTAACTCATACACAGTGTTAACAATGCCTCAGACAATCACGACATGCTAAACTGAATTTCAGCGCCTCAGCAGGAGCAATTGGCTACAGGAAGATGAGACAAGCACACACAGGGGTTTCAGAAAGAGATGCTGGTTACAAGGGACAACATGTACAACCTGGAGCTCTCCTCTACCTCCTTCTGCAAAGAAAGAAAGAAAAAAAAAGACAAGAAGGAAAGGAACAAAAGTTAGTAGACCAGATTTCTGCTATGAGTTCTGTAAAATTATTTTTATAGAAACTGGGGTAAAGGTTTGCCTCAAGTTGATAACATGTTCATGCAGCAGAGTTTTCCCATGTGCTTCCTGGGACATGCACCAGACAATTAATCTCTATCAGACCTCAAGTTAAATTAATCAAATTTCATCCATAACTGCACATGCATTAAAATATATACTTTTGAGAGCTCTTTTTAGAGTTACTGTTCCTGATTCATTAGCTGAAGAATTTTAAGTAATCTTAACACAGAATTGGAGCCGCCATTTATCATACAGGAAAAAAACCCTGGATTTAATATAAGGAGGAACAAATTTGTTCTCCTCTCCCCCAGACTGCATCCACTGCCTGCATCTGAAACATCCCCCCTGTTCCCTTCCTCACTCCCTGTATATTTTGCCCAGTACAAGGAAACTGGCAGCTCCCACGGAACACATTTTGCTTTTGCAAATACCATAATGCAGAGAGATATTTTCTGAATTTATACATCTAGGCAATTTTCCTCTGATCCAAAAAAAAAAAAAAAAAAAAAAAGAAAAGAAGTCCAGAGCCTCCTACACTAAATCTCATGTTTATGGATAGGCAATTTCAAGGCTAGTAAAGTTACATGAGAGTCATACTCAAAACTTCCGGTACAGACATGATATTTTTTAAGTCTTCCAATCAGATAATTCTCTATCTGCACAGAAGAATCCTATTACTCATTTGTGTATGAAAGATGGAGGGGAAGGAATATCTTCATGGCAACAGGAGACACTCAAATTGGTTTAAAAGCAAAAATAGTTTTTGAAGTTACTGTCTATATGGGTGTAATTACAGACATGCAATCACTAAGACAGGAAAATAGAGAAGCTATTTTAACTCCATCGCTAAGGAGAAGTCAATTACTTTAGCAAACGAGGTGCTGGATTGCAGCTAAAATAAAAATCCTATTTTTCGCCTTAACACATGCCTGTATGGATGCTCATTAGGACAGAAAACCTCTGGACCACCCTGCAGGCTTTACCTTTGGAGCTAATGGAGAAATCACAAGCAGCAGGATGCTGCAACCACTGGTGTGGCACACGTGCTGTGTTTTGGCAGTCTGCTCTGCACAGATAGCTGACCTGGAGAACCTGAGGAAACTTGCAGTCCCTTCCAGACGCAGATGGAAACATGTTTTTTTTTGCATGGACCCTTCTTGACTGTTCTTTGAAGTAATCCTGCCTGTCCTGTTTAATTAAGTAAAACCTTCTCACCTAGACTGACAAAATTCCACATCAAGTCCTTTGGTTTTGTCCTTTTTACAGAGTCACCCCATGCCCTTCCAACCCAAGCCAAACCTCTCCTGACTTGGTCCCTGGGTTGGTCTCAGTGTGTCTCAGGCAGATCCAGGCATCCCTTATTCCTAGGTTTTTAATTCCTTTGCATTTGAACTCTACTCCTTCCTGGCCTCTCCTGTGGAGTCTTGAAGTGCAGAAGATGCAGGAGACCTGGACTCATGTCCCCTCTCAGGTCTGCTGTGGCCCTCAGTCACGTCAAGCAGGGAAACCCGGCTTTTAGCCCCCAGCTGGAAAACACTGAGGACAGATGGAGCCTCTGGCAATGCAACAGCTCAACAGTAGCAAGCTACCAGTGAGCATATGCAAATTACATATTTTTCAAAAGCATATTCACTCCGCTCATTTGGGGTTGATTTTCCACACAAAATTCCTTGACACAGGCTAGCACTGCCAAATTTTAAGACCTCAGGGCAGTAGAGCTTCTCAAATATAGGTCAAATTAATTTTTATACAAACACAAAGCAATAAATCTTGCATTGGACTAATTTTCGGGTAATTTTTTTAAAAAACACAAAAAACCATTTTGGCTTAAAATCCATATTCATCTTTGATTTCTAAGGCCCATCAATTTAAGGCAGTTAGGGACAGTTTCAGGCCAAGTGTAAAATTTGGCAAAGCTCTGAGTAACTGCAGACACAGATTTAAAACCTTGGGCCTCACTACAGCACATGCACTCACAGCTTCATCAGTGGTGACTAACTTGGCTAAACCCTGATCACAGAATTCTTTCACAATTTCACTTTTGAGCAGTCAGTTTAAATATAATGAAATCTCTAGCATTTCAGGGCTTTTCTTTAAACAAATTAAAACTATCATCATCTTCACTTATACTTTTTTTTTTTCAAATTCAAACTTTAAAAGCTTCCTTGGATTTTCAGGAGATATTTTATGTTTTTTTCTTCTGACTTCCAATTAAACACAGCAATTATTTATATGCATCTGCCAAGTTCCCAGTTCTTTCAGTAATTTGCATCTGTGTTCAACTATAAATAATTTAAACCTTTATGCCAGTGCATCATCTCTGATTCACCAAAACATGCATATTTACCAACACCTCCAAACTTATCTTCCATTCCCTTGCTGGAGGAACACATTTAACAAAATACCTTGAACTGAACTTTTGAGCAAATGTGAGGTTTAGGTTCAGAACCAAAAAACAGCTGCAGAACTGGGTTTTCAGTGGACCTTATCCAGGAACTGAAAAGGCTATTAACAAAATATTACATTTTTAAAATAAGACACAAACTCTCATCTACAGCTGGGGAAAAAAGCAAACCAACATTGCACTGCATTCCAGGTATGATGCTTTTTCCAAAGGAAGGAAATAAAAGCTTGGCTCAAACTTGAGTATATTAAAAACAGGACACAGAACTGCAGTTTCTCTTTCTTGAAAAATGCATGCCAAAATAACACTGTTTCAGAGAGTCACAGAATCATTAGGAATCATCACAGAATGTTTTGTGTTGGTAGAGACCTTAAAGATCATCTAGTTCCAACTCTTTCCCTGTCTAGCTGTCAGGGTCTGGGCTGCTTTGCTTCCTGGCATCTCTAGGGTTTTCTCTTTAAGGTCTTGCTTTTCTTATCCTTCATCCACTTTTTTTCTCACTATCTTTGACTCCTTTGACTCCTCCTGTCTCTCAGAGCACATTTCCTACATTGTGACTTCATCACACACTTATTTTTATAGCCTCAACTGCCAAATCTACTATAGATCTATCTTTATGGGAGTGGCACACAAGTGCCACCAATTTTTTGTCACATCACTGGATGATGTTCAAGAGAACTGAACCAGGGAGGACAAAAAATCCCAATTCACCCTGGAGCCAGATCTAAGGTACAAAGTGCAGCTCTGTTCCTCTTTCTCAATTGTTTTGGCTACTTCTTTCCTTGTGAACATGCCTGTGCTGTTCAAACTCTGCTGAGATGAGCAGCCTCCTCTCACATTCAGAAACAGGCTATTTCAGTACTTCTGCTGTACTGTGGCACATGCTAATCCAAACCACTGCCTGTTCTCTCAGGTTCTAAAATTAGGACATATGTCCAGGACTTGAGCACCACACGAACACTACCAAAAAAAAAAAAAAAAAAAAAAAAAAAAAGTATCTGTGCCAAGCCCACTAACAAATCCCATCATTTCCCTCATTAAAAACTTACTGTTTGAGCCAACTCTATACTAAAGACCTTGTATAAAATAAGAAAGCAGAGAACTGATTATGAGCTTTATGATCTGCATAACTGAGAAGATGACTGGTACAGAAATCAAGTATGGCTTGACAGATTGTTGCTTCACAGTGAAAGCAGAGTCACTGGAAAAGCACTTGGCAATAGATCACTCCTTCAGTAGGGAGAGGAGTCCTCTGATCATTCTGACCAGTTTCCATGAAGAGTGAACACAGTATTTGATACAAGAAGTTCACAACAAGTACGTGAAGATTTCAAGATGTAGTTAAAATAACTTCCACTCTTGAAACAAAGCCTCTTTCCTTAACTGAGTAATGACTCATAGGGATGACACTGAGAAAGCCTTCTCACTGCCTGTAAAGGAAGGGGGAAGATGGACCCACACTTCAACTTTAGGATCTGTTTTACCAAATCAAGGCTGTCAAAACATGTCCCATCAAAAGATGCCAGTCAGCTCTATCTCCCACAGAGTCAGGAAATGATTTAGCAACACTACTCCACCACTGTATCAGCTCACATGTGCTTTGGTCATGCATTTGAAAATCTGTGCTGCAGATAAGGGATGTAGTTCCCCAGAAACAAAAACACTTTCCATCTTGTGGACAAGTTATGGAAACAAGTTTCAACTTCCCAATTTTTTAACTATTAGTAGTAGTAGTAGTTATTATTTTAAAGGTCTCCACTAGGATAACATCTAACAGTGATTAAACACTGACAACTTCCACTTTGTGATAGAGTCACTTAAGTCTAGATCTTCTCAACTCACAAAACTGCAAATCTGGCTACTTATAGTGCAAATGCACACTTGGTTATCACATGTCTTAGCTCTTATATTTAAGAAGAAACCAAGTAATGAATTATGACAAAAAACCTTAACACCTGCTATTTGGATGAAGCACTGCAAATCTCCCTCTCTCAAAGGAAAAAAAAAAGGTGAAACTTGCTAACTGGCATTTCAGTGTGTTACACAGTAAATTTTAGGGGGTTTTGTCAGTACTGTTGTACAGCACACGTACTTGTCTTATTTTTTTCATTTTACCTGAATTTGTCTCCTCAGCAGAAATCCAGTTTCCCTCCTGTGCTAATTCTTTTAAGAGTCTCCTATGCATTTGTCTCTTTTCCCTCAGCACATTTTTGAAATTGTTGATGCATTTGTTCAGGTAGATGGTCTCTGCGCACACCTTGTCAAGGCTCATGGGCCTGCACTCCTTCCCTGGCTCAGGTGGACAGTTCCCATCTTCTCCAAGCTCCTCAAGAGCTTGCTGCCTAGCAGGGATTTCACAGACAGATGATGGCAGCACACAGGAAACAGGAGGCTCATGCGAAATAGAGGAAAAACTGGAAGGAGCAAATTGCATCTGAGCAGATGCTTCACTGTTGACATTTGCATTTGCCTGGCTCTCAGAGGACTGACTAGGAGGGGTTTCTGCAAAGTAGTCAGAGCTGCCACCCATACCTGAACTGGTCAGCATAAGCGTGTTGTCATCATCCATCTGTAAGCCACTATCATTTTCTAAAAGGATTTCAGAATCACTTGTCTCCAGTTTATGAAACACCACTTGCAGAGCAGACCTGAAGTGGTGAATAGCTTTCCCAAGCTTATTAGTGTAAAACTTCATGTCTACAAGATCAATGTTGTCCCGGGAATGGTCAAGGAAATACTGGGAATTTTCCAGGACATCCCTAAAGACCTGATCAGTTGGATCTTGATCATTCAGGTCCATTTGGATCATATCTTTCAAGCTGTCACTACTGTCAGCCATTTCATCTGTTGTATGATCATAGCTAATGGTTGTCACCCCACTAGAAACATCTTCTCTTTGAACATCACTTTTCTCTGCATTGGTAAATTTGCAAGAGTTATCACAGTCTGTTTCAATTTCTTCTGTGTTTATCCCCTCATCTTTTTCTAGAAGAGAAGAATTCTCAGTGATGCTTTTAGTGTCAAGCCTCTGGTCACTACCATTACTTGAAGCACACATCTGGCTTGCATGGCCCAAAGAGTCAGATGAGCAGCAGTGATTTCCATCACCTTTAGGTGAATTGGTCACCTGTGGAGGTTCAGCAAGGACTTGGCAAATGTCCCTGTTATCTGAAGGCTGCTCACTGCAGCTTATTGTTTGTGCTTCCTTTCCAGCTTCAAGTATCAAGGCATCTTTCTTGGTCAAGGCTGACTTCTGCACAGAATCAAGTCTCTCACCTGCACACTCTGCTTTCCTACTCGTGCTTTTATACTTAACCTGGTATGAGTCCGTCTGAAGGTGCCCAATTGCATCAGTTCTCTGAGCCCCATCAGGATTCAGCGAGTTATGATTATTTTTCTTGAAGCCAGACTGAGAAGAGACTGAATCCGGTTTTTGGCCCCTCTGGCCATTCTGCCTCTTTTGCTCCTCATTGGTAGCGACCCGGACACCTGAGTTCTGCAGAAGAATAGACTTCTGTAAAATAAAGTCTCTCTGTTCACAACTCACAAGTTTCACAACTGCTGGTCTTGGCATTAATGGCTTGCCTGTACCAATATCTGACCTATAAGCATCTTTTATATACTTACTGCACTGAATACCATTGAAACAGTGATATTCAGACAAAAAGCTGCAGATAAGCTCTACTGTGTTTTCACCATCTTTCTCTGGGATGCCATAAAAATACAACACTGGTTCTTCCTTTTGTACATCCCTTCTTGGCTCTCGAACATGCGTACCCTGGGTTTTGCCACTGGAACCACCTTGCAGGCCTTCTATCTCACTCAAGACAGTGTCCACACAGCTGGAGACTTCATCCACAGAGCCTTTTATCAAGGTGAGGTGCTGACGGAGCTCTGCAATCTCTGTTTGGATTCGACTTATTCCCTGTAGCTCTTTAACAATGTAATCAACCACATCAGCTGAGCGGTCTCTTGACTGCCTTGTTCGACTCTTGCATGCAATGGTCTTTTCCTTGGGAAAGCACCCTTGCCTTTCAGCTGCATCCCTCCAGCTCATGGTAATGCTCAGGGAAGAAAGCTCCTGTCCCTCAGACACTCTGCCCTTTATTTCAGAAGAGGTCTGCATGATACCATCAGAACTTCTCTGCAAGTCCTTCTTGTTCTGCTGAAGTGAACATGGTATTTTTACATAGCCACCCCAGTTCAGTTCCACCTCACCAACACACACTTCACTCATTCCCTTGGAATCATGTCCTCCATCATGATCAAAGTCCCCTCCAGCCATGGAAAATTCAGTGCTTGGAGAGCTCTGGTTAATTCCACAAACAAACATGTCTGATTCAATCTCCACTGGAGAGAGCTGGCAGCGATGTGCATGGTTTGAATTATCATCTACCTGGCCTTGGAGAAGCCTCTTCATTTTCTCCCGCAGAAACAAATGGAGTTTTTGCTTCCGGAATTGCTTCCTGCCCTGCAGTTTTACAACAGGTTTTCTGTGCAGAAGTGAAAATTCATTTTCTTGCTTTTTCAATCTACTTCTAGCAAACATCATCAGCTGCACCTGTGTTTCTCATAGTGCTACAAGCTGCACAAGCACACATCAATCACTTCTCAATGCACAACTCGCATCCAGTTTTTAGTCTGTCATGAGGCAGCTACCGAAAGAGGGGAAAAAAACATTACAGTTTGTTTCAGTAGAAATATCCGAGGTAACTTAAGCAGAAGAATTAAAAAAAAACCCAAAACTAAAACCAGCATACACATAAAATCAGACAGAAAGAGGATGTGCTATTTAAAGTGTACAGACATTATCTTGGTTTTAGCCACCTCCCCACATCAGGCTCTTGTTGGAGTAAGTGCTCCTCGCTCCCACTTCTATTCAAGAGAGTGGAAAAAAAAGGTCAAATTAAAAAAGCAATTCTGTGGTCGTATTTCTACCAGGTTTGCAAATTAATCTCAAGCTTCACGTCCTGGCAATTGCGCACTGTGTGATTTAATTACCCCCCAAATGCGGAGTTCTGACATTATAAATTCTATCCTTGCACATTTCTTCTCCTTTCAAGTTCACAATCTTCATCCTTTCTTCAAACAAAAGCAGAAATCAAATTTAACTTCACGCAGTACCAGCGACCCCACAGGAATTGCTCAAAGTGATGTAAAGTGGCAAGAAGACTGGATGACAGATTTTAGGAGTAAAACCTTTCTGCTATTTTAGTATTTTCATCTTAATATTTTGCTACGAAGCAGTAAAAAGAAAATCCAGAAAATGAACCAAACAAAAAAAAAACCTCGAAGCTTGCAAGCTTCCCAAGCTAACCTGCAGTTAAATATGCTACACTCAGCATATGCATAAACAAGCTGAGCTGACAGCATGAAGCTTCTGCATGTCACTTCTACTCCAGCTCTGGGGATTTTGCAGTTGATTATTTTCCCCAATTTAAATCCCCTCTCTAATGAGCAAAATAAAAACAAAAAACCCCACAATGTTAACTACTTGAAACTTCCATTTGCTTTTACTGGCATACTTACTAAGCAACATACAACCAGGTTTTTCCTCCAGAGAGTAGGGCACACAAGAGACCCACGCAGGATCCTCCTGGAGGCAAGGTTACTGGAGAACACAATTGTATTTGATGACTCAGTTTGGACTTGCTGCCTGAAGCACATATTTTTTCTCATATTCTTGTTTTATTTAAGACCTATGGTAACTTTCTTTCATTTTTATTGTTTCACTTTGTGGGCAGGAAGGGAGAGAGTGTTTTTTGATCTGGAGGAAGCAGCATTGCAAATACCAATCTCTATAATAAGAGCTTAATTAATATGCTATAAAAGCAGTTGCATCTGTGTTTCAGGTTTAAGTCTCCTCATCAAGCATTTCCAAAGGCAATACCTGCCCTTTTGTAGGCTAAACAAATTCTCTGTGAAATTGATTATCAGCTTCTTTAAAGAAAGTAAGTTCAAATTTTCAGGCCATTGGTCCAGAAAAATTATTTGAGATTTTTTGGTGGGTTTTCATTTGTTTGTTTTTGTTTCATTTTTTAAATCTATTTCCTCATAAAACAGGGCTGACATAAGAAATATTTTCTCAGACTCTCTTCTTCCACCACTTACACAGTTTAGCCATTTTCACTTGAGTCGATAACCAATGTTTAACATCAAAAAATAACTTCTGTACCAGTCGTAAGAAGTGAAGAGAGAAGAATTGCTTGGAGAATATCCAAGAATTGCTTGGAGAGCAAGTAATTGGATTCAATGGCAGCCAAGAAAAAGAGCTCTACAGTTGTGACTCCCTACACATGTTGCTTGAGGGTAGCACACAGAAATGCTAATTTCAAATATTATCCAGCATATTGAACTCCAAGTGCTAGGAGAAAAGCCTATATATGCTTGTGCAAGGTTTCCCTCAGAAAGCTCAGTCTTCATCATGTTTCCTTCTGTATGCAGCTTTCAAGGCATCAGAGGGGCCTTGATAACTTTAGTTAAAAAAAAAAATCAATTCAAGACAGAGCTCGCTCTCACTTCCTTTGTCTGCTACACCACTCAAGAGCAGCAGTTTTTAACAGAAATCACTTTTTCCTGCTGAACGCTTACTTGCAAGATTGCAGCTATTCCAAAGCTGGCAGCTCAGTGCAAACAGTACAATTCTGTCATTTTTATTTATATATAGTATTTTTGGTGTATGTATATGTATATATATAGGTGGGTGTGTGTGTGTTTATGTGTGTGTACACACACACACACGCACACACACACAGAGAGAGGAATATCTACTTAATTGGAGATTTTTAAAAGTACATATTTGATTTCATCAAATACTAACTCTACCTTTCCATCTTTCCCCAAGAAGGACAGAAACTGCTTCCTCCAAAGCTGGGAACAAGGCCCTAGCAGAACACATGGACAGCAGCTCCAGCTCAGAGGGAAGCCTTTCTACCTCTCTCTACAGTGGGTGAAAACAAACAGAAATCACTGTTTACCACCAAAGATCAAATCACTGCCCACTGAGTGGAATGCCAAGAAGCAAGTAAGAGAATTGCCCTCTTTATCCCACTCCAAAAGGCTTCCTCCCTCCATTCCCCACCCCAAGCCCACACTCAGACCTGAAGCTCTCTGAGCATTCACTCAGTCTGTGGGCTGGTCCCAAAGTGTCTCTGCACCTCCTGCCACAGCCTCTCCTCCTCCGCTACACCCAGGGTTGTGTGCATGCTCCTATCCCCTTCCACGCTCCAGACTAGGTGCTCTGCAACTTGTCTCCTATAAAGATCCCTTATTTCTCTCGTGTTGTCTGTGTTAGAGCCATGCTTTCTTGTAGCACAGACACATGAAGTGAAAATAAAAGTTAATGCAGGTTTACCCAGGGAAAAAAACCCAAAACCTAATCTAGATGCAAATCCCTGAATTCCTGCTTAAGTGTTTTTCTCTTCCAGGATCACTCCAGGAATCACATTAACACATAAGAAGAAGTTAAGTCTTTTAGGAAATAATATTTGGATCCTGGTGTTCTGCCTGATGTTGCAAGCCTTCACTGACTACACAACGTTTGTTCTGACTGCCTTGTTAGCAGGCATTTCCTTCCAGGAGAATTCCATACTCAGTTTAGTACAGCTGTCTCTGGACATGCTAGAGAGCAGCATGCACAGGCACCACCACTTCTATGTTACCCAACTTCCCAAAAGACAGCCAGCCTCAAGCGCAACATGAGGATTACATTTCTGCTTTACTTGGGAATGTTTGGGTTATTTTGCTATTCCCATGAAGACAAAGCTGACATATTAGGATTTTAGAGAGGGGAAACAGGTGAGCTACCACGAACACTGCACATCTCATTACCTTGTCATTGGACACACTTCTGAAATAGCCTTGCAATACAGGAACAACACTTTTCCTCCTGACATACAGATTTGCCATGACAACAGGAGTAAAAGCATGTCATGCCAGCATCCATGAATGAGAAAAAAAGAACATGAGAAATTTCATGAAGGAATAAAATTCAATTATGTTATCTCTGCTGATCAGCTGGGGATCAGCCATGTTTTATGCTTACAGCATAAAACAGAGAGCCAGGCTCTCACCAGGGAGAGGGGAGGTGACTGCAACCCCCTCGGAGCAGCATCTTCAGTTCTGGGAGACACTGGACCAGCATGGCTCAAAACAAAGGCAGCATTGTGTGCCTTCAGCACTGCTCCACACTGCAGCGGGCTGGCTGCAGTCTGGTGGAAGAAAAGGGGGTGACAGCACAAAAACTCTGCTAAAGTGAGGTATGCTTATCTTACAGAATCACAGATTTGTTTAGGTAAAGATCTTTAAGGTCAAAAAATCCAACTGTTTACTCAGCATTGCTAGGGCCACCACTAAACCACATACATGAGTGCCACATCTGTATGTCTGAAATATCTCCAGGGATAGTGACTCCACCACTCCCATGGGCAGCTCATCCCAGTGTCTGACACCCCTTGTTAATGGCTATCTGGTTTTCATCACACTAAGCTTAATACTGAGCTACATTTAGCCCACAGCATCATGTTAGAAGGTGCTGGTACCTCAGGGTAGATGTGGTGTTCAAGGAACCCAAAAAAGAGACAAAAACAATTAGCTATGATCAGAAAAACATTTCACAGCAGCCTCTCTGGCTATTGACTCATGCTACTGAGTGAAATCTTTTTCATTAGATTATATTTGCAGTATCGCCCACACAAAGTGGTACTGCTTTACCTGTACTAGCAATTACCCTAGGAAAAGCAATAATAAATAAAATACCTGATAAATGGTCTTGCTACTCTATAAAGTGCCATTTAAACATGAAGAATACCAATAAAATGCAGGACGTTGTGGGAAAAAAGATTTTGGCATTTAAAACAGAAAGAAATCATGGCTAAGGCTGCCATAGCAACATCGCTGCACCACTCAGCATGCTGAAACAGTGACTCTTCCTGAGAATATTACAACATTTTTAAACACAATAATTGCTGAAATAATCCTAACAAGGCTTGACAGAGATATGAAGGGTTATAATCAGTTTTGCTGTTTGACTTCTGGAGATGCACTTGCAATTTTCTAATTAATATCACTAGATTTAATTTTGGATTGGATCATACCTGAACATGGCATTATTGCTTTGCTGCTGAAAATGTGTCTTTCTTCAAACCTCTTCTGATAATTAACAAAAATTCTAACTTTTGAGTCCTAGCATGGATGATCAGAACAACAAGGTACTGAGCTGAGCAATCCTGGGCAAAAAGCAGCAGAGCTGGAGAACAAAACATACTGTTGAGAAACACCTTCACCTCAGGACATTTAGGCTGAAAGTAACATGCAGAAGAGACACATGGAACTCCACAGTGGATTGAGGCAGAAATACATTCATATCATTGAAAAGACAGTAGTTACAAAAGGATGACAATAATTTTATGTAAAACAATGTGAGGAGAAGAACTATTACTCAGTCCCTTGGTAACCCTTTCACAGTCCCTCCTGCTGCCAAGCCTCAATGCTTCCCGTTCAGGAATTACCACACTAGCTGCAAAACCACATCCCAGCCCTATCTGTAGAACTTTCTTAAGTTTTTAAACATTTCCAAATATATTTTATAGGTTGTATCTGTACCTGCAACATTTATTTCAATACAGCTAAGCAAAAACTATGACAAAACGCTTCAATGCAATGACAGCCAGCCTTCACACCTGACACATTTCAGAAAAAAAAAAAAAAAAACACACTTAAAACCTTCCCAGAGCAGTTTGATAGAAATTACAAAAGGTCAGGTGAGGTCAATCAGTCATCCTCAGTGTGGAAAACTGATCCAAGGAACACTGCATATAACACAGTTCTGCCCCTCCCACATCACAGTTATTTCTCACATTTCACATGAAGCCTGCTGACCAAGGGAAAAAAAACACACCTGAATAATACTTTGCCACAACAGCAAGTTATCAGGGTAGCTATTAAGCAAAGAACAGTAAAAATCACAAACCCACTGAAGTGTTGTGGGTTCCTGGCATTCACCAATGTAAAAACTTCTGTTGCAAAACAGCATAAAATTAAACCAATGTAATGGAAGAGCATCACTGTGTAGTAGAACAAGGAGATAGCACTTCCTGCTATACCTTAATATATTCCTTAATACCCTCTTACAAATTTAGGGGACACCCCAGAAGTCAAGCGTGTCTCAGCTTTCTGTAAAATGAGGACTAATGTCTGTCATCCAGAGAGCATCCCTTCTGTGAGCACAGATGGAGAGGGACTGAGACGCCCAGACTTTAAGTCCAGCTGCCTTAGAAACCCCCGGAAGGCACCTCAGTACTAGGCAGCCCTTCCATTCCTCAGTGCCTCAATGTGCTCATTCCCTCTGCATCCTTCTATCCCAACTTTTCATACAGGCTGGAGACAGCAGTGCCTGGCACAGCGATGCATTGCCTGCAGTAACAAATGAGGTCTCTCACCACCTGGAAGCCAGGAAAAGGCGGCATCTGCAGACAGAAATAGGGGCCGTCCCCAGTCACAGAGGGAGGCACAGGCTGCAAGCTGCCGACCATGGCAGTGCAAAGGCTCATGCCTGGTGAGCAGCAAGCTAGCTCTGAGGCACCCATCTACTTCTGAGACAACCCTGTGCTGAGGAGAAGGCAAAAGGAATAACTGACTACTGAAAACAGACATCACAGCTGCTTCTGTCTATCTTATGTAAAAGTTACTTCACTTCTTTCCAGCAAATACAAAACGTGAGCAGCAGCTATCAGCAGTTTAAGAGCAAATGGGGAAATAGTTAAGTTCAGCAGTACTCTGAACTGAGTAGTTCCAATGCATGGGGGTTTTGTACACAGCTGAATCAATCAATAGATGGCTTGCCCATGAAAACCTAAAGCATTAACTGTTCCTTGAAACAGATTTATCCCATATCAGGATTCTAAGAACAAAGCATTATATTGAACACATGGGGACGATCAAGGAGCAACTTCTTGTTAAAAGGACAAAGCTCCAAGAACTGAAACAAAATTATCAGGGCATGCTGAGAAGTTGGCTGGCCATGGGACAAAAACTCTAGAAATGTCTGCCAGACTTTGTGGAAAGGTTTCTGATTATTCAGCTACCTCTAAACAGAAAGAAAACAGACAACATTGGCAGTAAAAATGCAGTACCTCTGGCTTAAAGAAGGTTTGCATGCACTGTTATGAAAATGTTGAATGATGCTAAGAGCTCTGCCTAGACTAACAGAAACAGAACATGCTGTGCCTCTCCTCTACTTGCAATCCAACTTACAGCCCAATGCTGAACTACTGCTGGACCAAAAGTGTGAACTCTCCAAAGTCCTGCATTTCTGACAAGAACCATCATGAATCATTTAATCAGTAAGGATTTTCTCAAAACTCTGATGACTCACTGATGATGTTTGGAGCTGGTTTTTCAGGTGACAGTGCCTCAGCTCACAGGGACATTCAGGCAGGGGACGGACAGGCAGCACTCACCAGTACAGGGTAATGAATTAGGAGACCCTACTTCTGTTGTCAGGGCAGCAAGAGCACAGCCCTGGTTCTACACAATCTTACTCACTGATTCTGACCTGTTCTGCACTCCCTTAGGAGAGACACTTGCCAGTGTTCAGACAGGCTGGATGAAGGTACTATATGCAGCAAATGGAATAATTAGGGTTTTACAGCTCATTATATTAAAACGGAGCACATGGCAACTAAAATCCTCCTGGGCTAAAACTGCAGCTTTACTTCCCTAAGCTCTCTCCTTTTCATCTCAGGGACTGAGGACCTTAGCATTCTGTACTACTTCTGTCTTTAGGTTTACCCCTGAAAGGCTTACTCCATTAGCAAAAGAAACCTGCCCATATAAATGGAATGAAAACTGAAAAGATATCTGAAAACAGTCACACCATCTGCTCTGATTCACAAGCCTGTACAGCATCCTCATCGCTCCTGCATGCCAGTCATTCCATCTCATCAACTCACAAGCTTCTCAGCACAAAAAATCAGGCCAATGACAAATACTCTGTGTTAAAAAAAAAACCTTTCCTTAAATGACATTTAAGTAAGAATCAAAGTAGCAATTTATTACTTCAAGTTATTTGCTTCTCAAATGATCAAATTTAAATTATTCCCAAGCTCCTTTCCCTTTAACTCTTCTTCCCATAGTGATTTCAATGTCAAATTCCAGCTGATACAAATCCTCCTTACAGAGAAGTATGAGAAGTAAACAGAGACAACCTCAATTATACCAGTCATAAGAAATCTACAATTAGTGTCTAATGGGTGAAAACAAAAACTAAGAAATAGAGCATACAAAATAACATGCTAAGTGTAAATTGTTTTACAAAGCACATTTTTAAATCCAGTCAGCTTCCAGTGGAGCTATTGTATTGCTAAAGTAAACACACACACATGCACACAGAGAGCTCACTCTAAAAAAAAAGAGTGATTCTCCTTGGTTGCTGCTTACTTGCAGTTTATACCCAGGCACTTCATTTGTTCCAATTGTTCACTTACCTTGCTACTTCAAAATAAAACAAAAGATTAAAAAGTAAAGGAAATTTATAGAATCAATAGAAAACTACAGAATACAACAGCTTGCTCTCATAGAAAACACAAGTCCTGAAGGATTCCTAATGTTGTTAAAGGTTCACCGGATAATGAACTTTCACTGTGGAGATTATCAACATATTGTTGGTGTCCCATCTGAGGTATCAGGGAAAGCAACGTTAAAGGCACCGAGAGTTTCCCATTCCACAGCAGCACTAGGATGAGAAATCACGTAAAGTTGAAGGCATGTTGAAGGGAATAAAAAAATGCAAACAGCTACTAAAAAATCCAAAAAGCAAAAACCAGCAGAAGCTAATAATTGCAAAAGCTAAAAATGCAGAAATCCTTTTGGTTTCCAGGAGCATCCCTCAACAGAAATTCTTTAGTTCCCCACCACAGTGCATCTTTTCCCTTTCTCAGGCTGTACCAAGTACAGTTTAAACTTCATCCTTCTCTTCAGATGTGACTCAACAGAAAATATTTTACTTCAGAGGCAGAGAGAAAGCTGTGCTTTACTCCTCCTCGTCAGCTGCCTACTGCCTAGCTCCTCACACACGCAGCCTCCCCGCTTCACTCCTCGCCTCAAAATGATTCTCCACTTTATTATCCATTCAGAAGGAAATACGAACTGATGGAGCCAATCTGACTAAAGACAAAACACACTCCTTCGGCATTACGAGAGCAGGCAGCGCAGCGCAGCAAGTGGATCTCTGCTGGAAAAGCGCTCTGGCATCCAGCGGGACTGTGGAGAAGGGGGGCTGGGGAAAAAAGCCCAGGACTCAACATAATTAACCAGCTCCAAGAAGATTTTTTGCTCATCTCTGAGACGGAGGTTTATTTTTATCTCTCCTATTCACCCCCTGACTAACCCACAAGATTCAGCTATGCCCTTGCTGAAATGAATCCAGTTTCCAAGGAAGACTAGTACCAGATCTGCTACAAGTGTGGGGGATTGAACACCCGTTGATCTCTCATTTCCCAAAAATAAAAGTCACATTGTTACATAAAAGAATGACTGCAGAAATGTTGTGCACAGAATCAGTTCCACTCACGTTGTACTGACACTTCTCTCCTGGGAGTGAGCAGCAGCAGGCACTTATCCTGCAAGAAGTGCCTGAATTAAAGGTACCATTTATCTGCCCCACAACCTGCTCCAGAGGCATCCAACTGCTACTAAGAAAGCCTCGCTGGCCAGCTGGTCCATGTTCACATCCCCCTTCCCACAAATGCTCCCTTATCCTCTCCCCCTTCTTCGTGCACCCAGCACAAACACCCACCTCCTTCCCAAATACTGTTTCTCTGCCTCTAGCGTCAAAGGCACTGTGTGAGTGCTGGTGTTGCTCAAGAACAACTCACTGCATCTTTGGGAACAGTGTCTTTTCACAGTGTGGGGATTTTGAAGAGGCCTATATGACTTAGCTGTGGAAATGCCACTATGCTCCCATCTGTTCAAATACCTCCTAACTCCTCATGAGCCAGCCTTGCTGTGAACAATACTTCCCCTTCAATATCTTACCTACACCAATATCAACTTTTATTTACCTCTTCTTCCACAAACATCACTGCCCCCTGTCCTGCCCTCACCAGGGGCAGTGCACTATCCAATGCAGGAGAATATCCAATGCAGTGGGTATTCTCCTGGCACCTTCAACCCTCTGCTCCCACAGCTCCATCCCAGCACCCTGCAGTAGTGCCAGTTGGTAACAGCCAGGCTGGTGTCCCAGCTCATTTGTTTGTTTAGGGTAACAAGTTTCACATATGGACTAATGTCATAGTTCACAATACTTTGTTTCAGCAGCACCACAAGTGAACTGTATCCCTGTTTTTTCCATGTGCAGCCACAGCACTGCCCCTTTCAGCCAGGCACAGAAATCATGCCACTAACCTCTTTTCAGATCCTCTGAAAGGCTGATGTTCCTCGTGGTCACTCACATCCTCCATCTTCCAGAATACCCTCTCATTTTTGCTCTTTCCCTTGCTGCAGGGCAGGGAGTATAGGTCAGATTTTGAAAAGTGATTTAGCTTTAAAGGATTTTAAGTGTCTGACCCTAAGTATCTCATTATATGTTTGCATTCTGCCAGGAAAACAGGGTTCCTGCCCAACTGAGTCCGACTGCAATAGGAATGATTCTACTAAACACAGCAATTATAGCCATTGAGCTCAGAGTCAAAGCTCTGCATCAAATTCATGCACATAAGGATGAAGACTGCCCAGCTGAGAAAATAAAATGCAACCCAGGATCTGAACGGCACTTAGAATCTTCAAAGCTCTGCCTATGCGTAAGATGGGAAAGATCTTCAGAGAGGTCTCTTACATAGCCGTAGTTTAAAGATAAAATAATAGGTATCCATCAGACACTTTTTTATTTACATTAACACTCTACAGCACCTGAAGTATCCACTAGACAGCCTCAAGGCTTTTAAATGCCTTACTCTTTCCAAGGGTCCTACTACAAGTCACCTTGCCAAGTCATCTTGCCATCACTGCCTTGGGTCTCTCCCCTCTTCTACTTCCTTGGCCTACACCTATCCCTGCAGCCATCAGTACCAGACAGTAACACATCAAAGTCAAAAATATACTGGAGTCAAACACAATGTTCCAGTCACAGTTCCTGAGACGCAAAGAGCCCATGAAAATTTCCAAACGCTGCCACATAAAATCTCAATATTCTCATGGCTGTCTTAGAGGAACAGGAGAGAAAAACACATGGAAAAGTGAGCAAGTCTCAACAGACCAGGGGACATTACTAAAGGAGGGCATGAGCAATGAAGTGCTGGGAAATGTCACTGCCCTTACCACATCTCACAATGTGGCTAAAAAAGATAAAAAGCCAGGTGCCCTCAGAAGAAAGGAAGATGACACCTTTCAAATATTTAGAACCCCTTACCTAATGTACAGGATATTGAGACAGACTCTGTTTGTCAGAGACTTTTTCTGAAATAATTAAGATAATTTCATGAGTAAAATAGGCATGACTTGCACATTAGAAAGTCTATGAGGAAGTGTATGCTTTACCTTAAGGCTGAGAGACTGAGATATTTGCTTTCTACTAGAGAAATAAACTTCTACTTAAAAATTTAAATACTTCTTTCTGCAATTTTTAAACTCACCAACAGATTTTAATTTTAGGTTGAGCCAGCAGGGAATTATTAAAACTGATAAAGCCTGGCTTAGCTATATAGGCCAAATGCTTTGATGTCTGCGAGGTATATGTTACCCTTTCTTCTTTTTTAATCCTCATTATCTATTTCATTCCAACTTCCTGTAAAGTACTGAATTACTGATAAAATTATAAAAAGTAAGCAATTCCTTCATAAGCACAAATGGATTAACCAAAGGAAAATGAGCACTCTTCAAGCACAGGTCCTGTTCCTCCCTTTCACACACTTACACCTCTTCTCCCTGCAGGAAGACAAGCAATAAAATTATTTCTACTTGGTCTGGGGCAAGTAGAAAAATAAGTGACTATGGAAATTAGAAGATAAAAATGTTACAAAGAGAGATGAAACAAAGAAACAAGGTGGGAGAAGTCAAGACAGAAAAGTCAGTGGAGAAAGGCTTGTCTAGAACTGCAGGGGAAAATGCCCAACTCACTCTCAGGTTTAATTCATCTCATAAATGGCCTTGGACATCTCTGAGCCAAGAGCTCTCTAAAACAAACTTTTTATTTCACTGGGAAAATACAAGAACCATCTGTCCTAGGTCACACTGCTTGCTGCATCTACCTAAAGACAGAATTCTCGGTAAGGCAGCCTGAGTTCAGTGCTCATTAGACCTCACAAGCTCAAATACTCAGAATAAAGTTTATCAATTTATTCAGCAGTGAAAACACACTATTTATGATCTTCTTCAAAGGCACAAGAAGATTAAATCAATCAGCAGTCTAAAGACGAAGTGTTAATGAAAAAGCAGTGACCTCCTACTGACTGGCAGCTGTCCTCAATGAATACCAGCTCTGAGGAGCTGCGCATCACACAACCTAAGCAGTGCTGCTGAGACAGAGTCTGGAAGAGATGAGATTGTATATTCTCAGGCTTTTTAAACTGCCCTGTCAATGATGCTGCTGTTGTTACAGTAGCTCCAGAATACATTCATGAAATATATACTTAAGATGTTGCTGTCGGATGAAAGAACACATTTAATAAATTGCCATTCAAAGCACTAATGGCTTTCTTTTCCCTCTTGGAAAGGCTAAGGCAAGGGCAACATACAAACTTGGAAGGGAAGAAAGGCACAGGTACCTTCCACAGCACCTTGAGGACCACGGACACTGATAATGACCTGAAATTACATTGAAAGACTTAAAGAAAATGAAGGAGATAATATTCCCCAAAGTTTACAGAGTTCTCACCCTTTCAAACGTTTATTTTTTCCTCTCACAGAAGCTGAATTATTTTCTTTATAGAAAGACAACGAGAATGGTACTAGCTCATTGAAAAAAAGGCTACAGATTAGAGGTATTAGGACTTTTTATATTCCAAAGGCAGGCAACTTCTGTTCATTTGCTATGAATGGCTGAGACCAAACCACTGGCTGACTCATCTCTACAGCAAAGACATTTACACTTCATATGTTAACATCATCTGACTGTAAGGACATCTGCTGAACCCTGAGAT
Organism: Vidua chalybeata; assembly: GCF_026979565.1. NCBI lineage: Eukaryota > Metazoa > Chordata > Aves > Passeriformes > Viduidae > Vidua > Vidua chalybeata. The sequence goes on from NC_071570.1 coordinate 41,680,818, forward strand.
ATCAACATATCTGAACAAATAGAACCAAAGACTTTCACATACCTGAGAATGTAGAGTATTTCCAAGGCCAAGAATGTAATAAGATTCAGAGCTGGATTTTTGTGAGGTTAATAAAAAAAAAAGGAATTAGCATTAATATTTTTTAAGAGTCACAAACTTTACACCTTCACAGTTTAGGCCAATCTTTATCAGTCAGGAAGTAATCAGAGACCTCTGAGTTGCCTGCAATGCATTCTCTCATCTCTGTCCCTCTGAGGCTACTGCACCACACCAGTCAAAAAACTCCTCCAGAGGCTGAACAGATCTAGTCTCACATGAGAAGTCTTAAGGTACAAAGTCCTTAAGAGTATTGGTCATAAAGTCAGAAACCCTCATATTACCATCCTCTATCTAATTTGTTTACAGCCATCATTGTTACTCACAATGACAATACCTTTCATCAGAGATGTGAGACAGCCTTTAAATGCAGGTGCTAAACCTGCTCGTCCCTTTCTGGTCTTGATGAGGATGTTTGCACTTTTGATTTTGGGATATAAAAAAACCCCAAACACTATCAGCTCTGCACACTTCAAAGAAAAGGCTATTTTATTTCTCATTCAGTAGGCTCCAACCACTCTGGGGCACAAACAAGCCTTGGCTCCCAGACACCACGCTTCCTTCAGAGCTGTCGCTGACACAATGCCAACCCCACTCGTCACAGCCCACATCAGCCTTCAAAATCAGAGTGATGAGACTTTAAAATCAGAGCTGTCTCAGGTGACAGGCTGTGGGAAGCATGTTGTCTCCTTGCCCCAGCAACGACAGACACAAAACCTTCTTTATGTACTCCTGAGAACATCAAGATAATGCCAGAGCTCTTGTCCTGGGTTTTGGCTGTCCATCTGAAAGCACAGAAGCTGTTCTCCAGCTGAATTCTCTACTTTTATTTATGAAGTACAATAAGAAGATGGACTCTTGAAAAAATGGTGGTGCCTTCTGCAACTCGGGTGACTTGAAACTTTTAACCAGCTGGATGACCCCATTCTGAAAACAGCTATTACCAGCTATTATGCTGGCTTTTAGACTGGAGTCAGCTTAAGTACCTTAAGTCAACAGGGAGCATGGAAGGATTTACAGCAGAGAAAACTCTCCCTCTGCTGCCTCCTCCTTCAAATTACATGTCTCTCCCTCCTAACAGCATCCAAAATGTAAGGACTTGATATCCTATGAAACTGGAAAATTACAATCAATGTGTTAATTGCAAATCTAATTAAATAATCAGCATCCCTAAAATGCAAAGGCATCTGGGCACAGACATGTGCTGTGTGTAGAAAAACCTGTACTTAGACTCTCAGTTGGAGCTGTAACTGCTTTTTTGATCAAGAAAGCTGGGAATGAAAGGTTGCAGATTATATGAAATGTAGACATAACAGCTTTCCAACATGAACTTCAGGGAAGCACAAGGGAAGTAAACTATTCAGCATTTATATTGTAAATACATAAAAAGAAATAACAGACTTAACTTGCAGCAGTGGAAAGCTAGGTTAGACACCTGGAAAAGCTTTTAATCAGCAGTGAGCATAGATTATCAAGGGAAGCTAAAAAATCTCTTTTCCAGAAGGTTTTAACAAGTGGAAGTGCACACATTTTTAAGGCATGATTTTGAAGAAGATAGATGGTCTAGTTTATCTCTTCACATCTCAAGTTTTATTGCTCTTTATCCTTCAGAGCCTGTCTCAGGTAGGAACTACACCATAGCACATACAGCTGCCTAAAAGGTGTGAGGGTACATTACTCCCCACAGGTGGTCTGCAGGACAACCCTGCTTCCCACAACACAACAGCTTTGTTCACACACTGCAGAGCCCATTTTTCCTACCTGAACTTGACAGTGAGAACATGGAAATTGCCTCTCACAGAACTGTCTACACATTCTGCAAGGTCAGTCTAACACACAAGGATTTGGCTGAAGGAAGTAAGTGGATTGATCCTACAAGGTAGCATTCAAGGAAGCATGAACTTCCACATTTCTTTCTCTTGTTGAAGGTAAGCTCCTTTCTCAGCTAGAAGATGACGTCCCTCTGCTCACTGAACAAGAAACTATTTAACATTGCTTCCTTGGTGTTACTCAAAGCAGGATGGCATGCTTTATTCATTGTGTCACAAGCAGACCCTCCCATTACACGAAGTCACACACCATTACATGCAGCGAACCAGGAACACTCCTCATCATATTACTAAAGTAATTCAAGCTTAATTGGTGTTTTGACAGCATACCTGTGAAGTCAGAAAGTCCCCACAACTGAAGAACAAGGGCAGTATCAGGTCAAGAACTTCTCTGAACACTCAGGACAACATCTCAGGACTACAAACCCCAGGTTTCTCAAAAGTAATTAAGAAGGGAGCATATCAAGCACTGAAAAGTCCATCTTTTCAGCTACTTCACTTACTGCTCTGATAACTCATTTCCAGAATCTCAAATCAAATAACCAGAAATCAATTCATGAATCTGAGAGAGAGAAAATGGAAAAATAATTTCAAAAGCCACAGTGGCTTGTCCAGCATCATGTAATAACATGGCAGGGGAATAACAACTAAAAATCCTACAAAGCAATGTCCAGCTACCTCTGCTAACAGGTTACGTCCTCTACCAGCATTTTCCTTCTCATTGCTACATATGCCCCAGCTTTCAAAAAGTAGGGAGAAAAAATTGTTCACTATTCTACCATCACCTTCATGTCTCCTGGCTTAAGTAATATGCTTTTTTCTTGGCGGGAATAATTTTGTGTATTTATATTCCCTGCAGAAGGCAGCAGTTGATTAATGATCCCAAACGTCCCACAAATACTTGCTGCAAACCCCATACAAGCCTCTGCCACTCTCTGAGGACACCATTAACACAGACACTGAACAAGAAAAAGAAGAACTGGGGGTCTGACAAAGCCAACTCCAGAAACCACCCCCATATTAGTAAACTCAGACACACTTTTCACACTGCCAGTAAAGGCACTTGACAGACCCACACTGGGCCTGAATTAAGGGGCTCTGGAAATCCAATCAGCCTGCTCAGCTAACTGGGAGGGACAGAGGAAGAAATTTAATTCAAAAAAATAAAAATGCCTGGACTAAGAAAGCCTCTTCAAGAGGATGAAAACTGCACTACAAACCAGGTTTTGATAACACAGCTGACCTGAGTCAAGTCACTGAGAGGCCAATTAGCCCCTTGGGCAAAAGTCTGTGATGGGAGAGACAAGCACAGTTGGACCAAAGCACACACTCAAATACTGAGCAGGGATGATAGGGTTATTTCTATATCTGCTGTCACTGTTCAGTACTCCCAGGTCACAGAAACCATTCCATCCTCCCAAAGAAATGAGTGTAAAGGCCAGATTAAAAAGGGATGATTTTGGCAGCTGTAAACAGTTGTATATTAACAAGCTATTACTACTGCAAGCTAAAAATAGAGTGATATAATTTGGAGGAGTAACATGTATCCATGTCACAAAATATGAAGGAGAGTTGTACTTGCTTTAAATTGAATTACTTAAATTAGGCATAACAAAATTCAGAGTGAATACACCAGCCAATCCATAGGTATTTGTGTAGAGAAAACTGTATCTCTCAACTACCCGTTACATACCATAAAAAAAACTTGCATGATTTCAATCTGTTGCACTAACATAATACACTGAATAAAAATAGAAAATTATAAATAAATTGCATTAAAATTTAGCACTCCCTGTTTCTCAATAACAGTTTCTCAAAAATGTGTTTGCTGTCTTAAAATACAAGGTGAATATTGACTCATTAACAAAAATAAAACCCAGATGGAGACATGGTTAAAATAAACTGATCTTTCACATGAAGCAATTTCTATTTGTATTTCAAATACTCTTGTATGCAACAACCTAAAGTATTAAACCAAGTGAGGCTAAATGAATTGACTCTTGAGCCAATTCATTTATCTAAATTTGCTCCTAGATGGACAGCTCTATTATATCCTTTTTAGTGCATGTTGCTGATTTTGTCTCTATTGCTTTTCAAGGTCTCCTATAAAATAATTTTCAAGTGCTAACTTTTAAAAAACTTTTAATGACTATGAATTCAATTGCAATTTACTGCCTAAATAAGAAATTGAAATCCCATGGGGAATTCCTAAAATCTGATTTAAGAACAAACATGTTTACAAACTATACCATATTTTCTGAACTATTACCGCTTGAACATTCGTCAGAAAACAAAACTGTATCTGTGACAGGTTCATTACTAGGCATGAGTCACTAAGGACACCCATTCTTCAAGAAACCCCTCACGCATTCTAGCATCCTTAGTATCTGCTGTGCAGCTGTATGGAAAAGCCACCACTCAAGAAGGGCTGCAACGTGATTTTCACAATTTCACTTCAGCGAGAGCTTCTAAGTAGCAAATACCTTTCCTACACACTTCTAGTTGTGTTTGGAAACCCACAGGGTCCTGCAATGTGGCAGCTTGACAGCAAAGGCAGGCAGACGGGTAGAGTGAGCACAGGGAGGCCATGCCATGAGGAACAGTGACAGAGGCTGTGGTTCCATGGACATTTCTGACAGCCTACTTAAGAGGCTGGCTGGATGATGAAGTCCCTATTCTTTGCTCCCACAGGCAACTGTCATATAACAGCATTCATAAAAAGCCCTGGTTTCAGATTAATTAGAAAGGGTGAAGGAACCAATTTGGAAGCTGTTCACTAACAATTAGAAAAATCACTTTCTGATTTCTAGCCTGGGTTTGTTTCTTATGCCCTTCTGTTCTTGTGCTAACATTAACCTTTCACTTAAATAGCTGCAAACTTGCCAATATTTACTCCCATGCTCTATTAGTACATGGCAGCAACATCTGCTCTCAGCTTCCAGTCTACTAAGCTGAGCCATACTTTTTTAGTCTCATCTCACACAACCTCAGCATCTTCCCACCCTGGGCCACCTTAATGTCCCCTCTCCAACTTGTATTCTCTGATGTTTGCAATAGTCCCCATTTTCTCCAAATCATTTGCTGGTTTCCTACATGTCATATTAGAAATATTACAGAAATACAGGCAGAAGAGACCTATTGCCTACCTTGCTTGCCACAGTACAGCATGGAGCATAAAGCAATTAATTTTAGTAATTTCCCATTTGCCAGGCAAAGTTTTCTTTTCATAACTATTTCTACAGCCCTCCTAGTGAGGGCAGACTAAATGAGTTTACAGCTACCCAGAATAGCCCTTCCCTCTCTTACTGATTGAATGCATAAACACAGCTTAAACAGGATATTCCTGTTTTGAGCACATTACCCCATAGTCCAGAGGGCAGCACCACTGCTCACCTGGTAATACATCATCCTGCAAACCTGAAAGCAAAAGCCACCCAGGGAGCAAGACACTCCCTGCCTAGAGCACCCCAATAATTGCACTCAGATTTACCTCAGTCCCTCCAGCATGTGGTAACTGCTCACTTGAGCAACAGATGAGAATCTCAAGCTACATTTGGGATTTCACCCCAGCTTTATGCCTAAATTATCTTTAGTTTTACAGCACACAAAGGATAGAGCTGTCAACAACCTCAGGAAATTCCTCCCGCAGAACAGATATTGATACACTAATGTTCTCCTTCAGCAGAGGAGGTATGTTATAAGCCCAACTCATAGACTGCCAGGAAAGGCTGCAGGCCTTTTCCTACAGATTCAAAAACCGAGGAAAGGAAGAACTGGTCCCACCTTTACCACCTCCAGATTTCAAATTAAACCAGTGGGGAACCACAGAAAAGCCCTTTTGAAAGTGTCAGTCATTAACAATCAAAGCAATAGAAATGAACCCACAGTTTGATCCAAATCCAGCTCATCTGATTGGTCCTCCACAATGTCCCAGAACTATCCAGACTAAATATGAGCAGACAACACATGTGTGTCTATCAGATGGCTTAAAAATCCCATCTGAATGCCAAGAAATGAGTCTGGATGCAAAGAAAGTTCTTATTAACTCAGTAAGAACTACATCCTAACAGGCAGCATTCGTTTCCTGCATCACAAGACCTGCTTGAATTCTATGCAGAAAATAAAAATGTTACTCTGCTTCCAGCTGACACACCTGAAGGACAGGATGCCATCCAGAGGGACCCAGACAAGCTGGAAGAGTGGGCAATGGGAATGTCATTAGGTTTAACAAGGCCAAGTGCTGGTGCTGCACCTGGGCTGGGACAACCCCTGTTACCAGCACAGGCTGTGAAATGAACAGACCCAGAGCAGCCCTGCCCAGAAGGGCTTGGGGGTGCTGTGGGTGAGAGGCTGCACATGGCCTGGCCATGGCACTCACAGCCCAGAGAGCCAAACGTGTCCTGGGCTGCATCCAGAGCCCTGTGGGCAGCAGGGCAGGGAGGGCATTCTGCCCCTCTGCTCTGCTCTGCTGAGACCCACCTGGAGCACTGCATCCAGCTCTGGGCTCCCAGCATGGGAGGGACAGGGACCTGCTGGAGTGAGCCCAGAGGAGGCCACCAAGATGATCAGAGGGATGGATCATGGCTGAGAGAGTTGGGATTGTGCAGCCCAGAAAAGATAAAGTTCCAGGGTGACCCGATTGTGGCCTTCCCAGTACCTGAAGGGAGCCCACAAGGAAGATGGAGAAGGACTATTCGCAAGTGACAGGACAAAGAAAAATTGTTTCAAGCTGAAGACAGTAGGTTTAGATTAGATATTAGGAAGAAATTCCTTACTGTGAGGATGGTGAGGCTCTTGCACAGATTGGCCAAAGAAGCTGTGAATGCCCCGTCCTTGGCAGTGTTCAAGGTCAGGTTGGGGGCTTTGAGCAACCTGGTCTAGTGGAAGGTGTCCCTGGCCAAGGCAGGGGCATTAGAATTAGATCATCTTTAAGGTCCCTTCCAATGCAAGCCATCTTATGATTCTATTATTCAATTTTACATGCTATGTAGGACCATGCAGAACTGGAGTAGTGATGTCTACAGGCATTGTATCATGCAATATTAACAGCTTTATGACCTTTGAATACCACTTTTACAATCTGAGGAGGAACAAAGCAATCACCTTACTTCAATCTGGATGCACAGTACTGGAAGACTTCAGTTACACAACCCATACATGACTCCAAAAATTGGCTCAGAAGCATGCAAGGCAACCCTGCCCTACATCTAAACAAGTTGTGTAACAACACAGCTTGGAAAAGAAGAAACAACTGAGAGAAAAGCAATACTAAAAGCAAAAATTGTAAAGTCCTAGTACCTTTTGTCTGACCTTCTGGCTTTTCCTATGAAGTTATGTTATTATTCAATGCAATTACTAACATTGCATGAATAGTTATTGCTTCATTTATGATGCTCTCAGCCAGTGCTGGTTAGCTCATCTTTTCAACTCTTGTGCTTTGTAAGCTGAAGCCCACTGCTATCTCTCTGGTGCAGCATTTCTTGTACAGATTGCTTCAGTAATACACAGAACTGGGAAATATCCCCTCCTCCCACACAGATCCTTAAAAATAAAGAGTGTTAACTCTGGCTCTCCCAACAGCCAATGCTATTTTTAAGAGCTGCGTATGTGGCAGGTAGGAGTCCCCCAACCCACCTCTCCCATTGCACCCCTATTTTGAGCAGAAGCAACCGGCTTACTCCAGTGTCAGATGAAACTCACAATTTTTCCTGATAAGCACCAGGCATGAGTGTCATGTCGATGTGATCAGGACACACAGGTTTCTGTGCCCCATTCCAAATCAGACACGACCTCTATCACCAGAGCACATTGCTGCAATTCTGTTCGCCATTATATCCCCAAAAAAACGTGCAAAGGGGGGAGTTTTGTGTAAGGTGGGAACGATTGTCTCAGTCCATTTCTAGTGTTCTTCTACGGCCTTTAGAGGACTTGGTCCACTCTTCATACAGATCTGGGTTTCATTTTTACTGAAAGATTCACCACTGCAGCAGGTCCTGAGAAAAGACAATCACTTGGTCTAGAAGGTTTTTGGAAGAGTCTTGGTACAAACATGAATGCTGACACTGGGCAGCATCAGACAAGAGAAAAGAGTTTACTGTAGTTTACCTCAGTTCAGAGGGATGACCTATGTGCACACAGATAGTTCCTTCAGCCTGCCACACTCAGGTCATTTCTGGACATAACCACCACAGAAACTGCTGTGACCTGATAGCCTTTGACAAATGCTGCCAGAGAAAAAAAAGCAGAAATCATGGATACACAGTCTTACCAAGAATCCAGGAGTTGTACAAGACAAAGGTCATCTATCCACATTGCCAGCTCACTGCTGCCACCCACATCTTGCTCTCTGATCAGCAGAGGTACACTTGCATGGAGAGGAAGAAAGGTGACTAAGATACCTTTTCCTTCAGAAAACACCAACTTGCCACAATCAAAACTTGCTTTACACGACCATAACGAATTTGAATATTTCTCTGGTCTAAGATGTTCAAACAGTTGAGGAAGCGCAGAGAAGAAAACAATTCCTGAAGGAGAGTTATATCTTAGCAGTCAATGCACTTTTCTAAATCATGGCAAACCTAGGTTAAAATCTCAGTGTCACTCAGTATTTAGATCAGGAACAAGAGTCTTATTCCTCCCTTATTCTAGACATACCTCCCTCAAGAAAATTAATAGGTATCATGACAGTCTATTTGCAACCAGTGTTGTCATTATGACCTTAGAGAAGCAAAGAGTTCAGCCAAACTGGATTACCTGAAGATAATGTGCAGTACTGCCACAAAGAAAGAGATGCATCTGATTGTGGAACATACCATGTTTGTAAACTATATCCCAGATGTTGCACAATCACCTTGTCTTTCTTTTTAAGCAAATAAATGGAACAAACTTTGGAAGAAAAACAAACTAACATTGGATTCCCATTTAAAGGCTTCAAAACAATTTTGACTTACAGATGTGTACAGTTTACAACACAAGTCTAGAGAAGCAAAACCTCCTAGATTAGTTTGGGTTTTTTCCTAACCAGCAACAAGAAGATATTGAAAAAACTGAATGGGAGTGATGCCCAGTTCACCAGGGGATACAGATCATCAACACCAAAACTGGGTTTCAGTAGAAATGAGTATCAATATATTGATATGTTCGGAGAAGCTTGCAGAAAGTCCTGTTAGCAACTGAGCAGGCTCCGAGCTGCTGCAGTCATCATGGAAAACATTGCACATTGCTTCAAAAGCATTTCTCTTAACTACTCTAAAAGGGCAAATGCTGCTGATCTTTTCCACTGGAGGTAACGTTATCAAACAGCTGCTCAAAAATCACAACAGCAGCTAATGAAGGCACAACACTATTTTCTGGTGTGTACATAGAAATAATTATTGCTTTGCTCTAAAATAATGTTCATTGTAAAGCACATTAAAAAAACATAGTAGATCCTAGGGAATTTCAGAAAGGATAAATAAAAATGGCTTTTATCCCAAACAGATGTGAATATGCAGGTATTTTATTTAAGACATTTGGAAACAAAAGAATCTTTTCCTCATTTGAGCACAGCCTATCAGCTGACAGAGAGGCAAAAACAGACATAAATTGTTCAAACACCAGGGAATCACCCCACACTAAAAGCTGCCTTGGGAAAGGCACAAATGACTTTGGAGAGTCTCAGGAGACTTGCCAGCCTACAAACTCAGATGCAACAAAGAGAGCCAAGATTATAGCATGAGGAGACAGTTACCAGTACTTCTGTATTTGAATGCTTTCTAAATAACTATTGTTCTGCAATCCCTAAGAGATCTAAAAGCTGCATTTTCAGAAAGGATTGACTACTATAGCCACCTAACACCAGTCTGCAGTACTGCTGGCAACAACTCTCGGACCATGCCTGACCAACAGGATCTCCACCTGAGGGGTAGGAATAGCAAATTCATGACCACAAGAATGTTCTACAGATCCCCACCAACACTGATCCCTAGAACACTTGATCAGGAATGCTGGTATTTTGGTGGAGGTTAAAATAACCTCCACAGATCATTAGATAGAAAGGAAGGAAAATATTTAACTGGAGATGTATTTTTTCTGCACGAAGAGAAGTTTCTAGTAACTCTCTGTTAAGAGTTACAGTGCTTCAGTTTGCTTGTTTGCCACTGTGTGGGAGGTTTTGAAAATGCAGAGCTTACTCATCTTCACGGGACTGATAAAGAGACACCTAGGCAACAAAGCTTAAGGGAAATAAAATGCCAAAAGTAAATTATTGCATGGACTGCAAAATCCATGAGAGGTAGAAAGGAACAGCTTCCAGTCTTTTACTAATTGGCTCAAAACAGTTTGTACTCTACAGGTGCACAGTACCTGGTTTTACAGATCAGAGTGCCTGGGTTCACATTAGGTGAGGTTAATTTCACACAGGGACGGGCAGACACTTACAATCAAAGCTGCAACCAAAACTGGTACCAGATCCTGCTGGTCTCTTCACCATGACTTTTAAGTTCAGCAAGGACTCCTTAGGGGCTCCCACTGTTGCGTATGAAGGGAATAGTGGTGCTTCGCACCAACAGCTTGCTTTCTCAAAATCAAAATAGGGTTTCACAATACAAAATCACCAACATATCATCCTCCCAGGACCAGCGCTTTTAAAACTGAGACCCTCACAGTTCTTAAATATTTGCAGGTGCTTGATCAGAGGTGAAGCTATAGAGCATGAGAAAATCAGACTAAGGATATGACTGGGTACTTGCAACACTAAAGGAAAACCCCCTTGAGACCCTGATACTGCAAGTGATCTTCATGTTCCAGAAAATTACTGTCATGAACTACATCTGCCATCTCAGTTTGTGACCTGATTATGTATCAGTCAAGAAGAAAAGACTATTGACATTTAACAGCGAAAGACAAAAGTTAAATCAAAATAATTGGTACAAAATGGCATTATTTAAAAAAGGAGGAAATATTGCTCCTGTTACTTTGGTTTTGAAACAAAAACACATCAATTGATGTATTTAATATGCTGACATGAGAGAGGAAAATTATGCACAAGACTTTTTCCCCCCTCAATAAATTGAATGTAAGTGGAGAAAATGCCAGATCTCATACCCTCTACTAATACTTAAATATACTTAAAGGAGTTGGTAAGAGAGGTAATTTGATGATTTAACAGAATTTTTGCTCTTCTTTGGTCTCCCAATTCTTCTGTTATACAAAAGTCAGATTCAAATTTGTATAATTTTAGAAGTCACATAGCTGTGTCCCTAGCTGGAGGCTATTTCAGTTACTGAGAGCTGCAAGCTGAAGATGCAATAGCTACGTGGTTGTTCTTCTTCTGGAAAAGAAGCTCCCACTGAGGGACTGCAGCAGATGAGCTATCAATTAATCCTTCTTTGTAGTCAAAGTTCTAAGTGTGAAGGTGAGGATTACTGAGTCATTCCTTGCAGGGCTGAAAACCATAGTTGATTATGGCATAATTAAGTTTCCTCTTCCCAGAGAAAGAGAACAAGAAAAACAGCAGAAGTGAAGAACAAAATGTATGTGCATGCTACAACAAAGCTTTTTTAACATGCACAGTTACAAATTCCTGTGCCATTTTGTAACTGTCAAGTCTTAATTAAAATACTATATTTCTCTGACTCATGGTCAGAATGTAGGATGCATGTACATTATTCACATAAATATTAATCTTTTCCCAGGTAGGAGGCTGAATTGCTCAGGGGATTTATAATCACATCACGTATGGAAACTTCTTGGGTGTCTTTTTCTTTTTTGGACTTTTTCTTTATTCTTTCAAATGTCAGTCAGATCATTAACAATTAAGGGTTACAAGAATCATTTCATTAGTCTATGTGATAGGAGTCCAGCCCCTCAGATCTGTGAGGTGGAGCTCTGTGTGTGTTCATGAAATGTTACAGAGAAAGAGGAACACAGAAATGTGCAGGAGACATCCCTTCCAATGCTAAGGACATAACCACCTAAAGTGCTGGAACAAACAAGGATAGTCCTCTTGAAAGCTATTAGGTAATGACAGAAGATGGAAAGATGTTAATACAGTGACCAGAGAAATGAGACATAATCTTTTCTAGCTACCAAGAGAATCACCTGCTTAGACTATCACCATTGGGACCTTTAAAGTCCTGATCCTCATCTGAAAGTCTGTCTTTGTATCACTGACTTTCAAACAAAATCTATGACTCAGCTTGCACAGAAAGCAACTAGCAGAGATGCTCTTCCATATTTGAGCATAAGTGCAGAGAGAAATGAGGATGCAAATACATGTGAGGAAACTGTGAGAGTCGTCCTGATACCTTAGAAGGAAAAGAAGAGAAGACAAGCTAGAAAACGCTATGTGATTCAAGAACACAAACTAATAAAAACTCAGAAAGTCAGTGTCTAGAGCTCAAGAGAAAGAGGCTTAAAGGGCCAGGGAGTTCAGGCAGCTGTTAACAGCTAATGAAACAACATCACTGGACAAAAATCAGAACTTGTGCCAGTTAAGAAACCTCCTGCCTTCTAGGAGGGCTTGAACTCTCTTCCTGAAGAAGTTTCTAAGGAAAAAAATGATTGCACAGGAAAGGAATCAAAAGGCTGAAGCACAAAACTAAACATCTAGCAATGAACACACAATATGACAAATGAAGGATGGATGCCATTCATAGGAAGAGGTATCATCAGGTGGCATTAAGAAGGCTGGAAATTTGATGCCTTAATTGTCTTCAGTGAAAGAGACAAGCACAGTCAGGCAGCTGACAGAATTAATACTGGATTTTTGGGGGGGTTGAAAGGAAAAATGCTTAAAAAGTTATTAAAAAGAGGCTGCAGTAAAGAAAAAAAATAAAGGAAATAACCACCTTATCTGTCTGTAAAGTCAGATGGCTCTGATAAACATTTATCCTCAGGTTCTAGGTTGCAACACTGATAATCACTAAACACTAAGAACTTGAGCAACAGGCAATGCACTTAAAGATTTGAAAAAAGCAAAGCAAGAATTTATGCTTAAAAAATAGTAAGAGAAAGTCTTGAATAATCATAAAAGCACTAACTTTACACACTCCAGTTCCCTGGGGATTGAAGACTGGAACAAATAATCAAATTATTTGCAAATCTTCTAGAACATGAAAAGGAAAGAAATAACTGTGAGCATGGTTTCATCAAGAGTAGAGCTGTGTCAAATGCATTTAACTTCCTTCTATGACAAGCTAAATGATTCTAAGGGGTAGAGAGAGAATAATAGAACCTTTATACCCTGTGATCTGGATGAAGCTGTTCAAATAGATGCAAACATACCGGTAAAAAATTTATAATCATGGTCGCCAAATTCAAAGAATATATCAAGCAAGACCCTTCAGGCAACTCTGGTAGCACACAGACCATCAGCTTTGGTTTTGTCACAGACAACTTGAATGATTTGTTCACGTAAACAGTAAGGAAGAGACAGATAACAAAGTGCTTACAAAATGAAAAAAAAAAACCCAACAAATTCTGTAAGAACACGTGCAAAGCCATATTCAGCTGTAATCCAACACAAAAGTAGGCTATGCAAAAACAGACAAAACCATTTTTCAGAAGGAACCTCAGCTCTGGAAAGTGTAAAAGGCTAACTATGCATCAGTGATAGCCTGTGATAAAAAAAGCACCATCACAGCAGGAGAGCCAGTATATCTTGGAATATCAGGATCACAGGCAGGATAACAAAGTCTTGTTATATATATGTGCTCTACAGTGCACATGAGCAGGCTCTCAGCTGGATTTCTATATTCAGCTTTGGACACTGCACTTCAGGGAAAACAAAGAAATGAGTAGGAGAGAGAATAAAAAAAAACAGCCAGGCTGATGGAAAAGTGCCTAAAAATCATGGCAAGAAAAGACTAAAAGAAAAAGGGTCATCTAGTTAATGCAAGAAGAGCAAGTGGGGCTTTGTCCTGTTTTTGCAGTAGCACTTTACTATTCCAGTATTCCTTGTCCTAATCATGAGGTATGTATTTACATGGAACAAGAGACACCTAGAGCAGAGGTAAGGAAAAGTCTTTGGACAGAGAAGGTAGCTAAGCCCCAGAGCAGGCTCCTGGAAAGCTCCAATTCCTGTATTTTTTGGTTTAGAGGAAAACTTTAATCAGTAGTTGTCAGCAATGGTCAAGGCAAACCAAATAATGACATTTTGCTATCAAAACGAAACTACTGTTTCAGTAACAATCATCTCAAAGCTTGTTAACCTTCCAATTCAGCAGAATCACAAAACAGTGCTGAACCACATTATGGCCCTTCTACCCTCTCAAAAAAAGAGAAAGATCCATGGATAGGTGGTGTTGAACCTCTTGTCCCTTGTTTGTGCACTTGTTTTCCATAAGGCACAGAATTAAACTGTTTTGCATTTGCATACTCTACAAAATCATAGCAGAAGCTTGTTTCTTCTTAAATACTAGTGACGGTCTTCGTTTTCCATGTCATACTGAGAGTTTTGATCCAAATCCTCTCTATTCAGAAATGAAGCCATTGTTACATGAAAAAGCATTCACAATCCAGATAAGACAAGAGAAAATCTATTTTGCCTCCCCAGATGCAAAGCAACAACAATCAGTTCTTGAAAATTTGCAAAAATCCATAAGAGAAAGTCCTGATTGTGACAAATACTGTAAAATCTCTTATAAAAACAAAACAAGTCATGTCTAGAAGAAAGTATTTCTAAATGAAATATATTAACTCTGCATTTGGGCTAGCAGGCAAAATCTAGGCAACATGAACACCATATGTTTTTTTTCTGTGGGCATATAGATGGATAAAACCATAAGAATTTATTTTTAAATCCAACTTTTTTGGTTCTTAAACACTGTTTTCTAAAACAAGAGTGTTTATACTGTTATAGAAAATGTCACAACCTTTTTCTTTTGACTTCCCAAATCAAGACTATTTATTTTTAAATCTTACTTTCCTGAGATGGAAATACCAAGACTTACTATACACCCACTTTCAATAAGTATATATAAAAATATTTGATGTAAAGTTTCCCAAGGAACATTTTCACACGACAAATAATACAGATAACTCCTACTAAACTAACAAGCTATCCTCAAGTTGCCTGGAAAAAAAGTCTTCATTTCAAACAATTTAGAATAAACCATTTAAGTCCTAAACACCATTATAATTATTTACAAATTCAGAGCTAACTTCTCAGCTTCTACATATTTTCTGATATTCACCTCTAGTTCCACACAATGATGTTAAAAATGTCTGGTAGAATCAGAGAGCTCTAAAACCATCACAGCATGCTGCAGAGTCCTACACAATACATTCGATAAAATTTTTGTCTGCAAAACATCAAAACTGTAAGAGGTGCCTTACAACGAAGAAAAAGTGACACCTTGAGCCACAGCAGCTCAGAAAAGGAGCAAAGCAATACTCCATCCTACCTGTTGAAGCTGCAGTCGCACTTTGCTAATGGCTCTAATCCAACGGGCTCTTGCTGGAGGAAACAGTAGTGGCTCGATGTCACCCTGGTAGCTTGAAAGCAAGAAACAGGACATCACTACATGAGAGATACTTACCTGTAGCATTAAAGATTCAACCACATAGTGGTTGGTGGTTTGGTTACAGCTTCAGCTCTGAAGGAACCAACAGGCTCCAGTCAGCACAGCTGTGCATGTGCTCTGGGAAGTGAGCAGCTAAAGGAGAAGTTTCCTTAAACTCAGGAGCCACCTTGGAAACCTTGATGAGCTGAAATATATGATCTGTACACAATCCAAACCCAAGAGGAAGATGATGTTTGTGCAAATATGAGGAAAGCAGTCAATGACACCAGATCAAACCAGTGCAACACAATGGCATCATAATTACAGACATAAAGAGGCAGATGGAAGATTTTATATTCCCATGTCTGCTGCAGCTCTCTTCTAGCCACTGACCCTTCCTACTCCTCCTGCTACAAATTTATACCCCCTCTTAACTGGAAACACTGGCAAAAGGGCTCAGCCCCGAGTTTCCCCTGTGCATTGAACCTCTGTCACTCCACTCTTTTCTACAGGCACTCTTTCCTACAGTCCTTTTCAAAAGGACAGGCAGATCTGTCACCAACGTTCCACCTCAGTGCCCAACAGCACATCTTGTAGTCCCTGAGCTTGTCATACCTTGGGCCTTTGGTTGCATTCCTGCTTTTGTATGTTACTGAGGTGTAAATCACAAAAACAAACACCTACTCCTACCTGCAAAGCACCCACCCCACAAGTGCTGACTGTGAAAAACAACCCCATAGATGAGACAAAAACACATCCATGCTACAGGTCTAGCTCAGGTGCAGCTCTAGGGATTAACACTCAGAGCTCAGTTTCAGGCCTGTTCCATGAAGACAGGAGAGCACTGCCAGAGGGTGGAGAGAAAGGGAGACAGTGAAGCAGGAGCATCCAAGTTAGATGTCTAAATTAGCCTGAAATAGACTATGTGAATAACCTTTCCTGTGAACAAATATAGGCCAGTCATTCTGGGACAAGACTCCTGCTGTTCTGTAAGGAAAAGAGGAAAGTGAATCAGAGTTTCAAAACAGTTTAACATTTCTCTCGTCTTGTTTTCCTCTTTTCATCTTCAGTGTAAGGCTTGCCTACACATGAACTCCTGTAGTTAATTCTATCATCCAAACACAGTGACACCAGCTGTACTCTCCAAAGGGTATAGACAGGCAGACATCGTCCCATGGATCTAACTGAACCAGATTAAAAAAAATCCCTTCATACTTATGAAAGTAAAACCACATGCAGGGGCTGCAATGACTTGATTACCTCAAGGAAAAATGTCACTTCCCGGATTTAAGTAGTGAAATTTGAAATTTCTGTAAAACCTGTGCAAAACCCAGTACTCTACTCAGTCAAACTTAGATGAAATACTTTTGAATACTGTTGACAGCTTGGAAAGCCAAAGCATAAGGACAAGAAAAGCTCCCACAGTGAGTCAGAGCAACATGTCTATTCATGCTGTAATTCTCTACAACCTACAACTACAATAAACACTAACTCTAATGGTGGTAGTCTACAAGAATGGAACTAGAGAAGCTCTAACCATGAAAACAAGTAATTCTTGGTTGTTCAAGCATAAACTTGATCCCACATGAGCAATGGAAGCAGCTATTTTGGGGCCGGAGTACGTTCATCAAACCACAAACAGAAAATCTAGCAAATGAGCTCCAAGGTGGTGTTCCTCTTTACACACATACAAAAATCACAGTTTTAACAAGTGATCCTCTTTGCACGCAAGGCAAACATAGCTTCAGCTTAGCCAATGTCCCATAAGTAACTGGTCCTCTACAACATATGTTTCACAGACCAGCAACATCAACTCAGTTGTCAGAAAAGGCTGGAAGAACAATGTACATAATTTGCCCTGGGAAACAGCAAATGGAAGAATCCTCTTTGATCTAGCTGAAAATAAATTGGTAATAGCTTCACCTACCTCATTTGGACTCCTGCATCAACATCCTTGGGCTTCTCAAGTTCCAGAGGTAACTTAGCTGCAGAATGGTCTGCAGGTTTTTCCTCAGTTTTGCAGACCTTCTCCTCCTCTCCTTTGCCATGGGGCTCCTCTTGCTCTTTGAGCCACGCCTGACCATCCTTCTGGTAGCTGCTCAAATTGTGGTAAGAGTGATTTGACTGCCTTTCCTGGTGATCATCCTCCTGCTCAGAGCCGTGGGCACTTTCATGGCAATGTTCCAGCTCACTGAGGTGAGAGCTTTCCTGGCTGACATTGCAAGAGGAGCCGTATCTACTACTGCCAGCAGGACTATGAGAGAGTAAGAAAGTCCATCAGAAAAAAACAGTGGTTTGGAAAAACACAAAACAACCTACACATGTAAAAAACTGAGCAGGAAACTAAATATTACTAAAAAGGCATGCTATGAAGTCACAGTTAACTATTATATTTTATGATTATTATGTAAATATAGATTTGTGAATCTCAAAAGTTTGGTAGGCAGTAGAAAAACTTTGTACACAATCTACCAGCATATATATATATATATATATATAAATATATATATATATATATACACACATATATATATATATACACACACACACACTAACATATGCTGTATACATTGGGCTTTGTTGCACCAACTACTGCTTCACCTTACACCAGCTAGAAACTGCAGTGAAGATATTCTAATAACCAGACATGAATAAGAATGGAAACACAGCAATTCAGAGTGAAAGTGTTTCTGCCTTCTGCAATTTTGCTGCAGAACGGTCTTTATCACATCTGTTTAAGATGACTGTTGTTTAAAAATAAAGTTAACTCCACTTTTATGTATTAAAAGCTTATGATAAAATGTTGCAGTCAAGATTAAGACTGTCAATTTTTCAAAAAAAAGTCACATGTCTCACTCCAATAGAGCTTTCTCAATAATTTATTTTATATAAAAACCCCAGCATCACAGGGGTGTGACCTCTGTGATTCAAGACACCACTTTCAGGACTGAATTCCTAGAATCCTCAAACAAAATATAGCAGATGGACATTTCTCATGCAGTCAGGAAAACTATGGCCAAGAATTAAGCAACACTCATACTTTTCTCTTGCAGTCTTGGAAGAATTTGGAGCCAGGAAGTTCTGTGAGTGCAGAGTTGCAACTGTATGATCAGAGGAACAAGTCTCACTTATATTACACAGAATTATATATATACTTAAATTTAAGTTTAGTGGGTCTCTGTTTTGATTTTTAAGGGTAATTGTAACTTAGCATATGCACAGGACTGAATACACTTATGAAATACTGACACCTTCCTCTAGGGACTTTCATAACTGCATGAAATAAATTCTGCACAGATTTTAGGAAGACCAAGCATTAGAATACCTTCACTGATATTTCTGAAAGTGTTTTAATATATTCAGTAATACAAAGTGAACCTAAATAGTTCTATACTGTATCACCAGTAAGTTAAATTTCTCTCTAAAATTTAAAACCTTTACCTCACATTTTGAGAACAAAATATTCCTCCCTACCAATACATTCTACCCGTTACTTTTTTCTTAGCAAATACAATATTATTATTGCTAAATAAGAAAGCAAAGTGAATTTTATGCAGCAGAATTAACACACAAAGACTATAACTTCTGAAAGGCTAATGAAATTAGCACTAAAAGCATCTCATTCAGTGGGACACATTAAAAGAACATGGGAAATTCAATTACACTTACAGAAAAGGAGTGGAAAAAGGTGAGAAATGGTCTAAAGGCTTGTACATAACTAGTGACTGCAGTTTGCCATATTGTCTGTGACAGCCACCATGATATCACAAACACTGACAACAGGTAGGGGACCGGGACTGAGCTACAAACATCAGACACCAAGGCCACTCTCTACTGCTGCAGCATTGCATTATAAATGGTCATATCCCATTTATTATGCCTCATTTGTAACTAGCCTTTTCTCATTCAGTTGTTCCACGCTATGCAGATCTGCAGCCAGTGTGTCAGGATGCAGTACTGCTCCACCAGGAGCAGAATCAAGCCCAGTTTCTCTCTCCTCAGGCTTGTCTGGCACACGCTCCTCTGCCTGATCTTCTTTCTGCAGTTCACCTGAAATCACATTCTGTTCATCTTCTGACTCTTTGTCAAGCTTCTCTCCCAGCTCTTTGTTGGATGTATCCTCAACAGTGCTTGCACCAGATGGCTCTTCAGAACATTCATTGTCTGCAGTGTCAGGCTGCTTTGAAGACAACTTCACTTCTATATTTGCGTCAGTCACTTGATCCGAGACTGCAGATTTTGAGTTTTCTTCTGAACTGACTGTTCCTAACACCTTGTCATCTGGTTTTGACAAAGCCGGTGGTGGTGCATGTGGTTCCTTTTTGGCAGAGGCCTCCTTGATGTCTTTTTGCCAGGGAAAGGAGAAATCTAGCTTTTTCCCAAATACTGCTCCTTGGGCACTCTCTGACTTACTCACCTTTTCTTCACCACCTCCTTCAAACAGAGACATAGAGAGTTTCTTAAAACTGGACATGAGGCCCTCATCTGTTCCTGCTTTATTAGCAGAAGATGGCTGTTGAGAGAATGACCCAAAAGGTTTTCCACTATCAGAAGATGACATAAAGCCAAATTTTGGCAAACTGGGTATATTCGGTATTTCAAAGACAGGTTTACTACTGCTTGTATCTCGAGCAACATTATTAGCTTTCCCCTGTTTCTTCAAGTCAGATTTGGAAGCAATCCCTTCTGCCGGCACCTCATCAACTGTTAAAAGTTTTTCCTGTTCAGCAGTTTGCTTTTCTACCTCGATTGTCTTTTCTTCATTCAGCTCAGGCAGATGAACACTGGGCTCATCAGCTGGAGCTGTGGGTTTGCTATCATTACTACTGATCAAGTCCTGCTGATCAATACCAGCATTGGCCTGATCCCCTGCAACAACAGGCTCTGATTCAGGCGTAACACTCTCATCTAACTGGGAAAGGTTTGTGTCTGCCCTGTTAGTTTGGGCTTTTATTTCCAGAGCAAGCTCATCAGTAAAGCCAGTGTGAAGCATGTCAGTTGCTGCCTTGTCTGCAGGAGCAGCTTCTTCCTCTGCTACACCTGAAGGCCCCACATCTGGTTGGAAAGTACCTACATCAGCCAGGTCAGTAGCCTCAGTCTGCACTGTATCAGCTGCACTACTGAGATTAGAGTGGCATGGCAGAGTATCTACCACCTCAGAAGGCTGTGTTTCGCTATCCTGCTGCAGCACCTCAAGGGCTTCATTCTCACTAGAGACTCCTGTTTCTGGAGTGGCACTCAAAGGTTCCTCTTTGGAGGTTTCCAAGCTCTTTTTCGCCTCAGTTTCCATTTTCATAGAAGACTCTTCTGTGGAGTTTTCTTCTCTTGAAGCAGGTACTACATCCTTCTTCACAGAGGCAGAGACATCTCTTTTAGACCCTCTGGCTGCAGCTGTATTTTCTGGTTCCCTAGAGTCTTTTGCTGGAACAGACCCAGTGACATCTTTCATACCAGTGCTTTGAGGTTTAGGGGTGGATTTTGGAGGCATCTCTTTTGGAGATTCTTTTGGACCTTTGAAGATGCCGAATATATCATTTGTGAAAGCTGGTGCTGGGTCACTTGGAAGGGATGAGAAACTAAAGAAAGAGGAGCTCCTCTTCTGTGCAGGTGGAGGTGCAGTAGCTTGAGGTTGAGAAAAGAAACCAGAAAATGTTTTAGGTGGTTTCATTTTTGTCATGAAACTTGAAAACATTTCAACCGAAGAATTCAGAACCGATTTATCATTCCCAGGTTCCTTTGGTTTGCTTTGCAAATTAGGTGCCTCTGGCATTTTAGGAGGAACACATGGCTGTGCCCTTTGTAATCTGTCGGTTTGCTGAGGTACTTTTTGTTCTGGCAAATCATTCTGTACATGTACTCCTTCAGAGACCACTTCATTTTTCATGTCACTCACACTATTTAAGTCATTTAGACCCTGGGAATCCATCTTATCATTTGAGGCCATGCTAAGATCAACTTTTTCTGAGGTTTGCTCTTTGGAAGAATAAGGCTCTTCATCAGTAAGAAATGCAACACTGTCCATTTTCTCCATAGTACCCAAAGCATCTTCTTCTGGCCTTGAGGAAATACTCTGTTGGTCCTGAGAACTGTCCTGCACAGTGGGAGTCTGAAGACAAATACTAGGAGCAGACAAGCTGGTTACTGCAGTGTCTTTGGTCTGTGGAAGCTTTCCTAAGCCACTTTCTTCACTGGCCTGTGGAAGCTTTTCTAAGCCACTCTCTTCACTGGCCTGTGGAATCTTTTCTAAGCCACTCTCTTCATTGGCCTGTGGAAGCTTTCCTAAGTCACTCTCTTCAGCTACTGCAGCAATACTTTCTACATTTCCCACTGTCAACTTTTCTGATTTATTTTCTGGGATCATGAGGTCATTAGACATTTGTTTGCCAGTCACTGCTGCAATAATACCATCAACTTCTTTTTTATTGTCTGCATCTTGTTGCCTGGTAGAACTGCTGGTTTTGACACCAGAGTCAGTGGGAACACTATGTAATTTAGCATTCACTGTTTTAGCTGGTTTTGTATTACTCTCCTGTTTAGGAGCAGTTGATGGCTTAGAATTCACTGGTTTAGCTGTTTTTTCCTGTCCTGGACTAGTTTGTGGCTTTTCATCCAAAAAGGATGTCAAATTGAAGAAGCTAAAACTAGTACTTCTTTGAGGTACACTCTTTTCAGGAGCAGGACCACTGGAGAAGAAGGAAGGCAGATTAAACAGCCCCTCTGTTTCTTGTTGCTTCCCACTAGCAGGAGCAGCAGCAGGTGCTGAAGGCTTTGGTTCGTCTGACCCAGTGAAGAAGGAGAATATGCTCTTACTGGCTGGCTGGGATTTTAGAGCAGTGATATCAGAGAAGCCAAATGGCAAACTGAAACCCGACTCTTTGGGTGTCTGGTCTGGCTTTGGTTTTGCCTGATTAGCTGTGTCTACTACACGACCTCCCTGCTGCTTTGGGGTGACCATTGGTGTGCTGCTTTGGTGCCCAGCTGGCTGGCCCAGGTGGCTTCCTCTGGGACCTACATTCACTGGCTTCTGTGAAACATTTCCAGGAGGCACTTCTTTACTCTCAGGAGACTCCTCCACAGCTTTTTTGCTTTTTTGTTCCTCTTGCACCCTGGGGCTAAGAGAGACCTGCTTGTCCACACCTTCTGTTTTCACTTCTTCCTTGGGGGTGGAGGATAGACATGGCATACTGGCACTCTGAAGACCCCCAGACTTCTCAGGTTTCTGCCTTGGCTCAGTCACAGTTCTGCTGTTGGGTTTTGGCAGAGATGTAGTATTTGAGTTTGGTTGAGAAGACACAAGCTCCACTTTGAAGAGATCTCCAAAAGATCCAAATAAAGATGAGATGCCAGAGGTTTCCTTCTGTTCTGGCTGTTTCACCTCTTCCGGTTTATTACTTTGCCTCTTCTCCAGTTCTGGTGATGGCTGTGGCACTTTGCTTACTTGTGTTTTAAAGAAATCAAAAAATCCAGAAGACTGTGGTTTATTGGCAGTTGAGGTTGCAGGAGAATCTTCTCCAAGACTGAATAATTTCAGAGCACTTTTAAAAAATGTCTCCTCAGGCTCAGTGGCTAGTTGGCTTGGAGTTGGCTGTGGCTGACTTGGTTCATTAATGGCTGCATGCCTTTCAAGACGCCTGGAAGCTGGAGTTGCTTTAACAGGTCTCTCTTCTTGTATTGGCCTGCCATCCATAGCAGTTCGGCTCAGTATAGAAGGAGATCTTGTTAACCCTGTTTTTTTAACACTGATGTTTTCAGTCTGGTGTAATTCTGGCTTTTCATTTCTAGCAGCCTCCAAATTAAGTTCTGACAAAGTATTTCTTCTTGGTTCTGATGTAACAGGAAATTTCTGCCCAGCTTGTTCTTCACCTAATTTTTTATTTGGTGTAAGTGATAAAACATCAGTCTTATTTTCAGATGATATTGACTGTGTGTCTGCTCTCTCTGAGGCAGAATCTTCTGATGTCTCAGAGCCAGGGCTTGTAGACTTTCCAATTAGTCCACCCAAAGCAGAAAATAAGGAGCTAACTTTGTTCACTGGTGTTTTCTTATCTTCCTCAGTCTTTTTTGCTTCTGTTACTCTTTCAGTAGATGCTGCAGTTTCTTCAGCTTTAGGGGTAGACTGAAACAGCTGGAATCCAAAGAATCCTGATGACCCATTCCCAGAAGCTGTCACTGGGACAGCCTTACCAACTTCCTTGGTGTGGACTTCCTTACTCAAAGATTTATTGAAAGCTGCCCTGGAATGTGTTCTGAGATCAAGGGTTAATGGAGGCTCCTCTGAACGATGCAGGGTTTCCTTCTCAGGTCTGAAATCTACTTTGAGTTTTTGAAGCTTATAACCTGAAAAGTCTAATGGCTGCTCTCTCTGATAATAAATAGACTCCTCAAACATTTGTGAAAAAGTTTCCAAATTCATGTTCATTAGCTGGTTGCTCCTCTGCAAAGCTACTGACAAATCCAGGGGTTTATTTGTTGTATAATCATCTAGACACTCTTCTTCAGCAAACCAAAACAGTTCATCTTCACTGCCAAGAGGGACTTTGAAACCACAAACAGCAATTGTGTTGTCTTCCAGCACAGCTCTTGGAATGGAATCCATATGGAAATTATAATCCCAGCAGTCCATGTAGGAGTAAGTTTCAGGAGCACACACATAGACATACTGTCCAGTGGGATCAGTGAGCAGAGAATACACATACTGGTTGTCACTGTACATGTAGTATCCACAATCACCATCTTTTGATGGCCACCATATGCCCTGCTCAAGCATCATTATCCACTCCTGATACTCCCGGCTATAGGATGAGTACATTATGCCTTCATCCATACTTAAAGCATCTTGGTCAATTAGTGTCCACATTGTTCCATCACAGCCAGAGGAGTAGCTCAAATCCACGGGCAACTCTTCAAATAAGTAACTGCCATCTCTTTCAAAGAGTGGAAAGTTACTGTAACTTTCATTGAGAGAATTGGCAGTCCATGCATCATTTTCTTCCAAACAAATGTCTTGAAACATTAACTGGTCGAACGAGTCATATGACATCGCACTTAAATCTAGACTCTGTCCATCAAAATTGGCATTAGTCTGCCAATCCATCACATTTGCATTCCCGTCCTTTTTACAAAGATTCATTACCACATCATTTTCAGGCCAGTCCAAGAACTGAGGGGGCAGAACAGAGTTCTGGTTTAACACGTAGTAAACTGGTACTGCTATTCCACGAGTGTCAGCCAGTCCACCCACTTCATATTCCCATTCAAAGCTAGAATGGCTCCTTGTTTCCTGATAAGCTAAGTACTGCTCCATAGGGTTACAGTTTTTATTAGTCAAATTGAGAGATTCATTTGATCCTTTGTTTAAACAAGTTGGAAGAATTCTAGATTCTGCATCCTGGTGAGGAATATGCCTACTATTTACAGACTTTCCAGACAAGTCCTGTACATTGGCTTGCAGATTTAGGGTCTCAGGGAGCACAGGATGCCCACTGTGGGGAACATGAGACTCAGTTGTTTCATTTATTCTTGCACTGGATGGGTGGTCAGTAATGGAAGATTCCACTTTTTTCACATTATCCTGCTTCTCCTTTGGTTTTGGCAGCAGATTTTTTAAGAAGCTGGAAGCTTCCTGCTTTTCTCCAGTGCTGCTTTGACTGTCAGGAGCCGTTCCTGAATTACTGGGTTTTGTCTCCAAGCTAGAATCCTCACCTCTATCAAAAAGCTTCATGAAGCCCAAAGAATTTGGTTTTGTCTTCTCTTGCTTACATTCAGACAAGTTTTCACTTGAGGCAAACCTAAATAAACCAGAAAATAATCCAGGAGAAGTGCTTTTCTGGCTATCACTCTCACTTTTAGCAGTTGAGTCTTGATTATTGGCCGTGTTTTCATTTGAAGAAATATGAAGAAAGCCAGAAAGAAAACCTGGTGTGTGCTTCTTCTGAGTATCATCTGCACATGGAGCTTCTGGCCCTTTGGCTGAAGAGGTGGATTCAACTGAGCCTTTGCTTAAGTCTGCTGCATTCACTCCCTCTTTCATCAGTCCTTTTACATTTCTAGGTTCTTCTTGAGTACTCTTAGATTTCTGCTGCTCTTCTTTGGCCTTAAGGGTAGCAGAGGCACTATCGTGGTGTTTTTCTCTGTTTACATGGACAGTAGATAGGTTTTCTTTAGTCATGTTTCTTCTTTGCAAAAGTTCCTCCTTATTGTCTGATAAATTTGGAACTGAGCTAGATTTTATTGAAACAGCATTTCCTGAATTACTGTTTCTTCTTTCATGCAGGGAACTACCACTAGAACCCTGATGACTTTTTTGGTACTGTGTAGGTGCTAGATTTTCTGCAGAAGAAAATTTAAATAATGATGACATAAAGCCTCCTTTCTCATTCCTCTGTTCCTGCTTTGCTGATGAACCCAGCCCACTGATAAAAGGAAGTTTTCCAGTGAAAGGAAATGAGCGCTCTTCCTTTGATGAACTATTTTGTCTTATATCCTCCTCAGACTTATGATCTTTAAAGTGTTCAGATGTACATTCTTTCTTCTGTTGTTCTGCAGAAGGAAGCAACAATTGACTGAAAGACTTTTTGAGTGGGCTAAAAAAGCTTTCAGATGCTGTACCCTGATCTTGAGGCTGAGACTTAGGTTCCACATGACCTCTGTTTTCCTTGTTTGCCAGTCCATGGTCTGCAGGATGCTGATCCTCTGAGTGATTTGCAGGAGGCTGGTCCCTGGCCATGGGCGCACCCTCTACCAAAGCGGCACTTGGCTGACTTGTAATAGGAGGCAGATCTGGTTGCTTCTGTGGCACATCTGGCTGCTTGGGAGCCAAGAGACCATCAAGATTGGCTTTCAGGCTGAAGGAACTGACTGAGTTTGTGAGCCTGCCAAAGATGGAAGACACAGACGTGCTACTTGCATTTACCTCTGCCTCACTTCTGGTCTCACTTTTCTGTGCCACTGGAACAGTGCTGCTGGTCTTGGCTGACATCTGTCCAGATGATGTTTCACTCCTTTTTGTCTCTTCAGCTTTCACAACATGGCTGTCCTTGGTGTGCTCCTCTTTTGTGACTTCTTGTTTTGGCACTTCCTTCTCAGAGAAGATCTTTAAAGGATTAAACATGCCTAGAACTGAATTCACAACTGAATGCTGGTTCTGCTGGCTGTCAGCAGAATTTCCTTGTGTTTGCTGGGGAGGATGTGGTGCAGAAGCCTTACTGTCTGCCTCAGTGGTTTCTGGCCTGTTGGAGTTTGTGTTCTGGGCTCTTTTATTACTGCTCACCTGAGATGGTAGCAAAGACTGAATGGAGAACTTAGTGTCAGATTTACTATCTGCTGTACTTCCAGAAGAAGAACTCTCACTTTTAGCCTTAATGGTAAATACATTCAAGATTCCACCTTCTGATGAGTTTTTGTTTTCTGTATTCTCTGGAGTGGAAGACACAAGTTTTTCAACAGAGGCTGTGAGTTGCTTTGTGCTTGACCCCACCTTCTCTGTGAAAGAGTTGAAGAGGGAATTCACTGTATTTTTCATACCTGACAAGTCCGAAAGAGATTCAGATTTGCCTTTGGTACTCTCCTCTTCAGCAAGATGTTTGGTCTGCTCAGAATTTTTAGCTTCTGCTGAATTATCAGCATTATCCTGCTTCTGTGGCACATTCTCAACATTTTTTTTTGTTTCTGACAATGTACCAAATTTGCTGATTTCTTCCTCCTTTTCAGCCAAGTATTCAGAGACTGATTCTACCAGACACTGAAGTTCATCCATTGTGTCTATGTACTCCTCATTGGGTTCTTCAACAGGAGAGAGTGTTAAGTCTTGCACAGGATAATCATGCTTCCTCTCTTTAGTTTTACATTTTTTATCAGAGCTATCTTTTAACTGGGAGCCCATATTTGCAGGGAAATTAGCAGTTATGTTTCTCAAATGGTTGATGTCAGAATCATACCATCTTCTTGAAAGTTCCCCCATTTCATCATCTGAAACAGGCGAGTACTGGAACTCATCAGAAGCACTGCTGTCAAATTCCTCCAGGACATCGACAGGCACAAAAGTGTTTTCTAGCATCCTCATGTGTTTCATGTCCTCAGTGTTACTCAGGTGAAGTGAGTCCTCATGGTTCATCCCCTGCTTGTTGGGCAACTTGCCACTTTTAACCATTAACCCATTTTTGTATGGACGCAGGACTGGATAAGCAGGCAACCCCTTACCTTTGGAGTTCCTGGTATATTTTCTAACTCTATCATATATAGGGAAATTATCAATGGGTTCAGAACCAGCTGCCACACCATTGAAATAAACTGATTTCTCCCCAGGAAACTGCAGACTTCCATTACTTTGCAGGCTTATTCGTTCTCTCTCTTCAAAATTGTATCGCAGTTTCTTTTTCCTTCTTCTATCAATTGTCTCATATTCCTGAGGATATCTAGGGACATCTACAGACCCTGACTCCAGACACACATTTTGGCAGTACCTTGATCTTTCACAGTGATTTAAATTTTCTCTTTTTGAGAGAGTTTGCATCTTTTTCATGTTTTTCTCATGCCAACTTCTAGTTTTATGAGTTTTTTCTAAGAAATCCTCTATTAACAGTTTTCCTAGCTTTTCATAGTTACTCTCCTGTTCTTCTTCTCCATCTTCAGTGTCAAATGGAATGATCCTGACACTTTCATTTCTAGCGAGAGATCCTTGTCTAAGATGAGAAATAAAGGGAGTGGGAGGGAAAGGAAGAGAGGCAGCAAAAAAAAAAAAATAGGAAGGGAAAAACAACGGTTTTAAAAAAAGCTATAGGAAGGACAGAAAAAAATAGTAATGGAAAAACATGCATTAAATAAATGAAAATTAAAATCAGAAACACTCAAAATAACAGAATTGAACACCTGCCAATCTACCATCATTACACTTCAATCAAATAGTCAAAAAAAGCAGCATGGGTTGTGAGATTCCATCGGTTATGTCTGCACAAAATTTAGAAATGCCTTTTTGAGGGAGAACAGCTTTCTGTAATCAAGTGAGGGCACACAGCCTTGGCTGTACCAGTACTCTGCTGTTGCTTTTTTAGGCATGCTGAAAAGAAGTCTCTTACTGCAGTAACAGGACTACTTTGAGATGCAGTGCCCACACGCACCATTCCACTATGCTGTGCCTGCATTTTGGTCGCACTGGGCTGCAGACTTTGTTTTAGCAGTATTCATAAAGCCTTCAGGGACCCTGTATCTCCTAGGGCTGGCAACAGAGCAGAGATTTCATCTGGAGACTTAGGAGTCGCTGGACTCCAGGCAAGTGAGGACAGGGGACAAAATGCATGAGCAACGAGTGGAATTTCAGCTGTTTCACCGTTCGTCTTTGCTGGGAGAGCTCTTGCTGCAGCTCTTGTCAAGGTACCCCTACCGACACAAAACTAAGATTCTCAGAGCTGTTACTGGACCAGAAGGAAACATAAAACACTTATGCTGGATATTAGCCCATTATAAGCCTAGGATGATTTTCAGGATCTGTACTTCCCATTTATAATGCATCTGAACAGATACAGCAATTTATAATTGTCCATTGTGGGAGAATGGATTAAGCTGTGAAACAATCTGATGCTTCCTAGAAACACAAGTAAATGACCCTTGGGATTTTGGGATTAATTCTTATCCCTTGGTCAGCAAGACAATCTCAATCATTCAACAGCCCCAAGGGTAGTAGCAAAGAAACAACTTCTTCATCTAAACCTCACAAGGACAGCTTCTGACAATCTACATACAAACAATCAGGTAGAAAGTGGATGTAAAAACATCAACACAATCATCTGAAAGACGCAGCTTTCCCTCACATCATCCATTGCTGAGAAATGAGGAGCATAAGGGTATGTGTGTCCCTGACCCCCTAGTGCCAGAGAAGGGAAAAGACAGAGGGCACACAGGCATTTTACAGATACTGCTAATCCAAGTCTTCACCACGAGAGCTGGACGGAGCACAGCAACATAGGATACAGATGGGATAGTCCTGAAAGAGAGATGGGTCATTTCATTTTCTACTGTTGTTTTAGTGCTGCATTTCCAACAATATTAGCTAACTTATTGTAACTGGAAAGATGCTCATTACTTTAAATGAATCCTGTTATACACAGTTTAGAACACTTTTTATACTTCTTGCTCACCAGGGCCACCATAGTTACTGGATCAAGCCCTTCCAAAACTCAGCTGAAGGCAATGGGCACTACATGAATGTCTGAGGAGCCATCATCTGTAAATGCTGAACCAAAAAAATTGACTAATTTAGGCATAAAGAAAATTACTTTTCTTCCTAATTGAGCTTCTTTCCCTGTATGTGCTTTCTCTGCTCTTTTACAAAGCATCTCTTTTATTAGAAATAATGATGAGAAACCCAACACGTGAGAAGAGAAAAAGTCCAGCATTTAACTACTACAGATCTAAAAAACAGCTGAGGCAAACAGCAGGTATCAGCTGAAATGTACCAGAGGAACACTTCAAAGCAGCAACAGTGGGGAGACAGGGAGAGAGGTGCAGAGAGGGTAACCCACTCATCTGACAGGTCTAAAGACTCCGATGTGGACTCTTAGATCAGTGTGGCCTCTCAGAGTGGAATCTATGCTATCATACTGAGCAAGACTAGTGAGGTATGGAGAACAGTTAAAGAAAATGAGCATTGCAAAGAAAAGTTAGTGCTTAAACAAAAACCAAAAAAACCCAAAAAACCCAAAACAGAGGGAAAGATGTCTGCTCTTCTGAAGCCAAACTAGTTGCTGACAGCAAAACAAACTCCAAGGACACGTAACAATATTGCTACCATCCTTCGCAGAGGTTGGAAGAAAATACATTACTTCTATCAAAGGAATATGATCACGTGTAACAGCTAATAAAGAGAAGCAGAACTTTTTCATCTAAACCCAAATATTGTAAGAAAAAAAACCCAGGTGCTAGAACAGACAGTTTAAACTGAGGCATTTTGGCACTGACAACCTTCTGCCCAGTTCAAGACAGGTTTCAGCAGGTTCTTGTCTGGTTCTTCTGGGTCTGCCCAGGAGAGCCTCCTACAAGCCCTCATTTTCACAGTAATGATCAGCTGCAGTCTGCCAGGAACACTGACTTCATCAGGTGACTGCCTGGTACACAGCACTGAGAGCTGCTAGGAACAAAAGTCAAATAAAATTTGTTCCTGCAATACTCAGCTACAACTTTGTTTTGAAAATATTTCAGATCTACCCACATGCTTCTTTTCAGCCAGCTTGTTAGAAATACCTTTTTGGTTAGTAAGAGAATCCCACGTAGCTTCTTTGGAAAGCTTATTTGCATATTTTATGTTTTAAGATTAAATATGTAGCAAAGAATCTTGTTGGCCAAGTAGAAAATGCACATGGGAACAGGAACACTCAGATCACCATTGAGGATTTGCATTTCTGGACTGAAAGTAATTTTCAACCATAGCAAACTACAAAGCTCATGGTTTTCAAGTAAACTTTATCAGTCCAGATCCTTTCACATCAATACCTTAATGAAATCAGGGGGAAAAAAAAGGAATATATTCCAGCTTGGTATTCCCTAAGAATTCAAACCAGCAGTGGTTCTTTGGGAGGTCTAGATACAGACAGAAATTCACATACACACTGACTCCAAGCAAAGTAAGCCATGAAAAACTACATGTATTGTCAACACCACTCCAAGAAATCACACAACTCCAAAAATATGCTGCCACCATTGGCTTCCCGTAACTGGGGTTCCAACATCACTGTTCAGCTCAGCTCTTTCAAAAAGAAAAAGCCTCAGCTCATCTTTTCAGTTACTTCTTCAGCAACTGTACCACTGCAAGCCAGCAGCACAGACTCACATGGGAAAGGGAATAACTTGCTTATATGTAAGACATTTAATGAACTCGGAATAGAGCACTAGGAATGACACATCACACTGCAGTAAATGCATTTTGTTGGCACATTTGCTGCTACTCTTGAAATCTCAGTAACAGTAACAACATTAGATGTTACCATTAAACTTCACCCTTTACCACTAATGCTCATACATCAAGAAGGGCAAAACTTAGCCTCAGCCACCAAAGACAATAAACGAATTTAGGTTCAGACTTCAGAAAACAAGAACATTCAGAAAACAAGAACACCAAGGGACATAAGGTAGAAAAAAATCAGTTATAATACAAATAAAACTCTGCACCTCTAACTGTGATAGTGCCTAAATAGCTGCCTCTTCCTTCCTCACCAAAGGCAGAAGCAGCAGCTTAGCCTGTTCTACAGAACTTCTCTTAGCAAGCTGACCAAAGTTAGCAGCACTGTCCAAAATCTTCTGCTTTCGCCTTGCACAGCTAGCTCTAGCTCACAGCCATTGATCCTGGTAAGTTAATGCTGCAATGCTCAATAGCTCAACAAGTTAAAAACACTTGTGAAACTACTAATTTATGGTTAAAAAAAAAAAAATCAGAGCAAACAAATTATCTTTCATACAGCTGAAAGTAAATCTAAAGAGAAAGCACACCATTCAACAGCGTTATATGATAACAGGAACAGAAGGAAAAAAACCCAACCACTAATCTGTTACAGACTTTCTTCTTGAATACATTGTTTTGGCACATCTAATAGAACTGGAGCTAATCCAGAAGAGAAAATAAAACTGCACCAAGAAAGAAGGTCCCAATAGGATAACTGCTAGAATATGTTTTCACTGGCTTGATAGGCACACCTACACCATGGTACCAGAACAAGCAACTACCCACTACTCTAGCCTAGTAAGAGGAAAGAATAACCAAGAGCAAATGACCTGAAGCTGAGCATATCTGTTAAGGGTAACTCCCTGAACTGCCAGATCTGGTGTAACACATACCCTCACGGGTTTTTCCTGGTTCACAGCAGAATCCCAGGGCCAACAACACACGTTAACACTTTCCTACCAGAAGACTTGTAGAGCCCTTGATCTGCCCTCCCCTGCCAGCTCGGTACCTTCCTGGCCTGTAGTGGAAAAACAACGGGGAAAGGCGAGCACTCACCTGGTGACCACATGCTCCTGATAATCCAGATCATAGTTCTGGAGGGAGTCGGCACAGGGATCCCGCAGGACTCCCTGCTGCTGCAGGCGAGCCGGGCCCGTGAACTGGTGCACGGAGGCGTTGGGCTGTACAGTGGTGTGGTATGGAGGGGGAATGCTGCTGCTCGTCTCGCTGCGGTAGTCGCTGTCCCGGTCATCCACGGCACTGTCAGCATCTTCAAAGGCTAAGAGACAAAAGCAGTTTAAGGGCACAGCTCTCTCAAGTTGCATTGCTGGGACAGTGGAGCCCATTTAGTTCTGGAAGAATGACAAAAAAATCACTATTTCTGCTGTGGCTGTACCTCCATCTGGGAGCTGGCTATAACCTCCAATTCTCTCTAGTGTGCATCAAGGAACTGCAGTGATTAGATCCACACCCTCCTTTCCCCCTTCCTATTACAGGCAGAGAGGTGCAAAAAGATTATTTTTTTTTTAATTATTACTAATAGGCAGATTAAGATACCTTTATTTAAAACAAAAGAAAACACCCCCCAACAAAAAAATAACCAAACAACAACAACAAAAAAAAAACCCAGCACTCAAAATTTCAGGTACTTTACAGCTGCCAAAATGAACCTTTAGATATTGGAAAAGAAAAAAAAAAAAAAACAAAACAAAAACAAAAAAAAAAACCCTCAAATACACTTTGTGGAAAGGAGCTCTTTCTGAAAACTTTTCAGCCTTAAAGCTGTAATACTGTCATTTCTTCTCAGCATTCCTAATCAGAACTTTGTGGTTCTGAATTTTTTTAAATCCATTTTTTTAGGGGTTTGTTGTTGTTTTTTTTTTTTTTTTTTTTTTTTTTTAAGTATTAGTTTAAGTTAAGATAAATTAATGGAAAGTACTCAGTAGAAAAATCAGAACAACTGGGAGAGCAGTTCTGCCTATAAACAATTATACTACTTCTTATAGGGGAAAATTGCTACATTTAACACATACAGGTAAATTAACTTAAGCACAGTACTTAACACTGACAATAACCTTCACAAAGGAAAAAAGCTTCTTTCCAATGAGTCCCTCTCCCTGCAGAAACACTTCTGCTTGGTAATTCTTCAGGAAATGAGAATGCCAAGTTATAATGAGGTAAAGTATCAAAAATATATGGCTGTGTATGGCTGTGCAGGATGCAGGGTTATCTTTGCAAGCTTAAAGTGACGCACCATAAGGCAGTGGAGTGCACCATTAACATACTTGAAACAAAAGAAAATAAGGATCAGCCATTATTCATTCTCTCTGCCACCAAGTCTGTCTAAAAAGGATAATCAAATTAATGCCCTCTCTGGTAGGTTATCCAGTGGTGTGTGTCCTACACAGTCATTCATAATGAGGCTGAACAATAAAGTGAAAGTACTTTTTACATGCCAGATCCTTAAAGAACCCTGCATTTAAGTGCTGAAATTCCAAGCAGATGGAATGCAGCCTCAGGGAACCCCCTTTTCTTCCATGGGTGTTTCCCATACCTCTAACTCAACTTCCATTTTTTTTTAATTTAAGGTAAAATTTGTTCTCAGTGATTTTTTCAATTCCTTCACAACATAGTAAGATTAGCACTCTAAAGTGGATGGAAAAGGAGAAAAAATAGCAACAGTAAACATCTGCAAAATGTGGACCACTTGAAAAAGCCCTACTCTACACTCTTTAAGTGGAACCAATTCAATTTGATTGTCCACAGCGAAAATGGAGTTAAGCCTCCTGCCTTTTAGTAGTTTAAATGCTGCAGGGTTCTTGTCAGTCTCTAGTCAATTGAATAGAAATTAGTATCAATCATATGCTGCTGTATCCAGCTTTATTAAAAGCACTGTGACCACGAATTTTATCCCAGTTCAGTGCTTAGGAAAAATATTCAATATTTGCTACACAAAAATTATTTCATATGCCAAACCCCACTGAGGAGCACCAAACTTCCAG
This sequence comes from Vidua chalybeata, assembly GCF_026979565.1. Lineage (NCBI taxonomy): Eukaryota > Metazoa > Chordata > Aves > Passeriformes > Viduidae > Vidua > Vidua chalybeata. The sequence goes on from NC_071570.1 coordinate 41,715,157, forward strand.
CCTGTGGAGCAAAGGCCGATATATTTGTCAATCACGAGGCTCACACTGGCCTCACAAGAATAACAAGCTATTACTCAGCTGAGCAAGTCATTGTTATTGCTCAGTATTTGAGCCATTGCCATCTAATGAATAATAATTAGTTCTACTGGACAGAAAACACACTGCTCCAAAGAGTCTTTTAATGCCTCACTTTGCTGCTCAACAAATTTCTTCATCCCATCAGATGTAACTGTCATTTAAGATAAAACCTGGAAGTTCTTCAGCTCTGGCTCCATAATCACCACAGCACTTGCAGAGGCTGAAGGCAGCCTAACTGAGATAAAGGTTTAAGATCTGGTAGAAGTCACCAGACCAACAGTTTTAGGGAAAAACAACTTAGCTAGTCTCAAATATGTAACAAAAAAATACAAATCAGTAGCAACATTATCTGGGTGAAAAAACCTGAATCCGCTAATACTGGGAGTGCAAAGACTTACAGTTATGTTTATTAGGAAGCATAACACTGCTTCATGAGTCAGCAACTCTGACCAGTTGACAGGTTCAGAGAATTCCAAATGAATCAGACTGTTGCAGAAGCACTATCTGGGTTTGTTAACCAGTCATCACATCTCACTTCAGCACTATCAAATGGAAGATTTCCAACATAAACCACAGTATCTCTAAGCAACATCCAAAAATAGCTGATTAGCATAAATGTTAACCCAATATTTAGAGCATATACGTTTATAAAAGCTAACACCAGAATTTCTCAGAGTTCTTACTGGTTTTTAGCAGGAGGAAGTCTCTTTGAGGTGACAACACAAAATGCCTCACTGAGGCATGTTTAAAGGATGCAAGGCTCCATGAGGCAGGAACGTGTTTTTTTCTCTGATGTATGCCCCATGAACCTAACAGCATCCACAGCTTTTAATATCAGACAGAAATCCTCAACGCATAAGAGTGAATTCAAAAAACTCTTAGTCATGCTGAACTGCAACTACCCTACGAGCAATCTCACTTTATTTAAAAGAAGTGTTCTCAAACAAAGACATTGCTCAGCCTGATCAAAATCATTAAAACCTGGCCCATATGCGGCTTACAGTGCACATTTCCTTTGGAAGAAAGTGTTTTCTGGAATGCCAACATATAGAGATGATCCCATTCATTAACATACTTGACAATTAAATTTTAATTAAGAGACTGACAAGAACTTGCAGAAGTGGCTTTGGGGATGCAGCACCCCTTCAAATGGAGGCATTAGCGCTCGTGTTTCAGCAAAATATGCCTCACAACACACATGATGTAATAAATTCAAGTAGTTTTCTTCAAACAGGTGATAAAACAAGTCTTCTGTAAGCAAAGTTGGAGCTTAGCCTTGGTCTCGGAAGATCAATAAAATTGGTAGTAAGACACATAAAAAGGCGGTAATTTTTTTACCCCAGTTTGAGAAATTTCACATATACCAAAGAGCTGTCAAGGGATGAAAACTGTTTCTTTGTCACTGGAGACAAAGAAGACCACACCCAGAGAGCTGTGGGTAAGGCTGAAGGGCAGGACAGAAGCATGCTGTTCATGTTTCATTATTGAATATTCATGCATATAGGCAGCCTAAGAAGAAAACCCATTGGGGCAGTCACATCACACAGTAGGATTTCACAGAATGGGGAAAATCAAGGAAGGAGATATTTTCCGTGACTGTTATTCCTCCCTCTAACTCCTGCCACCAGAAATTATAACATGACTGCTGCAGGGTAGAACACATACAGTTTTTAATATCTTGACCTCAAAAACACTTTGACAGTCCTGCTATGCCAGCTCAACTAGTCCCCTTTAGCCTCTGGCAGCTTGCTTTAAATCAAACTTCAGGACAGGAAGGAAAGCTAGCAGCAAAATTATTACAGGTGGCTGCATGAATGCACTTGAAGAAGTGGTTTTGCCTGGTTTAAGGTCTCATGGCACAGCAGGAGCTCCTCTCAAAATGTATTCAGTTGAAATTGCCTACCACTTTTCTAGCACAATGTGTCATCAGCCCCTGGGAGCTGATATCCAGTCCCCCAAGCTTAGTTATCCTCTACAAATTTAAGCAAAATCTTGGACAAAAGCAAAACCCTCATTAGTTCTCCAAAACAAGCACTGAACTTTTCACAGCTTTTGTCTATTTTAATAATGGTAGAAGAAAATAAAGTGTACTAACTGAAGGAATAACTTCCAAGTCAGCAAAAGTCTCTGCCAGCTCTACACCATGGGCCTTGCAATAAATTCACCTTCCCCTCCCGTCATCCATTTAAACTTCTTTTCATCATAGCTCCCAAGAGCTTCTTTCCTTAAGCCTCAGACCCCACTGCACCATCATCTACTGAACCATTGGTCCCTTCTGACAAATACACTTTCTAACATCTTATGACCAAAACATATACTACCTGAAAGAGGACTACTGAAGTAAGGAGGAAGGAAAAAAATCTCAAAAGGACACAAGGGTGTTTTCTGAGGCTCTTCTATATTTTTTTATTCTAAAACTGCCTAGATTTTGAGAAATTATTTAAATGGAACTTTGCAGGTCGTTAGTTCATTGTATTGCCCTCACAGCTTTAAGAATACATTAGAAATTTGCATATTTTGAAGACAGCATGTTTGCAATACTAAGTCTTCAGTTTAAGAGTTTTCATAATCCTGTTTTTCTCACTTGAAAAAGCTCTGCTGCTGAAACATTCAACAGCCAAGAACAGAACTGACAGGCTGAAGTACAAAGACTTCCTTGAACATCTACCATGCTTCTTCAAGTCTTTCCCTTTCCTAAAATGAAACTAGGTCAGCAGTACAAGATGCCTCTTTCCTAAAGCACCCTCTGCCCAATTAACAAGGGTCTGGGCTACAGCACTCCTCTTGCATGAAGCTCCCACCAGGAAAAAGTCTTCCTGCTACCAACATGCTGTTTTCTGCTGCTGCCTTCTCAGCTGCTTTTTAGAAGTTACAATTAGAAATGGAGTTCACTTAGAAACACCAGTAATACTGCCTCAAGGCTGACTCTAAGGATGCTAACATGATTTCAAAGAGGACAGCACAGCAAGGAAGAAGTGGAAGGAGGGACAGAGGGAGGGAGGGACCCTCATGAATACAAGTACCTTTTAAAGCAAAACCACCATACAGTGACTTTCCAGATAAAGAGGAGAAATACATGCACACAGCCCTCCTAGACTTCTCATTGACCAATGCCTAAACACCTCCTTTCCCTTCCAAATAACCAAAAATGGAAAATAAAGCTATTTAGGACACTAGTCCTCCTTACATTAGTGTGAAAAAGTTCATTAGTTACCTCTCGGTTATCCTACCACACCTCCAAGAATAAACAATTGAGACATCCAGCACTGACAGCACAGGTGAGTTGGTCAACACTGTCAATGCACAAAGAACTTACATTTGATCAAAGACAGCAGAACTTTGGAGGAAAGGAGGACAAAAAAATGTTGTGCGAGAAGAAATGGGGAAGTCTCTAGTGGAAGACTTCTAGAATGCAGAACAAGTCCACATACGAAATGCACTGTAATGTTAGCTGGACATTAGGTTCAGAAGCAGTAAGAGCATCTTCTCCAAATTCCACTATGTCAAAAATGGAACAGCACGTGGCAGAATCTCTGCCCTGCTGGATGCAAGTCACAGTGATCTTTCTTTGAACGCTCCCCTAAGCAACACTCTCATTCTTGTCTCATACACAGGGAACAAACACCTTTGTTTTAAGACTGATGGATCAATCCTTGCATGTTCTATAGACTATGGAAGCCACACACTGGATCTTGCGCTTCTGCTCAACCTTGCCTGTTGGCATCTGTAGCACTTTCAGAAAGTGAAAGCACATTTTCTAAAACAAAGAACGAAAATTTTGCAGCCTAACCAGAAGTTAACATACCAGTCTTCAGGTGCAGCATCAACTTTAGAGATCACAGACAGCTGTAGTGTCTGAGTTTTTCCTGTCCAAGGCTGGTCAGCACTAGTGAAAGCAAAGCCCTGCCACTTCTGCCATGATACTGTCCCACTAAGGCTGAACACAACACAATACCTACAACCTCACTGGTGTGCAACAGACATTTCTTCTTTCAGATATACTCCTATTTGTAGTATTTGGAATACATTTCTACCATACCTTCTTATCTTAGTAAGACAATGACTACATATTTCCTTGTGCTTTTCCATTACTTCAAACACTGACTTGGGCTTACATAGGTATGAAGACCAACATAGAAGACACACACAAGCAAAAAACTAGAATCACCTTTATAGGACAAGAATAATAGCCCAATTCCACCATCATGTCCTCAAATTTCAGTAGAAGACACAAGCAACTCATATAAAACATGACCAAAACAAAGCTAAAAAGTGAAAAAATGAACAGCCATCCATCCACACAAATATGAAGACTAAGTGAAAGAAAATACAATGGAACAGACTTTCTATATGCATGAATATTTCCACTGTTCCTTGTACTGGAGCATGCTGCATCACTATACGATCAGAAAGCTTGCAAGAAATCAAACTGTTACGTACTCAGCTGCTCTCCCCATCCGAAATAACTCCAGTTGCCTGCATGTAACACAAATGGCAGAAAAGAATAGGAATGGAAAAAGAAAGCTTAGAAAAAACAAACCACAAGCATACTTTTCATGTATTTAAAATGCCTCATAGATTGTGAGCTTGAAAATTTAAGGAGTCTTTTTCTTTATAAATACAACATTAAGTTTATGCTGGGGCTTGCTCCTCATGTCCAGTTTGTTTATAAGACATTCTGAAATCTCAGATCATTATAAACTCTTGGAATTGATAAGCAATCATGCATTTATTAACATAAGCAGACAAAACACTTATCAATCAACCTAGCAAAAGCAGTTAAATACTGTTATTTCCTAGGATACTCAAATATCTCAGAAACCACAGCCCAGTTTAGAGCAGTATCTGATTCTGGCACAACTCTGCTAATCAAGTGGCAAAAGTCACTTCACATTTCCATTTCTGTCCCCTTTGCACAATAAAGTTAACCCAGTGATGAGCATCACTTCAATAATAACTGTAAAGAGTACTTTGTTAGGCAGATAAACACACTGGTAAAAAGCTTAAGGGCTCTCATGACATTCTAAGGCAAACACGCATGAAGTTAATCCTGCATCAGTAAGCAAACCTTTCCATGTTAAAATTGAAGGTGAAAACAAATTCATGCTAAAGCTGCACAGTGAGTTTGTAAGACATTAAAGTTTTTACTTCTCAATACCCATGTTGTCACCCCAAGGTCATACTCGGTACCATAGAGGCAACAAACCAGTACATACAGCCCCTCAAAGCTTTTCGGAACCATGCACACAACTTGCAACTCCAAGAAATGCTTCAGAACCAGCATTTCTAGAATACAATGTAAAAAACGCTTTAAGAAGTTACATTTACAGGAGTGTTGATGCGTAAAGTGCGACAGACAATAAACAAATTCATCTCATGTAGACAGAACAAAAGCAAGAGCTTTCTGTCCTGGCTACCATCTCTAGCTACCAGCCAGGCATACAAATGCATCAGAGCTACAACTAGATTGCACCTTTCTTTTCAGAAACAAAAGGTCTACAAAGCAACACAGTCCCTCAGATGCACATCAGTACTTCAAGGCCCCTGGATTAGGCTCTGACAATCACACATGTGGTGCTTTGCACAAGCATAGGCATTACTCAGGTTCAAGTGGCACTTTTATATCTAGTAGAATTTCAAAAGTAGGCCATTACTTTCTGGTTCCTATAGTAGTATTTAGAGAAGAAAAACAAAAGTAACACATGTATGTTTGCTTTGGTCATTAAAGGAAGCAACCCTGACTAAGTGGAATGACAACTGAATGACAATTTTTATGGTGCCGATTTAGAAAGAACCACTGGTATAATGCTGAACACATGCAGTTACCATAGAGTATAGAAGGTTTATTCCTCTGCTGTGTACAGTTCTTTTTTACTGAATTTAACAACAGAAGAAAACTGAAGTCCATCAAGTCAAGCACCAACAATCTACAGCCTGAGACAAGACAAATGCCACTCAGCAGCAAGAGTAACAATGCAGCTGTGCCAGGTGTGCTGGTGAGATAAAGATGTATCCAAATGCATCAAAAACCTGCCAGGATCCACCTAACACTGTTTGCATGACCCTGACCACAGGGCTATCACCTCAGGCTTGTTTTTCACAACAAAAAACCTAAATACAAGGTTTAACAGAGGTCTGAGTGCTATTTTGGGGGGAAGGAGGAGAAGAAAAAGAGGAACATACAACCAAGCTGGCAAAGAAAACAGATGTAAAAGACATGGCAAAGAAATGAAAAGGGAAGACAACCAGGAGAAAGGGTATGAAAAGCAGAGACAGGGAGAGAAGACATAGTAGAGAGGAACACAGGAAAGCGGACTGAGGAAGGAGGGAGATGTTTACAGAGCTCTGCACTGAGCTTTCATTTGCTGTATCCAAAAGTTTCCATTAAAGACAATTTCCTATTAATGCAGAAGTTGAACAACAGCTTATATGCATCTTATTCCTGAAAGTCTCAAGACACTAACAGTTGTAATAGCAACCCCAGCACATCCTTCCATCAAAATGTCTGTATCTCAGGTGAACAGTAAGACGCAAAGGAAGGAACATTAAAATATGAGCAGTTTGTATTGCTATCAAAGATTCAGAAAAACTCTGTAGTGACATAGCATTATTGCAGTCAGGCTACATGCTAGTGAAATGCATGTCATTACTAACTAATGAATGCACATGTAAAACCCCAGAGCAACTGGGTAAGAAACACTAGAAGCTAACTATAAATTTCTGAAGCTGGAATGGAGATCAGAAAAACCACTGAGGAAATGGAGCTTATCTGTCCTCCAGGTTTCACAAAGATAAAAATCCCAGACTGCTAGCCTCTGCACAAACCACTGTACTCAATCTGCATGGAAGGAATGAGTGACCTCTGAAACCAGCTGAGAATGTTCCTAACTACTATTTCCTTGACAGAAAAAGGCTTTGGCCTGTTGTTGGCACAACTCATCACTTGAAACTGCAAAAAGGAGAAAACCACCAAGTGCTAAGACAACCCTCACGGATACAAGGTCTGTCCTTGGAGGAGAAGCTTTACCACTGCCCACAGATAAAAAAGTCCTCAAACTGACAGTGATGACCTTGAACCAGCTACTTACCTGTCCACCTCATTGCTACTAAGTTCCTTATGAACAGCATGAAAATCCCACAGACTTTCCACGCCCAAGGCAAATAGCAGCCAATGCCAAGCAGGGCAGGGTGAGGAGAGGAGCAGCTGCCCTTAGACAGCAGCTCCCTACCCTGCACATTTTCTCACACTGAGAAGCTGAGTTTGGCTGGCCAGGGTATTCTTCAGCTATAGACTAGGGAAAGCAATGCTGCAGGAGCTAAGAGAAAAAGATGCAATGACAGAGAGTAAGGGATTTTCAGTCAGAAATTCAAAACTCTGCTCATTTGTTTTTACTAACACCCACTTCACTTTAGTGTCTACCATTTTGGGGAAAAATGAATTTATTAAAGATTCAACACATATGCTGCTTCATTTTAGATTCAGGAGCTAACAGTATATATCTCAGTCCTTTAGCATAATCGCAGAAGACCTGGGTTGAGTCTTGATATTTTGAAGGTTAATGAAAACATAATTTCTTTTTAGCCTTTTCAAGTTGTTTTTCTGCTTCATAAAAGAAGTACTCATAATCATGATTTGTTAAAACATCCCTTCCAGATCACCTTTGGAACAAATTTAAACCTGCACAAACAAACTAAAAACACCAAGAAGCCCAGACAGATAGAAATTGGGAAGTTTTAATTCCAAAATCATACAACAACATACAGCAGCAATGGAATACATGATACAGACAAGTCAGACTAGTCACTCCATGTGTTCACAAATACCAACAGCATGTGGCTTGGTTATCACATTATTTTGTATCTGTAAGTTTCAGTACTCAAAAATGAGGTTTCCTATAAACCTCCATTTAAGGACTAAGCAATGCAAGCAGCCTGGTGCCTTGGAAGCTAAAACATTTTTGCCATTAACACATTTTATAAAGCACATCTAAGTTCCCACTGTTAGCTGAATATACCATATGCTTGTTCTGTGCCTCAGTTATGCAACCATTCAAGGAGGAACTCCTCCTCCCCACTTTACACTGTCAAGCCTGGATCAGCAGGGACACTGTAAAAAGCAGAATATTCCAAGTTTTTAATGCCATCTGATTTGACTGCCTGTGTGCCATTCTGTTTACAAGCCTCTGAGATTGGGTGGGACCTACTATCCCTGTCAGAACATTATCATTTGCTGCTGACCACTATTTATAGTCATGCTGGTGAATTATTCAATCCTCCTGTTATATCCCATGTTTAGCACATACAGAAATCATCTAAGTAAGTTTATAAAAGCAAATTAAACTCCAGATAGTATATTTGATTCTGATAAAGTACCATTTGCAGAATATTCTGGTCAGTTCTTTTATCTGTGTTTAAGCAATCTCCTTTTCCCATGGCTAATACCCTCAACACAGTGTGAACAGATCTTAGATTCCATAAAAATCTACATTCCTCCAGCATTCAACGTACTTCTCAAAACTAAACAGGTGGTATTTTAGTGGAATAAACTTCTAAAATAGAAAATATACACTGAATAGCTTTTTAGAAGTTTTCAGTAAGCACAATGCCAAAGGTTTTATTACAAGTACCACCATTTCCAGCTCAGTTTTGGAACACTCCAGACGAGAACTAAGGCCTCTGCATAAAAGGAGATAAGAAAGCACAAGAGGCAGATGAGCTGAAAGGGTCTGACAGAGACGAGGACAGGTACTGGAGTGTGAGACTGGAGCGCTCTCCTTGCTCCCCAGTTCACTGCATTCAGCTTATGCTGAAATTTTTGAGTATTTTATTTCACTAAACAAGATGGCCCTTCTGGCCACCTTTATGCTGGCTAAACAAAATCAGACTGATATTTGAGAATTTAAGCAGAGCTTGGATCACCATCAAATCATCCAGTGTACCCACTAACTTATTACAACCCTGTGCAAATCATCAGTAACCACAGTAAAAAGACTCAGGCAGAGTGCCACCTAATTTGATCTTCAATGGAAAATGGTAACATTTCTACCACTGCACTGATGCCTAACATGGCTGTCTTGTCTTACAAATTTCCAGGCTACCAAGTCACACACACTATTTGGCTAAGAGATTTAAACACAGTTACAGACAAAAGATTTAAATACCCCTTCCTGAGATACAATTTTGGACTATAGTTGATCACCTGATATGACATACATGCACAGACAAATTTAATTTGCAGCAGCAGAGATAAAAGATTTGGTGCCTTTTTTTCTTCAGGCTTTTAATTTTGGACTTTAGGTACACTAAAGCCTCACTGGTAGAGGACACATATTTATGGCTTGTGCATAAAGTTAGGGAATTGTTTTTTATCAGTTTAAAATCTTTAATTTTTAAAAAGTTTGTATTTCACTGTCATAACAAATTTTAAATTGATTTGCTCCTATTACCATGATATTAAATGATGACTAATAAAGTTTAAAGTCCTTAAAAAAACTGCACTAGAAACAAAAAGAAGCTTTCATGAAGAGCTCTAGATAAATTATGAAAGCTAGAGTGTTTAAATGAGTATTTGCTTTGTCTGATCACTGCTTATAGAGACACTTGTCAGTATTGGCAGTGTTCAGCATTTCAGTAAGAACTTTACAGTTGGGGTTTATTTAAAAGTAAAAACTTTATTTCCGTGTCACCACCTTTCAGAATACAGCCCATACTCTAGGAAAACAACAACTAAAAATCTGTATTTAGAGGATTGGCAGCAAAATCAAGGCCCTAGACTTCTCTAGAGTTCAGTAGTACATCAAACTTTGTTACTGTATAATCTCCTAATATAACCAGTATTTTTATTTTTAAATTCCATATGCTGATTACTCTTCCTTAGGCATATCCAGTCCTGAAGTAGCAGATTCATCCTAAAACTGCAGGCAATCATTTTAAAGTAAAAGCTTGAATCTATTTTCCTTTCAGCAGATCTATCATGCCTTCAGTCAGCCCAGACAGTGAGTGCCACAAAGCCACAGGAAAACAAGTATCCCAGAGGGGATTTATCTTAAACAAAGAGAAACAGGAGATGCCAGTCACCCAGAAGCAGAGAAGCCAAGGATCTAGCTTTCCCAGCCCATCAGTAAACTACCACAAAAAAGCTCATACAATGGTTCCCCTTGTACGGACTAAAGAAGTTTTTCCCTGGCCTAGCTTAAATAAATAAATAAATAAATAAAGCCCATTCATGTGTGCTCTTTTGAATTACACTTACACTGAACAGTCTTTTGAGTTGTAACTGCACTGCAGCCAGTGCTACTCCTACTAGAGCTCAGCTATACAATTATTGCAACACAATCTTCAGTGTCACCTACCCTTGAGAAGGGTAAAATAATCATTATTATGATTACTTTACCCTTCCCAAACTGGTGTGGAGTAGAGATGTTGTAGGTAGCTGCTGACCTCTGTTGTTTAAGTGCAGAATCAGGCTGATAACCAGAAAAAAAACAGCAAGAATCTTGATGTATAGCACACACCTTTACAACAAAGAGGGCAGTGTCACCTCAGCATTCTCAGTGCTGTCTGACCCTCCACTATCACAGATCATGCACCTCTATGAACCATTAGGAGAGGCATTTTCTGGCCTGTTTAAGTGTTTTGATGCTGCCTGGCCTTGAAAGACTGGTAGAGAAGATCACTTTTTTAATATACTATTACCACAGAAGAAAAGAAGCAAGTTCTCTGCCATTTGCTGCCTCAGGGTCAGTTCATCCCACAGCAGGGCTGGATCCTCCAACCCAGTGGGGATATCTCATGTGCCAGTGGCACATAAATGGCTACAGAAAATGCTACATCCACGCTACAGCACAAATACAAAATCACTATTTGGGAGCTTGCTGGGGAGTAAGGGGCTGGGAAGGCAATAATCTGGCTGTCAAGCAGACAAAACTCCTCATCAGTGCCATGGGGAAGCGTCATCATAGCAGCATTACAGTCAGTCTGTTCAGGGGAATGAAAAAGCCTTCCCAATGTACCAGTGGAATTTGAGCTCCCAAAAAGAAAACCAGTGAGCATCAGGAATGAAACCTCTCAAAGTCAGCCTTTGTGGTACCTCTGAAATAGCAGTGCATGCGCAGGAATTAGAAGAATTTTGCAAAACCAAATTTCTTCAAATATCAGCAGTAAAGAAGGGTCACCACAACAAACTGATCTGGCATCAAATGGCACCCATTCCTAAAATGTGTATAAAACATTTTGCCAGATTTTAAGTAGATAAAAAGCCACTTATGTATCTAAAAAAACTGCAGCATTTTTGTCCTGCATGCATGTGCACAAACGCATGCTCCAAAGAGCATTAAGAGATGTAATCTTGTTTTTTTTTCTCTCTCATCTTATGGCAGGACAAGCACAGGCTGGCTTTGGTTCTTTCTACTGGTAAAACAGCATATGAGAAGCTATTGCTTCTTTTGTAGCCAGTATCAGCTAGTATCTATCCAGAGCCAAGCAAAATTTTTACCTTCTTCTGATAAAAAAGAAGCACAACAAAACCTACAATAAAACACACACACATATATATGAAAAGAAAAAAAAAAAAAAACACCACCACACACAACCCCCAAAAACTTACAAAATAAAAAAAAAAAACCAAAGAAACAAATGTACAAATTAAAAAACCCAAACCAAGCAACCAAAAAAAAAAACAAAAAAAAACAAAAAACAAAAAAACAAACAAAAAAAAAAATAAAACAAAAAAAAAAAAAACCAAAAAACACCACCACAGCCCTGGTAACCAGGAATTTCACAGAGCAAAGGACTAAAGGAAATGGAACAAAAACACTGAAGCTGACAATAAGAGACACTTAGGTTATCCTTCCTGAGAACCATTTTGAACAAACTTTCTCTCTTCCAGATTTGTAAACTCCCTGACAAATGGTGTAGGGCAGTATTTACAGCAGCTGATATTAACCAAGTCTGCCAAACTGATTCTGCAAAGATGCAGAATATCTTTCTCATCCCAGTTTGCACTGAAACTGATCCAAGTCAGATCTGCATTTAAAACACTCACAGTGTTACTCATGTGTGCATTATAATGGACTTCTATGTGTCCAGAAATTATCTTAAGCATGCAAGGAAAACATTTCTGTAACTCTTCACAATAAATAACTCAGAGCTTATTGACACAATGCCAAAGTAATCAAATAATATGTTTTCAATCTGTATAATTTAAAGTGAATTTCCAGACAACAAAACCTGCTTTCTTTTCAATTTACATTTAATTTCAGGCTGTTGGTAAAATCCAATATGGAGATGCTGCAGTTTTCTAACAATGACATATCAAAACATTAATAATTATGACTATATTTAATAGAAAGGCAAACAAAACTGGATGCATGGACACTCTAGTACTTTGATTATTGCTTGGGACCACTGGAATCAACTGGAAGCACGTTATCTTTCTGGGGCAGGAGGAATACATAGGGACGCACAGCAGTTGGGAGTTAAAAATGAAATGGTTAACTATAATGAAGGAAAGAGGCTGAAGTGCCAAAATCAGTAGGGCTTAGAAAAGACTGTATATGCAACAGAACCACCTGCCTCATTTAAGAATAGGTAGGAAGCCCAGATCCCACATTACCTCAGAAATTATGGGTCAGTGTCTTCTAAGAATTGTGACTGTGAAAGGGAGCCTGAAAGCTCAACAATCTCTGGAAAAATTAGAGCTCCCAGTGTGGGCTGAGATTTCCCATGGCACCATGCCAAGGCAGCAGCCCATATATGCCCAGGGACAAAAACCCACCCTCAGATCAGAAGCGGGCTTTCAGATGGGGCCACCTCTCTTCTCTCACATCCTGCTCCGTCCTTCTCCCCCCTCCACGCTCTACTCAGGGGAGATAACAGAATAGCTGCATCCCTGCAGGAAGTGGGAAACCACCAGAAGAAAAGCTGGTTTGGAAAAGGAAAAAGATGTGTGGAAAGTACAGATGCAGAAGAGAGCAGAAGTGTAATCTAATTTTAACATGCAAGGACGTGTATTCTCCTAATGAAAATGAAAAAATGAACCTGATCCTGCCTGCTGGAGTAGGATTTTCTCTAGCTGGAACAAGGACATCAAAATGGTCTTCTGAGAGCTGCCAGAGTGGCCAAGCAGGACACCAGTGGCACGTGCAGTTATGTACAATTATTTTTTTAAGTGCAAGCTATATGGAATGTTTTGCAGAACTTTTGTTCTATAGTGCCTCAGGTTTTAAGATTGTTTTCCTAATCCTTCAAAAACCACAAAACTTTCTCGCCGAGTAAAACCTACTCACACTGAGCATGTTTTTTTCCTTCTTCTAAATAAATGCTTAGTTTGGTGTCCAGCAGACTGTGTCTTGTTCCAAACAGTAACCATACTTTATCTTATCATCTATTGAGATGATGAAAATGAAAAATGATGTGGTGGAAAACTGGATGAATCTTAAAAGCGTTCTTGTTTTTATTATTATATCTAAAAATATACCTACCAATTACTTACCTACATGGTAAGTAAGAACATTCTATATTGAACACATTTTAGTGTGGTAAAGGACCCACCCTGCTCCTGTGTAAAAAGGGCTGAGCTCCTATGTCACATGTCAGGTCAGCTTTCAATAGAAATACAATCTGTGTGTGTTTTGTGTTAAACTCTTGAGTCTCAAAGGACTGTGATGTATTGAGGCAAACTGACTGAAACTTAAGCACAAGTTGATGCAGACAGAGTTCATTTTTCAAAAGTACTTCTATATTAAATGTCTATTTTGTATTTTTTCCATGTAGATATTCATAGGCATCAGATACCTGCAGGCAGTAAACAAGCCAAAGTACATGCAGCGCCATCAGCTTTATTGAAAATTCTTAAATACATTAACAACAGACTGCTGTGAATGTTTAACATCCATTCTAATGAGTGTGTTAATCCCATGAATGATTATATTAATTCCTATGTGACATCAATTGTTCAAACCACAGGGCCTTCAAGTGAATATTGCAAAAGGTCACTTTCCAGAAAGATGCAGGCTGTTAACAGGAAGCAAAACAAGGATGGCCACTGTGCTGCATCTCATTGTGTCTGTCTGCAAGAGCCCAGTTGGTTCTCCAGGGGAGATACCAGCTACAGGGGGATGTAAAAGCACCCTGATGTGGGAACAGGTGCAGGTATTTTCCCCGCACAGAAGCATTCCCTCTAATTTACCCATACATCTCAATACTTGGGAGATTGAATCAAATCAGCCTCCCTCAAACAAAAGGAAAACCCAGGGCACAGAGCCAGGCAAATAATTTCCACAAATAACACATTCATTTCTTGGACACTTCATACAGCAGACAGTTTTTCTTTGACTTTTTAACATTATGGGTTCTGCATACTATGTTAGTATGATTTAATCAAATATTAGTTTCTCCCAAAATGTTTTTTATTTACAGGCCTAACAAATCAACTGTAACCTTTTGACCATTTAAAAAACAAAACACACCAGAAAATCCCCAAAACAGAACAACAGCAGCACAACAACAACAAACCCCCCCCCAAAAAAAAAAAAAAAAAAAAAAACAACAACAACAAAAAAAAAAACCACCAACAAACAAAAAACCACCCCACCAGACAAAAAACCTCAGCTTTATTCTTCACATACTTTTTTTTCCTAAAAGGGAAGACACATAAAGTGTTACTTAAAATGAACTAGAATGAAAGTATTACTAGAATACTTTTATATAGTTCTACATGTTCCAGCTACACAGCACAATCAGGTTTCCTAGGCAATTGGTTAATGTCTAGAGTTGTTGAAGATACTTTAAAGATAAAATAACAATAGTACACAGAGAAATTAATTCTACTCAAAAAAGGTAAACAGTAATTAGCATTTCCTAATGTTATCAGTTTTGAGATCCTATAATCAGCCTAATGGATAAACAGTCTGCAATGTGTAATATGCACATCCTAAAAGATTTGAAATAGAGTATAAAAGATTTGTTTAAATTATGAGACTTGAATTTTATTAATGTTGTTGTCAAAAGTAGGTAAGACATTCACAAGAGACATCACTGAGCTTTCATCTATTGTATGTTAAAAGCAGTGTTTCAGAAATCTAATTTTTCAGATCATCAGACACAGTAAGTGCTATATTATTTTCCCATCCACGTTTTCAGAAGCATAAAAAATGCAAGATAAGCACATTAGTAAAAAATATTTTTCCATCCATCAACGCAGCATTGAAAAGTAATATTGAAGAAATTAGACATCAAGTACACAAACTTCTGGTGCATTTTAAAACGCTACCAGTAGTACTTGTCTCCATCTATTTTCTCCCTCTTAAAATTTCATTAAACAGTAATAAAAATTATATTTAACACAGGAAGTTTTAGCAGAACATAGCATAATACAGTCACGTGAAAACACACAGCATTTTCTTACTGGTATAAATATTACAAGGGTCTGACAATCTCAGTGACTTTGAACACATTTTCTGTTCCTATTGCACACAAGGACAAGAGCAACTGCAAGACTCAATGCCCGACTTCACTTCCTGGCATCAGAAGCTGCAGAGCAATATTTTGAGGAGCACAGCTTTTCATAACTGCACAGAAATTTAAGTATTTCTAATAAGAAAATGTTGGTCAGATGTACCATCACTTGACATCTAACCACAAAAGGAAATCAAGTACACTGAAAGAGGAAAAAATATTGAGAAGAATTAAGTCTAACTTACAACACTGGGAGGCAGCACTGGGCAATGGTTTCTTCTGGACTTCCTCCTGAAAGGGATACTAAAGGAAGGAAAGAAAAAATAGGAAGGAATATAGAGAGATAAGAAAGCAAGTGGTAACTTTATGACAGCATGCCACACATAAGAGAAAATATCCCTGGTATTATCAAAGCATAGTATCTATAAGCATAATAACCATAATATATTCTCCATTATATCTGTATTTAAACACACTCCCCGAAGTGTCCTCTTTTTTAATGCCAAAATCACATTACAAAGTACACTTCTGTTTAAGGTGAAGTCTGCTTTAGAAGAAACACAGGCCCTATTACCAATTCTGAGACCTTCAATTAGACATTGAAAAGAACTGACTCTCCACACCACAATGCCAGTGTGATAGAGAACTCCAAACTGGGAATAAGTCTGTTTATGTTTAGACACTCCAGCACAGCCTCAGCAGTTGAAATCTCATGTGCGCTCACAGTAAATCTGGAGTAGGAGATGGCAGCAGTTAGGTAATTAATGTGCCTGGCAAGGCAAGAACACAATGTTTGCCCAGCCAGTGCTTGTAAACTCTCATGTGATCCACTTCACATTCAAAGTGAAGAATTTTTCATCTCATTTAATACTAAATTAGAGAACACAGATGTATTTCAATTAGCCAGCTTTGACTTTTTACAAAGCTGTTTGGTACAGCATCAAAGCGTTCCCTAAGGGAAGGCCAGTGGTTTTATTTTGTTATTCTCTTCTATCTTGTATTACATAAAGATATGAGAAAATTAGGACAATTGACCAAAATAACGAGCACAGTATTTGCTAAGAAAAATAGATTTGACAACAAAGGAAGTGGCAAACTTAGCAAGCTGGTGCTGCAGCCTGTGCAAAACACAGCCACCAGACAGTCTCTCCTTGGATTTCGTAGGGATTAATGACCAGCTCTGTGCAGGGAAGGTGATAACCTGAAGACTTCCGCTAAGGTATCTTCCAATCTGTGCTATTTAAAATGCACAAGGGATCCTGAAAAGTGGTTAGTCTTATCATCAGCAAACTGCCAACCCACTGAGTTAATCAGGACTGTGAAAACAAGAACTGCCAGATCTCACAGCACTGACTGCTTGACAAAGCTGTGAAAGGAAGTCTGCTGATGAGCAATTTCAGTAGCACAGGACAGCAGTGGTTTTTGAATTATTATCCTCAGAGATGCCAGAATGGCAGCAGTTTGCTCTTTTTAAGGCATCAGCCCAACGGGTATCAAGAGTCCCAAAATGAAAACAGAAAATATTTATTAAGTGTTTGTAGGAAGAGAGGGTGGAAAGCCTTTCTGTGACACCATCTGAACTCCAAACGAATCTGCTTCTTCAATACTCCTCTGCAGCTTTCACCTGTTCATTCATCATCTCAAACAGAGAAAGGTGCACTTAAAACAAAGAAGACAAAGGCACAAAGCTGTCTTGTGCTAAAAACCACTGAGCAGACCAGGATGCTGCAGCCTAAAAGGTAAGGTCTGTAAAGCTGAGCGGCAGGGACTGAATGCATCAGGATCAGTAATTTAATTTCTCCAAACAAACCTGCCTACAGCTGGTTTCTCAAACACTGGATTTGTTTGCTCAGAGCAATTAAGATATTTCTTCAGGCAATGCACAATTAAGGTGCTGAATTCCTTTGTGAAAGCATAACTGACCTGGGTGCATTTAAAGGGCAACTGGCATCCACAAAAGAGAAATCCACTGAGTGCTGTTCAACACAAGGATATTGCCTCTGGCTCTGGAAGCTTCTGAGCTACAAGTCACTGCTAGTTAGGGGAATACCAAGGAAGATCTTATCCCTATTCTGGGTGCCTGGCGAATATGGAGAACTTTAGAAGAACCACCTGAGGTCAGGCCCTGCACAGTTTTTTTTCTCCCCGGTCACAGGGAATATCCATAATAAATCTGAAATCATTAGGTCACAAATATGCAGGTATTACTTCATTACTGGTATTTGGTAAAAGCGTGCAGTTAGCAAGCAGATGTGTGGCACTGCAGGGGAAGAGGAGACACAGAAAGCTCAGGATATCTTTCAGTGAGCACCAGCTCAGTGAAACATTAGAGGGCACCTGTGCCTCGCTGAAGTACCTGAACTGCTGCTCCAGCCTTCGGGAGTGGGGAGGCACCACAGCAGCATCACTGACAGGACAAGGTACAGACTGGGCTTTTCATTGATTCTTAGAGGTTTTCAAACTTCTAGGAAGGCAAGAGAGGCTGCCCTAAATTCTTTAAGTTTTTATCCACCCGAATACTGGTCTGTCCTCAGACAAAAATAAAATCCACCTCATTTTCCTTCAGCTGCACAGTAAAACAAATAACTTATATAATGAACAGAAAATAATAGATGAAGGATCCCACAACAAAAATCTCCTAAAGTCATTGCATTGGCAGAGTATTTTGCAAGTTATCTTGCTATGGAAACACTTGCTATGGAAAGAGACCTGTCAAAAAGGCTTCACCAGCACCATATTCTTATTCGATGTTCACATCAACACATGAGTATTGGGGTTTTCTATATACTTCATTTCTGGTACAGGCATTAACATGTTAGATCTTACTCTGCTAACAGTCTGAACTGTAAACAAAATTTTAGTCGTCCAACAGACTCTCTTAGAAATAAAAAAGTAACCTCTATTTTATAGCTACTTACACAAGTACACACTAGAGCCAGGGAACCAAAGCCATACCTACCACTTACTCTAATACAAGATGCACATAAATTGAGCCATTAACAACTACATTAGGACAAAAGCCAACACTTCAAACAGTCCTCAGTTCAAATAAAGATTCAGTATCTTGCTTTTTCTTCTTCAAGGAAAGAGTCAACTGCAAAGAAGTCCTTTTTCACTTGATTTCACAAAAAGAACCTACCACAGCCTGTCAAAAATGGTTTCACTGTCTGCTCAGGTAAAGCCCGGTGTTGCCTTTCCTTTGAACATATTCACATCAACAAAACATTATTCAGGCACTTCCAGCATGCAGAAAAATATTCCCCTCTTTAACACTAAACAGTATACTTGAGAAAAGAGTTCGGTAAGCAGTTCATGGAAGACTTGTAAATTATCAACGTTTAGTATTTACCCTAGTCACAGGGATCTAATACAAAGAATAAAAGCTAGTTATAAGACATTCAGGGCTACAATATTCTTTCAATTTTGATATTTACCTCATCATCTCCCAGTGAATTTATTTGTTCTAATTTTCTGGTCCAGTATCTGGCCTCTTCTTCAGGGATATCTAAGTCAAAAGAGTAAGTCACACCACCTTATTAACCAGGCAACTTTGCATTCATCACCATTACTATTAAAGATCACATACAAAAAACCCATATGTCATTTTTAAGAAATAGGATGTCTTATGTTAGCACTCAGATAGAAAATAAACATTGTACATAGTAGCACAGTTCAAGGGCTTACCTGCTTTCTTGTTTAAAGCTGATTAACCAAATGCATACTTACACAAAGGAGGAAAGAGAAGGATGGACTAGTTCACGTTTAATTCAACTATTAGTTTGATGGAGAGCCATTTCACAACAGTATTTTAATACACTTGCTTATGTTTGATAACACATAAGAAGAGCATCTTCTGGAGGCTTTTTATAATCCTTGCAGAACAAGGGCTGCCTTTGAATAGCACACCTTAGGCACACCAATAGCACACCTCCTGGTATAACACAGATTAGGTACCAAAAAATAAATGACCTCTTATTTCTTTGCCAGCAATAAGCCAAATATTTTGAGGGAATAAACAGTATTATAGGCAGTCATATTCATATGAAAGCACATTCTTACTTTTACACCACACTGCAGTTTCATTGTGAAATGAATCACAACATTTTCACCATCAAGAAGAGTTACCAAGCTGACAGCAAGTAGCAAGCATTATCACTTTTATTGTGGTAACTATTTTCTGTTTCACACCTTGAAGTAATATAGTGTCCTAATGGAACACTGACTTCTGCCACTCAATATTTCACCTTTCAAAGCATATGCTCAGAGACGCAGATAACCTGCTGTGAAAAGCTTAACACAAAATTATTTAGGGATGGAGTGGTGTGAAAACATTGCAAAATAAAAAAAAAAGTATTTGGATTTGTTTTGTTTGGGTTTTTTTTTCTAGTCACTCAACATCCCTGAATGCAGCAACTTCTGAAATCTGGCTATTTATGGCCTGAAACCGCACCACTGCAGAAACTTCAAAGTTCACAGAGGACAGAAATGGAGGGAGTGTTCCAGCTAAACACCACCAGCCTTGCAAGCTGACAGGAAGGTACTGCTATACCAGTTCAGCTGGTTTTCCCATCTCCTGTAACTCTTTACACTTTCAGGTGGCCTCAAAAAGAGCCAGTAAGTTTGCTTCCCTGCAATGAACTGTACTCCATGGACACCACCACAATGATATGCTAAGTTATACATTGGCAAGAATGGGAGAAGCAGGACAGGGTGGCCTCCTGATGAAAAGGTGATTTTAAAAGTTACATCCACTCCTCACAGAAGAAAAGAACAAGATTTATTCCACTGGAACCCACGAGGCTTTCAGAAAGGACCAAGAACTGCTTTCTTCTTGTACTTTGAGAGAATGTTCTACATGTGTCCTCTCTCAGCCACACAAACCATCATCTTAGGAAGAAAACAAGCCCAAAACCACTGCAGATAACAGAACACAAACCACTGTTAAAAGGTACACGCCAGATTTAGTGGAATTTCAAGTTTCAGCAGTAGATACTTCCTTGGACTACAAACTCATGTCCACATCTTTGTAACAGGAACACCACTGAATTTCTATGGAACTAGCGTCACTCACACAAGGTGTTAAAATACTCCCCAGTCAAGAAAGTTTTACGGATGTTTACGGTCTGACTCCAAAAAACCTGCACTAAGTAGAAAAAAAACACAACCCATTTCTCCTTGCATGGAGAAAGACCAAAGTAATTTATTTTAACCAAAATACACAAAGCCAGCTGCTCTTTCTGATGTACAGTACATTACTTTGTTGTTAAAACCCACCGGAAAACAAGGTAAGAGAAACATGAGAGACTCTTCCACAACTACAAGAGTTGTAGAAACACATATCTGTTTTTGATCACCGGAGCCGTGGATCGCAGCTGCACAGATTTATTAGATAGCCTCTGCACAAATTAAGGCTGGCATTCAAAGCAAATCTGGACAGAACTGATCTAGAAAGAAGGCATCAATTAACTGAATGGCTATCAGCATGCAACCTGATGAGATTTAGCAGGACAAACTGCAACAATGGCAAGAAGCAATCGAAAAATTACAGCAAAGCCCATGGAATTGTCTTAGAAAGACATCATTTCTCTAAAAGGTGAAGAATTAAATGAGGACTTTTTAGTCAGAGCCCAAAGAATTCACATCTGGATCCTGAAATCAAGACTAAAGAGACTGAGGAGGGGTGAAGCAATGACTACCATCAACACTGCAGAAATTGAGAATGTCTCAGTGTAGGCCTCAATGCCTTCCCAAAAACCATGGTGTACTGGCATGCCAAGGCATCAAGGAGCAGCGCTTGTCTCTTGGATTTACTTCTATCTTGGTCAGACGACTATTTCATAAACAGACTGTCAGATTTTTACTGCAGGACTGCTGCTTCTATTGAAGCAGCTTCTTATGCAAGTCAGAGATAAAAATCAGCTACTGTCTAGATAACAGCTGCTGTAAGGGCATCTTCCTGATCTCAGAGAAACTCTTGTCATCAATATCAGTATTAGTAAAATTATTGTACTGTTCGTATTGTTTGCTTTGCAAAGCTAACTTTAAACATGAAGCAACTGGCCTATAATCTTGAATCAAGTTACCTGCCCAAAAGAAATCTCAATGAGATAGAATTTTTTTTTTTTGAAGAAGCTTCTGTTGTGTTTTGCCTCAATCAGCAGCTTTGTGGAGGCTGCTTCTCTGATTCTCTGAAATGCACAGAGATCACAGACAGTTTGCAAGGCCACATCCACTGGCCAGCTCCTGCATCACTGCTCAGCTTTTGACTACAATGGAAATTACTCTGCTACATTAACTTTGCTTAAAAGATAAAAAGATGAACTAGTCCAGAGAGAGGCCACCTGAGGCCTCAGCCATCTCAGGACTCCACTGACATCAAGCTTGGTGAATACAAGGAGTAGGGCCATATGTCAGTGAAACAAAATTGCCGAAAAACAGAGAGGAGACGGACAGGTAGATTCAATAGCTTTTGGTTCTTATTAATTTGAAACCAACACAGAAACAGCAAGCTTTACTGTCCCTGCTCTTAGTGTCATTCTCAGCTGGAAGCTGAATCCCATTTTCTCTAAGCTCCTGGTTTTCTGGGCCTGAATCTGCAGGGTCCATAAGCAGGCACAGACATGGCAATGGCTGGGGTGGGGGATGAGCAACTCCCACAGCATCAGGATTGAAGGCTCCAAGTTGATCTGATGTGGGATTCCTGGGCACATGAGCAGGGGTGTGGGTGGAGGTCCCAGGTGAAGCTGCTCAGAGCAAGTAAGTGCCCTAACATCTGGAATGGGCACACAGCAGTACAGTGACTTGTCCAAGTGAGAAAGGAAATAAGAGAGGAATTTGGTGCATCCATACAAACCACTTCACTAAGTTAAACCCCTCAGGAAGCTAAATATGACAGCATTCCTGTTTAAAGATCTTTAGCTTGGCAACAACCAGGCACTTCAGCTCAAAAGCTTTTATTTTCAGATTTTCTGGTCCTTGCTCTGAACCTTGCACTTTACCTTGCTCCTTCTGAATTTTCCCACAGAAGCAAGTTCTGGGGTGGGGCAAAACCTAGCTTGGCAGGAGTGAGAACAACTGCTGAAAGCAGAAGTGATACCCTCTCTCCCCCTACTTTCCTACAAGTGTTCGTTCACCTGGCTTCCCCTCTTCCCAGCCCAAATTTCTTCCATTTTCCAATGTATGGGAATCTTTGTAAGTTCTCACTGAAATGACTCTGCTGAGCTGAGTTTTTCTTTCTGTTCAGTTCCCAAGACACTAAAATAACAAGGCACATTGACCCTACTTCATGGTTAGATGCAGATCAGCATGCGCCCACCCTGGGAGTGTTGAGAACACTAAAATCATCTTCACTCCAATTATGAACTAGAAATTTCTTGGCACAGAACCAAACTGCTACAGTTTGGGAGGCAAAAGCATTTTTGAGTATTGCATCTTGTGAGGGATTTGCACAGTCACTGCACTTCTAAAAAAGGGGGACAAAGTAAATTGCTATTAAACAGAACAATTTTACACTTGGAAAGCAGCATCCTGAAAAATCTGTGCTAACACACACTCACTGCATCAAAACAATAATAGCAAAATTTTCTTCTCCCTACCAGAAAATTTTCTAAACCAACCAAGAAAAGTTGTATCCCTCCCTTGTCTCTCTTGTTCCAAAGAGGAAATAGATATGATCAGAGGAGAAAGTGGCTGCAGCCTGTCTTGGCTAACAACCACTTCTAGCCATGAAGAAGGCAATTTATTGCCATTTTTAATAGACTACCAAGCACAAAAATGCTTCAAATTATAATGCCTGACATTTCCCATCCTCACTATTTGTTACGTTTTTGTAGCAGAGGATTTGCAGACATTCTGTTTCTGAGAGACTGCACATTCAAGAACATGGGGCTGGCAAAGACCATCATATGACAGCCTGATCCCCCAGGACTGCAGTCCATCACACAGAGATATGCAGCACAGAAGGGCCCACAGCTGCCCTCCCCTGCACAGCATGTGCTGATGTCACACTAACTGACCACAAGGCAACAGCTGCATCTGGAACATGCAATGGCACACACAGGGGACATATGAGGGCCTCCATCAGTGCTCTTTGTCCCATTACAAATATGGCCACTGACAAAGTTTAACTCTTGCATGACCTCAAAAAAGTTTATTTTCTATCACCAGAAGCAGAAGCTAAAATCCCACCAGCCTTTGCTAGGAGATGACTGCTTCCCAACTCCAAGCCTGGTAAACAGCCGAAAACAACATTATATGAATATAAAAATTTTAAAAATCTCTAAGTTGTCTTCATCATGTACTACCACTATCAGCATCAGTATGTTTTGCACTTATTTCAGCTTTAGGAACTGCTGGTCTCCAGAGTACCAGCAGAAGAGATACCAGTAAGGAAGAATCTTGAATGTACGAGGCGAAAGCAGAAACAGCAAACTAATCCAGGATAAATATAGTGCAAACGACAAACCAGTTTCTAAACCTCTTTGCATACACAATCATGTTTTACATCAAGGACTTCAGCTTTTTAGGTTTTCAAATTCATTTAGTCTCTTTTACAAACCCTTAAAAACCTCTCAAGCTCCACCTAAATACAATGAAATATTTTAAATACATTGATAACCTGGGGTACTGCATCTGTGTGCATCTAAATAAGAGAGCAGCCAGAAATTCTACAAAAAACACAGCAGCACAGCCAAACAGGAGAACACACAGGTTTTTTTAAAGCTGGTATCCCAGGCAGCAGTGTTTTCAACACTGCTGAAGTTGAAAAGCAGCACAAGGTGTACATAAGCCCACACATCATTCTGGTTCTCATGCATCTACAATAGCCAGGAGATCTTCACCTGGGAAACAAAACATGACACACAATGTTCCTAAGTGTCACTCCAAACCTGCTGTTATTAAAATCTTGCAATCTTGCCTGCCTACGGCCCAGCTGATGACTTAAGAACTTCCACAGCACATCGGTGATCCATTGACTTCCCTGTGTAGGGACAAAGCAGCAGCTCCAACTCACATGACAAAAAAATCTTAACGTGTAGGGCACTAAGAATCCATGTTGCTGCCATCCAGCTAAAGGGAAACTGATCTGCAAATTCATTGGGAGAGATGCAGAAGCAGTGCTGTGAGCTCCATGCACCCCTGGAGCTCAGTCTCACAGTACCTGGGAAAGGATGCAACAGTCAGGGGGAGAAGGATGAGCCTTGCAATGACACAACCCTTTGAAACACTTCAATGATCAGTGCATGAAAAAAAAAAGCACTAACCCCAAAAACATCATCTCAGTTCTTGATTCCAAGCATCAGCCAAGAGCTGGAAAGAGAAGTTATGCAAGCCTAAGATGTATTCTGGCTAAGGCCTCAATTTTTGGGGTTTGTTTTTGTTTGCTTAAGTAAAATAAAATTTTAAAATTACACACAACTTTACTTGAGATCAGTTTGCTCCAATTAGCTGCTTTTCCATATTTTGTATTTTTCAACCATAAGTAATTGCCATAAAGGCAGTACTTACAACATTAAGTTATTTATATACTCTGCTAATGATAATGTTCAGGAGCACTAAACATTAATGTTTCACTAACTGAACTCATGTCTAAGAGGGCTATGTGCACTCGTCACAGAACAGCTCTAACAACACACCTGACCTCCTCTAGAGCCAAATTTGTCTAGATTCAAAGAAGCAAATGCTCCTGCTCGGGAATAAAATGTGTGACTACACAATCCTGAAACGCTACTAGAAGAAAAAACTGCTGCTAGTCTAAATATTCCAGCACCCAGGGACTTTCAAATAGTTCATACTTATTCAGATCTTGTTAGAAAGAAGTCAAACAAAAATTGAATACCAGCCACATGGCCTCCACTGAACTGTACTGACTGAACTGAGAATAAACACAACTTGATCATAAAACTTCAGTTGTTCCCACTTTCTCTCCACTGTCAGCACCCTGGGTAAGTTATGGAAATGCACTCACCAAAAGGTAATTCAAATCTTGTGTCCAGCAAAATTTTATGAGGAGTTGGGTTTTTGGTTCCGCAGATTTCATCATGTTTCATTATAACTTCTGCCTCCAGTGTAGACCACTCCCCAGGACCTTCCTGTGAATCAAAGGCCTTAAGTGAATGAACATTCAAGTCTGAAGAACTTTATGCACCAACTCTCACGCATTTGTTAAAACAGTCCAAAAAGAGCTTAACAGCATTATCAACCCTATCTTAACATCAAATTACATTCGTTCAGCATGCACTACCTTTTTCTTCCCAACCGGATTTCCTCCAAACCTCAAAGGCATCTACCAGAGCAGCAGCAAAAAGAAGTGCTGCCTTCTCAGTGGAACTGCAAAGGTATACCCTCAAAGGCAGGACTGAGGAGCATCTGGACAGCAAGAGGAATTGAGCACCAGCAAGACCTCATAGCTACACTGCAGGGCATCCCCACTCTTTTCCTTTTATGGAAAATATGATCTATCTCTCCCTGCTCAAATCCAATAATCTTCTATGTAAATACCATAAAATTTGAGTTAAAAATGCTTAGCTACAACAACTGCCAAACTCAGTAGTTAGGGCAGTTACAGACATTGGCACATCCAACTTCCTACTTTTGTCCATATATATTAGCACAAGGTTCACCTAACACTACAACCAGAAGCCCTAAGTAGATACTGCAGATGTGCTCTGGGCCTACCTTGTCAGCTGGACAAGACAGAGGTCTTTAGCAGTAAGTCATAGGAATCTGACCATCAGACTAAGCAGTCAGTTCTTAAGACTTCAGACACGTCTCTGTTCCTTAATAGATCAGGCCCTAGTTCTTGAGTCCACACGAGTGAAATGAGACCAAAGAGCCCTGTGTGTGCTCAGTTGTGATCTCACTACAAAATCAAAACTAATGTGATGAGACAGCCCTCTCTGCTGTCACTCAGTCTTCCTGACTTTGCAAGTGGAAGCTTTGCTGAGGAGCTCAATCTGGGCTGCACCAGGCCAGATTTGTAATGCATTAATTATCAACACTGGAGCAAATGAAGGTTCTCTGTCAGCTTAACCTCATCAGATTGGTGAATGGCCTTCAGAGCAATCCACACGGTCCCAACCAGGGTGTCCCATATCAGTCCTTTGTTCCATACTTCCACAATTAGGCCCAGGTCCAGCCGACTGATCTCACTGCAAGAAAATTAAAGGCAGCACAAATGAGAAAAAAGCAGAATACAATCTAATTTTGTTTCATGTTCAGCATTATCACCATGATTATACCAGTGAACTATTTCCACAAAGCTGTGTCAAGCTACAGAGAGCTCCTGGAAGTGTGTGGCTGAGGCAGCTCATACTCACAGGGAACACCAGTTTCTAGTAACTCACTAGAGTATTAATTAGTTTAATACTAATTACATAAAGAGTGCAAACTAAAATTCTGCACTATGTCATGCATGAACTGCCAGTAGGGAACTCATCTCTGCAGCTATGTACACAGGAGAAGGAAGTGTACCTTGGACCAACACCTAGAGGTGAGCTGCTCTTTGTCATCAGGCACCACATTTTTAACAAAGTGAGTGTCTCCCTTGGCAGCATAGCAACACAAGTGTACACTGGCAGCTGCAAATGTGTCAATACTTACCTGTGAGCGGAGGTACTCCTAACCAAAAGTAACAATCCCACATCCAGCATAGCTGCATCAGCAGCACTACCTATTTCTCAGGGCTGTGTGGCACCACTTCTGCTCCAGCACCAGCTACTTCCACACGGCCACTGAGTGACAGGTTCTTGGAAATACTTATCTGAAAGTTTTCACAAACATCTTTCCTCTCATTAACAGAAGGATGCATCTCAAATTTGCTTCTTCTCAATATTTTATAGCATTTATGCCTCACTTCTGCATACTAGTTTGTAACATGCCTACTTCAGAACAGCCTAACACATACACAGCAGACACTGGTAAAAGCAATAAAGTAGAGAAGAATCCTGAGCTGTCTGTTGGTATCACAGTTGTCTCATACTTATGATGAAGAAAGGCTATAACCCATAATTTTTCAAGTTCAGGGCTTCCCTTTATTGCAACTGTTAATCCCCAAAAGTAGGCATCATGGACAGTCAGTGCTGCTGCCCTCTGCCCAAATATATACATGTTACAGCTATCAAGGAAATTTAAAAGTATGTTACTGTCTTATTTCTATAGACTGCCGTTATGGCCAAAATAAGAAAGAACTGCTGCAAATCCAAGCATCCACTTGAACTCTGTCTCCTTCTTGAAATTGAAAGAGAACATCCTATCTACAAGGTTCAAGACAAGCCCTATAGTTACAGTAAAGCATATAAATGTCTATTTTAAATCCAAGTGCTTCTGTTCTTGGGACACAGGAATTGAGGTTAGGAGTGTCCATTGCTTGAGTGGCTCAGTCTGCAACAGTTCAAAATCAAGCTGCTACACAGCCTTTTATGAGTTTACTGCTAGCATCTTGTAATCGAGTCTCCAGCATCCTCTGCTCTGATAGGGTTACTCAGTATGGCCAACAGCTGTACCAGCACTGCTCTGCCCTCACCCTGCTTGATATTCATCCGATTGAAGGCTGATGATGACTGGCTGACTGCTGAATGGAACAGTGAGTCCGGAAAGGGAAGGAAGAAATACTCTATTTTCAGTCACAGTGTAAAACCACATACTTTGCTTCAACATACACTGTCAGAGCAGGACACTGGTCATGATACACCCAATGGTGTCCTCTACAGGACACCAAAGGTCCTGTACCTTTGGACAGGACCAGGTAACCAGGTAAGAATAATAAATAAAGAGAATTTCTGTACAGTGGCTTTGATTGCCTTTGTGTGTCCCTTTCTCCACCTTCTGGTTAGATGCAGAACAGCTTCTAAGAACAAAAAGAGCTGAGACTGAAATTTAGTGTCCGTCACTTTCCCACACACACATTGAATTTAAATAAAGGCATTTCTCACAACTTCAACACCAATTTAATCACCATGTTCTAAACACCAGTGGGCACTTTCACTCAAGGTGTTTCCTGCAAATATGCAGCAAATACATAGTTCTTTTAAAGCTCCTTCAAAATTGAAAGACGTCCCCAAGGAATACATTGAAGTGCTTAACTGGTCTGCTAAATAGCCAAATCTCAAACAATCCCAGAGCCCCCAGTTCTGCAGTGTTTTGTCTCACAAGGAGTTTGGCAGCAAAACCAACAACACAGACAGGAAGCATTTTTTTTTTTTTGCTTGTGGTCTGTTCTTCTACTATGCCTCATGAAAAAGATAAATGCAGCACAAACAGTAAAAGCAGCCTTCCCTTAGGGAAAACCGCTGTGCTCAAAATCCTTTTCCAACTCCAGAAAGAAAAAGAGCAAACTAGAGAACAGGAGTATTGGAATACCAGCACTGTTTCCCCCAGGACAACTTAATGTACACAGGATCATGCAAAACACATTCGTTCCCACATGTAGTATTTCTGTTATAAGGAGACACCAGAACTACTGTAGAGTTGCCTGGCTAAAGCAGGGACAATAATGGCAAGGTAGTTCAGCTAATATTCTGCTTCCATATTCCCTAGCAACTAATTATGGAGCATCTCCGTGACTTTACAGCATGCTAGCTAAGCTCTCAGCTGATACCAGAGTGCAGCTCCAGGAGCTGCTTGAGGGGAGGAAGGAGGA
Organism: Vidua chalybeata; assembly: GCF_026979565.1. NCBI lineage: Eukaryota > Metazoa > Chordata > Aves > Passeriformes > Viduidae > Vidua > Vidua chalybeata. The sequence continues at coordinate 41,744,330 of NC_071570.1, forward strand.
GCAACCACGGGAGCCTTCATCCAACACATTCAAGTGCTTTCTTAAATCACTACTGAGAAGTCTCCTTTGTAGTTGGCTGTGTTTAAAGCTAGCTCCTGCCCACAGGACGAGCACAGATCATAGGCAAAAAGACTTAGTAGTTTGAGTATGGGCATGTGACTTGGAGGGAAGGTTCAATTCCCTGTCCTGGAATTGACAAGGAATATCTCCAGTCCTGAGATATTTTACATCAGTGATAGTCATGGCCTCTGTCTGACTAGGAGCTGCAGAGCTGAGCAGATGCTGGTGTTCAGGAGAGTCTGCATTTCACAAGATGCCAAAGGACAGGCTCCAGACTCTCCGTGCAGGAGCACACATCTCTTGTGCTGCTCCAAAAGCAGTACCACCAAACAAGGGAGGTGGGAGAACAGCTATGATGAGAATACTGTACTGACCTAGGTGACCTCCTTAACTTGAGGCAACAACCTCCTACTTTCAGCTGAGAAGAAACAAACTGATGCTGGATTAGGAAACATATTCACAAAATTCCATGAGGGGTCCCTTACCACAGATACTATGTAAACACCTCAAACCCATTCAAAAAACAGCAGCACTAGCTCTGACCCCACAAATATGATTTCTGCCCCCATTTAGTAAATTTAGTTCAATTTGCCTTACAAATATTCAAAAATTCAAGCTATAGAAACAGCAGCAGATGCAGTATAAGCAATAAATCATTCATCTATCAGAAGAAAAACCCCACCATTCTACAAGATACTGGGAAATCCTTGGCTGTATGTCACGTCTATGAGAACCAAAGCAAATCAGAACTGCCAACTGCACCAGAAGCCCTGGGAAAGCTGGAATGAACTGGTTCTGTTGTCCATGGAGCAGCTCCCAACTGAGGTAACCAGGATCACCTTGTAGAGGCCCTGAGTGCACTAACAACAGCCTTTAATTGCCCTGACCAAGCCTCTCCAGCCGTGGACACCCACACCCTCTTCCCACACCCAGGATCTCCATTTAAGCTCAGCTATGGGGCCTTTAGTCCTTGACTAAGCTATGCTGTAGGTGTGTGTGTGTGTGTCTCAGCTTACAGACACAGCTGTGCACATACTGGCCAAGGACAACATCAATCCAGACCCAACCCACACAGTAACTTCCCAGTTCAACCTCAGACTTGGCCTCTCACTGCAGACCTGACCGGCAATTGCCAATCCACAGCACCTGCCGAGACAATCTCCCAACACACATCCTCCACCACAGGCCAATGCGTACAACAGGAAAGAAAATTATTTAGGTTGTCACCAGGCTTATGCATTTTACCTACCCAAACATTCTGATTCCTACACACACTAGCAGCTCTGTACAAACACAAGGGCTGCAGAAGGACTCAATCACAAGCACCTCATGCTGTGCACCACCATACTTACAACATAAAATCCTGTTCCCAGCAGGGCTGGTCACCTCTCACGGCCACCGTTGTGCTCTTCACATTTTGCACTTTCAAGGTCACGTATGTATTGAATTTATCTGGGGAATGAGACACAAAATGTTATCTCCATCATCATACTCTTTCATCACATCACCTGCAACACTGCAACGTTTTCAGTTCATACAGTGTATCCAGAGAGGCCTCAGATGAAAAGCCCATATGGGAAGATATCACTGGGTTTAAAGAAGCCAAATGTTCAAAATGTTTTCCACCTGCATCAAATTTTCAATCACAGCTTTTTAGAAATCCATGCCCAAATTAACACAAACACACAACTGTTCACTTGCAGTAAGACAGGGACGAAGAGTGTAAAATCCTAAAGAACATAGACACTTAGTATGATGCTGCTCCTGAAATGCAGACAAGAGGAAGAAGAGACAGTCTGAAGGCATTGGACCCATCATAAACACCAAACAGTGTGAAAAACAAACTTGCAAAACATACATGCAAGAGATTGGGCTGGTCATATCATCTCTTCCCTTCTGACCCAACTACTCTCCAAGTCCCAATTCAGTTTTTCACACATGAGTCTACAAAGAACTTTACAGGCCAGTCAGGGGCAGAAGAAAAACATAAATGTATTGGTAAATGTGCTGAAATGGACCTGAACTAGGAAAACCACATCACACTCACATCTAGACAAGACAGCCTCTATTTAGATGTTTTGCTTTTTATTTTAAATCTGATGAAAAATCCTGGAAGAACTTTTTTCCTAATTTCTGCTATCACTTTGCTAATAAAACCAAAAGCAGCAAAGCACAGACACATTCAAAGTTTGAATATCAGCATGCAAGAAGGAACAAACTCTCTTTTAAGGGGAGTTATTACCCCAGGTCTATCTGTCAGTTTCAAACAGCCTAGAACAAGACATGCTAAATAACCAGAAAGCAGTGTACATATTTTAATATTTCAATGTTCTGCTGCATCTATTCACAGTGTTCAATCTCAAGTCAATTTTAATACTGTCAAAATTTCACATGGAAAACAAAGATGTAACAGCCAAGGTGGCTTCACAAAGGGGAAATCATAGCTGACAAATTTGATGACCTTCTAGGGCTACAGAACTGGTGGATGGGGCAGAGTAACTGATATTGTCTGCTTGGACTTTGCAAAGCATTTGACATTGTCCTGCCCAACATCTTTAAATCAGAGAGCCATGGATTTGATGGATGGAGCACTCTGTGGATAAAGAACTGGCTGGCTGGCCACACCCAAAGACTTGTGGTCAGCGATTCATTGTCCACCTGGTGGCCATTGACAAGTGGTGTCCCTCAGGTGTCAGAACAGGGGCTGATACTGTTCATTATCTTTGTCAGTGACCCAAACAGTGGGATCAGGAGCACCCTCAGCAAGTTCACTGATGACAGCAAGCTGTGTGGTGCAGTCATGCTCTGGAGGGAAGGGATGCCATTCAGAGGGACCTGGACAGGCTGGAGAGGTGGGACTGTGTAAACCTCATGAAGGTGGTTTTTGAGTAACTCAACATAAGCCAGTTGAGAGTGCTCACAGCCCAGAAAGCCAAATGTATCCTGGGATGCAACCAAAGGAGTGTGAGCAGCAGGTCAAAGAAGACAATTCATCCCCTCTACTCTTGTGACATTTCACCTGGATTACTGCATACAGTTCTGGCATCTCCAACATAGGAAGGCCATGCAAGTGCAGATGAGGAAACAAAGTCAGTACGAGAGTGGAGCACCTCCCCTATGAAGACAGGCTCAGGAAGCTGGGGATGTACAGCCTGGTAAAGAGAAGGCTGTGTAGAGATCTCACAGCAATCTTCCAATATCTGAAGGGACCTACAGAGAATCCAGAAAGGGACTCTTCATCAGGGACCATAGTGATAGGACAAGGAGTAATAGGTACAATTTGAAAGAGGGGAAATTTAGTTAGATATTAGGAAGAAATTCTTTACTGTGAGTGATGGTGTTTAGACACTGGCTCAGGTTATCCAAGGAAGTTCTGGATGCCCAATCCTAGTAGTGTTTGAGGCCAGGTAGGATAAGACACTGGGCAACCTGGTCTAGTGGGAGGTGTCCCTTCCCATGGCATGGAACTAGATGATTATTCTTTAAGTCCCTTCCAAATCCTTAACATTCCATGACTGTATGATTGATAATTCTAATGCATCATAGCTGTGGGTTACTATAGCACACCTCAGCATCTAGCTTCCAGTATTCTAACATGAAGGGAAGAAACAGAAATTACATGATCCAGAAGCTCAGGAAGGAGTCAGAGTCACTGAATTGTGATTCCTACATGTCCAATTGTTCATTACTACATTACCCTCCCTGCCTATTTTACTCCTGCATCATCCTGGGACACTGAGCTTGTCAGTGAAACCACACAACTTGGCTGAGTTAAACCTAGTCTAGAGGACAAATCTTTTGCATTTGTGAGCAGGTCTCTAGGGAAAAGATAAAGTACACATTGTCTCCCTTCCAGTCTGGGCACTCAGCTTTCCTTCCCTGGAAATTAGAGGTTGGTGCACAGACAGATCTTGATCTGCCATGGAATATGGATGAGTCCTGGAAAGTCTTCTGCCATAATCTGAGGATGGCTATATCCAAAGAATTAAGCTGAACAATTAAGTTATGAATACAGGTGGGCAACTGTTTCAGATCTAAACACCTGAAGATGTGTTATGCCAGAAGTTTTTATTTACAGGAATTTTATGAAAGTGCTTATTCTTTTGTAAACTGTACATCAAATTTCAATTGATAAATCTATTTGTTGCTAAGGAATTCCTTGCTAGCTTCTGAACCAGAGTGAAAAGAAGTTGCCCAAACTGTAAATTCTGGGTGTTACCAGCTGTTTGTTTTTGGTTTATTTTCCAGACATAAAACCTAGTGGATGGGATTTTAATTCCAAGCACAGCCATTACAGACTGCCACATAAGAGAATGATTCACTCCTGCAGTTCCATCCAGCAACCCCAGTCAGGATTGAGAAGGCACTAAATCCACAGATGCACACACCAGTTCTGCTTAGTGGACACTTTCAGACCCTGTTTTGAACAGGGAAAGAGGCAGGATGAAATGAAGGCCGGGTGGGTGGAGAAGGATAACAGTTAAGGAACACATTTCCTCATTCATCAGCTGTTCAGGTCAGTTTGAGCAGATAGAAGTTTCTTACCATTGTGGCACCAGGTCACAGCCTCAAGTTTTCTACTAACTCAAACTGCCTGGATTCTCAAGGTAGTTTAGGTCACTCCTAAGGAGAACATGAAGGAGCTGAGATGAGGTGGAGAGAAACTGGAGGGAGCAGCACAAACAGCAGTGAGAGAGTTGGAGTCCCCATTGCTGCAAACAAGCAGAAGAGCATGACTTACCTGGTGGTCCATGTAGTTTAGCTTTTTTTACTGTAAAGAGAAAAAAGGAAAAGAACAAAATAAGAGATTGTCAGTGATTTTGTCCTGCTACAGTTTCCTTTGAGTTAAAGCATCACAGTACATCATATTAACTGACAACATCCCCTGCACAGTCCTGGTAGCTGGAAAGTCACACTCAGTTAAACAAATCTGGAGACAAAAACTCCGTTGTACCCCATGGCAGCTCTCTAAAGTGATGCATTTAAAAAAACAATCACAGGCTTAATGTTTGGAAAGCAATGTGATATGTCTAATGCAAAGCAATCTCAACATCACCCCTTTGCAACCAGAAGTTACTGCTGCTTAGCAAGATGTCATTTCATACCAGCTCACTTACAAAGTTACATACAAACACTCTAGAAGAAATAAATAATTCTTTATAAACAAAGTAATTCTCCAAACACTGTATAGCAGAGCACAAATTGAAAATAATCAAGCCTGAATAGTAGTTCTGTAAGTAGCTCTATACTATGACATTGGCAATTAAATTAAATAAGCCAAACAAACAGCAGTGTAAACTCAAATGTCATTTTTACAAGCTCTACTCTGTTAATTCCAGGACAGTATTTATATATAAAAATATAATTGTTAAAACATAAAACAGTATTGGCTCTTATCTCACCAAATGGAGAAGGTCCATGTCTACCTAGGGGAGAATTTGTTTACATTTCCCTTTTGCAAGCTCATATCCTCACTAGAATTGCTAAGTGTAAGCACTAAGAGAAGACATCTCTAGGCTCCAGTTAGCTGTCCCAGTGGCAAACTAACACTAAGAAGAAAACATACTTAACAAGCTAGGAAGCAAGATATACTAGAGAACAAAAATATTTAAAAGCTAGTGCAGCAAAATTTCCTCCAGACAACAGAGCTGCCAATATCTATTAGAGACTCCCAGCGTCCAATTTTCAATATAAAAGTTCTAGAAAGAAATATTAAAAAATATTTTTTTTTTTAAAAATGCCCTGACACCGTTACAGTCAGAGCTGCAACAGAGTGTGATAACAGTCTATTGAGATTGCTATTTGAGAAATTCTCCTGTGCAAGCATTTACAGTCCAGGTAGATGCCCACATGAAAGAAAATGCTGCACCAGG